>NC_087342.1:54527104-55152104 GCF_030014295.1 Loxodonta africana
CTGGTAACAGCTTCCCTGCTTCTGCTTTCTTAATGAGCATTCCTCTACTCTCATCCCTCTTCCCCTTACTTGGCTTTCTTTTCTTCACAGTATTTATATGTTTGTTTATTATCTCTTTTCTTCCCACTGGTAAGTAAGTCCCGTAACAGCAGGAACTTTGTCAGTTTTGTCACTGTTATGTCTCCAGAGCTGAGCAGTCTCTGGCAAATGCTAGGTAATTAATAAATAAATGTAGAATGAATGAATGACTGAGGTTGTGCAAGGAGAGACAACAGAGTGAGAAAAGAAGCTTGAATTAGAGTGAAAACTCAGCAACTAAGGTTCCCTTCATGGATTCATAACAACGATGATGGGGAACTGTTTCTAAATCATGTTATTAATCCTCCTCTATGTTCAGCTTGGAAAGGAGGAGGCAACTAAGCAATGAAGAGCCTAATTTTCCCAAATGTGACTTTATGAGGGAGGCACAGGAGTGGGTCTGGCCCCTTCCCTGAAAATGCACAACTGGACTCTGGACGACAGACTTTCAAGCCCGGGAGCCCTTAGGAAGGCAACTTAGGCACGTGTGCACAGTCATCCATGCACCAGGCCTGCCTGTCCTTCATGCCACAATGCTCAGGTAACTCCCTATCCAGGTGACCAAGGCCTCTTTAGGCTGGGAGCACAGAGAAAGAATTACAGTTGTGACAACTTAGGGAGCAGCGTAGTGGATGAAGAAGAGTAAGAGGAAAAGAAAGTACTGGAGCTAAGAAGGGAGAGTGGAATAAATGCAAGCTATAAAAAAGCAGCCAGGTGCAACAGGAATAACCAAAACCTGTTGCCATCTGGTCGATTCTGACTCATAGCAACCCTATAGGACAGAGTAGAATTGCTCCACAGGGTTTCCAGGGAGCACCCGGTGGATTCGAACTGCTGACCCTTTTGGTTAGCAGTCGTAGCTCTTAACCACTATGCCACCAGCATTTCTGCAATAGGAATGTTGTTGTTAGGTGCCGTCAAGTTGGTTCTGGCTCATAGCGACCCTATACACAACAGAACGAAACACTGCCCGGCCCTGCGCCATCCTTACAATTGTTGTTATGCTTGAGCTCATTGTTGCAGCCACTGTGTCAATCCACCTCGTTGAGGGTCTTCCTCTTTTCCACTGACCCTGTAGTCTGCCAGGCATGATGTCCTTCTCCAGGGACTGGTCCCTCCTGACGACATGTCCAAAGTATGTAAGAGTCAGTCTCGCCATCCTTGCCTCTAAGGAGTATTCTGGCCACACTTCTTTCAAGACAGATTTGTTTGTTCTTTTGGCAGTCCATGGTATATTCAATATTCTTCACCATCACCACAATTCAAAGGCGTCAACTCTTCTTCGGTCTTCCTTATTCATTGTCCAGCTTTCACATGCATGTGATGCAATTGAAAATACCACGGCTTGGGTCAGGCGCACCTTATGCTTCAGGGTGACATCTTTGTTCTTCAACACTTTGAACAGGTCCTTTGCAGCAGATTTGCCCAATGCAATGCATCTTCTGATTTCTTGATTGCTGCTTCCATGGGTGTTGATTGTGGATCCAAGTAAAATGAAATCCTTGACAACTTCAATCTTTTCTCCGTTTATCACGATTGGTCCAGTTGTGAGAATTTTTGTTTTCTTTTTGTTGAGGTGCAATCCATACTGAAGGCTGTGGTCTTTGATCTTCATTAGTAAGTGCTTCAAGTCCTCTTCACTTTCAGCAAGCAAGGTTGTGTCATCTGCATAACGCAGGTTGTTAATGAGTCTTCCTCCAATCCTGATGCCCCGTTCTTCTTCATATAGTCCAGCTTCTTGGATTATTTGTTCAGCACACAGATTAAATAGGTGTGGTGAAAGAATACAACCCTGATGCACACCTTTCCTGACTTTAAATCAATCAGTATTCCCTTGTTCTGTCCAAACAACTGCCTCTTGATCTATGTACAGGTTCCTCAGGAGCACAATTAAGTGTTTGGGAGTTTCCATTCTTTTCAGTGTTATCCATAGTTTGTTATGATCCACAGTCGAATGCCTTTGCATAGTCAATAAAACACATGTAAACATCCTTCTGGTATTCTCTGCTTTCGGCCAGGATCCATCTGACATTAGCAATGATACCCCTGGATATCAATAGGAATAGGGACTTAGAATTCACTCACTTTTCACCACTAGCAGACTGCCCCAGGAGTCCCAGCGTGGCACAAATGGTTAAGCTCTCAACTATTAGCCAAAAGGTTGGCTGTTCAACCCTACCCAGAGGCACCTTGGAAGACAGGCTTCTGAGGGGGTCTGTTACCAAAAGGTCACAGCCTTGAAAACCCTATGGAGCAATTCTACTCTGCACACATGGGCTCACCGTGAGCTGGAACTGACTCAACGGCAACTAACAACAAGAAGAATGTTTGCAACCCTCTTCTCTCTTGTCCCTTTTACTTTGCATTACCAACCGTGGGAAACAAATAGTAGTGGTGTGCTAGGCTATAGCAGTTGCTCAGATCTTGTTCTAGCTATATCAAAGACGCTACAAAAATGTTGGTGATAATAGCAACTATTAATTGTTGAGTGCCTCCACTTGTTAAGCTTAGTAGAGGGTCTCTGACATGCTACCTCCAATCCTTACAATAGGACCTTAAGGTAGGCATTATCCCCTTTTTACATACGAAGAAACTGAGGCTTAGGAAACAGTAAATGAATCTAGAAGTTTTTGTTGTCTGAAAATATTCCTCTTTGATATTTTCTCTCTCACAGAAGTTCATGTGCCACTCTGGGTAGAGCTGATAGTTACTCTAAGCAGTGATAAATCAAAGGGAAGTAGAAAAACCACAAGAACTAGATTGTAATTCTCTTTGACAGTATAATAGCGTGTGATACCGTACTGTAATAAATGCCTGGCAGATTGTAGTTCAGCAAATGAATGAAAACATTGAAGATTAATGAGAGCCATTAAGGGCAGCAATAGGAGGGACTCAAGTGCATATATGGCTCACTATCTCCACCTCCAATCACCCCAGTCACCACGCTAGAGTGAAAATATTATGTCTTTAAAAGGTGTGAACTATTAGACATAACAGGGCTTATTTCTTTGGGGAAGTAGGTTCACATGTTAGAACCTTAAAGGAGACTCTACATCAAGCTTCAAAGTAGGTTGATGGGTTAAAAAAAAACGATGGAAGAGAACATCTCAAAATAAGGGGATTGTTAGGAAGCAAACATCTGTTCTAGAACTAACTCTTGATTACATTCCTACCATTGCCTTCCAATTGATTCCAACTCATAGGGCCCCTATAGGACAGAGGAGAATTGCCCCATAGGGTTTCCAAAGAGTGGCTGATGGATTCCCACTGTTGACCTTTTGGTTAGCAGCCAAGCTATTAACCACAGTGCCACCAGAACTCTGATGTATGACCAGGAAAAAAAGCAGGTAACGTAAAAAATAAAAAAAAAAATCTCAAAAACTGTAGCAAATCTGCTTGAAAGACTGTTCAGAAGTACTTATGTTTCATAATTTATGTTTCCTTTTCCTTCTACATCTTTCTTCTCCCTCTCCTAGCTTGAAAATGGACAGATAGGAGGCTGCTCAGATTATCCCCAGACTTTATCATATAACGATCAAGATCTGGTTTCAGTTTAACCTGTTTAAAAAAAAAAAAAAAAAACCTAGCTATCCAGTGTTTTGTGTGTGGCTGGAGGATGTCTGGCCTATCAGGCGACCACAAAAGGAGATGGCTAATTCATCTGTTAAAAGATTTGTCAACTAAATGGCCCACCACACAAATGCTGCCCTAGGCTTCAGAGCAAAGAAATCAAAACAAACATCAGGGAGGCCCATGGATTTGGGTCACTGGGATAAAATGAAAGGCATTTCTGTGGTGCCTGACTTGTGCCACCTCTTCCTAGCTACTGCTCTTGGCGTTGACTGGTGGGAGGCCCAGCAGCAGGACTAAGTTCCTGGTTGAGAGAACTGCATCATTCCCTTATGCCTACCTCTTCTAGGTCTTTAAACTACTCAGCCATTTATTCCTCAGCCCTGCAGAGTACCCTAGCAGCTCTAGAAGCTAGGTCTAAAGGGAGCTTGAGCAACTATGAAGGGTCTCAGGTTAACAACATTACAATTAATCTTGATGGCATAGTAGCTAACCAAAAGGTTAGCAGTTCTAATGCACCTCAGAAACCCTATAGGGCAGTTCTACTCTGTCCTATAGGGTCGCTATGAGTTGGAACATACTCGACGGCAATGCGTTTGGTCTTTTGGTTTTATTACTTTGAATATAAAAGAAATGCTTTTGTTAACATAGCTGGTAAGTTCTTGGCAGGCCTGGGACGAATAACCCAGAAATCCAGAAAGTCTAAGACCTGACGCTTTTACCTAGTTTAGCTCTTATCGTCCCTTAGTGTCGCCGCCTATTTATTTATCTGTCTTCTACTCAACAGTAAGCTCCTTAAGACCTTGTATCCCAGCACCCAGCACAGCTCTTGGCAAATAGTAGGAGGTCAGCAAATATTTGTTGAGTAAATTGAGTGAGATTGAGCAGATTCCCATGATGTCAGTTCATGAGGCCTTTTTCATGGGGTAGCTCCACGGAATAGCTCCTCTGGCACATTGTAAAGGGGCAAGTAGGGATCTTGGGGGCAGGAACTATGTCTCGTTCATCCCTGTATCCTGGCCTGGAGCACAGTATTTACTCAAGGGATGAATGAAGGCCTGTCATTGTTTAAGGGGTGGGAGTTGCTGCATTTTGGGACAGTCTCACGCCATCTTCACTCACAAGTTCTTCACAGGATCATGCATAGGAATGTGTCAGACAGATGCCTGGCTGTTGCTATAACTGCCCCACCAGCAAACCAGATGCCATTGAGTCAGTCCCCACTCGTGGCGACCCCATGTGTGTCAGAGTAGAACTGTGCTCTCTACGGTTTTCAATGGTTGATTTTTCAGAACTAGATCCGCAGGACTTTGTATTGAGGTGTTCCTGGGTAGACTTGAATCTCCAACCTTTCAGTTAGCAACTGAGCACTTTAACCATTTGCAGCACCCAGGGACCCAAATGGGGGCACCCCCTACAGGCTCTGCTTTGAGCTTCTAAATTACCAGCAGTTGCTCAATGATTCCAGGCAGTGGTCAGTTGGGCAAAAGGCCAAGGCCTTGTTAGCCAGTTTGGGGCACAAATAATAGGAGCTGAAGAAATGGCATGAGCAAGAGTACTTTATTACATCTGAAAGAAAATCACTGTGCTAATGCGTGCCCTACACATGATAACTACAAAAAAAGGAACTGGAAAAAAACTGATGATAAGATGGAGGACCAACTGAGGAGATTGATGGGAAAAAAGAAGCTTAAGGCTCATAAATGTACCATGAGTCTAGCCTACTTTCTTAGTTATCTAGTGCCGCTGTAACAGAGCTACCACGAGTGGATGGCTTTAACAAACAGAAATTTATTCTCTGGCAATTTAGGAGGCTAGAAGTCTGAATGCCAGCTCTTAGGGGAAGGCTTTCTCCCTCTCTACTGGCCAATAACGTGTTCATCATTCTCTTTTAAAGCCTCACCAGAAGCACATTTAATATCCACATATTAAAAGAATATCTAGCAATATTCTTTTGCTGGTACCATATGTATTCTTTAAGATGATAGAGACTTTCTCTGTAGCTCTCCTCACTTCCTTCTGAGCCCTCACCAGAATTGCCTTTGATGCCTGTAATTCCACCAACAGCCTCTTTAAGGCAACCTAGGCTTTTACTAGTAGATACCTTCAAAACTCTTCCAGCCTCTACTCATCACCCAATTCCAAGCTGCTTCCACATTTTAGATATCTGTTAGAATAGCTTCCCACTCTTCCAGTATCAAATTGTCTTAGTTATCTCGTGCTGCAAAACAGAAATACCACAAGTGGATGACTTCAACAAATAGAAATTTATTCTCTCACAATTTAGGAGGCTAGAAGCCTGAATTCAGGGTGCTTCCCCTGGGGGAAGGTCCTTGCCTCCTTTCAACATCTGTGGGTCTGCTGTTCCTTGGAGATCTCCATGTGTCTTGGCATCAATCTTCCCCTGGGTCTAGGAGATTCTCAGTGCAGGGACCCCAGGTCCAAAGGACACAGTTGACTCCTGGTTCTTCATTCTTAGTGGTACTGAGGTCTTCTCTCTGCTCCTTTTCTCTCGGAAAATAAAAGATGTGACTCAAGCAAGGGTGTGAATCGAGTAAGGGTATGACTTCATTAAGTAAAAGTGTGACTTAAGTAAGGGTGTGATTCTGTAAGGCTGTGACTCAAGATACACCCCAGAATGATCCTGTCTTATTAATGTATAGAGGTTAGGATTTACAACACACCACAAAGTGGAAAACACTTACATTAAATCACAAAATGGAGGACAAGCACACAATACTGGGAATCAGTAGCCTAGCCAAGTTGTCACATATTTTGTAAGACACAAATCAATCCATGAGACATACCTAAGACCATTCATAAAAATAAATTCAGTAGGGATTCAGGAGCTAAATGTGAAAAGTGAAAATATAAAAAGGACAAGAAGATGTAAGAGAATTTTTTTTTTTATCTCATCTTGAGGAAGGGAGACTGTTTCTATTCACAAAAACCACAGCAAAAAGCCAATTACAAAAAAGCACCTTATAGGTATTATGTATATAATTATAGAAGGTTTTATTTCCTTCCATAATCATTCATTTCTGTATTTTAAACAATAACCGGTTGCTGTGGAAATGATTCTGACTCATAGCGACCCAATAGGACAGAGTAGAATTGCCCCGTAGAGTTTCGAAGGAGTGGCTGGTGGATTCAAACTGCCGACGTTTTGGTTAGCAGCCAAGCTCTACTTGCACCACCAATAACATGTATAAATCTTGAGATCAGAAAAAACCAAAAGCATGCTTTTTAATAATTAAACCAAAGTGAAAAAATTGCATGTGTTTGTTCCATAACATCTCATACCATCACTCAGGCAATGTTGCTATAGCCCCCACTTCTCCTTAGGTTCACTATTTTTGTGCTTCTTATTAACTTTCCACTCTACCTTCAAAAGTTTGGGTAAACAAGTACATGGAGGACTAAGGAAGACCAAGCAGGTACACATCACAATGTATCCCTGGATCTGGGTTCATCAGGGAATGGTCTAGGATCTTAGATGCCCCCTCTCCTAATTTATCCCAGTGTTTAAGTATTTTTGTCTTCGGAGAAATTCCTCCTTGTGTTGGCTGGAACTTCCATCTTACATTTGACACTCGTTTGTACTTTTTCTTAGCACAGTAAACTTATCACGGTGGATTCTGGCTACCCAAATTCCCAGCCCCATTTCTAACTAGATATGCACACGCCTAATGTGCTTCATCTACTTGTTAACGTGTGGGGCTCTTACCTGAAATGCTGAAGGTTGGAGTTTACCCAGAGGTGCCTCAGGAGAAAGGTGGGTGATCTACTTCCAAAAAATTAGCCATCAAAAACCCTGTGATCACAGTTCTACTCTGATACACATGGGAGTCAACTTGAAAGCAACTGGCTTGGTTTTGCTAGTCTTATACCTGGAACATATAATGTACTTTTATACCTTCATCCTGTTCTCTCTGCCTGGATTTTCTCGTCTATTTTGTTTTTGCTTTTCAATCTAACAAATTTCACCATTCTTTAAGGACCAATTCAAAGGTTATTTTGTACATTAGCAAGTCTCTGTGTTAAAGGGAACTTCCCCTAGGCCTGGCTCGGCTCCCACCAGTGATCTGTGAGTTCATTGCACTGCTTTTTCACATCATACAAGTTAGCTATGTGTGGGTCTATACTCCTGCCCCACCAAGTGCTCCTTGAGTGCAGAAATCATGTCTAATTCATCTTTGTATTCTCAACATCTTGCACAGTACCTGAAACACGGTAGGTAAGGCTTGTTTTGTGTATGAGTGAATGAGTAAATAAATGAATGTCATTGCGAATGATGAAATAAAAACTGGCTGGCACATTCCTCCATGACACAGTCTGTCATTTCTAAGGAAGGTTTTCAAACCATCCCTTACCAATTTTATCTCTGAGGGGAAATAATCCCCACTTCAACTCATATTCCTTTTATGCCTCATTTTTCAACTAATTGTACGCTGAAATCTTATGTTACAAGAATCTGATTTACAGGGTTTACCATAAAGCGTCCATAAAGAAGGTCAAGAGAGAAAATTCAGCCATTGGATTTTACATCTTGTTACTGTATATTTAAAGGTTTAGCTACTTTGAGTTATTTGGAAGTGAATAATAACATTTTAGAAGCTTCACTTATCTGTCTGAATTAGTATGTTTATTCTTATAGTAACTACAATCTTATTTGTATACTATATTTTTAATGCAATGGCTTGCATGTTTTGTTTTTTTTTTTGCCAACAATGCAACCTCCCATGCTATTTTTGTGGGTGTGGGCATGTCATTTATGTGATTGCATTTTTTGCAAAAAAATGTGGTAATTCCAAATAGCAACGAGAAAGCTTCCAGAGTAGGTATTGTGTTTTTAGTGAGTAACTTATTTATTTAATGACAGAAACTGGCCCACTATATGTTAATAGGCTGCTCAGTTTGCTTTCTTTCTGGAAGGCCATATGTGAAGCTCCAACGTAGAGTTTTTTGCAAGGCTTGGGGCATCAGAGGTGAGGCGCCAGCATGAAGGGGATAGTTTGTTAACCGCTGATCAACAGGTAATTTTTATTGAATGTTATTCCGTGCTAGGCATCGTATCAAGTAGAGTAGTCCCCCCTTATCTGCAGAGGGATATGTTCCAAGACCCCCTGTGGATGCCTGAAACTGTGGATAGTACAAAACCCTATATATACTATGTTTTGTCCTATACATACATACCTATGATAAAGTTTGATTTATAAATTAGGCACAGTAAGAGATGAACAATAACCAATAATAAAACAGAGCGATTATAACAATATACTGTAATAAAAGCTAGGTGGATGTAGTCTCTTTGGCATATTCAAATTGCCAGCATCACTACTCTTGCACTTTTGGGGCCATTATTAAGTAAAACGAGGGTTACTTGAACACAAACACTTCGATACCCAGTTAACCCAATAACCTAGATGGCTACTAAGTGACTAACAGACTGGTAGTGTATATAGCATGGATACACTGGACAAAGTGGTGATCCACACACTAGGCAGACAGCATGAGATTCATCACGCTGCTCAGAATGGCACACAATTTAAAACTTATGAATTGCTTATTTCTGGAATTTCCCATTTAATATTTTCAGACTTCAGCTGACCGTGGGTAAATGAAACCAATGAAAACGGAACCGTGGGTAAGGGGGGACCACTATACTTGTCATCTGTTATCTCATATTCAATCTTCACAACAGCCCTTAAGTATTTTTACTACATTTCAATTTATATATTACTTACAGATAATGAAAGCAAGCCTAAGAGAAGTTAAATCATCTGTCACAGGTCACCAACCAACAAATCAGTTGCCACTGAGTTGACCCCAGCTCATGGGGACCTCATGTGCATCAGAGTAAGATTTTCAACAACTGATTTTTTAGAAGTAGATTGCCAGGCATTTCTTCCGAGGAACCTCTGAGTGAACTCAAACTTCCAACTTTTTGGTTAGCAAACAAGTGTGTTATCCATTTGTACCACTTAAGAATTCACATAACCAGGACCCCATTGCCTTCGAGTCCGACTCATAATGACTATAGGACACAGTAGAACTGCCTTAAAGGGTTTCCAATGAGCAGCTGGTGGATTCGAACTGCAGACCTTTTATTTAGCAGCCAAACACTTAACAACTGCACCACCAGGGCTCCAGGTAGAATTCAAGTAACTGGTTGTAAAAATGGCTTGGGAGCAGCATCTGACCTCCTCTAACTTCACTGGGGTAAGGAGAATCAAGATCAGCAGCCCAAGGCTGATTCCTATGAGGGGGAGGTCAGACACACCTCCTCTCTCGGCCATCTTTACCAATTCTGACAGTTACCGTCCCCCCCACAGCACTTTCTGCTTCCCTACTGGGTTCGATAATTCATTGCAACGGCCACACAGAACTTACAGACAATACTCATGATTATGGGGTTTATTAGGGAAGTAACAGGTTACAATTCAGGTTCACAAACACTCAAGGATACAATTCTTCCATCAGGACAGCCTCTCCCCAGCCATGCTTGCAGGCACTCCTCTCCCTGGCCCTTGGCCTCTGCCCAAAGGGATTCAGCCTCTCTCCATGGGCCGTGAAGCCCACCACACCATCTCCTGCTGCCAGGTCTCTGCTGCTGCATTTCGCCATCTTCAGTATCACAGCTCTCACTCTCTCTCTTTGTCTCCTCGTTCCAGAAACTTCTCACAGGGATTCTGAGTCCAAAGGATATGCTGGCCCCTGGCTGTCCTTCCTTGGTGGTGGCGGAATATTCTCTTTTCCTGCCTCTGGGGTGGCTCATTTCAAGTCCAGTGGGGTGGCAAAATTTACCAATCCCTTTGGTGGGCCACAATTACCCTATCACATAAAAAAAAAAAAATAGTCCCACCTAATCACCTGGGTGGGAGTTACAAGGCAATGGCTAGAAAGGCCACATAAAACTGATCCATTGCACTGCACTAGTAAATAAAGAGTAAATAAAGAGTCAAAGCTCTTCAGATTCCAAAGACTGTGTTCTTTACACTAGACCCTGTTATCTCTTGATTGTAGAACTTTGATAAGTCAACAAGGGGTGATAATGAGTTTTTATCAGAACCCTTCAGTGCTCTTTAAAACATTGCATTCACAATGAAAAAGCAAATTCTCTCACTTCTTGGGGTTTCCCTTAGGTACACTGATGAACTGAGCTTCTTAAGGGTTAATCACCCAGAGAGCTTTGTGAGTCAGGCAGTGAGCAAATGTCAAAGGCTGGGGAGAGACAGGACAAATGAGAAGGTCTGGGTTGGTACCAATCCCACCCAAGGTTACCTTCATCGGGAAGGGTATGGCAAACTGTCCTAATCTGCAATTAAATCAGGGCTTTAAAAAAAAAAAATTCCCAGCAGCCCCAGTTTTCTCACCAGGACATTGCCACAGGTCAGTCTCTGTCTTCACTGCTGACTACAACCCCCTGACACTGTCAGAAGGGGTGACACCAAAATAACCCCAGGGTCCAAGGCAGCAGGCTGTCCCCGGGGCCATTGGGGACGGGGCCATCAAGGCAGTGGCATCACTAGGGTTGGTGTCACCTGTCACCCAAACCAGTGCGGTAAGTCATTACTCCTCTCTGCCCCCCACCAGTCAGGGTGCAGGTGGGTGGCGCTGCCCGCCATTTAGTGGAGAGAGGGGAGGAGCTTGGGTGAGCCATAGGGGCAGGGTCGGGAGAGACGGGGTGGGTGGTGGGCCCACCAACAGGTGGGGGGAAGGAATTTCACCAGCTGACACTGCCTACCCTGGGTGGGAGGGGTGACATCATGATTACCTCACTGAGTGATACCAACCCTAGTGACGCCACCGCTGCTCTTAAAAGTTCTAATGTTTGTATGTTTCACCCTTTTTTACTTCTTTGGGATGGAATGAGGAAGGGCAGTTCAGGGGTGGTAAAGTGACCCCTTTCCTGGGAGAGTCCTTCAGGGCAGAGTCTGGTTTAGAGCAGAGCTAATCTCACATACCTACTGACAAACCGAAAACAAAGGAGGAAATTTTACTAGTAGCCACAACACAAAAAAGTAAACACAGAAGCAGCTGCAAGGCAAGAAAGAACTTTCTGGAAATGGTTTCTGCTATCACGAAGCCCTGCTTGCCTCAAACTTGGAGAACCTAGAAACAGTCCTTGAAAATATCGCAGGCAACAGCACTCCACCTACTCAGCATAAGGCCATAAAGATGGTCCTAAACGCAGTGGGGAAGCACCTAGGGTTTGTCTCTGGACCTTTTTCCCAAAGCCCTCACCTCAGCAGCTGTGTTTTTTCTCTGTGCCAGCTGATAAGGACTCAAACATGGTACTTGTCCCTGAAGGAGTTTTTGTCTTTTGACAAGTGAAGTGGAGAATCTTCCAGTGCCAATTTGGTATTAAATGTTTATTTCCACTTGGGAAGTTCAATCTCATTTATTTTCCTCTTTCAAATTAGAATGGATTGATTACTTAATCAAACAAGACTACTTGCATTCCAGACAGTGTCCAGTGTACACTCCTTGGCTGCTGGTGCATGTCTTATAAGCGTCTCGTGTGTAAGATCCTCTTCACCTTGCTAGCTCCTAGCTTCATTTAGACAGCACTCAGGGATTCATGGGCTACCCAAACTCAAAGGAACATTAGAGAACAACAACAACATCAACAGTAATAGCATTATCGCTATTATCCGGTTGGCCCCAACTCATGGCAACCCCATGCACAACAGAATGAAACCCTGCCCTGTCCTGTGTCATGCCATAATTGATTTGGCTTGGACCATTGTGATCTGTAGGTTTTCATTGGCTGATTTTCAGAAGTACATTACTAGGCCTTTCTTCGTAGACCATCCTAGTCTGGAAGCTCTGCTGACACCTGTTTAGCATTGTAGCATTTCCAAGGAGCGCCTGGCAGATTCGAACTGCCGACATCTTGGCTAACAGCCGTAGCATTTAACCACTACGCCACCAGGATTTCCATACTGGTGATAGTAACTAATATTTACTGGGTGCCTGTTATGGGCCAGAACTTAAGCTAAGTTTTATATTTCACTATTTCATTTAAACCTCACAGTAGTCCTAGTTACCTCCACATGATAGAGATAGTGCAGTGAAGGAGCAGGCAGGACCAAGGATGGTTAGTAAACTTTCTCAAGCTCATTCTGCCAGCCTATCCTGGCAGAATCGTTACGTGATATTTCATTGCCCAGTCCCATCCTCTCAAGTTAACAGAGGCATGGAGAAGTTAGATGTCTCCATAAAGTCACATAGTGAGTTACTGGCCACACTGCTTTTGTTGTTAATTGATTGTTTGAAGCCCTTAAATCTCTGAGACTGAAAGCAATGAAAGCATATATTTAGAACGATGGCTCTCACTGTTGATATTTAGAGACTAGAAACACTAATGTCTTCATAAATCACAGCAACTACTTAGCTCCTTTGGAGTCTCTGGGTGGTACAAATGGCTAACATACTTGGTTGCTAACCAAAAGGTTGGAGGTTTGAGTACAACCGGAAGCACCTCAGAAAAAAGTCCTGCCAGTCGACTTCTGAAAAATCAGCTATTGAAAACCTTAAGGTTTTCTACTCTGACACACATGGCATTGTCATGAGTTGGAGTTGACTCAAAGACAACTGGAAAAGGTAGTTGCTTCGATACTCTTGCAGGGGAGAACTAATTTGCAAATCTGATTATGCAGACAGCATGACAATATCCATTCATTCACACATGCACTAATGATAGAGAAAAAGTCAATAAATATGGCTTCCTAACCTTCCGGTGCAGTGGTTAAGAGTTCGGCTGCTAACCAAGAAGCCAGCAGTTCAAATCCACCAGCTGCTCCTTGGAAACCCTGTGGAGCGGTTCTACTCTGTCCTCTAGGGTCACTATGAGTCGGAATTGACTCAACAGCAATGGGTTTTTTTTGGTTAACTTCCCTCTTATAATTCATTCCTTCAATTCTTGTCTTCATCATTGGTCTGCTAAAAAAATTTTGTCTTTGCTCTCTCAGTTCCTACTCTCTTATCTTTGTAAGGAGAATTCAGACTTTGTTAGCCTGCTCCTTGACTCTCATGAAGTAAAATCGGAAAAATGAGAGGAGAGAGAGAAAGAAATGAAGAAGAGGGGCAGGAGGAAAGGAGGGAGGAGCCCAGAAATGTAGGGTTGAAGGAGACTACATCTTCATGGAGTGGGAGTGGTGAGTTGAGAGTGAAAGCTTAAAGTGTAAGAGGCTCCTAGCAGCAACACATATGGGCTAGCTGAGAGAAAAGGACAGGAATTTTAAGAAGGGTTACCGAGGGTTGTGAATTAGCCTCCCCTGCTCCCCTCACTTTCTTTATAAGGTGTTGCTAGGTGGTGCAAACATGCTCAACCGCTAACCAAAAGGGTGGAGGTTTGAGTCCACTCAGAGGCATCTTGAAAGAAAGAGCTAGTGATCTACTTCCGAAAAATCAGTCATTGAAAACCCTATGGAGCCATGAGTCAGAATCCAATAGACAGCGACTTGTTCTATATAAAGTTTCTCGACAAACTCCGTAAAGATCACAATTACTTTAACATTTTTATAGGTGAGCATAATGGTATATGGTATTTCTTTTCATGGAATATCAGGTTGGGAGTAGGCCATATGGAACTCTAGTTTTTATAGGCATTGCACATTCATTTCACAAGCATTTATTGAACACTTATTTTGTGCTTAGTCCTATGCTAAGCCTTCTGATATAAAGATAAACAAGATAAAAACTCTGCGCTTAAGAACTTTACGAAAAGGTTCCTGCCTGCTACCTGTAATGATTGCTAGACCTTTGCCCATCTCTGCATGTCCCTGGCAGATCTGCAACCAAGGGGAAACAAAGCAAAACAAAGTCAAGGTCCTTGGGAGGGGTAGGCAGTAACCCATGATGCCCGAAGTGAGCCCAGTGGTAATTTAATTCAATCCCTTTCTTTTAGAGGCCAGCAAAATGAATCCCAGAGGATGGAGCAGCTCACCCAAGTTCATGGTGCCCCAGGACCACAAACGGGAGGGAGGGTTGCCCGAATGATCTCAACGCCTCACCTTCTGTCTCGTCTCACAGTGTGCCTTTTGGGCATTATGGAGTGAATCTGGAGACCCCTGCATGGAATCCCCTTTCATTGATCCCTGTTTTGGACCCGACAAGAGTTGTCAAAGACAGTGGATGTGGCTGAAGGCTAAGGACCCTGAACATTGCCGGGGTGAATGACTGTGATGCAAGTCACAACGTTAAATTGGGGGCCTGGGGACCTGGGGGCCTGGAGGCCTGGGGACCTGGGGCAGTGTGTAGGCTTCTCTCTCAAGTCTGGTATTCCCTTGGATTCTGATATTGGTGCCCCTCTGGCAGACCAGAGGACTCTGGTCATTCCCAGTGGCCCATGTTGGGGGGAGAGGGACAGAAAGCTGAGGGGCTTTGTTCTTATCTGAAGAGTTGACTCTCTGCCATCTTCACTGCCTTAGCAGTGGGAGCCACACAGGAAGGTCCACTCATCAGTTGTAAATAGACGCTGGGGAAGATCTAAGGTCTCTCAGGCCAGCAATTAGTTCTGGTGGTGGATCAGCTATGTCTGGGTGGGACGATAGTCCCTCCAAAGTGCTGCCTTTGTGGAGCAGAGCTGGGGCAGGCCATGCGCTGGGTGTTCTCCTCCTGGGCCATCCTTCAGTGGACTCAGTCTCGCTGATACTGAATGTGCTTGTTCATTCGCAGAGGGGCAGGAGTTCTACGCGTGATGCTGTGGTCTGACAGCCTTCCTCTGTCACCCTCGCTGGAGTGGCCCAGTTGCTGGAATGCACTGTCCAGGCAGGAGAAGAGTGTGGGGGCTGCATTGTGTTGTCCCCAGTGAGTCCTCAGGGCTGGGGGTCAGCAAGGCTGGCAGCTGGAGGAAAAATCTGTGCTTTTGCTTTCTTGTTTTCTCTCAGACACATGGAGTCTCCACCCTGTGCCATCCACAGAAGTGGTGAGCAGGGTGCTGTCCTGGGGGCAGCTGTTGTGGCCTGGCCCTGGCCCTGGGCTCTGACACCTCCATCCCCCACGACTCAGAGTGATGACCTGGGGAACAGTGTGAATGACTGTGATCCAGGCTTTTCTGCTCCTCTCCTGGAAATGCAGGTGGCACCATTAATTACTGTGTGGCCTTGGACAAGCCCATGGGCCTCTCTGGTCCTCACTTTCCCTTTTATTAAAGATTTCTCACAAATTGCCTCCATTCAGCCATAACAGACTATGCTGTTTTCCAAAGTGTGGTTTTTGCAGCTCTCTGTCCTGACTCCACATCAGAATTCCTGGGGATGTTTATTTAAAATATGTATTCCAGCATCCCAGCCCAGGAAATTCTGATTTAACAGAACTGGGATTGGACACCCTGGTGGTGTAGTGGTTAAGTGCTGAGGCTGGTAACGAAAGGTCGGCAGTTCAAATTCACCAGGTGCTCCTTGGAAACTCTATGGGGCAGTTCTACTCTGTCTTACAGGGTTGCTATGAGTCGGAATAGACTCAACAGCAGTGAGTTTGTTTTTTTTTTAGTTTTGGGGTGGGCTCCAGGTGTTTGAATTTTTAACAATAATGCCATTTTAATATATCTGTCTTCTCTAAAGCCCTGTCCTGGTGGTAAATGGAAACATTTCATTTAGTACTAGATCATATTGTGTGGCTTTCTAATTATTCCACTCGTATATGGCCAGCCTGCTTTGACCAGCATGCAAGTCCCTTCACAGCCGGCATTATATCTTTTACTTTTAAAAACCACCCTACCATGGAGAGTGATTAGAAAGAGGTATGAGGGATCTTCCCAGGGTGATGGAAATATTAGCAGTTGAGGTTATAGAGATGTATATATTTGTCAAAGCTCATAAGATCTGTTCACGTCACAGTATCTGGTGGCACCGTGGTTAAGAGCTCAGGGTGCTAACCAAAAGGGTGGCAGTTCACAGCTACCAGCTGCTCTTTGGAAACCCTATGGGGAAGTTCTCCACTGTCCTATAGGGTAGCTATGAGTCAGAATTGACAGCAATGTGTTTTTGTTATATTATATGTACCAATAAATTAAAATAATACTAAACCAAAACAAAAATGGCCACAAAAACACCAACTCAAAATTCCCCTATAGACAATACAAAGGCTTTCAGGGCGACTCAGAAATGCTTTGTTTGAGGACCCTGTCTGCAACATCAGAGAAGACTGTACACTAACCACTTCCTCTTAACCTAAAGCTTTTCCTACCCTCCTCCCCATGGGGAAGGCAAAGACAGTCTTAACCAGTTAACGCGAAGTTTCTCCAATTCATGGTGGCCCCATTTGTGTCAGAGTACAACTGTGCTCCATAGGGTTTTTGGTGGCTGATTTTTTAGAAGTAGACCGCCAAGCCTTTCTTCCAAGGCACTTCTGGGTGGACTGGAAACTCTACTCTTTTAGTTAGCAGCCTAGTGCCTTAACTGTTTGCACTACCCAAGGACAAGCCACTCTTAGGGTTCAGGAGTCGGGACTGGCAGTGGCTCTGGAATGACTCAAGGAACTACCCTGGAGAAGGAGGTGCGTTCACCCTGTTCTTACAGCTGGCACTGAAAAAGGCCTGAGGCTTATATATCATCTGCAAATAATCAGGGCATAGAATTTCATCCCTTGGGTCCCCTCCCTTCCAATCTCGCCAGAATAAAGCTGCTAAGACTGTCCCATCTTCATTCCAGACTTTTTCCTCAGGCTGCTTCAGGAAATGAGAATGTTCATTCATTCATTCGCTCACATTTATTAAGCATCTCTGAGGTAGACACTGGGCAGGGCGCTGGAGTCGCTGAAGTGAATGAGACAGTTTCTGTCCTCATGTACTCCCAGTCAAGTGGAGGGTGACGAAATAGATTTATAATCTTGGGACAGATGTGAACCATCCATCGCAGCTCAGTGAGCTAGAGACACATCACTTGGAGGGGGGGTACCTGGTACACACGAGGAAGGGGCAGTTGGGGGGGGAAGGAAAGGCATCCAACCAGTTGCTGTTGAGTTGACTCCAACTCATGGTGGCCCCGTGTGTGTCAGAGCAGAGCTGTGCTCCATAAGGTTTTCAATGGTGATTTTCTGCAAGTAGATCACCAGGCCTTTCTTCCAAGGTACTTCTCTAGGTGGACTTGAACCTCCAACCTTTCAGTTAGTAGCTGAGCACTTTAGAAGGAACTTTATCTAGGAAGAGAGAATAAATAACATCATTTTAGGTTTAGAAGTTGGTAAAAAGGGAGGCTTAGAAAAGGACTATATCATGAATTAAATTCCAGTTAAGGAGTTTGGACTTTATCTGAAGCAATGAGAAATTATTAAAGTCCTTTTTTTAAAAAAAATTTGGATTGCTTTTGAAGTACACTTGTGACAAGCTCTGCATTTTTTTTCCCTCCCATTTTAACCTAAGGCAGTGCTCAGTAGTTGCTACCATCCTGGTCTCTACCCCACAGGGCCATCCCTGAGTCCAGGCATGGACGCCCTCGGGTGCCCCTTCCTTCACACATACCCTTCAGTGATGAGGAAACCTAGAAGCACAGCAGGTGGACCTCAGATGCTTCGGATATCTGCTGAATATCTCCATCCTTATCTGCAAGAATTATACCTGCAGCTCTTAAGCTTCTCAAAGCTTCTCCTGACTTCCACAGGCTTGTTAAATAATATGTTCCACCTATTTGACATCTGAAACACCTCATCTAGCCCAGGGTTCTTGGTCTGGAAACCTCAACCATCCCAAAGAGAGCTGAAACTAAGGACCTTTGCACATGTAAAGTGATGTCTTTAAGTCCCTACACTAAAAGCTGTTGGGATACCCTCGGACACGAAGTCCTTTACGTGGAGGCCTATTGCTTTCCCTTAAACACAATCTGAACAAGCCTGGTATTATTCTCAATTTTCAGTCCAGCGCAGATTGGAAGTGACAGCTGAGAGTGAGGGGAAGACCAGCTCTATAGCAAGCAGGCAGGAGAATTCAAAAGACACAGCCACCTGTACCCACCGAGGAAAGAGACAAACAGTCACATACCTCCACTTGGCCCTGGGGGCATTTCTGTTCGGTGGAGCATGCCAGACCATGGATATAAGTCCTTGTGTAAAGGCTAATCACACTGGGTGCACTCTGTTTAATAAGGCAGGGTATGTACAGTGTATTCAGAAGAAATTTCATCATCATGATTGTAATATAAAAAAGTTGATGTTTCAAGGAGTACTTTTCAGTTGTCTGGAAAATTTAGTTACAGAAACTGTGTTCCTCTCCAACAATAACAAGTGAACGAGACCCTTCTGTGTTTGTGAGTTACACTGAATTGGTATCAGTTAGGTGATGCCGCTGAAATGGCTTTTTTCATCAACCGTAGAAAAAAACCTTCACGTTTTCACAATATCAGCCTCCCTCCCTAGACAACAAGTGCTTAGAGAGGGTCCTTTACCCTGTTTTATTTATTTAATTGTGGTGAAAATACACATAACCAAACGTTTGCCAATTCCACAATTTCCACACGTGTGGTATTGATTACATTCTTCATGTTGTGCAACTTTATTGCCAACCTTTTCCAGATTATTCCACCACCATGAACAAACTCTCTGCTCCCTCAGCAAAAACTCCTCCTTTCCCCCTCCCTCCCACCCCTGGTAACCATTAATAATCTTTGCGCTCTATTATTTACTTATTTCATAAGGCATTTGTCCTTTTGTGACTGACCTATTTTGCTCAGCATGTTTTCAACCTTCATCCGCCTGCATCAGGACTTCATTGCTCCTTACCACTGATTAATAGTCCATTGTCTGTATCTACCACAGTTTGTATATCTATTCATCTGTTGATGGACATTTGGGTTGTTTCCTCCTCTGGCTTTCGTGAAAAGTAGTGTAGTGTACATTCGTCTACAGGGTTCTGTTTGTGTTCCCGCTTTCACTTCTTCTGGGTATATACTTAGGACTGGAATTGTCGGGTCATACGATAATTCTATGTTCAACGTTTTGAGGAACCACCAAACGTTCCTACCAGCAAAGGATGAAGATTCCAGTTTCTTCACCACCTTGCCAACACCTATTATTTTTTTTTCTTTATTTTTAAGCATTACCATTCTAATGGGGGAGAGATGGTATCTCACTATGCTTATGATTCGCATCTCTGTAACGGCTAATGAAGGAGCTCTGGAGGTCCAGTGGTTAAGTGCCCAGCTGTTAACTAAAAGGTTGGCAGTTCAAACCCACTCGCCACTCCACGGGAGAAAGATGTGGCAGTCAGCTTCCATAAAGGTTTACAGCCTTGGAAACCCTAGGGGGCAGTTCTACTCAGTCTATAGGTTTGTTAAGAGGCTGAATTGATGCGATGGCAACGGGGATGGCTAATGACATTGAACATTTTTTTCGTGTGCTTTTTAGCCTTTTGAATATCCTCTTTGGTGAAATACCTGCTCAAGTCCTTTGCCCATTTTTTGATTGGATTGTTTGTCTTTTTGCTGTTAAGTTGTAGACGTTTTTCATATACTGTGGATATTAGACCTTTATTGGATATACGGTTCCCAGATTTTTTTCTCTCCATCTGTAGGTCATATTTTTACTTTGTAGATAATGTCCTTTGATGAACAGAAGTATTCGATTTTTTTATGAGGTCCCATTTATTTTGTCTTTTGCTGCTCATGCTTTTGTGGTCATATCTGATAATCCACCATTAAAAAATAGGTCCCCCAGCCATGCCCCTATGTTTTCTTCTGGGAATTTTATGGTTTCAGTTTTCACATTTAGGTCCTTGGTACATTTTTAGTTGGCCTTTGTGTACGACGTGAGGCATGGATTCTGATTCATTCTTCTGCAGGTGGAAATCCAGTTTCCCCAGCACCGTTTATTGAAAAGACACATTCTTCCCAATGGAATGGACTTAGCACCCTTGTTGAAAATCAGTTGACCATAGATGTATGGATTTATCTCTGGACTCTCAATTGTATCCCATTGGCCTACCTTTCCCCCTTTTTACACTAAAGGTAAGTGAAGCTCAGTGAGGTTGAGCTTAGTGTCTCTCCCGACCCCTGGAAGAAGACGTTCATTTCCTGCCTGTGTTAGTACCACACTGAGAATGGTCTTGTCTCTGGGGTTAGCTGTCCAGTAACAGTTCTCAAATAAAGGGAAGATTTCCAAAGAATCTTATGTGCTTATCATCCAGTGAGAGTCCATTATGGCCTTTAACAATGATGCTTTGTACTGGTGAGGTATTGGTGGAGTGATTGGTGGAGGTGGGCTTTCTGACCCTCAAGGCTGGATAGACGTGGATACCTGGCTTATACCCTCTAGACTTGAAAAGGGTGGGAGAATATACAATCTATCTACCTGTTACCGTCAAGGAAATTCCTACTCATAGCAACTGTGTAGAACAGAGTAGAACTGCCCTGTAGGGCTTCCAAGGCCATGATCTTTACAGAGGAGCCTGGTGGCACTCAGCTGCTAATGGAAAGATTGGGGCTTGAACCATCCAGTCGCACCACAGGAGAAAGATGTGGCAATCTACTTCCCTAAAGGTTACCAAAACCAAACCAAACCCTTTGCTGCTGAGTCGATTCCGACTATAGTCAGCCTTGTAAACCTCATGGGGCAGTTCTACTTTGTCCTATAGGAGTACTATGACTTGGAAGCAACTTGACAGCAACATTTTTTAAAAAATAATTTTTACTGTGCTTTAAGTGAAAGTTTACGAATCAAGTCAATCTGTCACATTTCTGAGACACCTCTGGGTATACTCAAACTTCCAATCATTTGCACCACCCAGGGACTCTGAACTGAATCATAGCAGCCTGAAAAGTAAAGAGCACAAGACCAGGGATCAAAAGATCCACACACAAGGCATTTAATATCTTCGTGTTTCATTTTTTCTTAGCTATAAAATGAGGCTAACGTGTTGCTGTTGTGTGCCGTTGAAGTGATTCCGATTCATAGTGACCCTATAGGACAGAGTAGAACTGCCCCATAGGGTTTCTTAGGCTGTAAAACTTTAAGGGAGCAGATTGGCAGATCTTTTCTCCTGTGGGGCCACTGGTGGGTTCTAACTGCCAACCTTTTGGTTAGCAACCAAGTGCTTAACCATTGCACCTCTAGGGCTCCTCAGAGGCTAATATAAACCCATACCCATTAACAATGAGTCAACTCCAACTCATAGCGACCCTATAAGACAGAGTAGAACTGCTCCATACTGTTTTCAAGGAGCGGCTGGTGGATTTGAACTTCTGAACTTTTGGTTAGCAGCTGAACTCTTAACCACTGTGCCACCAGGTCTTTTGAGGCTAACATACCTGCCCCATATTCCCTGTCTTTCAAGGTGGTGTGTGGATCAGTGGGTGGTACCCGTAAAAGCACTTTTAAGAGTATGCACCCCTATGTCACACCAGTACAGGGTTTTATTGCCTCACACAGTAATCAACTGCAACTCACAGGAATAGAACATGCTTATGCTACTTTTTGAAGAATTACTAGAATAGACGTAACCTTTGAACGAGGAAACTTACAAAGGTCGTCTATGTGTTTCTTGATATAATGTCAAATTCCATGTTTGTTCCAATCACTTGATAACAAAGTGGCTTCTTTAAGAAGTTTTGGGTCACGATTAGAGTTATTTCCCATATTGCCTTAGACATTCACCACTGGATACTGTGCGTGGGTCTGAGGTATGGATGCAACTTTTGTGGGACTTGGGTGGACACTTTGTTTTGCCCTTGTTTGCCTTTTACCTGCTTTGCCACACTCCCAGTCTGTCGGCATTTCCTTGCCTCCCTGTTTCAGCTGAAGCTGGGGATGTGTTTGGCTTTGAACTGATGGTAACTAATTATTAACTCTGCGGGGCAGATTATCGTTTTATGTTAATAGCATTGCAGGGGGCTCAGCGATGCCTCAGCTTGATAAGACCTTCTGAAGCTGTTCTCCCGGAGGCTGCCAGGGGCCCAAGAATGGCCCCACGGCCTCAAACGGGGACTGACCCAGTTTCCCCGAGAAGGAGAAAATGCTTTGCCATAAAGGGCTGGGAAAGCTCCCTGTCCTCAGTCTGGCTTCCTGACTGAATATCAGGAACCTCAAACAGCCAAAATCCTTTAGGCAACATGTCTTGAGTTTCACATATAGCTGTCCTATTTAGTGAAAATAAGCAGCTTGTTCATGTATATTTTGGACCACTCCTCTGAAGTGCCTGAGGCACCCTGCAACCTGTTGTGCAATCTGTTATTGTGAGGAGTTAGGGGAAGAAGAGTTCTAGAAAGGCACCCAGTCAGTAGAGACTGGTTATTGACAATTCTTTTAGGGCAGAGTCCACATGGGCTGTGGGAGGTAAGCAGAGAGGTTAGGGAATAAAAGGTAGGGAGAGGTGTGGACGAGGAGAAAGACAGAAGTGAGATAGTGCCCCATTTTTGCCCCTGAGTGTTAACTGGTGGAAAGCCCAGGTTTTGCTCAGCGTGACTCATATTGACCAATAAACAAGAGACCGAGGTGGGAGAATGTAAAGTGGACTCTATTTCGTTGCACAAGGAAAGGAAGCAATCTGGGCTGTTGCTGTGAAGCCTGCTTTGAGAGGAAGAGGGAGAAAATTACTTTTAAGGGGTTTACAAGTAGGGAGTTCATACAAGTTACATCAGCAACATTTTTAATCATGTTACACAGGCACCAGGATTTTCAAGGCGCAGGCCAGGCAAAGGAACTGTAATTTTAATGCAAATTGCAAGGCTGGCTAAGCAATGTAATTGGAATTCTGATGCAAATTGTGAAGCCGGCCAAGCAGTGGAACTGGAAATGTCAAGGCTGGCCAAATAAGCTGCAGGGGAATCTTCTGCAGCCTGGAGAACCTCTGTGTTACTGAGTAGTGAATATTCTAGCACGGGTGACAGTGCCATAAAATACTAAAGAAGTCTAAGGAGCAGGCTTCATCTCCAACTGCTGCTATCAAAACCAGCGTGAGGGAGGCAAACACAAGTCCTTGGGTGGTGCAAACAGTAATGTGCTCAGCCGCTAGCCCAAAAGTGGGAGGTTTGTGTCTAACCAGAGGTGCCTGGGAAGAAAGGCCTGGAGATCAACTGCCAAAAATCAATCATTGAAAACCCTGTGGAGCATATCTCTACTCTGATACACAAGGGGTCGCCATGAGTCAAGATTGACTCCGTAGCAACTGGTTTATTTTTTCTGGCTTAGGAAGCTTGAAGGCCCTGATTGCACATGCCACTTTGTGTATACAACAAGGATCATTTACTGGTTAGTTTCAACTTGCTCAAATTTTCTAAGCATTCTATATTAATTGATGTTAAAACTAGACTAGTGATAAGTGATATTGTGAAATTGTTCCCCCTTTCTCTTCATCAGTCCCCAGATTTTGTACATCTGTCTACCCTACTGGCAATCTGTCCACTCCCTCACCTCAGTTGTTCAAGGGTTTTTTCCTTCACATCTTCTAGTAATTCTTCCGTCTCAAATAAAGCCAGTCAACAGAAAGAGACACGACCAACTCCACTGATACTAATAAGGCCTAATATATTACCACTTTTTTAGAGTATTGGTTAGGAGCCCTGGTGGCACAGTGGTTAAGAGCTTGGCTGCTAACCGAAAGGTTGGTGGTTTGAATCTACCAGCCAGCTCCTTGGAAACCCTACAGGGCAGCTATACCCTGTCCCTTAGGGTCGAGAGCAATAGTACTATAGGTCCCAGGTACCATGTTGTTCACATGATCAAGATTAACCTTCTAAACAACTCTATGGGGAATCAGTTCTATATTAATTTTACCAAGAGGAAATGACAGTAACCTGTCTAGCTGTATATAATGGTTTTTGCCTGAAAGGGCTTCTAGGCTTAATTGTAAGACCCAAACATCAAAATTTCATGGCAATGTCTCAGAGCTACTACCAGGAACTGGGTAAGCTGAGAATTAGTCTTTCTCCCCAGCTTTAGCCCAGCAGGGCCACTTGTATACATTTTAAGTATGGGATTCCAGGCAGGTTTTGTGTATTAAGGAAGAATTGAGCTAAAAAATAATTTCTTCCTTTTTAAATGGACTTTATTTATTCATTTTAGATTAGTTTTAGGATTAAGGAAAAATTATACAGAGTTCTCATATCCCTTCTCTCCTTCCCCAGAGATTCTCCTATGATTAACAGCTTGCTTTCATGTGGTATGTTTGTTACAACTGATGAACCAGTATTGATAGGTTATTGTTAACTAAAGTCCATAGTTCACATTAGGATCCACTCTTTGTGTTGTACAGTCCTATGGGGTTTTGGCAAATCCATAATGTCGTGTGTTCTCCATTACAGTATAATACAGAACAGTTTCAGTGCCCTAAAAATGTCCTGTGCTCCACTCATCCATCCCTCCTACCCTCCCTGCCATGATTAAGCATGAGACTACTAGCCGGAAGGTACCTCGGAAGGCAGACCTGGTGATTTGTTTCCAGAAGGTCACAAACTTGAAAGCCATGTGGAGCAGTTCTGCTCTGCACATATGGGGTTACCATGAGTTGGAATGGACTTGAGGACAACTAACAACAACCCTCTCCATTGATCCCCTGGTAACCATTGATCTTATTGCTTTCTCTATAATTTTGACTTTTCCATAATGTAACATCGTTGGAATCATACCGTATGTAGATTTTTCAACTGACTTTTTCACTTAGCAGTATGCATTTAGGGTTTCTCCATGCCTTTTTCATGGCTTGATAGCTCATTTCTTTTTATCAATGAGTAATACCCCATTGTATGGATGTACCACAGTTTGTTTATCTACTCACCTATTGAAGGACATCTTAGCTGCCTTCCAGGGCTTGGCAATTATGAATAAAGCTGTTCTAAGTATTCGTGTACAGGATTTTATGTAGCTGTATGTTGTCAATGTTTCATTATATATTAAGTTTTCAAAATAATGTCTTTGGCAAGGGGATTCTTTGAAGGGAAGTAAGCAGGGGTGCAACATATTCACGTTCATGTTCCTGTTCACATGGAGAATGGTTTGGTGGAGGTGAGCCAAGAAACAATTGTCCAGAGGAGAGCATAGAGGACCTGAACCAAGCAGTTGAAGTATGAAGACGGGAACCCATATGAGGGATGTTAAGGAGGTCAGTCTTCTAGATCTCATGACTCGGAGTGTGGTCTTTGCACCAGCAGCATAAGTATCACCTGGGCAGCTTGTTTGAAACCCAAATTCTCAGACTCCACCCCAGACCTACTGAAACAAAATCTAGGTACTGTGAATTTTGATAAGATCCCCAACTCAAGTGATTCATAAAACCCACCGCTGTCAAGTTGATTCCCACTCATAGTGACCCCATAGGATTTCCAAGGCTGTAAATCTCTACGGAAGCTGGATGCCACATCTTTCTCCCTCAGGGCCACTGGTGATTTAGAACTGCTGACCCTTCAGTTAGCAGTTGATCACTTTAACCACTGTGCCACCAGGGCTCCTTGCTCTGTGTTCAGATATGAGTTTTGGGGCTCCTTGCTCTGTGTTCAGATATGAGTTTTGGAGTATCTCTGAATTATGCAAAATACCCTAATGGACCTGCTGGCCAAGTTTAAGCTGGAGTAGTCTCTCTATGGGCAAGCCCAGTTACACATTAAAATTTAAAAAGTGCTCCTTTAGGACCTGTGGCTGGCAGTAAGAATGAGGGAAGAATATATTCTTCAGGTATCACAAAACAGAGATGAGACCTTTTAGAAGGGTACATCCTCCTCGACAGCTTGGTGGTTATGGTGAGGGTTTTCTAAATGAGCTGGCAATAATAAAGTCGTTCTTTTGTTAAGGCCTTATTTGATTTCTGATTACACTGTTGGTACAGATTGTTCTCAAGCATCCAGGACTACCTTCCCTGCCTTTGTCTGTCCTCCTAAGTTGGCCCATTGAAAACTTTAGAATTTTCACCTTCCCTGCTTGAGACCCCGGTTTGATTCTTGGCCAGTGCACCTCATGCGCAGCCACCACCCATCTATATTGCTATGATGCAGAGCTTGCAGACTAAGACAGACTAGAAAGAAAGGCCTGGCAATCTACTTCCAAAAATCAGCCAATGAAAACCCTATGGATCACAACAGCCCCATCTGCAACTGATCATGGGGATGGTACAGGACCAGTGTTTTGTTCCACCATGTGACTCATTGGTAGCTAACAACAAACGTTGCATGCCTAGATTTTTTTTAACTTTATTTCTCCACTAACACTTACCTGCCTAATATTTTATTCTCCCAATAAAATAGCTGCTGTTTAGTTGATTCTGACTCATGATGACCACATGTGTGTTAGAGTAGAACTGTGCAGGGATTTCAATGGCTAAATTTAGGAACTAAGTCGCCAGGCCTTTCTTTGGATTTGAACCTCCTTTTGTTAGCAGCCCAACACGTTAACCATTTGTACCACCCAGGAACTCCACAAAGATCTTTAAGACTGCTAAACTAGACATCATTGTCTCCTATCTCCCACATGTGTCTTGTGCTCCTGAAATTCTTGATCCCAAAGGCCTGTGTTCATACCTATTTGTGTTTTCACATCTAATGCCCTCCACCTGGAATGCTCTTCCCCAGCTCCCCTGCTGCCTCCAGGCTGGGTTAGGTACCCCCACCTGTGTGGTCTCCTTGGACATGCCTCCATCCCAGGATGCTATCACACTGTGCTCCAAGTTTTGATTTACATGTTTTTCCCATACCTGACTCTGTGTCTTTTCATCTTTATATCCCAAAACATACCAGAGTTCCTAGCTCATGCCGGAGGCCCAGTACATGTTTGCTAAATGACTCAATGCAAGAATATATGACGGTGGATGAGGCTGGTTTTAGGTGGAGGATGGGTTCGGGAAGTTGAAACAGTAGTGCATTTAATTGTAGGAGGTGGAGTTAGAACTCACGAACTTCTAATTTTGGGGTATCTCTGAATTGTGCCAAATACCCTAATGGATCTGCTGGCCCAGTTTAAGCTGGAGCAGTCCCCCTATGAGCAAGCCCAATGTTATTCCCCCTAGGAAGCTTGTGCAACACTGACCGTTAATGCTTGTTTATTCACTTATTTCTTTCATGGATATTTTATTCTTACTTAAACCAAAAAACAAACCTGCTGCTGTGTAGTAGATTCTGACTCAAAGCAACCCATAGGACAGAGTAGAACTATCCTATAGGGTTTCCAAGGAGCAACTGGTAAATTCGGACTACCGACCTTCTGGTTAGCAGCTGAGCTCTTAACCACTGTGCCATAAAATGAAAAAACCAAATCCGTTGCCCTCGAGTTGATTCCAGCTCAAGAGGAGTTTTTGGTAACTGTTTAGTGTGTCACAATTGTACACTTAGAGCCCAAAGAACAATAGATAGACTTGCACTTAGCTGTTTCTGTTTGCCGAGGGATTCCTGGCCTTAAAAAATGAGGCAGTCTTACCCAGTCCAGCTACCCGCAAACAAATTCCTTGACAATACAAGGAATGTCAAGAATACCAAAGCTAGAAAATTCTTTTGTTGTAGCTTCAAGATCAGAGGACACATTCCTCCCCACCTTAACTTAAATAACCTTTCCACAGAAAGGGCAGACAGAGACAGAGCCCCTGGGAAAAGAGTAATAGGGTCTGTATGTATGTGGGTGGACACATGTACTTCGTGTTGTTGTTGTTCTCAGTGATCCTTTGTTGTTGCAAACAGAGGCTACAACATTATCCTGATTGGCAAGCATGCCTTGCTCTTTATCTTTTAATGCCCTCCACTAATGATCCCTTGAACATGGTCTACTGATCATCTTTTCTTTGCCCGTCATCCTTTATAAAAACACTTCTGAAATTTAGTTCTCATTCTTTGTACTCCCAATCCACAGGGCAGCCATCACTTTTTCCTTATTTCAGCTATCTATTTTCCTGAAAACAAGTAGCCCATGGAGTAGATTCCTACTCATGGTGACCCCCTGTGTTACAGATTAGAACTGTGTTCCATAGGGTTTTCAGTGGCTATACTCTTTCAGAAGTAGGTTACCAATGGCTGTGATCTTTCTTTCTTTCCGAGGCGCCTTCAGGTGGATTCTCAAACCTTCAACTTTTTGGTTAGCAGCTGAGCGTATTAACGATTTGCACCACTCAGGGACTCAATAACGCATTGGCATCAAGTCGATTTCCATACCTAGCAACCCTACAGGACAGAGTAGAACTGCTCCATAGGGTTTCATAGGCTAAAATCTTTAGGGGACCAATTCACCAGGTCTTTTCTCCTGTGGAGTGGCTGGTGAGTTTGAACCATCGACCTTTCAGCTAGCAGCAAGCTCTTTAACCATTGTACCACTATGTTTTCTTAAATAATACTGCAAAAAAAGTAAAACCCATTACTGCCAAGTTGATTCCAACTTACAACGACCCTATAGAACAGAATAGAACTGCTCCATAGGGTTTCCAAGGCTGTAATCTTTATGGCCACCACTGGTCTGTCAGTTTGTTGTACTGTGGTGGCTTGCCTGTTGCAATGAAGTGGGAAGCTATGCCACCAGTATTTCAAATACCAGCAGGGTCACCCATGGTGGGCAGGTTTCAGCAGAGCGTCCAGACTAAGATAGACTAGGAGGAAGGACCTAGTGGTCTAATTAAGAAAAAAACTGGCCAGTGAAAGCCTTTTGAATAGCAGCAGAACATTGATACAGGACCAGAAGATGAATCTCTCAAGTTCTAAGGCACTCAAAATATGACTGGTGAAGAGCTGCCTCCTCAAAGTAGAAGCCGTCTTAATGAGGTGGATGGAGTAAAGCTTTCAAGACCTTCATTTGCTGATGTGGCATGACTCAAAATGAGAACACCTGCAAACATCTATTAATAATCAGAGCATGTAATGTAGGAAGCATAAAACTAAGAAAATTGGAAGTTGTCAAAAATGAAGTGGAATGCATAAAGATTGAGATTCTAAGCATTAGTGAGCTGAAATGGACTGGTATTGGCTATTTTGAATTGGACAATCGTATCGTCTACTATGCCGGAAATGACAAATTGAAGAAGAACGACGTCACATTCATCATCAAAAAGAACATTTCAAGATCTATTCTGGAGTACAATGCTGTCAGTGATAGGGTACAATCCATACTTTTACAAGGAAGACCAGTTAATATGAATATTATTGAAATTTATATATCAAACAATAATGCCAAAAATGAAGAAATTGAAGATTTTTACCAACTTCTGCAGTCTGATACTGATCAAACATGCAATCAAGATGCATTGGTAACTACTGGTGATTGGAATGCAAAAGTTGGAAACAAAGAAGAAGGATTGGCAGTTGGAAAATATGGCCTTGCTGATAGAATCGATGCTGGAGATAGCATGATAGAATTTTGCAAGACCAACAACTTCTTCAATGCAAATACCTTTTTTCAGCACCATAAATGGCAACTATACACGTGGACCTCACTGGATAGAATACACTGGAATCAAATGGACTACCTCTGTGGAAAAAGACGATGCAAAAGCTCAATATTATCAGTCAGAACAAGGCCAGGGGCCAACTTTGGGACAGACCATCAATTGCTCATTTGCAAGTTCAAGTTGGAGCTGAAGAAAATTAAAACAAGTCCACAAGAGCCAAAGTACAACCTTGAGTATACCCCACCTAAATTTAGAGACCATCTCAAGAATAGATTTGACACCTTGAACACTAATGACTGAAGACCAGACGAGTTATGGAATGATATCAAGGACACCACACATGAAGAAAGAAAAAGATCACAAAATGACAGAAAAGATAGAAAAGACCAAAAAGGATGTCAGCAGAGACTCTGAACCTTACTCTTAAGTGTAGAGTAGCTAAAGCAAAAGGAAGAAATAATCACGTAGAAGAGCTGAACAGAAGATTTCAAAGGGTGGCTTAAGACAAAGTAAAGTATTATAATGAAATGTGCAAATACCTGGAGATAGAAAACCACAAGGGAAGAACACACTCTGCATTTCTCAAGGTGAAAGAGCTGAAGAAAAAATTCAAGCCTCAAGTTGCAATATTGAAAGATTCCATGGGCAAACTGTTGAAGGACCCAGGAAGCATCAAAAGAAGATGGAAGGAATGCAAAATGAATTGATCAACACTCAACCATTTCATGAGGTAGCATATGATCAAGAACTGATGGTACCGAAGGAAGAAGTCCAAGCTGCACTGAAGGCACTGGTAAAAAACAAGACTCTAGGAATTGATATAATACCAATTGAAATGTTTCAACAAAAGAATGCAATGCTGGAAGTGCTCATTCGTCTATGCCAAGAAATTTGGAAGACAGCTACCTGGCCAATCCACTGGAAGAGATCCATATTTGTGCCCATTCTAAAGGAAAGTGACCCAGCAGAATGCAGGAATAATCAAACAATATCATTAAAATGACACACAAGTAAAATTTTGCTGAAGATATTTAAAAAATGGTCACAACAGTACATCAATAGGGACATGCCTGAAATTCAAGCCAGATTCAGAGGAGGACTGTGGAAACAGGGGTATCTTTGCTGATGTCAAATGGATCCAGGCCGAAGGCAGAGAATACCAGAAACATGTTTATCTGTGTTTTATTGACTATGCAATAGACTGTGTGGATCATGACAAAATATGGATAACATCGTGAAGAATGGGAATTCCAGACACTTAACTGTACATAGACCAAGAGGCAATTGTTTGAACAGAACAAGAGAATACTGCATGGTTGCAAGTCAGGAAAGGTGTGTGTCAGGGTTGCGTCCTTTCACCATACTTACTCAATTTGTATGCTGAGCAAATAACTCGAGAAGCTGGACTACACAAAGAAGAATGAGGCATCAGGATTGGAGGAAGACTCATTAACAACCTGTGATATGCAGATGACACAACCTTGCTTGCTGAAAGTGAAAAGGACTTGAAGCACTTACTGATGAAAATCAAAGACTATATAGCCTTTAGTATGGATTATACCTCAACATAAAGAAAACAAAAATCCTCACAACTGGACCAATACGTGATGTCACGGTAAATGGAGAAAAGAATGAAGTTGTCGAGGATTTTGTTTTACTTGGATCCACAGTCAGAGCCCACGGAAACAGCAGTCAAGAAATCAAAGGACGTTTTGCATTGGGCAAATCTGCTGCTAAAGGACTCTTTCAGGTGTTAAACAGCAAAGATGTCACCTTGGGGACTAAGCTGTGCCTGACCTAAGCCATGGCATTTTCAACTGGCTCATATGCATGTGAAAACTGGACAATGAATAAGGAAGGCCAAAGAAAAATTGATACCTTTGAATTATGGAGTCATAGAAGAATATTGAATATACCATGGACTGCCAAAAGAATGAACAGATCTGTCTTGGAAGAAGTACAAAGAGAATGCTCCTTAGAAGAGAGGATGGCAAGACTTCATCTCACATGTTATCAGGAGGGACCAGTCCCTGGAGAAGGACACCATGCCTGGTAGAGGATCAGTGAAAAAGAAGAAGACCCTCAACAAGATGGATTGACACAGTGGCTGCATCTATGGGCTCTAACACAGCAACAATTGTAGAGATGGTGCAGTACTGGGCAGTATTTCATTCTGCTGTGCATGGGGTCTCTGTGAGTCAGAACCAACTCAATGGAACCACACAACAGCAATCTTTATGGAAATAGACTGCCACATCTTTGTCCCATGGGTCGGTTGGTGGGTTTGAACCACTGCCCTTTAGTTTGGCAGCCACAGACTCCATAGTACCACTTAAAAGCCATTTCTATATCCCTTTTGAGAATACTAAAGTTATATTTGATAGCTATGAAATTGCACATAGTTACACTCTGGTTACACACTAGTCTTTTCTGGTCATGACCACACATATACTATATAAGAACCATTGAGAGAATCAACTTTGAAAATGAATCCAAAATTTACTTGCAGTTCTCTCTTTCTCATGCCATGAAAACATTGCTTTACCTACCAGAAAGTCTAAGTGAGCCACCCATATGTGTCCAGGTTACGTTTCTTGCTCCCCAGCAGAGGGGCTATAGCCAAACTGTCTTGCAACACTGGGAAGGAAAAGCCCCAATTTCATGCAGAAGCCCTGGTGGTGCAGTGGTTAAACGTTTGGCTGCTAACTGAAAGGTCTGCAGTTTGAACCCTCCAGCCACTAATAGGAGAAAGATATAGCAGTCTGCCTCCATAAAGATTACTGCCTTGGAAACCCGATGGGGCAGTTCTACTCTGTTCTGTGGTGTCGCTATGAGTTGGAATCAACTCGACAGCAGTGGGATTGGTTTTGGGTTTTGCTATCATTAGAATTTGATAGCATACACTTGGTCAGGGCAGAGACAATCTGAAGGCCAATGGAACTAGAGGCCAATAGTTATCGCAGAGAAACCTGTGAGAGCCAGAACTTGACAGGACTGCCTTTCTTCCTGGTCTCACAAGTTTTCCACCTTTGACAGAGTGCAGTCTAACCAATTTTCTATCTCTTGTTTTACTGGAAAATATTTAAGCTTTCCTTTTCCGACAGGTTTCTGCCTTTCACAGTTTCTGACTTTCATGAGTTTTACTGCATTTGGTGGCTGTCATGGATTGAATTATGTCCCCTCAAAAATGTGTGTATTAACTTGGTTAGGGCATGAGTGGTTGTCCTCCATTTTGTGATTTTCCTGTGTGTTATAAATCATAATCTCTGCCTGTGGTCAAAAGGGTTAGGGTGGGATGCAACACTCTTGCTCAGGTCACCTCCCTGATCCAATGTAAAGGAGTTTCCCGGTGTGGCCTGCACCACCTTTTTTCTCTCCAAAGATAAAAGGAATGGGAAGCTAGCAGTGAGTAGGGACCTCATATCACCAAGAAAGCAGCACCAGGAGCACAGAGCGTCCTTTGGACATGGGTTCTCTGAGCCTGAGAAGCTTCTTGACCAGGTGAAGACTGAGGACAAGGACCTTTCTCCAGAGCCAACAGAGAAAGCCTTCCCTTGGAGCCGAAGTCCTGAATTTGGGCTTGTAATCTACTAGACTGTGAGAAAATAAGTTTCTCTTTGTTAAAGCCATCCACTTGTGGCATTTCTGTTACAGCAGCACTAGATGACTAAGACAGTGGCCTTGAAAAGGACTACTTACTTCCAAAAACTCTGTACCCCATACCCAAGCCTCTCAGACTTCTTGGAATTATAATACTGGGTTACATCTTTGGATCAAAGTATTTTCTTCAGAGGTTCCCTGATAACAATGTCTATTCATCTGTGGAGTAACGACAGTTACCACCCAACATCATAGAACATGGATCCTTAACGTGCCTACAAATCATCTGGGAATCTTGCTAAAATGCAGATCCTGACTTCCATCTGGACTGGTCCTGAGATTCTGTATTTCTAACAACCTCTCAGGGGATGCTGAATGCTGCCAGGCCATGAACTACTTTGTGTAGCAAAAGGTAAAATTATCAGAATAATTCAGTCTCAGCTGGTCCAGAGTAAAGAGTGAGGAGAAGAGACAAAGGGCAGATGATCTTTGTAGGGAGAGGGATGAGGGAAGTCCCAAGTCACCCTGTGCTGTCAGGGGAGGTCAAGTCCACATGAGGTGGGTCCTGGAAAAGACGCACACTGCGAGGAGGGAGGCGCCAAAGGCCCACTTTGTATTTGTCACAATGTTTTGTCATCTTTGATGTAGGGTCTTCCTTGGATTTCCTCTATTGTCTGCAAGTTTTTGCCAATTCCCACAACATTATTTTGATTGTAAAGATTTTTGAACAAACCAAAATCTAAGATTGATTTACACGAGGCAAAATTTTCCCAAAATGGTAATAGCTTTTCCAGGAATCTATATTGCATGTGGAATGCCTGGCTGGCGCAAACACTTAATGCACTCAGCTGCTAACCAAATGGCTGGAGGTTCAAGTCTACACAGAGGAGCCTTGGAAGAAAGGCCTGGTGATCTACTTCTGAAAAATCAGCAATTTAAAGCCCTAGGGAGCACAGTTCTACTCTGACACACATGGGTTTCCATGAATTGGAGCTGACTCAAAAACAACTAGTAGCAGTGGCAAATGTCGCATGTCTTGATTTAAAATGCAAGACTCATAACCTATTGTGAACTTGGGTTATCACTGCCATTGAATCAATGCAATTGATCAAAGCAGCTTGGAACATAAATAGGGGTACCTGGCTTCGGTGTAATCTTGGAAAAGCAACAACTCTTAATTTTACTATCTGAACAATTTATGTGCTCCACTTATTATGGAGAAACCAAAAAACAGAACACCATGCCCAAATTAAAAATGCATTCATCATACCTTAGTGACAATAGAAGTTGTTTTTTTTTTTTTTTTTTAATAACATTTGCAAAATGGGCACAATTATATGATGTTGGGAATCCTTTATTTCATTAAATATATCTTAGGGTCAACACTGTGCACTTAAAATCCCATATTGCGAGAACATTATTATTTGGTTTCTGTTGAATGTTTTTTTTATTTCCTTTCCTTTTTTTACATTAGGATGTGCATGTATGTGTCGCTTTTGTCATCTGGAATAAGAGGCTGGCTGCTAACCAAAAGGCTGGCAGTTCGAATCCACCAGCCCGTCCTTGGAAAACCTATGGGACAGTTCTACTCCGTCTTGTAGGGTCACTATGAGTCAGAATCGACTCTACAGAAATGGGTTAGTATCGTAAATCACCTGAAGGATTTACTGGAGAAGTTCCTGGTAGAAAAGTCCACCTAGCTCCCATGTTCCCTTCTCTGCCGCCTTGAGGGCACTGTGTGCCCCCAGCAGCCCGGTGTGCCCGGCTGGGCTGTATTATTTTCACATCACGGTTCACTGCTTCAGTACCGGAGAGGAGGCAGAGCACACTCTCCCACTGTCTGTCTAAGAATGGTCATACCAGACCTTGTTATTGCGCCTTCTGTTCTGCTATTCTGCCTCCAGTAATGTTCGGTATTTGATCATTCAGGGAAACGAGACCACCAGTTACGCACCTGGACAATTATGAAATAAATGCTGTCCATGGCATGCGAGGATTTTATAGATTCTAGTCTGTGATCAGCTCTCACCCTGAAGAATGTGTGCTGACCCTGTCTGTCTTTGCTGGCCTATCTACAAACAAGATGTAAACAGCATTATTCATCATCTGGCACCTTTTAAAGAGACATGACCCTCCCTCTGTCTAGCTTTTTGGTGCTTTTAAGGTCTGACGTGCTGCTGTGGGAGGTTCTAATTGTTCTTCTTGGTTGGCCCCAAATCAGGGATGTTCACATGTTTGCAAAGGCTCAGCCAAACCTGTGAATTGCAAAGCTTCTCTTTACCTGGCCGGAAAGTGGTAGCCCCACCCTTTTCTTCAGATGCGCCCTAGTTGTCTCTCCTGTTGCTCCTGGACAGCATGTGTACAAATGCATGACATGTGTCCAGAAGTTAACAAGCACGGTTCACATAGCCTCAACTTCAGGCAGCAGTAAGCCTCACTAGTTCAAAATATCCCGGGGCAGAGAATGGAGTGGAATTATCCACCTGATTCCTGACTTGTATTTGGTGCTGCACAAATGTGAGACACTTAGAGTGCCCACACCACAGAGAACAGTGAGTTAAAACCATCAGTCTCTCTCCCAGGTGGTCACCCCACCCCAACTTTCTCATCCCTGTGACTAATAACAATCCCCCCATCTGATTTTGCACACTTGACCCCCTTCACCTTCTACACTTAAAACAGTTCTTACATGCACCTCTTCCTCAAGGCTGTTACTGCCGACCACCCAAATTCTGGATTGTGGAACCAAAAAACTCATTGCCCTTGAGTGGATTCCAACTTATGGTGACCCTATAGGACAGAGTAGAGCTGCCCCATGGGGTTCCCAAGGAGTGGCTGGTGGATATGAACTGCCAACCTTTTGGTTAGCAGCTGAGCTCTTAACCACTGCGCCACTAGGGCTCTGAGATTGTAGATACAGCTCCTAATCAGTTCACCTGCATCTGGCCATTTTCTCTGCCCTCCACATAGCTGTCAGAACAAGGTCTGTGGTGTAGCCTGTGGTACAATAAAAAATTCATCGTATTGCTCAAGATTTCCATTAACTGGCTTTATTCTTACGTCTCCCATTCCTCTATAAACCGAGCCCAGGTGGTACAGTGGTTAAGAGCTTGGTTCCTAAGCAAAAGGTCAGCAGTCTGAATCTACCAGCTGCTCCTTGGAAACTCCGTGGGGTAGTTCTACTCTGTGCTATAGTGTTGCTACGAGTCAATATCGGCTTGATGGCAATGGTTTTTTGGCTTCCTCTATGAACAGCTTTCTGTTTCCAACTCAGACAATGTGCTTGACCTTTACTTCTCAGGACTCGCTGGATGCTTACCTTCATGTTTTTGCTTGACTGTTTTCACCAATCTGGAATATTCTCTTCCCCACACTCTGCATAATTCAAGATCTAAACTTCTCATCCAGGAAACTTCCCTATCTTACTGGGTTCCCTTTTCATTCTGCTTGCCCCAGCACCTGTAAGTTTCTGGTCTATTTAAGTTTGAGTCAATATTAAATAATTTTGCACCCGATAACATTTTGTTTTATAATTATTTGTAAAGTACTTCTAAGGTATTTGGAATGTGACTCAAGCAAACTTCCCCTTCCGCCATCCACAAGATAAAAAACTTGAAGTCAGTGACTATTTCTTCTATTGTTTTTTTATGTGCCCCAAATAGCATGTATCTATTCAGCATTAATTTAACAAATGTTCATAAGCACATAAGGGATGTGAGTGGGGAAGACAAACCCAGTCCTTGCCTTAGAGATGGTGTGAAGTGGACTTACAGAGCTGATATACCTGGGATATAAAGGAAAGTTAGGCACATATTTCCCAAAGCAACAATAACAAAAAAAAACATGTATGATAGTGAAAATGGACCAGTGGGTCTGTGCTCAGCATGCAGGAAGCCAAATTCTCAGACGCTGGTTTTGAAAGGAAAAAAGAGTTTATTTTGCAGGCTAGCAAATGGGAACTCAGAGGTATCGACCTCACATTGAGTTCCCTGATCTGCCCAAGCAATTTACGATTTGTACGTATTCATTTAAGGGTGGAGGAAAACGGTGGGCAGGATCAGAAAGTTTTAACTATTCATAGTTTCTACTGATTATTTATTATGAGGCGGGCTAAGACTTGGCATGGAAGTGGCTGACGGACCAAACGCTTGACGATTTTCAATGATGCATTTCCGGTGATTTTGGTTGCTTGGCATGAGTCTTTCGGTTCCTTGACGTAAGATCTCTCGTGTTATTGAGCATGCGTGGCAACCAGGGGTTGTTTGTTGGTCAGCTTTGTCTGCTCTGCACATGTCTGACCGTTCTGAGGCAGTTAGATTTGAATTCATGCAGGGCTTTCTAGATAGTCTGCAAAACAACTTGAGAGAAGTGAGCGATGTAGTGGGGGAGATGACTATAAGTGTCCTGACAACTGGTGGAGTGCTAGCTAATTAGGTGTCTTCAGCCTCTAGGGTCCCCCAACAATGGCTTCAGAAATAAGAGCAAAATATTAGATTTCTTGTCATGATATCTAATGGCAAGAGAAATGGGCAAGTTGTATCCAGTCACATCCATGCTTCTAGAAAATGACATTGAAGACAGGCCATCTGCCAGATTCTGTAGGCCTTCTCTGTCCTCTCAAAATAGTAGAACAAGTCTTCTGAGGGGCTCAGAATGTTCTACAGCTTAATCTGGGTAATGGCTATACAGGTGTATAAATATATAAAATATCATCAAGCTATTTTTATACATATGTTATGCTTTGTTATGGGTTAAATTGTGCCCTTCCACCCCAAAATGTGTTGGAATTCTAATCCCTATACTGTGGCTATGAGTCAGAATTGACTCGATGGCAGTGGGTTTGGTTTTGGTTTGGTATACCTCTGGATGTAATCCTGTGTGGAAATAAGGTTTTCTTTGTTGTGTTAATTAGATCATACCCAAGTAAAACCAAAAGACTTGTTGCCGTGGAATCAATTCCGACTCATAGAGACCCTATAGGACAGCATAGAACGGGCCCATAGGGTTTCCAAGGAGTAGCTGGTGGATTCGAACTGCCGACTTTTGGTTAGCAGCCAAGCGCTTAACAAGTGTACCATTAGGTGGGTTCTAAATCTAATTGTTTCCGGGTTATAAAAAAAGCGGATTAGACCCAGAGACACACACATAGGGAAGACATATGCATGTGAGAATCATCTAGAAGTCGGGACCAAGGAACCAAGGAGCTCCAGGGACTACCTACAAGGAAGGGATTGACAAGGCTGAGACCTGATTGGAACTTTTGTCTTCCAGAACTATGAGATGATAAATTTCTATTCTTTCAAGCCACTCACTTGTAGTATTTCTCCTCTAGCAGCCTGAGGAAATTAAGAAAGACTTCAATAAAAATGTTTTTAAAAATTGAAAAAGAGCAATGGTAAGAAGAAAAAGCTAGCACAAACTGGACTTTGGACACATCCTCTTGTTCCATCAGAAATCCCCAAGAATAAAGGCTGCACAGATCCCCAAGGCCAGTTTGGAGGCCCTCCATGAGGGCATTAAGTGAGCTTAAAGCCATCTGAGTGGATTCTGGTCTCCTGGGCACGCAGGCCCTGGGGTGAGTACTCAATTCTTACAATGTTGAGAGACTGAAAAACAGCCTGAATATCAGTGCAATGGTCCTGAACACTGGCTCCACACTGGAATCGCCTGGGGCATTTTTAAAGAAACACAGTGCCTGGGCCCCACCCTCAGAGATTCTGATTCAGTCGGTCTGGGATGATACCAGGCATTGGTATTTTTTATAAAGTGCCCCAGGTGTTTCTAATGTGCAGGGAGAGTTCAGAATTCCCGGGTGAGCTCCCTGCCTCTCTATATGGAGTTTCACAAAGTTTAAGTGATTTGCCTAAGGTGGTGCTTCTTACCCCTTGGTGTACATCTCAGTTACCTGGCGCGTCAGTGGAGTCTACCTGCCTGGGAAGAAACACGAAGGAGTAAGTGGTCAGAGCCAGGAATCCAATCCAAGTGTCTTGATTCCTAACCTCTGGTTTGTTCCACTTCACCTCCTCCAAATCGAGACACTGTTACTGGCAAGAGCTTTTGAAACCAAAGTCGTAGCTATTGCTTTAATCTGAATTCGAATGCATCAGAGCAACCCTTCTGACTGGGAACATTAGAAAGAATCCAGGAAGGTGGCATTTACTTCTCAGTTTGTTCTAGATATGAATACACTGATGCCAATGGCTTTCCTGTGTCTCATTCCCCTTTTCCCTCCTCACCAGGCTGTTTCCAACCCTCCCCCCACCACCCCAATGCCCAGTTATAACAGTCTGTCAGGTTAATATTTTTGTTTTAACCCATTTTGTAGTATCACTCTGGCTACATTTAAAATATAATCATTACATTAAAACTGTAATCATTTAGGAAGGTGGAAAAATTAGTCAGAAAAAAACTAATGAAGAAACTGATGTGTCTTGAAATATCTATTTGAGAAAGAGAAATAATGAGCTCCTTGCCAACTAGCTTAAGACCTCCAGCGATATATGAGCTGCCCAGCTGAGATGGCCTCAAGACTCCCTATAATGGCAACAGGAAATGGACATGAAACTACTTAAGGCGTTGAATAAAATGGCTGTTCTGAATTGCTCCACTTCAGTGTGCAGGGTATTCATCGGTGAGGTTGCCATTTAGAAGCAAATGGAACTGCTTTCTTAGAAATCCATCATCCAGATGGACTGAAAGTAAACTTTTCTCTATGGCTTTTTTTTTTTTTTAACCGTCTTTCCTTTGAGGTAATTAGGGGAATTTCTGCATTCATATGTGATGACTGTTTTTTTCTTTATGACATCACTTTCATCTGTATAACCAGTTAAGTTTGAACTAGATGATCATTATACACTTAACAAGGGTACACAGTATATTCAAATACAAAAGAAAAATACATCCATAAGGCTCTGTGTCAATATGGTTGGAGAAGAGCATGCAGATGAGAAATTGGTTTAGACCAAAGCATTCCTGGCCAACGCATCTCATGTGCAAATACCAGCTGTCTGTCAGTGGAGGCTTGCGTGTTGCTATGATGCTGAACAGGTTTCGGAGGAGCGTCCAGATGAAGGTGAGCTAAGAAGAAAGACCTGTGATCTACTTCCGAAAAATCAGCCAATGAAAACTCTATGGATCACAATGGTCCAATTCCATTATGCTTGGTTTTTCACGTTTTTTTTTATCCATGAGTAAGAGGCCAAATTGATGGCAGCTAACAACAACGAACCTTATGTCAAAGTTGACAAATATGGGAATTAAATAGCAGTCAGAAATGAAATTCTGATACATGGTACGACATGAAAAACATTTCACTAAGTGAAATGAGTCAAACCCAAAAGGACAAACACTGTATGACCCCACTTAAATAAAATATCGAAAACAGACAAATCGAGATCAAAGTTTATTAGTGGTTATCAGGGGCTGGAGGAAGCACGAATTGGAAATTATTGCTTAATGTTACTGTTTGGAGTGATGAAAAAGTTTGGAAATAGATATAGGAAGTGATGGTTGTTCAATGTGGTGAATATAATTAATGTTATTGAACTGTACACTTAAAATGGTTAAAATTGCAAATTTTATGTTGTACATATGTTATTACAATAATTTAAAAAAGATTACAGTTAAGCTCGGATGCTGAAAAACACTCTGACAGGGAGAAGGGACAGTATGGGGAATTTTTTTAGAAACTCATCCTTTCTTTCTGACTTAGAGGAAGAGTTGACTGGTCTTCTTTTCCAAAACTAGACTGCTTATTTTTGTTTTCTGTCCTCTCTCATTCTGCTTCCTCCAGGACCTTATTATCTCGGTCAGTGAACTTTCTTTATCATCTTCAATTTCTTACCTCCATGGAGTCTATTTCCTGCTGAAAACATGGGCAGCTTACTTGCCTTTGAAGAAAAAGAAACACAAATACAAGTCAAATCAAACCAAAAAGCTAATGTTTGATTGTGCTGACTCTTCAAGCTGTCATTTATTTAAGTCACCAAATTTCTAAAGCACATCATGCAGGATTTTGGGACATTTTAGTCAATGTCACTGGTAGTTTCATGTTGATTTCGGGTCATCATTTACAAAACCTGCGGCCATCTCAGCTGGGCAGCTCGGATATTACTGGAGGTCTTAAGCCAGCTGGCAAGGAGCTCATTAATTCTCCTTCTCAAATAGGTATTTCAAGACACATCCATTTCTTCATTAGTCTTTTTCTGACTAATTTTCCGTTCATTTTTCCGCTTTCTTGAGTAGTTATATTTTAATGTATTGAGACTCTGCATCTTTTGCAATTAATGACCACTCTCCTCTTGAAATCATCTCTCCGTCTCCCTCCAGTCACCTTGTTACTGGTGCCTCTACGTCTTTAAATAAATAAGGTTCTTGCCTCTCAGTGGTCAAGAATGAACAGGTAAGGCACAGAGAATTTTCCACACGAGGAAAGCTTTATTAAAGAGGCTTGCAAGCAGAGATGAGGTGGGCCTAGGCAAGGCTTACCCCTGTCTCTCGGAACAAAGGACTTGCCTGGGTTTTTAAAAAATTCTTGAGCTGGGAGAAAAAGATGCATGTTTATTCAGAGGCATGGCGGGGTTTTCTGGCAAGTGGCCCGTTTTGGGCGGGGATAGGTTAACTAATGTGGGTGCGCGGCAACTTTTTAAGATGGCTTTAAGAAGGCTCCTGTCCCAGAGGCTTCTGGGATCCGTAGCAGGGGCTAGTTTCATCCGGCTGTTTCTGAAAGACAACTTTAAGGAAGTTTCCGAGCTGTTTTCTGATACCCTGCCCCATTGTTCTGGGGGAATGGCTTTGTTTCTGCACCCTGGCACATTTCCTGTTACTTTGTTACTCTAATTTATTTACATGAATTGCAGATTTTGGGGCCTCTCTGTTCCCTGTCTTAACCTCTCTATTCTGGTTCTGATGGTTCCCCTGACTACACCTTTTACGTTTTCTTTACCAGCTCCTCTTCCTTCTTCCACCTCCTAAATGCATGGGCCACTCTTTTTTTTTTTTTTTTTTTAATTTTTTGGATTGTACTTTAGATGAAGGCTTACAGAGCAAACAAGTTTCTCATTAAACATTTGGTACACGTATTGTTTTGTGACATTGGTTGCCAACATGTTAACACTTTCCCCTTCTTGATCTTGGATTCCCAGTTATGAGCTTTCCTGTCCCTTCCTGCCTTCTCATCCTTGCCCCTGGGCTTGTGTGCCCCATTAGTCTTGTTTTGTTTTATGGGCTTGTCTAAGGGTAAACCTTAGGAGTGATTTCATCATTGAGCTATAAGGATGTCTGGGGGCCATAGCTCAGAGTTTCTCCAGTCTCTGTCAGACCCGTAAGCCTGGTCTTTTTTTTTTTTTCTTGTCTTTAGAATTTTGTTCTACGTTGTTCTCCAGCTCTGTCTGAGATCTCTATCAGAGCAGTCAGTGGTGGTAGCTGGGCACCATCTAGTTGTGCTGGACTCAGTCTGATAGAGGCTGTGGAAGTTGTGGTCCATTAGTCCTTTGGAGTAATCTTTTCCTTATGACTTTGTTCTTCTTTCTCCCTTGCTCCAGATGGGGTGAGACCACTGGAGTATCTTAGATGGCCACTCACAAGTTTTTAAGACCCCAGACGCTACTCATCAAAGTAGAATGTAGAACAGTTTCTTTATAAATTATGTTATGGCAATTGAGCTAGATGTTCCCCGAGACCGTGGTCCCTAGAGCCCTCAGCCCAGTAATTTGGTCCCTCAAGGAGTTTGGATGTGTCTGTGGAGCTTCTGTTACTGGAATAAGGTTCTTGCCTCTCACTGGTCAAGAATGAGCAGGTAAGGCATGCAGAATTTTCCACATGAGCAAAGCTTTAATGAAGAGGCTTGCAAGTGGAGATGAGGAGGGCCTAAAGCAATGCTTACCACTGTGTCACAGAACAAAAGACTAGCCTGGGTTTTTAAAAGTTCTTGGGCGGGAAAAGATTCATGTTTATTCATAGGCATAGGTGGGGTTTTCTGGCAAGTAGCCCTTTTTGGGTGGGAATAGGTTAACTAAGGTGAGCATGCAGCAGCTTTTCAAAATGGCTCCTGTCCTGCAGGCCTCTGGGATTCCCAGCAGGATTTATTATGGGGTGTTGTGCCTGTGCAGTCTCTTGCTTGCCAGGTTCAATTCCCTGGCTGCTGCTGCAGCCCTTCACTGCCCCTGGTGAAAGGTCACACAATGGTCACAGGTGGACGCTCTGCACATGTCCCTGGGGCTGGTTTTCTCCAGCTGCTTCTGAAAGAAAACTTTTAAGAAGTTTGGGTCTATTTTCTGATACCCTGCCTCATTGTTCTGGGAAATGGCTGTGTTTCTGTGCCCTGGTCCATTGCTTGTTACTTTGCAGTTTGGGGGCCCACTGTTCCCTGTTTTACTTCCATGACCTTGCCTTGGAAAAGTTGTGCTGGCTTCACCAGTATTGTGTACAGTTTTACCCTTCGCCAGACTTTCCACTTATCTATTGTTTACTGAGTATTTTTCCCTCCCACTCCTCTCTTCCCTCGTAACCATCGAAGACTGTTTCTATTTTTGTGTAAAACTTTTCATGAGTTTTTATAGTAGTGGTCTCATACAATATTTGTCCTTTTGTGGTTGACTTACTTCACTCAGCGTAATGTCCTCCAGATTCACCCATGCTGTGAGATGCTTTGAGAATTCATCATTGTTTTTTATTGTTTCGTAGTATTCCATTGTGTGTATGTACCGTAGTTTGATTATCCATTCATCTGTTGATGGGTACCTAGGTTGTTTCCATCTTTTTGCTATCATGAATAATGCTACAACGAACATGGGTGTGCATATGTCTATTCATGTGACGGCTCTTATTTCTCTAGAAGCGGGATTGCAGGATCATATGGTATTTCTATTTCTAGCTTTTTGCATTCCTACCAGCAGTGCATAGGAATTCCAATCTCTCCGTAGCCTCTCCAACTTTTCTTATTTTCTGATTCATGCTTGGAATGTCAGGGTGAGATGGTATCTTATTGTGATTTTGATTTGTACTTCTCTAATTTTTTTTTTTTTTTAATGGCTACTGATTTTGGGCATTTCCTCATGTATCTGTTAGCTGCTTGAATGTCTTCTTTGGTGAAGTGTCTGTTCATATCCTTTGCCCATTTTTTAATTGGATTATTTGTCTTTTTGTTATAGAGGTGTTGGATTTTCCTGTAGATTTTAGGGATTAGGACTTTGTCAGATTTGTCAGAGCCGAATTTGTCCCCAAGTCTGTAGGTTTTCTTCTTACTCTTTTGATGAAGTCTTTAGATGAACGTAAGTGTTTAATTTTTGGAAGATCCCAGTTATCTAGCTTATCTTTTGGTGTTTGTGTATTGTTAGTTATGGTTTGTATCCTGTTCATGCCGTGTGTTAGGGCTTCTACCATTGACCCTATTTTTTCTTCTATGACCTTCACAGTTTTTGGTTTTATATTTAGGTCTTTGATCCACTGTGAATTAGTTTTTTGTGTATGGTGTGAGGTATGGGTCCTATTTCATTCTTTTGCAGATGGACATCCAGTCTTGCCAGCACCAATTGTTATAAAAACTGTCTTTTGCCCATTTGATAGACTTTGGGCCTTTGTCGAAGATCAGGTGGCCCTAAGTGGGTGGATTTACATCTAGGTTCTCAATTCTGTTCCATTGGTCAATGTGTCTGTTGTACCAGTACAGGCTGTTTTGACTATTGTAGCCATATAGTAGATTCTGAGGTCAAGTAGTGCGAGTCTTCCTACTTTATTCTTCTTCTTCAGTAGTGCTTTACTTATCCAGGGAATTTTTCCTTTCCATATAAAGTTAATGGTAAGCCTTTCCACTTCTTTAAAAATGTTGTTGGTATTTGAATCCGGATTGCATTGTATTTGTAGATTGCTTTGGATAGGATAGACATGTTCACAATGTTGAGTCTACATATCCACGACCAGGGTATGTTTTTCCATTTATGTAGGTCTCTTTTGGTTTCTTGCAGAGTGTTTTATAGTTTTCTTTGTATAGATCTGTTACATCCCTGGTTAGATTTATTCCTAAGTATTTTATTTTTTTATGGGTATTAAAAACGGTACGATTTTCCAGATTTCCTTTTAGTAGTTCTCTTTATAAGCCTATAGGAATCCAACTGATTTTTGTATGTTTATCTTGTATGCATGGGCCACTCTTGATTTTACTCTTGTGTCTTAAAATTCTTTCCATCCTAGAACTCATTCACTCTCAGAATTCCAACTATCGTCTCAGTGGATGACTGCCAGGACTGTCTGGCCCTGTTAGGCCTTTCCATGTTCAAATCCCACTTCTTCAGTCATCTTTGAAACAATTCCGTTTGAGTGATCTTCAATTACCTACCATAACATATCAGCTCCTGCTCAACACACTAGCTCCTTTTCTCAAATTCCTCATTTTGGCATATGCTGCTGTCCTACTTACAGACACCCAGACTTAAAACCTTTGAGTCATCTTGTTCCTTACTCTTGCTTGACTTCTGTGGCCAATCAATTACCTGTTGTCTATTTATTTTTTTAAATGTTGCTCTCATTTTCCTCGAATTTCAACTGCTATTGTGTGGTCAAGTTCAGATTTTATTACATGGTGCTAGTAGTATGGTAGTAGCTTCCTTGCTGATCCTATGTCCCCAGGTTCTTACCTAAGAGCATATTTTAAGAAAACACAAACTAAATCGTTCTTTTACATAACATTTGTTAAACTAGACTGCAAACATATTAAAGACCTAAGCCAAATGGATACATTTTAGATACTCAATAAAATTTTACTCATCCATTCATTCATTCAAACAATATTTATAAAGTTGCTAGTTGTTTGACAAACTCTGCTAGGTGTGGGGGTGCATGGTCCTTGAGCATAAATGTTTTGTGGATTTCTTGTTGAATAAATGAATATAAGGAAGAAAGCAAAAGCAAGTGTCTAGGGGAATATTAACATGAGTGTAATGTTGTGAATGCATGAACTTTTGAGTCAGTAGGATGTTGGTTCAAGTCTAAGAATCACTTCTCCCCAGCTCTGTGATGGCAGTGCATCAATCAAGAATGCTTGTGTTGGTTGGGGTCCTCTGAGAAGCAGACACCAAGATAGAACTAGCCATGAAGGACATTTATTGGAGGAAATACCTGTGAAGGATAAAGGAAGAGGGTAAAGGAGTAGATAGGGAGATCCCTTAGACCCTGATGCAGGTCTGACACCTGTGAAGGAGAAGAGAAAGGAAAGAGGTTTGGACTGGAGAGTCTCAGATTCCACTGCAGTTGCAAGAAAGTTTCAGCCAGTAAATGGGAGTCTTTGAGTCAAAGTCGCCTGTGGGAGAAGCCTGATATCTCTGAATAGTGGCATCTGTGCTTATCCATTGGGGATGAGCAGTTTTCAGGAAGAGTGGTCTTTGAGAATGTGGAGGTTGAACTAGAGGACAGCAGCTGGGACTGTCATCCAGTTATGTTCCCAGTAGCAGATGTGTGTAGCACACAGCTGCACAATGCTTTCTTTCTTCCTTTTTTTTTTTAATTGTGCTTTAAGTGAAAGTTTATGATTTGAGTCAGTTTCTTATACAAAAACTTAAACACACATTGTTATGTGACCCTAGTTGCTCTCCCTACAATGTGATGGCACATTGCTTCTCTCCACCCTGTATTTCCCATGTCTGTTCAACCAGCTCCTGTCCCTCTCTGCCTCCAGACAGGAGCTGCCCACATAGTCTCATGTTTCTACTTGAGCTAAGAAACACTCTCCTCACCGGTATCATTTTATGTCTTATAGCCCAGCCTAATCTTTGTCTGAAGAGTTGACTTTGGGAATGGTTTTAGTTTGGGGCTAAAAGAGAGTCTGGGGGCCATGACCTCTGGGGTCCCTCCAATCTCAGTCAGACCATTAAGTCTGGCCTTTTTACTAGAATTGGAGGTCTGCATCCCACTGTTCTCCTGCTCCATCAAGGATTCTTTGTTGTGTTCCCTGTCAGGGCAGTCATTGGTGGTAGCTGGGCACCATCTAGATCTGCCAGTCTCAGGCTGATGGTGTCTCTGGTTTATGTGGCCCTTTCTGTCTCTTTGGCTCATATTTTCCTTGTGTTCTTCATTCTCCTTTGCTCCAGGTGACTTGAGACCAACTGATGCATCTTAGATTTCCACTTGCCAGCTTTTAAGACCCCAGATGCCATTCACCAAACTGGGATTCAGAAAGTTTTCTTAATATGCTTTGTTATGCCAAATGACCTAGACGCTTCCTGAAACCATGGTCCCTAGACCCCCACCCCTGCTACTCTGTCCCTTGAAGTGTTTGGTTGTATTCGGGAAACTTCAAAGCTTTTGGGTTAGTCCAGTTGTGGGACTTCCCCTGCATTGTCTGTTGTCTTTCCTTTCACCTAAAATAATTCTTGTCTACTCTCTAATTAGTGAATATCTCTCTCCCTCCCTCCCCACCCTCATAACCATCAGAGAATGTTTTCTTCTGTGTTTGAATGTTTTCTTGCATTGTTATAATAGTAGTCTCATACAATATTTGTCCTTTTGTGACTGACTAATTTCACTTAGTGTAATGCCTTCCAGATTCCTTCATGTTATGAGGTATTTCACAGATTCATCGTTCTTTATCATTACGTAGTATTCCATTGTGTGAATATACCATAATTTGTTTTTCCATTCATCCATTGATGGGCACCTTGGTTTGTTTCCCTCTTTTTGCAATTGTAAACTGTGCTGCAATGAACGTGGGTGTGCATATATCTGTTTGTGTAAGGGCTTTTATTTCTCTAGGATATATTCCAAGGAGTGGGATTGCTGGATTGTATGGTAGTTCTATTTCTACCTTTTTAAGGAAGCAACAAATCGATTTCCAAAGTGGCTGTACCATTTTACATCCCCACCAGCAGTGTATAAGTGTTCCGTTCTCTCCACAACTTCTCGAACATTTATTATTATATGTTTTTGGATTAATGCCAGCCTTGTTGGGGTGAGATGAAATCTCATTGTAGTTTTGATTTGCATTTCTCTAATGGCTAATGATTTTGAGCATTTCCTCATGTATCTGCTAGCCACCTGAGTGTCTTCTTTGGTGAAATGCCTATTCATATCTTTGCCCATTTTTAATCAGGTTATTTTTTTGTTTGTTGAGGTTTTGCAGTATCTTGTAGATCTGAGATTAGATGCTGATTGGATTTGTCATAGCGAATTTTTTTTTTCCCCAGTCTGTAGATTGCTTTTTTTTTTTTTTACTCTTTTGGTGAAGTCTTTGGATGAGCATAAGTGTTTGACTTTTAGGAGCTTCCAGTTATCTAGTTTCTCTTCTGGTGTTTGTGTATTGTTAGTAATGTTTTGTATACTGTTTATGCCATGTATTAGGGCTCCTAGCATTGTCCCTATTTTTTCTTCCATGATCTTTATCTTTTTAGATTTTATATTTAGGTCTTGATTCATTTTGAGTTAGTTTTTGTGCATGGTGTGAGGTATGGATCTTGTTTCATTTTTTTGCAGATGAATATCCAATTTTGCCAGCACCATTTGTTAAAGAGACTGTCTTTTCACCATTTAACAGACTTTGGGTATTTGTCAAATATTGGCTGCTCATAGGTGGATGAATTTAAGTCTGGATTCTCAATTCTGTTCCATTGGTCTATGTATCTGTTGTTGTACCAGAGCCAGGCTGTTTTGACTACCTGGGCAGTATAATACGTTCTAAAATCAGGTAGTGTTATTTCTCCCACTTTGTTCCTCTTTTTCAGTAATGCTTTACTTACCCAGGGCCTCTTCCCTTTCCATATGAAGTTGGTAATTTGTTTCTCCATCTCATTAAAAAATGCCATTGGAATTGGATCAGGATTGCATTGTATCTATAGATCCCTTTGGGTAGAATACACTTTTTCACAATGTTGAGTCTTCTTGTCCATGGGCAAGGTATGTTTTTCCATACACAATGCTTTTAACTGCAAACAACAGAAAATTCAAGTAATAATCATATAAATCAAGAGTTGACAATCTTTTCCTACAAAGAGGCAGCTGGTAAATCTTTATGCCTTTGTGGGCCATACAACCCTATTGCACAAGAGCCACCATAGGTATTATGTAAACATGGACGTGTGACTGTCTTCCAATAGCACTTTATCTACAAAAACAGGCAGGAGGCTAGCCTTGGTCAGTGGGCCATAGTTTGCCAACACCTAGTTTAAATGAATAAGATGATATTTTTCTTACATGCAATGAGTATATGCCATGAGGTCTAGAAGTAAGAGATTGCTGGCGGTGCTTCAGTGGTACAAAATGACAAGACTTTCTCCATCCTTTTGCTCATTTATCCTCAGAATTTTTTTTTTTTTAAAGATAAGAATGAGGAGGAAGGAGTAGCTCAAGGGACTACTTCTCTGAGGCCTGCCTGTTATATAAGGAAGCAAAATATTTTTAAGAAATCCCCAACATTAATTAATTAATTTTTATAGTATCCCCCAAAAGATATGTTGAAGTCCTAACCTCTAGTGCCTGAGAACATGACCTTATGTGGAAATAGAGTCTTTGTAGATGTTATCAGTTAAGTTAACATAAGGCAATACTGAATAAAACCCCAAACCAAACCTGCTGTCGTGGAGTCGATTCCAACTCACAGCTATCCTATAGGACAGAGTAGAACTGCCCCATAGGGCTTCCAAGGAGTGTCTGGTAAATTCAAACTGCTGACCTTTTGGTTAGCAACCATAGGGTAGGGTGGCTCCTAATCACATCTGAGTGGTGTCCTTATAAAAGAGGAGAAGAGATAGATGCAGAGAGAAGAAAGCTGTATGACAAACGAGTTATTTTGTATCTGCAAACCAAAAGAAACTTAAGGCTACCAGAAACTAGGAGAGACAAGAAAGGATATACCCCTTGAGACTTCCGAGGGAGCATGGCCCTGCCTACACCCTGAATCCAGACTTTCGGCCTCCAGAACTGTGAGGCAATACATTTCTTATAAACTACCAAATTTGTGGTACTTGATTAGGTAGCCCTAGGAAACTAACACATTAACTACGTAAATATTTACTGAGCACCTATTGTATGCCAAGACTCTGGTGGTGTAGTGATTAAGAGCTACAGCTGCTAACCAAAAGGTGGGCAGTTTGAATCCACCAGGTGCTCCTCGGAAACTCTATGGGGCAGTTCTACTCTGTCCTATAGGGCCGCTATGAGTCAGAATTGACAAGACAGCAATGGGTTTGGTTTTTTTTTTTTTAATTTTTATTTTTATTGAGCACTTATTGTATGCCAAAACCTTGGTGCTGTCGTGGTTAAGAGCCATGGCTGCTGATCAAAAAGTAGGCAGTTCGAATCTACCAGGCACTCCTTGGAAACTCCATGGGGCAGTTCTACTCTGTCTTATAGGGTTGCTATGAGTAGGAATCAACTCGATGGCAATGGGTTTGGTTTTTGGTTTTTGGTTTTGGTTATTGTATGCCAGGAAAATATTCTAGGTGTCCCTGGAGTTAACACAGCAGAATGAAGTCCTTGTCCTAATAGAGCTGATATTCTAGTGAGGGAAGACAGACAATAACCAAGACAAATAAGTAAAACAGGCAGTACAAGATGATGACAGATGCTATAGACAAAATAAAGCCAGGAAGAAGGTAGGATGTTCCAGCAGGAAGGGGTGGGGAGAGGCTGTATTTCAATAAGGTGAGTCAGAAAAGCTTCACCAAGACTGTGACATTTGAATAAAGCCAAGAAGGTGTTAAGCGAACAAACTATGTAAACAAATTAGGGAAGAACTTTCCAGAGAGAGGGAGGGTATCAATTGCAAAGGGCTGATGCAAGGAGATCAGTGTGGCTAGGGCAGAGTGAACAGGCGGTAGAGGATAAGTAAGACCAGAGCTCCTGGAGGTAACGGGCCAGGTTGTGTAGAGCATTCTGGGCTTCTGTGATGAGTTTGTCTTCTACTCTGATTGCAATGAGAAGCTGTGGGATCGTTGTAAATAGAGGAAGAACGTGGTTTGATTTGCATTTTAACAGAACCACTCTTAGTGTTGGGTTGAGACTGTACTGAAGTGGGTGTGGGTAGAATGGAAGCAAGGAGGCCCTTTAGGAGATTGGGGATATTGGTGGCTCAGTGGTAGAATTCTCACCTTCCATGTGGGAGACCTGGGTTCAATGCTCAGCCAGTTCACCTCATGCACAGCCACTACCCATCTGTCGATGGAGGCTTTCATGGTGCAGTGATGCTGAACAGCTTTCAGCAGAGCTTCCAGACTAAGACTAGGAGAAAGGCCTGGAGATCTACTTCTGAAAAGCAGCTAATGAAACTCCTATGGATCACAAAGGTTCAATCTGCAACGAATCATGGGGATGGTGCTGGACTGGGCAGTATTTTTTTCCATTATACATGTGGTCATCATAAGTCATGGGCCAACTTGACAGCAGCTAACAACAAACAAGAGATACTGGTGACTTGGACCAGGATAGCAGCAGCAGGGGTAATGAGAAGTGGTTGAGCTAGCAGAATCCTAGGATTGACTGGGTATGGAATGTGAGAAAAAGAAGAGTTTGGGGGCCTGTACCCCTGGAACAATAGAGTTGCCATTTACTTATAAGGCAAAGATCAAAACAGGGCAGATTTACCCAGGAGGCCAAGAGGGCAGATTTGGACATGCCAGGTTAAGGTTCTTATTAGCTACTTAAATGAAGATGTTGAGCTGACAATTGGCTATATGTCTTGATTTAGACCAGAAGTCCAGGCTGTAGGTATACATTTGGGAATCCTTTGCATATACTCATAGAACATCACCTAGAACTTTGTCACATGGCCAGGCTGCCCCTAGGTGCAAAGCAGGCAGAGACACCAAATGTTTGCCTCTTCAGCTTCCATAGAGAAAAGCAACAAGAAAGAGGGGGTTGGCAGTGTTTGTTAGGTCATTCAGCCTGCAACGTCTATACTTAATTTCTCCTCCTTCTTCACTGGTAGAATAAGGAGAATGAAACCTACTTTACATGATTATGGTGAAAATTACACGAGGTAAGCTATAGAAAGCTCCTGGCATATAATAAAACCAAAACCAAACCTTCTGCTGTTAAGGCGATTCCGACCCCATGTGTTACAGAATAGAATTGCTCCACAGGGTTTTCTTGGCTGTAATCTTTATGGAAGCAGATTGCCAGAACTTTCTTCCATGGCATTGCTGGGTGGGTTCAAAGTGCCAACCTTTAGGCTAGTAGCTGAGAGCAAACTTTTCACGCTACCCAGAGCCTGGCACATAGTAGGTTTTCAAAAATATGAGTTCCCCTTCCTTCCCTTTTGGTCATGGGAAGTCATTAAGTCAGTCTAAAAATACTTCTCTGTGCACTTCATCATTTAACAAAACAGTGACAATGCTATTTTTACCATCACTACTGTGTCGGAAGACAGGGCCTTTTTCTTTTTCCCTGAAGTCACAGCTTTTCCAAAGCTGGCCTGATCAAACCAAGTGATTTTCTTCTCAGTCATTCTTTCTTCTCACGTTCACATTTCAGTCTCAGTGAGTAATAATGGTGGAAGGATTTACAGATTCCTGGTAATCATTAACAATCCCAAGCGAGGTTTAGCTCTCCTCCAGCTGCACCCCCCAGTGGGGACTTCATTGCAGACTACTTGGGAAGGGTGGTCACAAAGTCCAGAGAAGCCCAAAGTCAAACTGAAGGTGTCTGGTTAAAGGCCAGGTGGAGGAGCAAAGTCAAAGAGAACCAAGTGGCCATCAGCAGAAATATAACTCTAAAGAAGTTATTCTCCAGAAAAAAGAGACCCCACTCCCAAATCTGGCAGGCAGCTATGTGGAAGCACACTTAACCCTTTCCCAGCCTTATCAGTTGACTTGATGTTTACTTTCCACTCTTCCCTCCCAATGCCTGGATAAGACGTGTGTGTTTATACCTGTCCAGGGTGGCCATTAGCCTTGACTCTTAGAGAATATTATTTTATCATTCATTGTAATGTAATATCCTTAAGTCATTTAAAATGCATTTGTGTTTCTAGACTTGGTGGTAGCCCTGTATGTACATATGATATACATGTGTGTGTGTATGTATGTCTGTAATATCACACATATATTAAACACACACACACACTTACACACACATATATACACATAAACACACATACACACACATATACATATGTAAACACTACGTACACATATACACAATACACACATACATATATACATGTATATACAACTACATATGCATAGACACATATATACACATACATACACACATGCTAAAACCAAAAAAAAAAACATTGCCATGGAGTTGCTTCTGACTCATAACAATTCTATAGGATATAGTAGAACTGCCCCCATAGGGCTTCCAAGGAGTGGCTGGTGGATTCAAACTGCTGGCCTTTAGGTTAGCAGCCATAACTCTAACCACTGTGCCACCAGGGCTCCACACATGCACCACACATACAGAATTCTGAGATGCTGTCCAATTTGTGCTTGAAGCTTCCTCCTCTCGGTAGAAATACCAGACCCCAAAGTGCCCCAGGTGGCTTCCCTGTAACTGCCGGTCTTATGTTCCTCTGCTCTGCCAGAGGCTTGTTGTTGGGATTAGTTAATGTTTGCAAAATGCTTTGAAGGACAGGCTACCTTAACCTGCTCACCTGGCGTGCCTGTTAAGTAAGAGAGAAACGGAGGCGCTCTGCTCCTGGGGGAAACTTCACCTGTGGGCCTATCAGCAGAATCTCAAAGCAAAGAAGCCTCTTCTTGGTCCGGGGGACAGAATGGGGCCTCGTGTTTTTGTTTCCTGAAATTCCTTTAGCAACCAGCAGTAGGGACCCAGTAGGGGTTTCTTACAGGACAGGCTTCTGTCTAGGATGAAGAAGCAGGGATCCAGCCAAAATCCAGGAAGAGACTCACACTCCTGGGTTAAAGATAAACTGAAAAGGTATTTTAAGACCTAGCTGTTGGTCCAGTGGGAACAAGAGATAAATTACAGGCCTGGGGATTAAGGTAACTTCATCTCTTACTAGTTTCCTTAGGAAACTATAAATGACATGAAAACTGGCAACAGTTGTAGACTTGAAAAGAGATTGTCAAGAAAATCTTGACTTTCCTTTTTTAAAAGTGAAATCATCCCAGAGAACTGAGAGAGAATGATAGTTCTAAATGAATAAGTAAGAATGAGTAAGTCAGTCAGTCAGTCTTTGCTGTGTAGTCAAAATCAAGGGCGTTTTATTCTTTATTATCATCCATACTTGACTCATTTGGGTGACTTCTCGGCTTGTCCGTTACAGATTGGTCAATTTTTTTAAGCAAGTGAAACAATTTTATTTATTTTTTATTGTGCTTTAGGTGAAAGTTTATAGAGCAAATTAGCTTCTCCTTAAACAGTTAATACACAATTGTTTTGTGACATTGGTTACTAGTCCAGCAATGTGTCAGCACTCTCCCCTTCTCTGCCCCAGGTTCCCTGTGTCCATTCCTCCAGTTTTCCTGTCCCTTCCTGCCTTCTTGGCTTTGATTTTGGGCTGGCGTGCCCATTAATCTCCCATGCATGACTTGAACTATGAAGCCCGTTCCTCATGTGTGTTATTATTGGCCCTATCCAAAAAAACCAAACCCATCGCCATCGAGTCAATTCCAACTCGTAGTGACCCTACAGCGACACTATAGAACAGAGTAGAACTGCCCCATAGAGTTTCCAAGGAGTGCCTGGTGGATTCAAACTGCAGACCTTTTGGTTACCAGCAGTAGCACTTAACTACTCCACCATCAGGGTTTCCTGTTGGCCCTATAGACCTCTGGCTACCATGAGACCGAGTCAACTTGATGGCAACTGGTTAACTGGTTGGAGGGAGATGGAGGTCAAGGGAACGTTAGGAGATAAAGGACTTTACAGCATGTTTGCACACCAGTGGAATTACCCAACAGAGGGGGAGGAATGATGGTATGAGAGGGAGGGCTTATTCCTGGAGGGATGTCTTTCAGGTAACAAGTGAGGATGTAATGCATGAGTGTTGGCCTCAGTTAGCAGTAAAGACAGCTTATCCATACCAACCGGAGAGAAGCACCGATGCCTGCATCTGGATAGATGTCATGTGGGAGAATGTGAAATATTTCTTCTAATTTTTCCTTCACCTTCTTCTCCTTTTTCCTCTTCTTCTAACTGAAATAGGAAACCGGTTATCCGGTTGATGGTTCAGTGGTAGAATTCTCATCTTCCATGCAGGAGACTCTGGTTGATTCCTGGTCAATGTGCCCCATGCGCAGCCATCACCCATCTGTCAGCGGAGGTTTGCATGTTACCATGATGCTGAGCAGGTTTCAGTGGCGCTTCCAGACTAAGATGGGCTAAGAAGAAAGTCTTGGAGATGTGCTTCCGAAAAACAGCCAGTGAAAACCCTAAGGACCACAACGGTCCAATTTCCAGCTGCTCATGGGGGTGGTGCAGGACTGGGCAGTGTTTTGTTCTGCTGTGTATGGAGTCATCATAAGTCAGGGGAGGACTCAACAGCAGCTAACAATGACAACAAGGGGGAGGGATTGAAAGTTTCAGGAGAGAGAAAGTGAAAAATAGTCATCCCGAAGAGTGGGCTTGGGGTGAACCCTGGGCATATAGAATGACTACCTGGCAACGGTAGGTCTATTTGAGGTCTGTGGTCATGAGTTTAAAGTGAGACCAGGCAGCATATTAACGTGTTATTCTTCAGTCTCTTTCAGCTGCCCGGGTGCAGGTGTGGAATTGGCCAGGACTTGCACTTCACCAGTTGGACTCGTGGTTGTGTGTCATGTATGCATGTACAGAATAATGCTCCCAAAGAATATGCTGCTTCCCTGGTATTAGTCAATTCAGATTAGGTTTCTATATCCCTATTTTCAAAGGCATTTATATTTTGTGAAGTGACATATATTCACATCTTCTTCAGTCCATTTGATTCATCAACTCTGTTTTAACCTGGAACTTAGCTAAGCATTTTCATGTCCCTTGAAACATGGTGCCCTTACTTAGTGCCTAAACCCTAGAAGAAAGTCCCTAGGTGGCTTGAACGGTTTGCACTTGACTACTAACCTAAAGGCTGGCAGTTGGAACCCACCCAGCAGCACCAGGAAAGAAAGGTCTGGCGATCTGCTTCCATAAAGATTAAATTACAGCCACGAAAACCCTATGGAGCACAGTTCTACTCTGACACACATGGGGTCATCCCTGCGTCTGAATTGATTCAGTGGTAATGGGTTTGGTGTTTTGGTTTAAATCCTAGAATGGGCAGCTCCCACCTGGAAATCTGTTTATCCTGATGACTCAGTAGTTTGTTGCAAAGCTAAGAGGGTAAATGCAGCTATTTCTGGGGCTTACACTATCTGATCTATGCCAGGGTTTTGCTTGTTTTATACTCACAATCGGAACTTCTTGTTTGTACCACAAGGTTGAGGACGTCCTTAAAGGCAGATAAGTGTCACCCAAATTTCCTTTCCTGTCCCTTCCTAAGTGTTGACTTACATGATTACCCCAGCTGCATGACTGTCTTATGACTGTCTTTACCAGGAACAGCACCATTGGAAAGAGGCCTCAAGAGCTTACGGCCCCATCACAGAGGAAATGAACCAGCTTTATTCTCTTGAAAATCTTTTGCAACCTCCTGTGGTGAGTGGAGGGGTTGCTCTGTGCATTCTCAGTTCTCCCTGGGTGCTGGGCCACTCTTGAGCAATTGGAAGCTGACTGTGCCTGTGGTCACTAAATCATCCTGGACATGGGGCTTGTGTTGCGTTCCCCAACGTACACATTGTTCGCTGAGTACTTCTTCTGATGCACAGGTGCAGAAGTTACCCAGGGGGCTTCCCCACGGGCCCGTACCATGCACATCTTTGGCTTGATCACATCCTGTACCTTCTTCACACCTCCCCTCCCCAAGTCTCCCCTGATAATGCCAGGGAAGGGACATTCTGTTCCGAGCTCATTAGTTAAGAATGTGGCCAGACTGCCCTGAAGGGGATTTTCTCTGGTGTGGGTTCTCCCCAGCTTTGGAGGAAATCTGAAAATCATGCTGTCTTTGCACTGAATCCAGCTCAGGATTGCATTTCTTCACCTGGGTCCAGCCACTGGTAGATGACTCTTTATAACCAGCAGCAGCAGCAGCGGCTATCATTGAGTCCGTTCCAATTCATGGCAACCTCACGTGTGTCAGAGTTGAACTGTGCTCCATAGGGTTTCAATAGCTGATTTTTTGGCAGTAGATAGCTTAGGCCTTTCTTCTGAGGCACCCCTGGGTAGACTCAAACCTCCAACCTTTTAGCTAGCAGCTGAGAACATTAACAGTTAGTACCACCCGGGGACTCCACCATCTCTTACAAATCTAGTGAATTCTCAAACATGCTAAACTTAATAGCTAGCCATCACATGGAACAGTTGGATTGCCCTCTGGAATAGTTGGCCTTGAAGTCATTCTTTCAAATGCTTCAGGGTTTGGCTCCATCTTTCTAATGTGCTGAGTCAGAGGAGGGTAACGTTCCTGGCTGCCTAAAGCTTCTCTGTGGGAATCTTTGGGAAATCTAAAGGGTAAAATATTCAATTAACAAATATTTACTGAGTGCCTGCTCTGTGCCGGATGCTGATCTTTAAACAAATGATTCTCAAATTCTGCTGCGTTTTAGAATCCTCTGAGGAGCTTTAAAGCATTTGAATTCCAAAGTTATAGCCTCTATCAATAAAATCTCTGGGGATGGAATCCAGGCATCAGGATTTTTTTGGAAAAAAAACCCAGTGCCGCTGAGTTGATTCCGACTGCCCCATAGAGTTTCCAAGGAACACCTGGCGGATTCGAACTGCCGACCCTTTGGTTAGCAGCCCTAGCACTTAACCTCAGGAATTCCAATGTACAGTCAAGGTTGGAACCAGGGCTTTTGACATGCTCCTCAAGCTTTAATGTGAACATGAGTCACCTGGGGAGCTTGTCAAAATGCAGATTTTGACTTACTAGGTATAGCGTGGGACCTGAGAATCTGCATTTCTGTAAAACTCCCAGGAAATGCTAATGCCGCTGGTCTGTAGAACATACTTTACGTACCAAAAAAAAAAAAAAAAAAAAACCCCATTGCTGCTGAGTTGATTCTGATTCATAGAGACCCTATAGAACAAAGTAGAACTGCTTCATAGGGTTTCCAAGGCTGCAATCTTTATGCAAGCAGACTGCTAAGTCTTTCTCCCGTGGGGCGGCTGGTGGGTTCGAACTGTGGACCCTCAGTTAACAGCTGGGTGCTTCACTGCTGCGCCACCAGGGCTCCTTCAGCTAGAAAAGGCTAAGATAGATAGTTTGTTTTTTAATTCCAGGAAAATTTTAAGCCAGAGGAAAACAAAACAAAACAAATGGTAATAAAGACCTTTGGGGAAAAAACTAAAGTACATACAGTACATTTTTCAGAACCCATTAAAGATCTGGCCACTCACTTCACAAATTCAGAGGCCTCACCACCTACTTGGTGGATTTGAACTGCCTACCTTTTGATTAGCAGCCAAGCTCTTAACCACTGCACCACCAGGGCTCCATACCTTGAGTGTAGCAAACCATAAAGGTCTTTTAATCCTTGATGCCACCACCTGTCTGTTTGTTGTCCTGTGGTGGCTTGTATGTTGCTAAGATGCTGGAAGCTATGCCACCAGTGTTTCAAATACCAGCAGGGTCACCCATAGTGGACAGATTTCAGCAGAACTTTCAGATTAAGACAGGCTAGGAAGAAAGGCTTAGTGGTTTACTTCTGAAAATTAGCCAATGAAAACCCGAGGAGATCACAAAGAAAATTGTCTGACTTGCTTGCTTTGGAGACATCATCAGGAGGGATCAATTGGTAGAGGAGGACATCACGTTTGGTGAAATAGAGGGCCAGTGAGGATGAAAGAATCTCTCAGTGAAATGGATTGGCACAGTAGCCATAATGATGGACTCAAACATGGTGGATATTGTGACAATGACACAGGACCCAGCAACATTGGCCATAAGGTCACTGTGAGTCAAAGTCAACTTGGAGCAGCTATCTCTAATCCTTGATATGTTGAATTTTCCTGCCCCAAAGCCTTCATACATGCCCTTCATTTTCCCTGAAACCACTTCCAGGAACTCCCCAGTAATAATGCCTTCTCATTGTTCCATCCTCCAGGTATCACTTGACCACCTGGTATAAAGTAATCTCCACCCTTTTTCTCTATAATTCTCTATCACGATACTCTGTTTGCTTACGTTCTAGAATCATCCCAACTAATGAGTTGTTGTTCATTTCCTTGTTCTCTCAATGGTCTCTCCCACTAGTGTAAGGGCTGAGAGGTCAGGAGCCATGTTTGTCTTGTTCTAGCTAAGTTATACTTAGCACCTAGCAGAATGTCTCACACATAGAAGAATGTGATAGATATTTGCTGAAAGAATGATAATAGGGGAACCCAGCCAGTTTGATCCCTTTTTTTTTAATTTCAGGTGAGACAAGAAGCAGAAGTGAGAATGATCCAAAAGCTTCCATGAGATAGAAGACAGTATCGTAGAGCATGTCTTACCTGGCTCTTTCCTAAAATGAACTTTGACCGAAGAAGTAATATCTAGCTCAAGAAACTCAGGTCCTTTCCTAAAAATAGAGCTTGGGGGCGAACACTAAGAAAATCTACTTCATTGCTCAGGAAAGTGACTCTATTCCCACAAATGGATGAATCATTAGTTCACTGGTATTATCTTTTCAGGCACTGCAGTTCACTGAGATAGTACCCAAGGTAAATAATCAACAGAGAAATGCCACAAATGTCTCAGAAATTTGGAGCTGGTTCATTACTAACCTAATACTGTATCAGAGGCCTTACTATGCCAAGGGCAGCATCTGGTCTGCTGTCAAATCTGGGACTTGGATGGCAAACACACCAAGAATCAATCTTAACTCTTCATTTTAAGTTTAATTCATGAGAACACAAACCTAAGAAAATAGCATGGATTTTCCATGGTTGGTGCAGAGGATCATAGCTAAAACCAAGGCTGTGTGTTCTCCTGATAAAGGGAAATGGAGAGGTCAGCAGAGGTGGTCTCGTGGGGGCTAAGAGAAAAGGTACAACATTTAAAAGCCCAGAATGGGACAAAAGGTGGTGCAATTGTTCCCCCTAGTTTTGAGAAAACTAAGGCTCAGAAGGGCTAATTGACTGCCTGAAGTTACCTAGCAACCTGGGGCTTGGGAAGTAGGGTAGAAGAGTAAGACCAGAGCACCATGTATCCCCATCCAAAGCCTCCATCTACTCAGAACTCAGGGTCCCTGTTTCTAAATTCAGTACAATTGATTTATGTATCAGGTCGCCTTTAATTTGTCTAAATGGGATCTGACAGAGTTTTAAGCCTGTTTCAGGCATATACATTCTGAGGGTAATGAATGTCTGTGTTTCCATAAGTGTTTATTTGTTTTATTCAGTTTGAAGAATATGCTATTACCACTGAGCTTCTCCTTGGTGCTGAGAAAGTCTATGTCTTAGGCTGGGTTCTCTAAAGAAGCAAAACCAGTGAAGTGCATATGCCATAAATATATATATATAGAGAGAGATTTATCTCAAGGAAATGGCTGGCATGGTTGTAGAGGCTGGCAAGTCCCAAGTCCATGGGTCAGACGTCAGGGTGGAGACTTCTCCTGGCTCGGGTAGCTGCAGGGGCTGCGAACACAACATCAGCAGGTCCGATGGCAGGCCACTGGCAGGCTGATGAATCCCAAGATCAGCATGCAATACAGCAGGTCCCTGGCTCAAGCCCCAAGAACTGGAGTTCAGATGATGATGAACTGGATGCAGGATCCAGAGCAAGTGCTCTAGCTTTGCCAGAACATCCATGTATATATATTGGATGCAGGCGACACCCCTGAGGAAACTGTCTTTAGAACTGATTGGCTGATCACATCAAATCACATCATGTAGGATGACTACATCATTGCACGACTACCAAACCACTGAAGATCATGGTCCAGCCAAGTTGACACACAACCTTAGCCATCACAGACTACAAAGCTGTGCACGTCAGTATGTGTGTAATAGTGATGCCACCTTTTCCAAATTATAAAACAGTAAACAGGGAAATGGCCAGAAGGCCTTGGCATGGTATTTAGGGACAGGACATATAAACTTGGTGGCACTGTTTGAACCAGTGCCATGGCATTTAATCTGATTAAATGTGTAAAATGGAACTTTTAGTGAGATTATCCATCTCGCATTCACATTCCCAAGGTCTGGAAATAACTTATGATGCCTAGACCTGAAATATTCTGTGTGAATAAAGCCTCTAAAAATCTTTAAAGCAGAAAGATCAATCAGTTTAAGTTGACGAGTACCGAGGGAAGTGTCATTATTTATTTTTCTGCTTATTCAGTTCTAATCCTGGGAGACAAAGATGAAATCCAAGCTTTTGGGGGCTCCAGTATAATCTTGGAGGACAAGGAGTTGGATCTGCTTACAATATCTCCCATTGCAAGTGAAGCTGAAAACACTATCTTGAGAGATCTCAGAAGTCACAGAATCTAAGCACAGGATTCTATCTGGCTAATCTTCTCAACTGACGTAGCTATTCCTTGGAGAGTATTCCCATGTGCTCAGTGAAGAATGGAGAGCTCAAATCTTTGGGAAAAGTTGTCCTTCATTGGTTTTAATTTTAAAAACCTGGAGTATATGAAGAAGAACATGGCATCAGAATTGGAGGAAGACTCATTAACAACCTGTAATATGCAGATAACACAACTTTGCTTGTGGAAAGCAAAGAGGACTTAAAGCAGTTACTGATGAAGATCAAAGACTAAAGCTTTCAGTATGGATTATATCTCAACATAAAAAAAAAAATCCTCACAAGTAGACCAATGTGCCACTTCATAAATGGAGAGGATATTGAAGTTGTCAAGGATTTCATTTTACTTGGATCCACAGTCAATGCCCACGGAAGCAGCAGTCAAGAAATCAAAGGATGTATTGCAGTGGGCAAATCTACTGCAAAAGATCTCTTTAAAGTGCTAAAAAGCAAAAATGTCACTTTGAGGACTAAGTTGCATCTGACCCAAGCCATGGTATATTCATTCACTTCATATGCGTGCGAAAGCTGGACAGTGAATATGGAATACCAGAGAAGAATTGATGCTCTTGAATTATAGTGTTGACAAAGAATATTGAGTATACCAAGGACTGCCAGAAAAATGAACGAACCTGCCTTGGAAGAAGTACAGCCAGAATGCTCCTTAGATGGGAGGATGGTGAGACTTCATATCATGTACTTTGGACATATTATCAGGAGGGACCAGTCCCTGGAGAAGGACATCATGCTTAGTAAAGTAGAGGGTCAGCAAAAAAGAAGACCCTAACGAGATGGATTGACACAGTGGCTGTGCCATTTCAACATTTTTGACACAGTACCTGTGTCAATGGGCTCAAACACAGCAACGATTGTGAGGATGGGACAGAACTGAGCAGTGTTTCATTCTGTTGTGCTTAGGGTTGCTATGAGTTGGAACTGACTCAATGGCACATGACAACAACAACAACGACAATTGTAAAATAGGTCTTCCTTAATTTGAATCTAGGCAGCACAAGCAATTTGTGATTGGCCACTAGTCTAAAGGTTGGTGATTCAAACCTACCCAGCAGCACCACAGAAGAAACACCAGGTGATACACTCCTGTAAATATTACAACCAAGAAAACGTTATGGAAAACAGGTCTACTGTGTAACACTTGGGGTCTCAATGAGTCAGAATTGACTTGATGGAAACGTTTTTTTTTTTTTTTTTTTACTGTCACTCTAACCTGTACATATTTTTGCTTAGTTTTCTCTTCTAAAGCAGTATTTATAAAATTAATCCTTCTTCTGGCCATTTTAGATTCTTTAAAGAAATAAAGTTTAGATTTAAGCTTAAAAAACAAACAGAAACTTTGCCAACAGTTTGCAGACGCTTGGACATAGATATTAAGATCTCATTTAGTGTTATCTTTGATACTTGGAATACAAGTGACTTTTTTTTATTGTGGTAAGTGTATATACAACAAGACATGTGCCATGTCAACATTCTTGTAGAATTCAGCAACATTGATTATGTTCATTATGTTGTGTTGCCATCACCACTATCCCTTTTTGTGTGACCATCACCACTATCCCTTTCTAAAATTTCCCATCTCCTTAAACAGAAGCTCACAGCCTCCAATCACTCCCCCTTTTCCCCCTCCCCTTCATCCCTGGTAACCACTAATAAACTTTTTTTTTTTAATTGTCTTTAGGTGAAAGTTTCCAGAATAAATTAGTTTCTCATTCAAAAATTTGTAACATTTTTTTTCTTGACATTGGTTGCAGTCCCTGCAATGTGTTAGCACTCTCTGACCTTTTCCATTCTGGGTTCCCTGTTTCCATTTGTTCAGTGTTCCTGTCCCTTCTTGCTTACTTGTCTTTGCTTTTGGGCAGGTGTTACCCATTTGGTCTCGTACATTTGATTGAACTAAGAAGCACATTGCTCACGTGTGTTATTGTTTGCTTTATAGGCCTGTTGAATCTTTGGCTGAAAGGTGAACTTTGGGAGTGGCTTCAGTTCTGAGTTAGCAGGGTGTCCGGGGCCCATAGCTTCAGCTGTTCCTCCAGTCTCTGTCAGACCAGTAAGCCTGGTCTTTTGCGAATTTGAATTTTTTTCTACATCTTTCTCCACTCTGTCTAGAACCCTCTATTGTGATCCCATCAGAGTAGTTGGTTTTGGTAGCCAGACGGCAACTAGTTCTTCTGGGCTCAGCCTGGTGGAGGCTGTGGTTCATGTGGTCCATTAGTCCCTTTGGACTACTATTTCCCTTGTATCTTTGGCTTTCTTCATTTCGCTTTGCTCTAGACCAGATGAAACCAATAGATGTATCTTCGATGGCTGCTAGCAAGCTTTTAAGACCCCAGCTGTTATTCTCTAAAGTAGAATGCAGAACATTTTCTTTAGGAATTCTGAAGCCATTGACCTACAAGCCCCCCAAGACCATGGTTTCCAGTTATGCCCCCTTTGTCCTCTATTGTTTATAAGAATATATATGTTTTACATACAAATATATATGTAAAAATATCCACAGCCTAATCTATATGTATAGGAGCCCTGGTGGCACAGTGGTTAAGAGCTAGTCTACTAACCAAAAGGTCGGCAGTTCGGATCCACCAACCTCTCCTTGGAAAACCTATGGGGCAATTCTATTCTGTTCTATAGGGTCATTATGAGTCAGAATCGACTCGACAGCGGTGGGTTTGGTTTTGGTTTAACCTATACATGTACATGGGATACTCATATACACCATTCTTCCCCTATACAGCGTACACATATGCCTATATGTCTGCTTGTAAGTTATTATTTGTTTTTACAGGGCTGTATATGCTACAGTATTTACTTTGGTTGCCTCTTTTTATTTATCTATTCATTTTTCCTTGTGTTTCTCTAAGTGTCTTCCTTCGCCTTGGTGAAGTTTTGCTGACTTCCCCTATATTGTATATTGTCTTTCCCTTCACCAAGCCTAACACTCATCTATTATCTAATTAGTGATTTCCCCTCCTCACCCTTCCCCTCCCTTGTAACCATCAAAGATTGTTTCTTTCTCTGTGTAAACCTTTTTCTGGAGTTTTTATAATAGTGGTCTCATGCAATATTTGTCCTTTTGTGATTGATTTATTTCACTCAGCATAGTGCCCTCCAGATTCATCCACGTCATGAGATGTTTCACAAATTCATCATTGTTCTTTACTGCTGCATACCGTTATGGATTTAACTGTGTTCCCCAAAATATGTGTCAACTTGTCAACTCAAAATGGATCAAAGACCTAAATATGAAATCTAAAATGATAAAGATCATGGAAGAAAAAATAGGGACAACATTAGGAGCCCTAATACATGGCATAAACAGTATAGAAAACATTATAAAGAACATAGAGGAAAAACTAGATAACTGGAAGCTCCTAAAAATCAAACACTTAGGCTCATCCAAAGACTTCACCAAAAGAGTAAAAAGACTACCTACCGACTGGGAAAAAGTTTTTAGCTACGACATTTTTGATCAGCGCCTGATCTCAAAAATCTACATAGTACTGCAAAAACTCAACTGCAAAAAGAAAATAACCCAATTATAAAATGGGCAAAAGATATGAATAGACACTTCACTAAAGAAGACATTCAGGTAGCTAACAGGTATATGAGGAAATGTTCACGATCATTAGCCATTAGAGAAATGCAGAGCAAAACTACAATGAGATTTCATCTCACTCCAACAAGGCTGGCGTTAATCCAAAAACACAAAATAATAAATGTTGGAGAAGCTGTGGAGAGATTAGAACACTTCTACACTGCTGATGGGAATGTCAAATGGTACAACCACTTTGGAAATCGATTCGGCGCTTCCTTCAAAAGCTACAAATAGAACTACCATACGATCCAGCAATCCCACTCCTTGGATTATATCCTAGAGAAATAAGAGCCTTTACACAAACAGGTATATGCACACCCATGTTTATTGCAGCACTGTTTACAATAGCAAAAACATGGAAGCAACCAAGGTGCCCATCAAAAGGATGAATGGATAAATAAATTATGGTATATTCACACAATGGAATACTATACATCAATAAAGAACAGTGAAGAATCTGTGAAACATTTCATAACATGGAGGAACCTGGAAGGCATTATGCTGAGTGAAATTAGTCAGTTGCAAAAGGACAAATATTGTATAAGACCACTATTATAAGAACTTGAGAAACAGTTTAAACTGAGAAGAAAACATTCTTTTGTGGCTACGAGATGGGGGAGAGAGGGAAGGTGGAAGAGGGGTATTCACTAATTAGATAGTAGATACGAACAACTTTAGGTGAAGGGAAAGACAGCACACAGTACAGGGGAGGTCAGCATAATTGGACTAAACCAAAAGCAAAGAAGTTTTCTGAATAAACTGAATGCTTCGAAGGCCAGAGTAGCAGGGACAGGGGTCTGGGGACCATGGTTTCAGGGGACATCTAAGTCAATTGGCATAATAAAATCTATTAGCAAAACATTCTGCATCCCACTTTGAAGAGTGGTGTCTGGGGTCTTAAATGCTAGCAAGCAGCCATCTAAGATGCATCAATTGGTCTCAACCCACCTGGATCAAAGGAGAATGAAGAACACCAAAGACACAAGGTGATTACGAGCCCAAGAGACAGAAAGGGCCACGTGAACCAGTGACTACATCATCCTGAGACCAGAAGAACTAGATGGTGCCTGGCTACAACCGATGAGGGCCCTAACAGGGAACACAAAAGAGAACCCCTGAAGGAGCAGGAGGTCAGTGGGATGCAGACCCCAAATTCTCATAAGACCAGACTCAATGGTCTGACTGAGACTGGAAGGATCCCGTTCTTCATGGCCCCCAGACCTTCCTTTGGCCCAGGACAGGAACCATTCCCGAAGCCAACTCTTCAGACATGGATTGGACTGGACAATGGGTTGGAGAGGAATGCTGGTGAGGAGTGAGCTTCTTGGATCAGGTGGACACTTGAGACTATGTTTGCATCTCCTGCCTGGAGGGGAGATGAGAGGGTAGAGGGGGTTAGAAGCTGGCGAAAAGGAGACAAAAAAAGAGAATGGAGGGAGAGAGCAGGCTGTCTCATTAGGGGGAGAGTAATTGGGAATGTGTAGCAAGGTGTACATGGGTTTTTGTGTGAGAGACTGACTTGATTTGTAAACTTTCACTTAAAGCACAATAAAAACTGTTTTAAAAAAAAAAAGATTAGGTTGTGTTTTAAGTCATTCTTTTGAGATATAAAAGACAGAAGCAAGCAGAGACACATGGGGACCTCATACCACCAAGAAAGTAGTGCCAGAAGTAGAGTCTGCCCTTTGGACCTGGAATTTCTGTGCTGCGAATCTCCTAGACCAGGGGAAAATTGATGACAAGGACATTCTTCTGGAGCCAACAGAGACAGAAAGACTTCCCCTGGAGCTGATGCCCTGAATTTGGACTTCTAGCCTACTAGACTGTGAGAGCATAAACTTCTGTTTGTTGAAGCCATCCGCTTGTGGTATTTCTGTTATAGCAGCACTAGATAACTAAGACGCATATTATTTCATAGTGTTATGTACCATAATTTGCTTATCTATTCATCTGTTCATGAGTACTTAGGTTGTTTCTATCTTTTTGGTATTGTGAGTAATGATTCAATGAACGTGGGTGTGCATATGTCTCTTTGTACGATGGCTCTTATTTCTCTAGGATATATTCCTAGGAGTGGGATTGCTGGATCATGTGATATTTTTATGTCTAGCTTTTTAAGGTGGTGCTATATCATTTTCCATAGTGGTTGTACCATTTTATGTTCCCACCAGCACTGCATTAGAGCTCTAATATCCCCACAACCTTGTCAGCATTTATTTTTCTGAAATTTTGGTCAGTGCCATTATTGCAGGGGTGAGATGGTATCTCATTGTGGTTTTGATTTGTATCTCTTTTTTTTTTTAATAGGTAATGGAAACCATGGTGGTGTAGTGGTTAAGTGCTGTGGCTGCTAACCAAAGTGTGGGCAGTTCGAATCCTCCAGGTGCTCCTTGGAAATTCTATGGGGCAGTTCTACTCTGTCCTACAGGGTCGCTATGAGTCAGAATCGACTCGACAGCACTGGATGGGAACAGGTAATGACTGTGAGCATCTTTTCATGTATTTTTTGGTCGTCCAAATGTCCTCTTTGATGAAGTGTCTGTTCATGTCCTTTGCTCATTTCATGATTGAATTGCTTGTCTTTTTATTGTTGAATTGCTGAAGTTTTCTGTATATTATAGAGATTAAACCTTTATCAGATATGTCATTGCCAAAGATTTTTTCCCAGCCTGTACGTTCTCTTTTTACTGTCTCGGAAAAGTTTTTTTCATGAGCATAAGTATTTAATTTTTAGGAAGTCCCAGTTATCTAGTTTATCTCTGGAGTTTGCACATTTTTAGTTATGCTTCACGTTCCATTTATGCCATAAATTAGGGTCCCTAGTGTTGGAGCTCAAGTACCTTCTTAAGCACAGTGGTTAAGAGCTAGGCTGTTAACCAAAAGATCAGCAGTTCAAATTCACCAGCTGCTCCTTGGAACCCTATGGGGCAATTCTCATCTGTCCTATAGGGTTGCTATGAGTTAGAGTTGATTCAATGGCAATGGGTTTGGTTTGGTTTTTAGTGTTGACCTTATGTTTTCTTTCATGAACTTTGTAGTTTTAGCTTTTAAATTCAGATCTTTTATCCATTTTGAGTTAGTTTTTTGTATGGGGTAAAATATGGATCCTGTACCATTTTTCTGCAAATGGAAATATAATTTTGCCAATATCATTTGTTGAAGAGACTATCTCTTCGTCACTTGATGGACTTTGATCCTTTGTTGAAGATCAGGTGTCCATAGGTGGATGGGTTTGTTTCTGGGTTCTCAATTCTGTTGCATTGGTCTATGTGCCTATCGCTGTACCAGTTCCAGGCTGTTTTGACTACCATGGCTGTATAGTAGGGTCTGAGATCAGGTAGAGTGAGGTCTCCTACTTTGTTCTTTTTCAGTAATGTTTTACTTTTTCCTTTATGTATAAAGTTAATGATTAACTTTTTCATCTCATTAAAGAATGTTGCTAGAATTAGGATTGAGATTGCTTTGTATCTATAGATTGTTTTGGGTAGTATTGACATTTTTATTTTCCTGTCCATGAGCATGGTATGTTTTTCCATTTATGAAAGTCTTTTTTGGTTTCTAGTAGTAGTGTTTTGTAGTTTTCTTTGATGTTTCTAGTTAGGTTTATTCCTAAGTGTTTATCTTTTGGGGGCCTGTTGTAAATGGTATTGTTTTTCTGATTTCCTTTTTGGAGTTCTCTTTGTTAGTGTAGAGGAATCCAGCTGATTTTTGTATGTTGATCTTATACCCTGCCACTTTGCTGAATCCTTCTATTAGTTCCAGTAGCTTTCTTGTGGATTCTTTGGAATTTTCTATGTATAGGATCACATTGTCTGTGAGTGGGGATAGTTTTACTTCTTCTTTACCAGTTTGGATGCTGTTTATTTCCCTTTCTTGTACAATGTTGAATAAGAGTGGAAATAAAGGGCATCTTTGTCTGGCTCCCATTCTCAGGGGGAATGCTTTCAGTCTCTCTCCACTGAGAATAATGTTGGCTGTTGGTTTTGTGTATGTGCCCTTAATTATGTTGAGAGATTTCCCTTCTACTCCTATTTTGGTGAGAATTTTTATCAGGAATGGGTGTTGGACTTTATCAAATGCCTTTTCTATGTTGATTGAGATGATCCTGTGATTCTTTTCCTTTGTTTTATTTATGTGGTGGATTATGTTGATTGATTTTCTAATGTTGAACCATCCTTACATACCTGGTATGAATCCCACTTGGTCATGATGCATTATTTTTTTGGTATGCTATTGAACTCTATTGGCTAGAATTTTTCTGAGAATTGAGAATGTTTGTGTCAATGTTCATGACAGATATTGGTCTATAATTTTCTTCTTTTGTCATGTCTTTGCCTGGCTTTGTTATAAGAGTTATACTGGCTTCAAAGATTTAATTTGGGAGTATTACTTCCTTTTCTATGTTTGGAATAATTTGAGTAGTATTGGTGTGAACTCTTCTCTGCATGTTGGGTAGAATTCTCCAATGAAACCATCACAGGCCACAACATTTTTTTGTTAGTAACTTTTTAATGACCTCTTCAATTTCTTCCTTTGTTATGTGTCTGTTCAGATTTTATACCTCAGTTTGTGTTAGTTTAAGTAGGTACTGTGTTTCTAGGAATTTGTTTATTTTCTCCAGGTTTTCAAATTTGCTGGAGTATAATCTTTCATAGTATTTTGTCATGATCCTTTTTGTTTCATTTGGTTCTGTTGTGATGTCACCCATCTCATTTCTTACTTGGGTCATTTGCATTTTCTTTTGTCAGTTTGGCAAGTGGTATGTCAACTTTATTCATCCTTTTTCAAAGAACCAGCTTCTAATCTTGTCGATTGTTTCAACTGTTTTTCTGTTTTGTTTATTTCTGCGCTAATCTTTATTATTTTCTTTCTTCAGGCAGCGGTAGGCTTTTGCTGCTCTTTTTCTATATGTTCAAATTGTAAGGTTAATGTATTAATTGTGGTCTTTCTTCTTTTTTGATATGTGTATTTATTGCTATAAATTGACTTCTGTGCACTGCTTTTGCTGTGTCCCAAATGTATTGGTATGTTGCGTTTTCATTCTCTTTTGAGTCTAGGGTTTTTTTTCTTCTATTACGCAGTGGCTTTTAAGCCTGGCATTGTTCAGTGTCCAAGCATTTGATTTTTTCCTTGTTCTTCTTATTAATGATTTCTAATTTTATAGTGTTGTGATCTGAGACGATGCTGTGTATTTTGATATTTTTTAATTTATTGAGGCTTGCTTTTTGGCCTAAGATATGATCTGTTCTAGAGAATGATCCATGTGTGCTGGAGAAGAATGTATACTGCACTGTTGTAGGGTGAAGTGCTCTGCATATGTCTATGATGTCAAATCGGTTGATCGTGTTATTCAGATCTTCTGTATCTATGTTGAATTTCTTTCTAGTCCTGTCCATTGTCAAAAGTGGTATGTTAAAATTTCCTACTGTTATTGTAGAACTGTCTATTTCTCTTTTCATTTCTGTTAGGGTTTGTTTTATGTATCTTGGAGCTCTGTCTTTGGGTGTGTAGATGTTTGTTATGGTTATGTCTCATGGTGGATTGATCCCTTAATCATTGTATAAGGTCTTTCCTTGTGTATTATGATAGAGTTTGATTGAAAGTCTATTTTATCAGAGATTCATATTGCCACTCCTGCTATTTTTTGATTACTGTTTGCTTGATGTATTTTTTTCCATCCTTTGATTTTTAACCTCTTTATGCCTTTTAATCTAAGGTGTATTTTTGTAGGCAACATATCGATGGATCTTTTAAAAAAAAATTTATTGTGTTTTAAATGAAAGTTTAGACTGCAAATTCGTTTCTTACTCAAAAAAATTATACACAACTTGTTTTGTGACATTGGTTGCAATCCCACAATGCATCAATGCTCACCCTTTTTCCCTTTACAGTCTGGGATCTCCACGTCCATTCATTCTGTTTTCCTTTCCCTTCCTGCTTTCTTATTTTTGATTTGGGGCAGGTGTTGCCCATGTGGTCTTGTATGCTTGATAGAGCTAAGGAGCACATTCCTCACTTGTGTTATTATTTGTTTTATAGGCCTGTCTAATCTTTGGCTGAAAGGTGAACTTCGGGAGTGGCTTCAGTTCTGAGTTACCAGGGTGTCTGGGGACCATAGTCTCAGGTGTTCCTCTGGTCCTGTCATACCAGAAAGTCTTGTCTTTTTTTTGTCAGTTTGAATTTTGTGCTACATTTTTCTCCTGCTCTGTCCAGAATCCTCTATTATGATCCCTGTCAGAGCAGTCAGTGGTGGTAGCTAGACACCAACTAATTCTTCTGGGCTCAGGCTGATGGAAGCTGTGATTCATGTGGTCCATTAGTCCTTTGGACTACTATTTTCCTTGTGTCTTTGGTTTTATTCATTTTCCCTTGCTCTGAACATGATGGGACCAATAGATGTATTTTAGATGGCTGCTTGCAAGCTTTTAAGACCCCAGACATTACTCATCATAGTAGGACATAGGACGTTTTCTTTATGAACTATGTAATGCCAACTGATCTCGATGTTCCCCAAGACCATGGTCCCCAGCCCTCAGCCCCAGTAACTCAGGCCCTTGGTCAAATTGTGCTGACTTCCCCTATATTGTGTGTTGTCTTTCCCTTCACCAAAATTAACACTTGTCTGCTATATAGTTAGTGATTTTCCCTCCCCTTCTCTTATATGCATCAAAGTTTTTTTTTTTTTTCTGTGTGTAAACTCTTTTGAATTTTTAAATAGTGGTCTCATACAATATTTGCCCTTTTGTGATTGACTTATTTACTCAGCATAATGCTCTCCAGATTCATCCATGTTCTGAGATGTTTCATGATGCATTGTTGTTCTTTATCGTTGCATCGTATTCCATTGTGTGTGTGTACCATAATTTTTTATCCATTCACCTGTTGATGGGCACTTAGATTGTTTCCATCTTTTTGCTATTATGAACAACGTTGCAATGAACATGGGTGTGCATATGTCTATTCATGTGATAGCTCTTATTTCTTTAGGATATATTCCTAGCAGTGGGATAGCTGGATAGTAGGGTATTTCTATATCTAGCTTTTTACGGAGGTGCCATATTGTTTTCCATAGTGGTTATACTTTTTCACATTCCCACCAGCAGTGCATAAGTGTTCCAACCTCCCTGCAACCTGGGTCATGTTTTTTTAAATCCATTCTGCCACTCTCTGTTTCTTGACTGGTGCATTTAACCTGTTTATATTCCATATGGTTATTGATAGATATGAATTTACTGCTGTCATTTTGGTATGCTTTTTTTTAGTGGTGTTGATAGTTTCTTTGTTCTACTTAATTTTCTGTGCTGAGTTCTCTTTGTTCATGGATTGCCTTTTCATTTCCTTCACGTTTTTTATTCTGTGTTTACCGAATCCTTTTTATTTTCTTCTTTATTTTGGTGTCTTAGGTTTGTTATTTTTATTTGTGGTTAATGTGAGGTTTACCTTTATCATCCTATGTTTAAAACAGCCTGTTATTTTTAGATATTGCCTTGACTTCCTCTCCATATGGAAGTTCTGTAACTAATACCATTCACCTCCCTTTCTGTTTTGAAGTTGTAATCTATTTCAGATTTACATCTCTGATTCCCTGTTTTTGGTTCTGTAGCTTTATTTTACTTTTGAGATTTCTCTATCGAGATTGCCGTCTTGGCGTTGTGGCTGTGTGGCTTACTCTCAGGTTGTTCTCTGCTGCCATTGGTTCTCTATCTGAACGACTCCATTTAATATTTCTTGTAAGGATGGCCTTGTTTTTTACAAATTCCCTTAAATGCTTTTAATCTGAGAATGTCCTAATTTTGCCATTGTATTTGAGAGACAGTTATGCTAGGCATATAATTCTTGGTTGGCAATTCTTTTCTTTCAGGGTTTCATATATGTCATCCCATTGTCTTCTGCCTGCATGTTCTCTGCTAAGGAATCAGATCTTAGCCTTATTATAGTCCCTTTGTAGGTGATATTTCATTTTTCCCAAGCTGCTTTCAGAATTATTTATCTTTGTACTTGGGAAGTTTGATTATGATATGTCTTGATGACTTCCCCTTGAGGTCAATCCTATATGGGGTTTGTTGAACTTCTTGTATGGATATCTTTTCATGTTTTGTGATATTGGGGAAGTTTTCATCCAGCAAATTTTTAAAAACTATCTCTGTGATTTTTTTTTTTTAGTCTCTTGTTATTTTTTTTTGTTATGGGATTCCCATCATGTGTAAATTATTCCTGTTCATACTGTCCCATATAACTCTCAGGCTTTCTTCATTTTTTTTTTCATTCTTTTTCCTGATTGTTTCTCAAACAAATTGGTATCAAGGGATTTGTTCTCTATTTTGCTAATTCTTTCTTCCATTGTTTCAATTCTACTTCTATGTCCTTCCATTGAGTTATCTATTTCTGATAATGTATTGTTAATCTTCTGGATTTCTAGTTGCTGTTTTTATATGATTTCCAATTGCCTATTTTATTTGTCATTTTGTTCTTGTATTGTTTTCCTGAATTCATCTACCGTTTTGTCTGTGTTTTCCTTGATCTCTTTGAGGACCCTACATATTTGTCCTTTGAATTCCTTATTAGGCAGTTCTATTACCATCTCTTCCTCAGGAAGGTTTTCTGCCCCTTTATTTTGGTCATTTTGTTGAGCCATCTTGTCTTGTTTCTTTGTGTAATTTGATATTGCCTGCTGTCTCTGAGGCTTTATTTATGGTTTTATTTTGTTTCATTTTGATGTATCAGTGTGTGTGGGTCAGACAGGCTTCAATGATTGCTTATCTGGCAGCACAGGGGCGTTCACTTCCTTCCTGCGGTTGGACAGGGCAATGGCAGGCAGGTCGAGCTCCCTTCACTGTTCACCATACTTGTGAGGCAGCTGAGGATGTACTGGGTGGGCACTGTCTGGCAGTATGAGAATGCTCACAGTCATTCACCAGGTGGGTGAGTGATGGGCAAGAAGGAAGGTAGGCACCTGGGGGGCACTGAGGCACTCCTTCCTTCAGGGGTGCAGACGTTGTCTCCAGTGGGTGCAGGGTGAGTGGGCAGGGGTCACGCAAGTGCTCTCTCCAGTGGAGGAGAGGCTAGATAGGTGACCAGAGAGGGGGAGAGAGAGAAAAGAAAAGAAGGTGGGGCTTCATCTATTGTTCCATGCTCGCCACACTCCCTACTAGTTAGGTGCCACTGCTGGAGAGTTGCCCTGTCTATGGATCCTGAGTCTCTCCCTGCTCTGTGTACACCGGGATCATTTAAGTTCTCATGCTCCTTACTGTACTTTCCCTCCTTAGCTCCAGTTCATATCCTGCTCACCTTGATTCACTCTGGGTATATCAGCACACTTTCTCTGTCTGCTATTGGGTGTTCCATGATGTTGTCTTCCTGTGCTCCTCACCCAGAGTTGCTGCTAGCTTGTCTCAAAATGGCCCCACTGTGCTGGGTTGTCTGATAGGATGCCTCCATTTCATATCTCTCCCTGTTCACTGCAGTTTGGTTTCTTTTTCCAGTCAATGTTTGATCTAATTCTGTATCCTTTCATTTGTCATCTATGTCTGTTTCATTTTGTTTCTCAGGTCTTTACTGTAGAAGGACAGTGTGGGACATCTGACTAGACTGCCATCTTGAATCACTAATAAACTTTTTTCTCTATGCATTTGTCTACTTTAGATATTTCGTATAAGTTGGATCATACGATATTTATCCCTTTGTGTCTAGCTTATTCACCCAGCATAATGTTTTTAAGGTTCATCCATGTTGTAGCATGTATCTGATTCTAGACCTACCTTGTGCTAGCTGCCCTTCCATTCATTCATTTTTTCATCATTCATTTGTTTATTCACACAATATTCTGGATATTTGTCTGAAATATACAGAGTGCAGGAGGACTGTTATCTCCATTATAGCTTCAACAAAGCAGGCTCATTTTTGTTTGCTTCTGTATTAGCAGCTTTCTCAGATAGTCCTGATCTGTTTTTACCTGAGTCCACCTCCTGCTGGCTGTGTCTGGGAAGACATCTGTCAGAAGGTTCATGTTAGAGATCTTCTAATAGATTTTTAAACTCTCTTGAAAGAGTGTGCTACTAGAACCAATTATCGATGCCGTGAAGAACAGATAACCACTATAAAGAAGCATAGACAAGGAACTAGAGTTGAAAAGTGATAGTGGATTGTTTTGTGCAGTAGCATCTTTCCCTTCTCTTTTTTTTTTCCCAGATATTGTGGAGGGGATTCCTGATACTCACAGTGGATGGGCAGCGTGACTTCAAGGTGTGCTTCAATTCTTAGAGTCTGTGATTTTAGCAGTCCCTGTACCTTTAGAAAGGAGCCCTGGTGGTGTAGCGGTTAAGTGCTTAGGTGCAAATTGAAAGGTTATTTGTTGGAACCCACAAGCCACTCTTTGGGAGAAAGATGTAGCAGTCTGCTTCTGTAAAGATTACAGCCTTGGAAACGCTATGGGGCAGTTCTACTCTGTCCTATAGGGTCCCTATGTGTTGGAATTAACTAGACAGCAAAGAGTTTAGTTTTGGTTTTGGGTGCCTTTAGACATCTCCCCCCCACCCCGCCCCAGTTATTTGGCCTTATTTTCAATAAATGAAATGCCTTTCTCTCTGTTGCACTTTTAAATAAAGTAAGCAGCTGACTCTTTGCCTCATGGAGCCACCCATGTATGACCTAGACAGGGAAATTGGCCTTTACTGTGTGCCAGCATAGCTGTAATAGCTTCACATGTATTTATTCTTGCTACCAGTATCCCATTTTATAGACGAGAAAACTGAGGCACAGAGATGTTAAGTAACTTGCCCATGGAAACATCAATACCAAACCCTGACTCCAGAGTTGTATTCTTGAGGGTGCCACTGAACCATCACTGATGGGTCAGTTGCAGTCATAGCTGAGGTCATGGGAGGAACCAAGGGCTTGATCACTACAGGAACTTCTAGAATCCACTCGGGCAGAGAAAAGGAGCATCCAAAGAGCCTCAAGACGGTGAAGAATTTGAGCTTGTTTACAGTGGAAAATCAGGATTGCTGTGATTTCTGCCCCCCACCCCCTCACCCCTCCTCTACCCTTCCAAGCTACCTCTATCCAACAGTTCATAATAAAAAGGAGACCAGCTGTAAACAACAAACCTTCAACTCTCAAACTTTAGAACCTTGATGGGAGATTTATAGCCCATTCTCTTTAGAAGGCCTGTTTTCCTTCCTTTTTTTAACTGGCCCATGAATGACTCTTATCTACTTTATTTTTTTACATTATACTCCAATTGCCCAGAATAATTTCAATAAGTGATTGGAAACTGAAGTGGAAACATAGTAATAAATGTTTTTAAACTGTCCTTTGTAGTAGCGACTTTGGCATTTTCCTTATTACGGAAGTGTCTGGATTGCACAAGGGTCCCTTTGTATAACCAACCTCCATAAACCGATGAGGCAAACAGAGGTTTCTCCCGGGCACAGTAGCACTGACTTGCTTCAGCAGTCTGACGTGGTGATCTCTTTCACCAGTTTGGTTATTAAAGACTTGAAAATGGGCATGGAAATACCCTAATGTTTCACCTGTTTTATTAAGACAGAATTCTAAGAACTCAATGGAGAATCCTCAAGTGACTATATAAAAAAATATATATATATATATTTATTTATTTTTTTATGATGGTACTGGGAGAGTGCCTATTCTGTATCCCTCTCTATGCAATCAAATGGAGCAGTAATGGAAAAAAGGAGCAGTGGTTCTTCATTCGTTTCTCTTTCTCTCTTTCTTCTTCCACCCAATTAACCACCAAATTCTACCCCTCTTTACTCCTAAATATTCTCCAGTTGATTCACTCTGCATCCCCACTGCCACTACCTTCATTCAGGCCACCATTGCCTTTTGCCCAAATTACTACTGTAGCCTTCTAACTGGACTCCCTTCTTCCATCTCCCCACTTCTAGTCCATTAATGCACTCTGCTAGGGTGATCCTCTTGGGAAAACATGTCATCAATGGATCTCTTCTCCTGTGTCATTCCACTGTCTGTTTTTCTCACCTCCCGAACCATATTTCCTTCTTTTGTTTCGTCTAGGTTTACTTAAAAATTTTTTTTATTGTGTAAATATATAAATAAATGTATATATGTGTTGTTAATTGCCGTTGAGTTCATTACAACCCATGGCAACCCCATGAATGCAGAATAGAACTGCTCCGTAGTGTTGTCAAGGCTGTGACTTTTCAGAAGCAGATTGCCAGGCCTTTCTTATGAGGTGGCTTCTTGAACTAGCAGGTTCAAACTGCCAGCATTTTGGCTAGTAGTCGACACTTAACTGTTTGTGCCATCCAGATACACACACACACATAGACCATAAAATTTGCCATTTTAAATGTATTTAAGCGTACATTTTAGGTCATCATTAATAACATTCACAATACTGTGCTACCTTGACCACTATCTACTTCTCAAAATGTTCATCATCCCAAATAGAAACCCTGTATCCATTAAGCAATAATTCCCTGTTTCCCCTTCTCCTCCACCAACCACTGACAAGCTCCAATCTACCTTCAGTCTCTATGAATTTGCCTATTCTAGACACTCGATTTTAGGACATGATTTTCTCTCTTCCTGGAGCACTAGCCTTCCTTTTCGGGCATGTCAATCGAAGTCCATCAGGAAAATGAAAACCACTGTAGTTCCAACAGAAGAAATTTAATAGAGAAAATTGAGTACATAGGTGATGGAAGAATGGAGAAGGAAAACATGGTGGAGGGAGGAGTGTGACCAAAAACAAGAAATAACTACCATCCCTAGGATTGGAGGGATAAAGAGAGTAGGTGGTGTCATTTGATTCCAGATACCAGGTAGAGGCTAAAATCAAAGCAGTGCTGCCCAATGGCAGCTGAGACCACAGAGAGGGGATATCTGTGAGACCCGGAGCCATGGAGCAGATGGAGCCATTACTCAGGACCCTACTGAAACAAAAGTGAAGAGGGGGAGGAATATCCTAGGTTTTCTCCTCCTCTCACCATCCAGACTGCCACTGTACTTCCCATTGGCTGAATTTATATCTAACTAATATTCCAGCTCATAGCAACCCTATAGGACAGGGTAGAATTGCCCGATAGGGTTTCCAAGGAGTGGCTGGTGAACTCAAACTGCTGACCTTTTGGTTTTCAGCCAAGCTCTTAACCACTGTGCCTCCAGGGCTCCCAGAAAATAAAAGGCTTGGGAAATATAATTTTCTTGATACACGCTAAGCAGAGAAGGGTAGGAGACATGCTCTGCATACCCAATTGTAGTGAGTTCAAGGGGCTGATCAAGGAAAAAGACGTGATCAAGGAATAGCAGTTTTGCATAATAAGCTATTTATTGGGGTCAACACATTGACAGCCCCATGCAAAGGGTGCGGGTCCCCACAGCAGGAGGTCTTCCAGAGGCAAGTGGTACAGGGAATTGCCTGAAAGGGAAGAGGGCAAGGAGACTCCTAGGGAAAAGGAGGAGGGTCTTAGGTGTGCCTAGATGATGTCCATCTGCAGCAAGGTGGGGGTTCTCTGGGTCAGGGAGTTCTGAAAGACAGCAGCACTTGGGGTACTTATAACTAAGGGTTTTATCTTACCCCATAAATTTTTTTTTTTTTTTTTATGACTAGCAGATGTTGGGCACAGTTTCATGGATTATGTAAAATAAGCAGGTTCTAAGTGGCTAAAAATAGGCTTATCTGGGTTATTTTAAAAACAATTGGTTGTACAGAAATTTGAGTTTGGTGCTGGCAGGCTTTTTGAACTGATCACCCAGCTTGTTATGAAAAAAAAAACAACCTGTGGCCAATACAGAGTCCATCTTTGACTCATTTATGTAATACCAATTAGTTCCATCTTTTCAGAATTCCACTTAAATGTGACTTCCTCTGAAATGCTTTCTTTGATGTTGCCATGTTGTTGTTGTGTACCGTCAAGTCGATTCTGACTTATAGCAACCCTATAGGACAGAGTAGAACTGCCTCATAGAGGTTCCAAGGACCAGCTGGTGGATTCAAACTGCTAACCTTTTAGTTAGCAGCCTGAGCTCTTAACCACTTCTCCACCAGGGCTCCATAGTAGCCAATTTTTAAATTTACTGCATTTTACTATAGATGCTAATTAAATTAGCATCCTCTGAGATAACCTGTAAGGTCTCTGAGAATATCCACGGCCCCTACCACTTAGTAGTGTGGTAATAAATATTTGTTGGATGAGAAACCGATCTTGGTAATTGCCCTCCATAAAAGTTGTAGCAATTTACATTCCCCAAAGCAATAAAAATGCTTGTTTCCAACATTTTCACAAATAGTGTATAAGCGAGCTGTTGAACTCTTGTGTACCTGATAGTTGAAAATGATATTTCAGTGAGGTTTTTATTTGCATTTCTCTTATTGTGAGTGAAGGTGAGCATGCTTTCATATGGTTAAGAATCTGCAGTGACTGATTGTTTATAATATATTTTATCATTTATAATAATGCAATAAAATACATCAGTTATGGTTGTTGGTCTGGGTCATATTGCAAGTTCTTTATGTATTAAGGGAATTAGCATTTTGCTTGTGGTTTGAGTTGCACATACTTACAAGGCAAATTGTTTCAAATTTGTCGATACTTTCTTTTATGTTTTTGAATAAAACAAAATCAATATGGGCTTTGATTTATAATTAGAAAGATCTTTCTCATCCTAAGGAAAAAAATTTTTTTTTTTTAATAAGGGTGATATAAAAATATTCTTTTCTTGTTTCTATCAGTATTTTATAGCTATCTTTTTCTTTTCTATTTACATTTAAATCTGTGATCAATCTGGAATTTATTTTGATGTACGGTATGTCGTGGGGAAAAAAAATCACAAAGTTTAGTAAAGCAAAAAGAAAGTTTTATTCAGCATATATTCAAAAAAGCAAACGTTGAGAAGTGAACAAGCATGCTGTCAGAGCCAATATCTCCCTAAATCTAAGGAAATATTACAGAATAGGCAAGAACAGGAAGACGGACAAGCATGCTGCCACAGCCGTGTCTGCCTGAGTCCAAGGAAATGTTACGGAGTCATCAGTATATATTAACACTACAAAATGGGCAAAACCATTGAAAGCTTCACCTTCTCACAGACTGGCTAGAAACTGATCTAACATTTTGAATTGTCCCTCTCAATAATCATTGGTACAGGTTTTAGTAACGAAAGTCAGGAGGGTCTTCGTTGGTCCAATAAATTTCTATTCACTATACGTTAATAGAAAAAGATAAGAGTAGAAAGTCTTTTGTGTTCTAGCTTCTGTGAAATGTTCCCTAAAAGGTATTTCCCAAGATTATCTTAGCTATTGTCTTTATACCTCAGAGCCCAGTTGATGTGTCTTCAGGAGTCCTTGTGAGTCCGTCTGCAGCTGGGTCACATTCTCTATGCTCAAGAACAGGGAAAAATGATTTCAGTATTTTCAAAATCAGGTAAAAGGCATGGATCAAACTTTACTTTTTCCATAGGTGTCTCTCTCATTGTCCCAGCACCACTTACTTAAAAATCCATATATTTTATTACAAATTTGAAATGGTAATTTTATCACATACTAAATGTGGAGATCTATTTGGGTCTACCTCTATACTTCCTTTTATGTCCCATATGATTTAATGCTCATAATGATGAATCTTGATTGCAGTATTCAGATGTTCTGGCTTAATGACTACTGAAAATGTAAAAAAAAAAAAACAAAAAACAAAACTCATTTCCGTCAAGTCAATTCCAACTCATAGTGACTGAAAATGTATGACAAATAAATAATAGCAATGACAGAGTTTATTTTTAGTGATTCTAAACTTAACCATGAGGAGATCTATAAAATTAAATAAGTAGGATTTCTACTTCCAGGCTGGATATCATAGGTTGTTGCAGGATAATGCTTTTATTGTAACATAAGCCAGGAAAAAAAAAATTATTTAAAAAAATTATATATTTAAAGGGACCAGAGAGTTGTAAAAGCAAGAACGCACTGATTTTCAAAGACGGAAACATTTTTCTGAGGGGGTACTGAAGATATTTAACCATTTTTTATTACCCTAAGTGCATTTGTTAATTCTGGGCATAGGTTAAGGATTGGGCTCACTCAGGTGGAGAAACTCTGCTGAGAAAAAGATAAACCAGCAAAGCTGTAACAATCATGCAGGGCTGTTGTGACAGACTGGAAACCCACAGGGGCATAAACGCACAGCTAGATGTATAAAAATTTTGATTGCAGTATTGCAGCATTTTTTTCAGTTCTGGTACTGCATGGAAGACTGTTGAACTAAAATGAAAGATTCTAATAGGCAGGTAAAATTGGTCAGTCTCGTGCTTGGGAAACAGAACTGCTGGGGCAGACACCTACCTCAGTATACAGCCTCTCATCCCCCTCAAGATATTTTTCAAATTTTGAAGATACATGGGTGGGAGTCTGGAGGGCTAGGCTGGAATCTTGTAGGAGAGAGTTGGATCTCTCAATCTTTCAGTACTGACATGGAGAGTCCTCAGGCTTTCAGTCAAAAGGCTGGAGGTCTATGCCCTAGAAACAGAGGCAAATAAGAAACTGAGTCTCACTGCACTGCAATGCAGCAGTAAGTCAGCTTGATTTCTGGCTGAATTGAGTTGATCAAAACATTATTTCATCTGCCTACCAGAGGAAAGGAGAAATACTCTCTGTTGGAAAGTAACATCTTCTAGAGTGACGACTATTCTTTCATATACAACATCTGCAAAAAGTAAAAAACTACTAATATTTCGAAGAAGCAAATTTGGACTGGTAATCAATAGAATAATCAGACAATAGATGTAGACCCACATATGATCAACATATTGGAGTTTGCAGACAAGGGATTTAATAAAACTACTATGATTATGCTAAAGAAAATAGATCAATAAAGACAAAGCAAATAAAAGCATACATAATTTATAAGTTAAGCCTATAAAATATAAGTTTGTAAAACATAAGTGAAACCTATGAAAAGGAATCAGGTGGATATTTTAAAATTAAAAAATAAAATATGTGAAATTAAGAACTCAGTGAATGGGTTAAACAACAGTGTGAACACAACATAAAACAGATTTATGATATTTAGTGAAAAAAAAATGGAAGAGAATTTGAGTTATGTGGGATACTTTAAAAAAACACCTTAAAAGATAATCCTAGAAGGAGAGGAAGGAGAGAGAATGAGGCCGAAGTAGTATTTGAAAAAAAGTGGTCAAGAATTTTCTAAAAGAAATGAAAGATACTAACCCACAACTTAGCAAATTCTAAACAGGATAAATACAAAGACAAGCTTAACTAGGCAAATTATAGTCAAATTGCTTAAAATAAAAATCTTAAAGCTGCCAGAGTGGGAAAAAAACATTGTCTTCAAAGGAACAAGGAAAAGGAAGACCGAATTTTTATCACAACAGGACAATGGATGCCCAAAGGCAACTGAATAACGTTTACCGACACTTTCTACCTTGAAAGAAAACAACAGCTAATCTAGAACTCTATATGGAGTAAACATATCCTTCAGAAATGAAGGTGAAATACGTATGTTTTCAGACAAAGACAGAGTGAAGAAATTAATCAACAACAGATTACACTAAAGGAAAAACTAAAGAGTATTGTACATAACTCTTTGGACCAAAGATAAATGATTCTGCATGGAAACTTGGAATTGTTGCAGGAAATAAAGAATAACAGTGGGAAAACATATGGAAATATAAACAAATCTGACTGTACAAAACAATAGTTTAAATGTGTGGTAGAATTTAAATTATATGTAGAACTAAAAATACAGGACAAAAATAATGCAATAGTGATAGGGAATACACAGAGTTTAAAGATTTCTAGTGGCTTCTAGTAGTATAAGTAATAATTTATGTTATACTGTCAGAAGTCAGGAATGCCTATTAATCACTAAAAGAATAATAAACTAATTAAAATGAACGAGTTAATAGAAGGAAAAATTGAACATTAAAAAAATTGATTAAAAGAAGGCAAGAAAAGAAGAAAAAAAGAGGAACATATATAAACCAAGTAGAAAATGACAAGGTTTTCAATATAAGCTCAAATACAACCATAAATATATAAACTATAAATGGGCTATATACTCCTAATAAAAGTAAAATATTGTCAGAATAAATAAGAAAAACACAACAAAACTAATCCATATACTGCTTATAAGAGAAACACTCTGTAATGTATAAATAAAGGTTAAAATAAAAGAATAGCAAAAAATATACAGGCATATCTTGTTTTACAGTGCTTCACTTTATTGTGCTCCTCAGATATTGCCCCCCACTAGTCTGTCAGTTTGTCGTACTGTGGGGGCTTGCATGTTACTGTGATGCTGGGAGCTATGCCACCGGTATTCAAATACCAGGAGGGTCACCCATGGCAGACAAGTTTCAGCTGAGCTTCCAGACTAAGAGAGACTAGGAAGAAGGACCCAGCAGTCTACATGTGAAAAGAATTAGCCCTTGAAAATCTTATGAATAGCAGCGGATCATTGTCTGATATAGTGCCGAAGATGAGCCCCCCCAGGTTGGAAAGCATTCAAAAGATGACTGGGGAAGAGCTGCCTCCTCAAAGTAGAGTCGACCTTAATGGCATGGATGGAGTAAAGCATTTGGGACCTTTATTTGGTGATGTGGCATGACTCAAAATGAGAAGAAACAGCTTAATAATATGAACCTGGAATGTATGAAGTTTGAATCTAGGAAATTTGGAAATCATCAAAAATGAAATGGCACACATAAACATTGATATCTTAGGCATTAGTGAGCTGAAATGGACTGGTATGGGCCGTTTTGAATCAGACAATCATATGGTCTACTTTGCCAGGAATGACAACTTGAAGAGGAAGGGTGTTGCATTCATCATCGAAAAAGACATTTCAAGACCTATCCTGAAGTACAACGCTGTCAGTGATAGGATAATATCCATAGGCCTACAAGGAAAACCAATTAACATGATTATAATTCATATTTATGCACCAACCACTAAGGCCAAAGATGAAGAAATAGAAGATTTTTTATCAGTTTCTGCAGTCTGAAATTGATCGAACATGCAATCAGGATGCATTGATAATTATTGGTGATTGGAATGCAAAAGTTGGAAACAAAGATGAAGAATCAGTAGTTGGAAAATATACCCTTGGTGATAGAAACAATACCGGAGATCGAATGATAGACTTTTTCAAGACCAACAACTTCTTCATTCAAATACCCTTTTTCACCAACATAAATGGCAACTATATACACGGACCTCGCCACATGGAATACACAGGAATCAAATCAACTACATCCGTGGAAAGAGCTCAATATCATCAGTCAGAACAAGGCCAGGGACTGACTGTGGAACAGACCATTAATTGCTTCTATGCAAGTTCAAGTCAAAACCGAAGGAAATCAGAGCAAGTCCACTAGAGCCAATGTACGACCTGAATTTAGAGACCATCTAAAGAATAGGTTTGATGCGTTCAACACTAATAACTGAAGACCATAAGAGTTGTGGAATGATATTAAGGACATCATACATGAAGAAAGAGGTCATTAAAAAGACAGGAAAGAAAGAAAATACCAAAATGGATGTCAGAAGAGACTCTGAAACTTGCTCTTGAACATCAAGTAACTAAGGCAAAAGGAAGAAATAATGAAGTAAAAGAGCTGAACAGAAGATTTCAAAGGGTGGCTTGAGAAGACAAAGTATTATAGTGACATGTGCAAAGACCTGGAGGTAGAAAACCAAAAGGGAAGAACACGCTCAGCATTTCTCAAGCTGAAAGTGAATTTATACTAATGTAAGACAAGATATACATATATATGCATATATACATATATATATTTTATTGTGCTTTATTATTGTTGTTAGGTGCTGTTGATCAGGTTCATACTCATAGCAACCCTACGTACCACAAAATGGAACATTGCCTGGTTGTTCTGCACCATCCTCACAATGGATGTTATGCCCGATCCCATTGTTGCGGCTACTGTGACAATCCATCTTGTTCACTCACCCTGTACTTTACCAAGCATGATGTCCTTCTCTAGGGACTGATCCCTCTTGACAACATGTCCAAAGTATGTAAGGTGTGGTCTCGCCATCCTTGCTTCTAAGGAGCATTCTGGCTGTACTTCTCCCAAGACAGATTTCTTCATTCTTTTGACAGTCCATGGTATATTCGATATTCTTCGTCAACACCACCATTCAAAGGCATCAGTTTTTCTGTCTTCCTTATTTTCTCCAGCCTTCACATGCATATGATGCAATTGAAAATGCCATGGCTTGGGTCAGGCAAACCTTAGTCTTCGAGGTGACGTCTTTGCTTTTCAACACTTTAAAGAGGTCCTTTGCAGCAGATTTGCACAATGCAATGCATCTTCTGATTCCTTCTTTTAATTTTTATTGTGCTTTAAGTGAAAGTTTACAAATCAAGTCAGTTTCTCACACAAAAACTTATATACACCTTGTTACATACTCCCAATTGCTCTCCCCCTAATGAGACATCCTGCTCCTTCCCTCCACTCTCTCTTTTCATGTTCATTTCACCAGCTTCTAACCCCCTCTACCCTCTCATCTCCCCTCCAGGCAGGAGATGCCAACATAGTCTCAAGTGTCCACCTGATCCAAGAAGCTCACTCCTCACCAGCATCCCTCTCCAGCCCATTGTCCAGTCCAATCCCTGTCTGAAGAGCTGGCTTTGGGAATGGTTCCTGTCCTGGGTCAACAGAAGGTCTGAGGGCCATGACCACCAAGGTCCTTCTAGTCTCAGTCAGGCCATTAAGTATGGTCTTTTCATGAGAATTTGGGGTCTGCATCCCACTGCTCTCCTGTTCCTTCAGGGGTTCTCTGTTGTGTTCCCTGTCAGGGCAGTCATCAGTTATAGCCGGGCACCGTCTAGTTCTTCTGGTCCCAGGCTGATGTAGTCGCTGGTTTATGTGGCCCTTTCTGTCTCTTGGGGCTCATAATTACCTTGTGTCCTTGGTGTTCTTCACTCTCCTTTGGTCCAGGTAGGTTGAGACCAAATGATGCATCTTAGATGGCCACTTGCTAGCATTTAAGACCCCAGACGCCACTTTTCAAAGTGGGATGCAGAATGTTTTCTTAATAGATTTTAGTGTGCCAATTGACTTAGATATCCCCTGAAACCATGGTCCCGAAACCCCCGCCCCTGCTATGCTGGCCTTCGAAGCATTCAGTTTATTCAGGAAACTTCTTTGCTTTTGGTTTAGTACAGTTGTGCTGACCTGCCCTGTATTGTGTGCTGTCTTTCCCTTCACCTAAAGTAGTTCTTATGTACTATCCAATTAGTGAATACCATGCTCCCACCCTCTCTTCCTCCTCCCTCTCATAACTGTCAAAGAATATTTTTTTCTCTGTTTAAACTATTTCTCAAGCTCTTATAAGAGTGGTCTTATACAGTATTTGTCCTTTTTTTTTTTGGATTTTATTTTGATGTGTAGGATAGTTTGTCTCCTTTGTGGTCACCTTATTATTTATCCCTATTTTTCTAAATTTAAAGCTAACTTTTATTTCTTTGTATCACCTTGTCTTCCTCTCCATACAGAAGATCTATGACTACATGTCTTAGTCCCTCTTTATTGTTTTAATGCTGTCTTCTTTTACATAATAACATTGCTATTGCCCTGTTTTGAGGGTTTTTTTTTTTTTTTTAACCTTGATTTATTTTTTTGACTTCCCTGTCTGGGTTGACTTCTCATTGCTCTGCCCAATGTTCTAGTCTTGGGTTCATATCTGATATCATTGATTTTCTAACCAAAGAACTCCCTTTAGTATTTCTTGTAGGTTTGGTTTGGTTTTTATGAATTCCCTAAACATCTCTTTATCTAGAAATGTCCTAATTTCGCCTTCATATTTAAGAGACAGTTTTGCTGGATATAAGATCCTTGGCTGGCAATTTTTTTCCTTCAATTTTTTATATAAGTCAACCCATTGCCTTCTTGTCTGCGTGGTTTCTGCCGAGTAGTCCCAGCTTTTTCTTATTGGCTTTCCTTTGTAGGTGACTTTTTGTTTAACCCTAGCTGCTCTTAAAATTCTCTCACCTTTGGTTTTGGCAAGTTTGATTATAATAAGTCTTGGTGACTTTCTTTTTTTTTTTTAATAATTTTTATTGAGCTTTAAGTGAACGTTTACAAATCAAGTCAGTCTGTCACATATAAGCTTATATCCATACTCCCACTTACTCTCCCCCTAATGAGTCAGCCACTCCAGTCTCTCATTTTGTGACAATTTTGCCAGTTTCTAATCCTCTCTACCCTCCTATCTCCCCTCCAGGCAGGAGATGCCAACACAGTCTCAAGTGTCCATCTGATACAAGTAGCTCACTCTTCGTCAGCATCTCTCTCCAACCCATTGTCCAGTCCCTTCCATTTTGTGATGAGTTGTCTTCGGGAATGGTTCCTGTCCTGAGCCAACAGAAGGTTTGGGGACCATGACCACTGGGATTCCTCTAGTCTCAGTCAGATCATTAAGTCTGGTCTTTTTATGATAATTTGGGGTCTGCATCCCACTGTTCTGCTCCCTCAGGGGTTCTTTGTTGTGCTCCCTGTCAGGGCAGTCTTCCGTTGTGGCCGGGCACTATCTAGTTCTTCTGGTCTCAGGATGATGTAATTCTCTGGTTCATGTGGCCCTTTCTGTCTCTTGGGCTCGTAGTTATCGTGTGACCTTGGTGTTCTTCATTCTCCTTTGATCCTGGTGGGTTGAGACCAATTGATGCATCTTAGATGGCCGCTTGTTAGCATTTAAGACCCCAGACACCACATTACAAAGTGGGATGCAGAATGTTTTCATAATAGAATTATTTTGCCAATTGACTTAGAAGTCTCCTTAAGCCATAGTCCCCAAACCCCCACCCTTGCTCCGCTGACCTTTGAAGCATTCAGTTTATCCTGGAAACTTCTTTGCTTTTGGTCCAGTCCAGTTGAGCTGACCTTCCATGTATTGAGTATTGTCCTTCCCTTCACCTTAAGTAGTTCTTATCTGCTAACTAATCAGTAAATAACCCTCTCCCACCCTCTCTCCCTCCCCCCTCGTAACCACAAAAGTATGTGTTCTTCTCAGTTTACACTATTTCTCAAGATCTTATAATAGTGGTCTTATACAATATTTGTCCTTTTGCCTCTGACTAATTTCGCTCAGCATAATGCCTTCCAGGTTCCTCCATGTTATGAAATGTTTCACAGATTCGTCACTGTTCTTTATCGATGCGTAGTATTCCATTGTGTGAATATACCACAATTTATTTAACCATTCATCTGTTGATTGACACTTTGGTTGCTTCCAGCTTTTTGCTATTGTCAACAGAGCAGCAATAAACATGGGTGTGCACATAACTGTTTGTGTGAAGGCTCTTATTTCTCTAGGGTATATTCCGAGGAGTGGGATTTCTGGGTTGTATGGTAGTTCTATTTCTAACTGTTTAAGATAACGCCAGATAGATTTCCAAAGTGGTTGTACCATTTTACATTCCCACCAGCAGTGTATAAGAGTTCCAATCTCTCCACAGCCTCTCCAATATTTATTATTTTGTGTTTTTTGGATTAATGCCAGCCTTGTTGGAGTGAGATGGAATCTCCTTGTAGTTTTGATTTGCATTTCTCTAATGGCTAATGATCGTGAACATTTCCTTATGTATCTGTTAGCTGCCTGAATATCTTCTTTAGTGAAGTACGTGTTCATATCCTTTGCCCACTTCTTGATTGGGTTGTTTGTCTTTTTGTGGTTGAGTTTTAACAGAATCATATAGATTTTAGAGATCAGTCTCTGGTCGGAGATGTCATAGCTGAACATGCTTTCCCAATCGTAGATGGTCTTTTTACTCTTTTGGTGAAGTCTTTAGATGAGCATATGTGTTTGATTTTTAGGAGCTCCCAGTTATCTGGTTTCTCTTCGTCATTTTTGGTAATGTTTCGTATTCTGTTTATGCCTTGTATTAGAGCTCCTAACGTTGTCCCCTATTTTTTCTTCCATGATCTTTATCGTTTTAGTCTTTATGTTTAGGTCTTTGATCCACTTGGTGTTAGTTTTTGTGCATGGTGTGAGGTATGGGTCCTGTTTCATTTTCTGGCAAATGGATATCCAGTTATGCCAGCACCATTTGTTAAAAAGACTATCTTTTCCCCAATTAACTGACACTGGGCCTTTGTCAAATATCAGATGCTCATATGTGGATGGATTTATATCTGGGTTCTCAATTCTGTTCCATTGGTCTATGTGTCTGTTGTTGTACCAGTACCAGGCTGTTTTGACTACTGTGGTGGTTATAATAGGTTCTAAAATTAGGTAGAGTGAGGCCTCCCACTTTCTTCTTCTTTTTCAGTAATGCTTTGTTTATCCGAGGCTTCTTTCCCTTCCATATGAAGTTGGTGATTTGTTTCTCCATCACATTAAAAAATGTCTTTGGAATTTGGATCGAAAGTGCATTGTATGTATAGATGGCTTTTGGTAAAATAGACATTTTTACTATGTTAAGTCTTCCTATCCATGAGCAAGGTATGTTTTTCCACTTAAGTAGGTCCTTTTTAGTTTCTTGTAGTAGTACTTTGTAGTTTTCTTTGTATAGATCTTTTACATCCTTGGTAAGATTTATTCCTAAGTATTTTATCTTCTTGGGGGCTACTGTGAACAGTGTTGAGTTGGTGATTTCCTCTTCGATGTTCTTTTTGCTGATGTAGAGGAATCCAAGTGATTTTTGTATGTTTATCTTATAACCTGAGACTCTGCCAAACTGTTCTATCAGTTTCAGTAGTTTTCTGGAGGATTCCTTAGCGTTTTCTGTGTATAAGATCATGTCATCTATAAATAGAGATAATATTACTTCCTCCGTGCCAATCCAGATGCCCTTTATTTCTTTGTCTAGCCTAATTGCTCTGGCTAGGACCTCTAGCACAATGTTGAATAAGAGCTCTGATAAAGAGCATCCTTGCCTGGTTCCCGTTCTCAAGGGAAATGCTTTCGGGCTCTCTCCATTTAGAGTGATGTTGGCTGTTGGCTTTGTATAGATGCCCTTTATTATGTTGAGGAATTTTCCTTCAATTCCTTTTTTTGCTGAGAGTTTTTATCATAAATGGGTGTTGGACTTTGTCAAATGTCTTTTCTGCATCAATTGATAAGATCATGTGGTTTTTGTCTTTTGTTTTATTTATCTGGTGGATTACGTTAATGGTTTTTCTAATATTAAACCAGCCTTGCATACCTGGTATAAATCCCACTTGGTCGTGGTGGATTATTTTTTTGATATGTTGTTGAATTCTATGGGCTAGAATTTTGTTGAAAATTTTTGCATCTATGTTCATGAGGGATATAGGTCTGTAATTTTCTTTTTTTGTGATGTCTTTACCTGGTTTTGGAATCAGGGATATGGTGGCTTCATAGAATGAGTTAGGCAGTATTCCGTCATTTTCTATGCTTTGAAATACCTTTAGTAGCAGTGGTGTTAACTCTTCTCTGAAAGTTTGGTAGAACTCTGCAGTAAAGCCATCCGGGCCAGGGCTTTTTTTTGTTGGGAGTTTTTTGATTACCTTTTCAATCTCTTTTTTTGTTATGGGTCTATTTAGTTGTTCTACTTCTGATTGTGTTAGTTTAGGTAGGTAGTGTTTTTCTAGAATTCATCCATTTCTTTTAGGTTTGCAAATTTGTTAGAGTACACTTTTTTGTAATAATCTGATATGATTCTTTTAATTTCAGTTGGGTCTGTTGTGATGTGACCCATCTCGTTTCTCATTCGGGTTATTTGTTTCCTTTCCTGTATTTCTTTAGTCAGTCTGGCCAATGGTTTATCAATTTTGTTAATTTTTTCAAAGAATCAGCTTTTGGCTTTGTTAAATTTTTTCAATTGTTTTTCTGTTCTCTAATTCATTTAGTTCAGCTCTAATTTTTATAATTTGTTTTCTTCTGGTGCCTGATGGATTCTTTTGTTGCTCACTTTCTATTTGTTCAAGTTGTAGGGACAGTTCTCTGATTTCGGCTCTTAATTTTTTTTGTATGTGGCATTTATTGATATAAATTGACCTCTGAGCACTGCTTTTGCTCTGTTCCAGAGGTTTTGATAGGAAGTGTTTTCATTCTCGTTGCATTCTATGAATTTCTTTATTCCCTCCTTAATGTCTTCTATAACCCAGTCTTTTTTCAGCAGGGTATTGTTCAGTTTCCAAGTATTTGATTTCTTTTCCCTAATTTTTCTGTTATTGATTTCCACTTTTATGGCCTTGTGGTCTGAGAAGATGCTTTGTAATATTTCAATGTTTTGGATTCTGCAAAGGTTTGTTTTATGACCTAATATGTAGGCTATTCTAGAGAATATTCCATGTGTGCTAGAAAAAAAAGTATACTTTGCAGCAGTTGGGTGGAGTGTTCTGTATAAGTCAATGAGGTCAAGTTGGTTGATTGTTGTAATTAGGTCTTCCGTGTCTCTATTGAGCTTCTTACTGGATGTTCTGTCCTTCTCCGAAAGTGGTGTGTTGAAGTCTCCTAGTATGATTGTGGAGGTGTCTATCTCACTTTTCAGTTCTGATAAAGTTTGTTTTATGTATCTTGCAGCCCTGTCATTGGGTGCATAAATATTTAATATGGTTATATCTTCCTGGTCAATTGTCCCTTTTATCATTATATAGTGTCCTTCTTTATCCTTTGTGGTGGATTTAATTTAAAGTCTAGTTTGTCAGAAATTAATATTGCTACTCCTGCTCTTTTTTACTTATTGTTTGCTTGATATATTCTTTTCCATCCTTTGAGTTTTAGTTTGTTTGTGTCTCTAAGTCTAAGGTGTGTCTCTTGTAGGCAGCATATAGACGGATCGTGTTTCTTTATCCAGTCTGAGACTGTCTCTTTATTGGTGCATTTAGTCCATTTACATTCAGTGTAATTATAGATAAGTATGTGTTTAGTGCTGTTATTTTGATGCCTTTTTATGTGTGTTGTTGACAATTTCATTTTTCCACTTACTTTTTTGTGCTGAGACGTTTTTCTTTGTAAATTGTGTGTTCCTCTTTTTCATAGTATTTGACTTCATGCTTGTTGAGTCGTTCTGTTTTTCTTGGTTTTTATTTTGAATTGTGGAGTTGTTATACCTCTTTGTGGTTACCTTAATATTTGCCCCTATTTTTCTAAGTAAAAACCCAACTTGTATTGTCCTATATCGCGTTGTATCCCTCTCCATATGACAGTTCTATGCCACCTGTATTTAGTCCCTCTTTTTGATTATTGTGATCTTTTACATATTGACTTCAATGATTCCCTGTTTTGAGCATTTTTTTTTTTTAATTAATCTTAATTTGTTTGTGTGATTTCCCTATTTGAGTTGATATCAGGATGTTCTGTTCTGTGACCTTGTGTTTGCTGGTATCTGATATTATTGGTTTTCTGACCAAACAATTTCCTTTAATATTTCTTGTAGCTTTGGTTTGGTTTTTGCAAATTCTCTAAGCTCCTGTTTATTTGTAAATGTCTTAATTTTGCCTTCATATTTCAGAGAGAGTTTTGCTGGATATATGATCCTTGGCTGGCAGTTTTTCTCCTTCAGTGCTCTAAATATGTCATCCCATTGCCTTCTTGCCTGCATGGTTTCCGCTGAGTAGTCTGAACTTATTCTTATTGCTTCTCCTTTATAGGAGACCTTTCTTTTATCCCTGGTGGCTTTTAAAATTTTCCCTTTATCTTTGGTTTTGGCGAGTTTGATGATAATATGTCTTGGTGATTTTCTTTTTGGATCAGTCTTAAATGGGGTTCGATGAGCATCTTGGATAGCTATCCTTTCATCTTTCATGATGTCAGGGAAGTTTTCTGCCAACAGATCTTCAACTATTCTCTCTGTGTTTTCTGATATCCACCCCCCCTCCCCGTTCTGGGACTCCAATCACACGCAAGTTATTCTTCTTGATAGAGTCCCACATGATTCTTAGGGTTTCTTCATTTTTTTAAATTCTTTTATCTGATTTTTTTCCAGCTATATTGGTGTCAATTCCCTGGTCCTCCAGAGCTCCCACTCTGCATTCTAATTGCTTGAGTCTGCTCCTCTGACTTCCTATTGCATTGTCTAATTCTGTAATTTTATTGTTAATCTTTTGGATTTCTGAATGCTGTCTTTCTATGGATTCTTGCAGCTTATTAATTTTTCCACTATGTTCTTGAATAATCTTTTTGATTTCTTCAACTGCTTTATCAGTGTGTTCCTTGGCTTTTTCTGTAGATTGCCTTATTTCATTTCTGAAGTCATCCCTGATGTCTTGAAGCATTCCGTAAATTAGTTTTTTATATTCTTTATCTGGCAATTCCAGGATTGTATCTTCATTTGGGAAAGATTTTGATTCTTTAGTTTGGGAAGTTGTAGAAGCAATCATGGTCTGCTTCTTTATGTGGTTTGATATCGACTGCTGTCTCCGAGCCATCACTAAGATATTGTAGTGATTTATTCTATATTTGCTCATTGAGTCTTATCTTGTTTAGTTTTCTTTCAATATACGTAGATGGGCTACTAGATTGCTCTGTCTTGAATGTTGTAGCCCTTGACTCACTTATGTCCTATTATCAGCTGGTTTGGGCTGTTACCAGTTGTATAAGCCTGAGTCCATTCACTATTCTTGAATAGAATCTGATTTTGGGTCATCAGGTGTGTCGAGCAGACTGTCACCTATCCACCTAGAGAGGTAGTGGTGATAGTTGTGTGCACCAGATTCTAGTAGCAGCAGGGGTTCACACTCCAGGGGGGCCAGGTTACTGACAGGCTTCCCCAAGTGTCAGTGAGGTAGGTGTGTCTCTATTCCTAAAACACCTTGGTGGGTGGGCTTTGCAGCTGTACCTTAGGCCCCCAATGCAAGTACCTTTACAGATTGATAGTTGTCACCCTCCTTAGACCCCTAAGGCAGGAGGCTAGGTGGTCTGGGGGGAGCTTCAGCCCTCAGTTCTCTGTTGTGGGTCAGTGAGGGCTCTGTTGAATATGCAGAGATATCACACCTGGGATACTTGTCTTTCCAGTAATCCGCTAAAACAATTGCAGTCAGATCCCTATCAGAATTGCCTTTGCATTATAATAGCCACCTTTTTCCCTGTAGGGATGAAAGCCCAAGACTGTGGATCACATATGCTTGGCTGGAGCTGGTTCTGTGTTTTTAGTCCAATTAGGGAAGGATTTTTGGTCCCTGAGTTTTTTGTAGCTGCTTCTCTCAGGCCAGGAGAATGGGTTAGGAAAAGACCAAAAATAAAGAAAAACCACAAGCAGTTCACTCTCTGGCTCAGGAAATTCCAATGTTAATGAAGCCACCTGGGAAGGGGAGGGGAGGGTTCAGACAAATAGGAGAGAGTAGCACCCTGAATATAAACAAAGTTACTTATCTTGCTTGGGATGACTGTTTTATCTGAGATTCCCGAGGGGCACTTCGACTGCGTGCGCTGGCTGGGTAAAGATTGCCCCCGAGGGTCAGGCCCGAGTCCCGTGCTTGCGCTGTCTCAGAAGCCGTGGTTAGTTCCTCTGCTCCCAGTCCAAAGCGCAGCGCCAAGGTTCCCCGGCTGGGATGCCGCACTCCCGGCTCCAAAACCAGTCGCTGCCTCCCGGTGACTTCTCCTCCTGCCCGCTGCCTGCGTGCACTGGCTGGGCTTCCCCTGAGGTCAGTTCAGGGGGCTAGGGCTGCGCCCCATGTTTGCGCCATCTCAGGATGCCGTGCTCAGCTCCCCTGCACCCAGTCCAAAGCCCGGCGCCAAGGTTTCCTGACTGGGATGCTGGATCCAGGCTCCTAAAACAGTCGCTGCTTCCCCTTGGTTGTTCGCTCTCAGTCACTGTCACTCAGGTCAACTCTTTAGATCTGTGTTTGATGGTCAGGGTTCGTAGATTGTCATGTATGTGATCGATTCACTTGTTTTTCCGAGTCTTTGTTGCAAGAGGGATCCGAGGTAGCTTCTACCTAGTCAGCCATCTTGGCCCCGCCTCCGGTGACTTTCTTTTAACATCTACCTTATGTGGACTTTGATGAGCACCCTGGGTAGATATCTTATCATCTTTCATGACATCAGGGAAGTTTTCTGCCAACAAATCATCAACAATTTTCTCTGTATTTTCTGTTATCCCTCCCTGTTCTGGTACTCCAATCGCTCATAGGTTAATTCTCTTGATAGAGTCCCACATGATTCTTAAGGTTTCTTCATTTTTTTTTAATTCTTTTATCTGATCTTTCTTCAAATATATTATTGCCAAGTGATTTATCTTTGAGTTCAGAAATTCTAGCTTCTACTTGCTCAATTCTGCTCCTCTGACTTTCTGTTGAATTGTCTACTTCTGTAATTTTATTGTTAATCTTCTGGATTTCTGATTACTGTCTGTCTATGGATTTTTCCAGTGTATTAAGTTTTTCATTATGTTCCTGAATAATCTTTTCAACTTCTTCAATTGCTTTATCTGCGTGTTCCTTGGCTTGTTCTGCGTATTGTCTCATTTCTTTCCTGATGTCTTGAAGCGTTCTGTATATTAATCTTTTGTATTTTGCCTCTGGTAATTCCAGGAATGCACTTTCTTCTAGGAGATCCCTTTTTTCTTTGTTTTGAGAGCTTTTTGAGATTATCATGGTCTGTTTCTTTATGTGACTTGATATTGACTGTTGACTCCAAGCCATCTATAAGTTATTGTATTTGTTTATTTTATGTTTCCTTACGATGTCATAGCTTCTTGCTTTGTTGTGTTTTAATATGCCCAAACGGGTTGCTTGAGTGAGCTAGCTTGATAATTTTCACCTTTGGAGCTTTGACGTCCTGTTCCCAGGTGGTTAGAGCTGTTATCAGGTATATCAGTCTAGCAGTCCATTCAGTTTTCTTGTATGATTTCACCTCAGGTGTCCAGGTAGCTGATCATCAAGTGTGTGGTACAAGCTCTGTTCTACAGTCTTAGAGGGGCAGAGGTGATTGGTATAGGTACCAGTAACTGGTTGCAGCAGAGTGTCACACTCTGAACTGGGCAAGGCATTGAGAATCATCCCCCATGTGTCTCTGAGGAAAGTGTGTCCCTGTTCCCTAGAGAGTGCAGGTGGGTGGGTTCCGCAGACGGACCATGGGCACCCAATGTTTTTGGTTGTAAGAACTGGGAGGTACCAGTTATCCTTGGACCCCTGTTGCACTTGGCTGGGTGACCTGAGTGGAACCACCAGTCCTTAGACCCCTGATGTGGGTAGGTGAGGACCCTGTTTAATAGGCAAAGCAACGTCAAATGTCAAACACCCACCTCTCTGCCACACAGCTGAAACAGTTGGAGTCTGACAACAAGGGCCTATTCTCCTGGAAAAGGCCCACACAGGTCCATGCAGAGGGGAAAGATACTCAAAGTCCACAGACAGTTTATGCCTGGACAGGAGCCACTTCTGCCCTGAGCTCCCTCAGTTAGTGCAGCTGGCAAATTATCTTTTCCCCCAATTGCAAATTTATTCCTTCTCCAAGGCCAGGATGATGGCTCTAGGTGCTTAACAGGGCCTATCTCAGGCCCAGGGAACTCAGCCGCTGAAGCCAACTTGGGGGCTGGGGGATACAGTAAAATATACACAAGTACTTAGCTTTTGCCGAGAGTGCTGTTCTTCTCTGGTTCCGGAGTTGTCACTTGGCTGTGTGGCTGGCTGCTTCTCCCTGAGGAAACCGCAGCTGAACACTAGTATCAGCCTGCCACTGTGGCTCCCAAGAATGGTGCCTGAGGGCTCCCCACGATTCAGGTCCAGTAACTCCTCTCCGCTTCTGAACCGTCTCTTCCTCCTCCTGCCCCTCAGTTCATTTTCTAAGCTTGCCTTTGATGCTCAGGGCTCCTAGCTTGTCATAAATATACTCGTTTAACTTGTTTTTTTGGGTCTTTGTTGTAAAGAGGGCTTGCTGGAAGCGTCTGTCTATTCTGCCATCTTGGCTCCACCTCCTGTCTTTTGATTTCTTGATTGCTGCGTCTATGGGTATTGATTGTGGATCTAAGTAAAACGAAATCCTTGATAATTCTAGTCTTTCCTTTGTTTATGATGATGTGGTTTATTGGCCCAGTTGTGAGGATTTTTGTTTTCTTTATGTTGAGGTGGAATCCATATTGAAGGCTTTAGTCTTTGATCTTCATTTGTAAGCACTTCAAGTCCTCTCCACTTTCAGCAAGCAAGGTTGTGTCATCTGCATAACACAGGTAGTTAATCAGTCTTCCTCCTATCCTGATGCCCCATTCTTCATATATTCCACCTTCTCAGATTATTTGCTCAGCATACAGATTAAGTAGGTATGGTGAAAGGATACAACCCTGACGCACACCTTTCCTGATTTTAAGCCATTCCGTATCCCCTTGTTCTGTCTGAAGAACTGTCTCTTGATCTTTGTACAGGTTCCTCATGAGCATAAGTGTTCTGGAATTCCCATTCTTTTCAATGTTACCCATAATTTCTTATAATCCACACAGTCTGATGCCTTTGTGTAGTCAATAAAACATGAGTAAATATCCTTCTAGTGTTCTATGCTTTCAGCCAGGATCCATGTGACATCAGCAATGATATCCCTGGTTCCATGTCATTTTCTGAATCCAGCCTGAACTTCTGGCAGTTCCTTGTCTATGTACTGCTACAGCCACTTTTGAATGATCTTCAACAAAATTTTGCTTGCGTGTGATGCTAATGGTATTGTTTGATAATTTCTGCATTTGGTTGTATCACCTTAACTGGGAATTGGCATAAATATGGATCTCTTCCAGTCATTTGGCCAGGGAGCTGTTTTCCAAATTTCTGGGCATAGACAAGTGAGCACTTTCAGCACTGGGCCCGTTTGTCAAAACATCTCAATCGATATTCCATCAATTCCTGGAAACTTGTTTTTGCTAATGTCTTCAGTGCTGCTTGGACTTCCTCTCTCAGCACCATTGGTTCCTGATCATATGAAATGGCTGAGCATCAACTATTTCTTTTTGGTATAATGACTCTGTGTATTCCTTCCATCTTCTTTTGATGCTTCCTGCATCGTTTAATATTTTCCTCATAGAATCCTTCACTATAACTCGAGGTTGGAATTTTGTCTTCAGTTCCTTCGGCGTGAGAAACACTGTGCGTGTTCTTCCCTTTTGGTTTTCTATCTCCAGCTCTTTGCACATGTCATTATAATACTTTACTTTGTCTTCTCGAGCTGCCCTTTGAAATCTTCTGTTCAGTTCTTTTAGTTCATCATTTCTTCCTTTTGCTTTGGCTACTCGAAGTTCGAGAACTAGTTTCAGACTCTCCTCTGATATCCATCTTGGTCTTTTCTTTCTTTTCTGTCTTTTCAATGACCTCTTGTTTTCTCCATGGATGATGTCCTTGATGTCATTCCACAACTCGCCTTGTCTTTTGTCATTAGTGTTCAACGCATTAAATCTATTCTCGAGATAGTCTCTAAATTGAGGTGGGATGTATTCAAGCTCATATTTTGGCTCTCGTGGACTTGCTCTGATTTTCTTCAGTTTCAGCTTGAACTTGAATGAGCAATCGATGGTCTGTTCCACAGTTGGCCCCTGGCCTTGTTCTGACTGATGATACTGAGATTTTCCTTCATCTCTTTCCACAGATGCAGTCAATTTGATTCCTGCGTATCCCATCTGGAGAGGTCCATTGTATAGTCGTTGTTTTTGTTGGTGAAAAAAGGTATTTGCAATGAAGAAGTTGTTGGTCTTGAAAAAATCTATCGTTTGATCTCTGATTTTGTTTCTATCACCAAGTCCTTATTTTCCAACTACTGATTCTTCATCTTTGCTTCCAACTTTCACATTCCATTCACCAGTAATTATCAATGCATCCTGATTGCATGTTTGATCAATTTCAGACTGCAGAAACTGATAAAAATTTCAATTTCTTCATCTTTGTCTTAGTGTTTGGTCCATAAATTTGAATTATAATCATGTTAACTGGTTTTCCTTGTGGATATTATCCTATCACTGACAGCGTTGTACTTCAGGATAGATCTTGAAATGTCCTTTTTGACGATGAATGCAACACCCTTCCTCTTCAAGTTATCATTCCTGGCATAGTAGACCATATGGTTGTCCAATTTAAAATGGCCAATACCAATCCATTTCAGCTCGTTAAAGCCTAGGATTTTTGGGATGAATGATAATGATGATACAACACAGCAAACTTGGGGCAGTTATTGGAGGGAAAGTAATATTCTGAAGTGCATATATTGGAAGAGAACAAGGTCTGGAAATCAGTGATTAATGTTTACATCTCAAGAAACTATAAAAAATAACAGCAAACTCAACCTTGGGAAAATATAAGGAAAAAAGTAGCAAAGACAATGACAAATATGAATGAAATAGAAAAGAAATACACAATTGAAAAAATCAACAAAGCCAAAAATTGTTTTTTGGGAGTTAAAAAGATAAAAGAATTGCTAACCCCCTATCAAGAATGATCAAGTGAAAGAGGTAGAAAACCCAGATTACAACAATCAGGAATAAATAGGGTCTTTAGTACAGATCCTATGGATAGACAAAATATAATAAGAAAATGTTATGTACAGCTATATTTCAATAGTTTGATAATTTGTGTGAAATATGGATAAATCCTCAAAAAATAAAGCTCATCGAAGAATAACTAGATAATCTGAGTAGTTCTATATTTATTAAAAATTGAATTTGTTGTTAAAAATATCTCACAAGAAAGCCATAGGCCCAGATGGCTACTAAATACAAATACTAAAGGAAGAAATAATATTGATCTTGCACAAACTATTCCAGACAGAAAGTAGAAAAAGCAGAGTAAGAAAAAGTTCCTTAGAACATGAAAAGTTCTAACTGTAAAAGAATAAAATACATATATAAATAGGATTTCATTAAAATTAGAAAATTTCTGTTCAACACAAGATACATTTTTAAAGTGAATAGTAAGCAACAGGCGAGGAGAAAATATTGACAACACACGTACCTGACAGAAGCCTTGTATTTTGACCATTTTTTCACATTTTACACACTGTTGCATTTCAAAAACGCAAAACTGATCACATGTCTTCATTACAAAAAACACTTTGATGTGCCTTCCTTACTCAAAAGTCTGAGTCTGAAGTCCTGAATATGACATGGAAGGTCCTTCAAGGTCTAGATCTTCCTTCCTTCTCACATTATGCATCAGACATACTGGATTGGTTGACGTTCCAAGAATGTGCCTTTGCTCATGCTGACCGATCTGCTTGGCAGTTCCTTCTTGGCCTTGTTCACCTGGCAAAAATATAATTGTTTTTCAAGACACACCTCAAATATCAACTTCTCTGTGTATCCTTTCCTGACATACTTCAAAATCATGTAGAATTTATGTTCCCACTTACATTCATCCCTTCAATAAATATTCATGGACACTTAACATATACCAGGGAGTAGTCTGTTACTATGAGTCAGAATCGACTCAATGGCAGTGGTTTTTAGTGGAGCCTGTTACTAAAGATGTGGCACTGAGCAAAACAAAGTCCCTGCTCTCTCGGAATTTTTATGCTGTAGTAGAGAAATAAAGACAATAAATACAAACACTTAAATACATACTTTGTCATTTTGTAATTAAGGCTAGGGAATAAAATGAAGCAAGTTAAAGAGGCTTGGGATTACTAGGAAAGGATGCTATTTCATATAGGATAGTCAAGGAAAGTCTCATTGATAAGGTGATGTTTCAGCAGAAGCCTGAATGGAGTAAGGGAGCAAGACATGTGGGTATCCAAGAGAATACCATGCTAGACATGGAGACCAACAATTTCAAAAGCCCACTGATACATCTGTTGTTGTTGTTGTTAGGTGCCGTCGAGTCAGTTCCGACTCATAGCGACCCTTGCACAACAGAACGAAATACCTCCTGGTCCTGCTCCATCCTAACAATCGTTGTTATGCTTGAGCCCATTGTTGTAGCCACTGTGTCAGTCCACCTCATTGAGGGCCTTCCTCTTTTCCACTGACCCTGTACTTTGCCAAGCATGATGTCCTTCTCCAGGGACTGATCCCTCCTGACAACATGTCCAAAGTATGTAAGATGCAGTCTCACCATCCTTGCCTCTAAGGAGCATTCTGGCCACACTTCTTCCAAGACAGATTTATTTGTTCTTCTGGCAGTCCATGATATAGTCAATATTCTTCGCCAACATCACAATTCAAAGGCATCAATTCTTCTTCAGTCTTCCTTATTCATTGTCCAGCTTTCACATGCATATGATGTGATTGAAAATACCATGGCTTGGGTCAGGCACACCTTAGTCTTCAGGGTGACATCTTTGCTCTTCAACATTTTGAACAGGTCCTTTGCAGCAGATTTGCCCAATGCAATGCATCTTTTGATTTCTTGACTGCTGCTTCCATGGCTGTTGATTGTGAATCCAAGTAAAATGAAATCCTTGACAACTTCAATCTTTTCTCCGTTTATTGTGATGTTGCTCATTGGTCCAGTTGTGAGGAGTTTTCTTTATGTTGAGGTTCAATCCCTACTGAAGGCTGTGGTCTTTGATCTTCATGAGTAAGTGCTTCAAGTCCTCTTCACTTTCAATATGCAAGGTTGTGTCACCTGCATAACTCAGGTTGTTAATGAGTCTTCCTCCAATCCTGATCCCCAGTTCTTCTTCACATAGTCCAGCTTCTTGGATTATTTGTTCAGCATACAGATTAAATAGGTATGGTGAAAGAATACAACCTTGACGCACACCTTTCGTGACTTTAAACCAATCAGTATCCCCTTGTTCTGTCCCAACAGCTCCCTCTTGATCTATGTACAGGTTCCTCATGAGCACAATTAAGTGTTTGGGAATTCCCATTCTTTGCAGTGTTATCCGTAGTTTGTTATGATCCACACAGTCGAATGTCTTTGCATAGTCGATAAAACACAGGTAAACATTCTTCTGGTATTCTCTGCTTTCAACCAGGATCCATCTGATATCAGCAATGATAGCCCTGGTTCCACATCCTCTTCTGAAACCAGCCTGAATTTCTGGCAGTTCCCTGTCGATATACTGCTGCAGCTGCTTTTGAATGATCTTCAGCAAAATTTTGCTTGCGTTTGATAGTAATGATATTGTTCTATAATTTCCACATTCGTTTGGATCACCTTTCTTGTGAATAGGCATATATATGGATCTCTTCCAGTCAGCTGGCCAGGAAGCTCTTCCATATTTCTTGGCATAGACGAGTGAGCACCTCCAGTGCTGCATCCGTTTGTTGAAACATCTCAACTGATATTCCATCAATTCCTGGAGCCTTGTTTTTCACCAATGCCTTCAGAGCAGCTTGGACTTCTTCCTTCAGTACCATTGGTTCCTGATCATATGCTACCTCTTGAAATGGTTGAACATTGGCTAATTCTTTTTGGTATAATGACTGTGTATTCCTTCCATCTTCTTTTGTTGCTTCCTGCATCATTTAATATTTTCCCCATGGAATCCTTCACTATTGCAACTCGAGGCTTGAATTTTTTCTTCAGTTCTTTCATCTTGAGAAACACTGATCGTGTTCTTCCCTTTTGGTTTCCCATTTCCAGCTCTTTGCATATGACATTATAATAGTTTACTTTGTCTTCTCAAGCTGCCCTTTGAAATCTTCTGTTCAATTCTTTTACTTCATCAATTCTTCATTTTGCTTTAGCTGCTCGACTTTCAAGAGCAAGTTTCAGAGTCTCCTCTGGCTTCCATCTTGGTCTTTCCTTTCTTTCCTGTCTTTTCAATGACCTCTTGCTTTCTTCATATATGATGTCCTTGATGTCATTCCACAATTTACCTGGCCTTCGGTCACCAGTGTTCAATGTGGTTCAATGTGGTTGCACTTTAAAGGAATAACAAGGAGGCCAGTGTGGTGGAAAGATGTGATCAATGGGCAGAATCATAGGAAATGAGACCGGAGATATGGGGATTTTTTAAGGAATCTGGATTTTACTCTGGGAGTGATGGGGAGTTTTGGGGGTGTTTTCAGGAGAAGGTTGACATGGTCTGACTTATATTTTAAAAGGGCTGCTCAGATTATGTTGAGAGTAGGCCATAGCTGGGAAAGGACAGAGGCAAAGAGACCAGATAAAGTGCCGTTGCAGTGATCCCAGAAAGAAATGGTGGTAATTCAGACTGGGGTGGTCAACAATGGGAGTGGTGAGCATTGCTTACTTTCAGGATATATTCTGAAAATAGAGCTAACAGATATTTTGAAAGATTAGATGTGAGGGAGAAAGGAAAACCCACAAAACACATATACATGAAAGAGAGAGAGGAGTTCAGAACTATGTCAAGATTTTTGCTTGAACACCTGGGAGGTTGGAGTTACTATCTCTTGCCATGTGGAAACCAGCAGGAGAAGGAAGTTTTGCCAGAGGGTGAAGATGAGGAGCTCTGTTCTGGACACACTGAATTTGAGCTGTACATATTTGGAGATCCCATAGTTCAGGTCTGGAATTTGAGCTGGAATTCTGGGACGAAGATCCATACTTCTTTATAGTAACACCTGTGATAGTCTATTGGATTTATTTGTTTGCATATATATACCCCTAAACTGATGCCTTTGAATTATGGTGTTGGCAAGGAATATTGAATATACCACAGACTGCCAGAAGAACAAACAAATCTGTCTTTGAAAAACTACAGCCAACATACTCCTTAGAAACGAGGCTGGCGAGGCTTTGTCTCACATATGTTCATCATGTAATCAGGAGGTACCAGTCCCTGGAGAAGGACATCATGCTTGGTAAAGTAGGGGGTCAGGGCAAAAGAGGAAGATCCTCAGTGAGATGGATTGACACAGTGGCTGTAACCATGGGCTTAAACATAGCAACGATTGTGAGGATGGTTCTGTTGTACAAACGGTCACTATGAGTTGAATCGACTCAATGACACCTAACAACAACATATATACTGTAAGCTCTTTGAGACGAGTAAATGTGACTGATTCTCTGTATTTATAGTAATTAGACCAATGCTTAATAAACTTTTATTGAGTAAAATGAATGCATTTATGGCTCTCATCTGCCCTCCTCTTCCATTTTTCCTATGCATACGTATTCCTCTCTCAAAATTCTCCTTGAGGGGAAGAACCATGCTGAACACTTCTATGTAGGTCTACCATCTTGCACACATTGTAAGTACTCAGTATATACTTGTCGAATTAATTATCTTATACTATATTCAAATTGATTTATATCTATATTTAGGATATACTATTTTGGATTGGAAACCCTGGTGGCGTAGTGGTTAAGTGCTATGGCTGCTAACCAAAGGGTCGGCAGTTTGAATCCACCAGGCACTCCTTGGAAACTCTGTGGGGCAGTTCTGCTCTGTCCTATAGGGTCGTTATCAGTCGGAATCGACTTGAAGGCACTGGGTTTGGTTTTTTTGGTTTTGTTTTGGATTAACAAGCACAACTAAATTTTTGAGATGGGTTTCCATGTAGACCACACCTCCTCCCAATTCCTGGGTACATTTAAGTATCAAGCAAAATTGGACATAAGTGGAAAGAAAATGGAGAGTGTTATTCAAAAGCCAAAAACAATTGACTTTAGCAAGCTCATATAATTTTTTTTTTAATTGTGGTAAAATATGTGTAATAAGACATTTGCCATTTCAACCATTTTTAAATGTATAATTCAGTGACATTAATTACATTCACCATGTTGAGCATGCTCAAATATTATCTGTAATATTACATTCCTCCATTACATATTGTTTTATAGTTATCTGTAATATTAATACATTCCTCCATTACATATTGTTTTATAGTTTGCAGAGACCTTTCGTGTCGTTATCTCCCATAATCCTTATAACCACTCGGTTACTGAAGCCCAAGGAGGACGTGACTTGCCAAATAGCACACAGCTACTAGACTCAAATCTAGTTTTTGTGATTCTAATTCCAAGGCTCTTTTCTTTACACTGCATTATCTTCCTGGTAGTCTCTATTTTTACTACCAAAACCTGAATTTTTGAAGTGCTATTCTTCTACTGAAGACTGTTGTAACATGTTTCCCACATCTGTATCCATTGATGACGTTTTAGAACAATATAGCTGTGATGGTTAAGATTGTGTGTCAACTTGGCTAGGCCAGGATTCTCAGTGTTTTGGCAGTTGTATAATGTTGTGATCACTTCTCTGCTGAAATTTGATATGTGATCACTCCCATGATGGAATCTGCTGCTGTTTCTTACCGTCTGCGCCTTCTCTGGTGTTAACTGTTCTCACTTTCTTCTGAGCAGAGCTCGTCCCAATTTCTGTCTTAGTCATCTAGCACTGCTATAACAGAAATACCACAAGTGGGTGGCTTTAACGAAGAGAAATTTATTTCTTCACAGTAAGGAAGCCTAAAATTTCAAATTCAGGGTGCCAATTCCAGGGGAAGGCTTAGTTTCTCTGTTGGCCTTCTCATCAACCTTCCCCCAGACTAGGAGCTTCTCTGTGCAGGAACCCAGGTCCAAAGGATGCATTCTGCTCCTGGCACTGCTTTCTTGGTGGTATGAGGTCCTCCTGTCTCTCTTCTGGCTTCTCTCTTTCATATCTCAGGAGATTGCCTCAAGACACAATCCAATCTTGTGGATTGGCTCCTGCCTCACTAATACAACTGCCACCCATCCTGCCTCATTAACATCATAGAGGCAGGGTTTACAACTTATAGGAAAATCACACAATACTGGGAATCATGGCCCAGCCAAACTGATACACATATTTTGGGGGGGACATAATTCAATCCATGACAATAGTAAATATGTATGACAAAATATGGAGGTGATTAGTTGCCTAGAAAAGAGAATATGGGACTCCACTTCCCTGTGAAAACGCTGGAAAAGTTACTGATTTGCAAAGCAGGTTGCAAGCATTCAACATGGCAGCTTCAGCACGCAGGTCCAGACCCCTGCCAGATGAATGAGACAACATTGCAGGCCCATAATTGGTGATTTCTGTCTTCATAATTTCAGTAGCCATTTTCAGGCAAGGCCTGGAATAGGACCCATAAACTTCTGCTTGCTAAGTCACATTTTCCAAAATGTAAAGCTGATGTCATTGTTTTCTTCTTTTCAGATCAGTTAGCCTCTTTTTTCCTTTCTTTTCCAGTGATCCCCACCCAAAGTTCCTTGGCATTTCTTCTGTCAATATTTCCACTGATGTACTTAGGATAGGATACAGTAAAAGAGGTGGGGTTGACACAATGGTCTCTATTCTTCTCTAGGACACTTGTCATTTTAGACACAACATTGAGAGTATTTTCCATTTCTCTTAAATTGGCTGTAGTTCCAGGCAGACTTCAAAAGGGACTGTTTGGATTGTTTACAAGATGTGGACAACATAGTGTCCATATAGAATGTGTAATGTGAGTGTTGAAATGTGCAGGCCTTCCTCCCTCTCTCCAAGGGGGTCTTCATGAGTGTTTCTACTCCTTCCAGTGAGGACACAAAGGGATCTATGCGTAAAGCAAAACCAGCCTTCCTCACATCTGGAATTCTTCCACAGTCTGTTTGCACAAAGCTGCAGAAGGAAAACCAATGTACCGTGGCTCTGCAGTCTCACAACCTCACGCAGATTGCAGACTCTTGCCCTGGGAGAAAGGTCGAGTTGCCCACTGCTACTGCCATTATTGTAGTTGTTAGCAGCTGTCAAGGTGGCCCCCAACTCATGGCGACCCCATGCACAGTGAAATAAAATGCTGTCTGATCCTGCTCCATCCCCATGATTGGCTGAGGATCAGACCATTGTGATCCATAGAGTTTTCATTGGCTGATTTTCAGAAGTAGATCGCCAGACCTTTCTTCCTAATTGGTCTTAATCTGGAAGCTCCACTGGAACCTGTTCAGCCTCATAGCAACATATAAGTCTCCAGTGATAGACAGATGGGTAGCAGCTGCACATGAGGGCATTGCATCCAAGTATCCTGCATGGGAGGCAAAAATTCTACCTCTGAATAACCACTGCTCTTGCTGCAGCCTAGTTCCCAACAACTCAGCTGTTGGTGAGTTTTCCACGACTAATGTAGCCTGTCCTTGTGCTGCTCACCAGGCTGGTCTGAGCTGTGGACATGACACCTGGATCATTCAGGAACCAGGTCTCTAACTGTGGTTGCACATCCACCCAGCCTCCATCTCCTCTTCCTTTCCCAGTTTCCTGTGAGTGTGCCCAAATTTGGCAGTAAAATTACAAGTCTGAATGATGTCATCTTCTTGATCATTGTTGTCACCCTTCTGTCTGATGACTGCCTCGCTGGCTCTTTTCACCAGTTTGTTCAGGTCATGGCCATTCCTCAGGTGTTGGGGTTAAATGAAAAAACCAGCATAATGAAGAAATCTTTGCATTTTCATCAAAGGGCCTCATTCAATAGTGCCTTCTCCTGGAGGTTTGGTTGTTGAGGTCAGAACTTTAATGGTGTCTGTTGTAAAGTCTCAGCAGGTGCACAGAGTTTTGGTTAGAATGATATGGGCTGTTACTCACATGGGTATTACCAGGTCCAACCTGGATCCTCTGTAGCCACAAGCTGCTCTTTACCTAGGCCAGACAGCATGGAATATTGTGAGACACAACCTTGCTTACTGAAAGCGAAGAGGACTTAAAGTGCTTAAGGATGAAGATCAAAGACCACAGCCTTCAGTATGGATTACACCTCAACATAAAGAAAGCAAAAATCCTGACAGCTGGGCCAATAAGCAACATCATGATAAACGGAGAAAAGATTGAAGTCATTAAGGATTTCATTTTGCTTGGATCCACCGTCAATCCACATGGAAGCAGCAGTCAAGAAATCAAACAATGTATTGCAGTGAGCAAATCTGCTGCAAAAGATCTCTTTAAAGTATAAAAAGCAAAGATGTCACTCTGTGGGCTAAGGTACACCTGACCCAAGCCATGGTGTATTCTTTTGCCTCATATGCATGCAAAAGCTGAACAATGAAAAAGGAAGACTGAAGAAGATTGATGATTTTGATTTATGGTGTTGGGGAAGAATATTGAATATATACCATGGCTTGCCTGAAGAAAGAAAAAATCTATCTTGGAAGAAGTACAGCCAGAATGCTCCTTAGAAGCAAGGGCAGTGAGACTTCGTCTCATGTACTTGGGACTGATTATCAAGAGAGACCAGTCCCTGGTGAAGGACATCATGCTTAGTAAAGTAGAGGGTCAGAGAAAAAGTGGAAGACCCTCAACAAGATGGATGACACAGTGGTTGCTACGGTGGGTCAAACATAGCAACAATAGTGAGAACGGTGCAGAACTGGGGAATGTTTCATTCTGTTGTACGTGGGGCTGCTATGAGTCAGAACTGACTGGACAGTACCTAACAACAACAATATGATGGAGTGGAACCCCCAAGAAAAGAAGTCATCTTACAAATAATAGTAGAAATAGAGACACAGCATTAGGGCAACATCGACTTGTGAAGGTTGGAACAATTTTTCTCTTAGAAAGTAATTTGCTCATTTTTTGAAAGGAGGGAGAACTGAAGGAGTGATTGAAGAGCAGGGTTTTATTAGTAGAAAATGAAGAAATTTTGAAAAACTGTAATCAGAGTTATTGCTGAACATCACAGAAAATGCTCACATTGGTATTATGGCCCAATCTAACTCTGGCTTAAAAGGTACTGGAGGAAAAAAGAACTCATGGGGACGATGGTGTCTCTAAGTTATTTCCTTTGCTAGTAACACACTTTTATCAGTAAGGAAGGCTTCAGGAAAGAGGTCATGGTCCAATTATCTTTATGTGCACACACATCTCAGAGAACATTCCTGAAGCCACTCATTTCCAGAGAAGAAAAGAGATACTATAAAAATGAACAAAATAGTCACTTTCCTTCTGCCCTGTGGAGACTTTTTTACACCCTTTTGTTCTTTAGTAGGTCTTATGGTATTAAAAACATCATGTCTGTCGCTTAAAAGCTTATGAAATACAAGTGGGGAGACAATATACAATCAAGTGAAATCATTAACATAGAATAGAAATTTTCAAACAGGTGATGCAGGTGGTAAATTCTAATGGGGTCCAAACAGTGGAAAGGCTTCTGGTGGAAGTAGAATTTGAACAATATATTGAGAAATGAGTGGCATTTCAGTGAATGGGAAAGGTGCTAGGGTTTCCTAGCAGGGTGATGATAGGAGCAAAGACCTGGAGATGAAGGCACCTACAGTGTGTTCTGGCAATGAGATCAGTTTGACAGAGGAAGAAAAATAAAGAGTGGTACTGAGAATCATTAATATCGCACGCAAGCAAAATTTTGCTGAAGATCATTCAAAAGTGGCTGCAGCAGTATATCGACAGGGAACTGCCAGAAATTCAGGCTGGTTTCAGAAGAGGAGGTGGAACCAGGGATATCATTGCTGATGTCAGATGGATCCTGGTTGAAAGCAGAGAATACCAGAAGGATGTTTACCCGTGTTTTATTGACTACGCAAAGGCATTCGACTGTGTGGATCATAACAAACTATGGATAACACTGCAAAGAATGGGTATTCCAGAACGCTTAATTGTGCTCATGAGGAACCTGTACATAGATCAAGAGGCAGTTGTTTGGACAGAACAAGGGGATACTGATTGGTTTAAAGTCACGAAAGGTGTGCATCAGGGTTGTATTCTTTCACCATACTTAATTGAGTGGCATTTCAGTGAATGGGAAGAAGAACGGGGCATCAGGATTGGAGGAAGACTCATTAACAACCTGAGTTATGCAGGTGACACAACCTTGCTTGCTGAAAGTAAAGAGGACTTGAAGCACTTATTAATGAAGATCAAAGACCATAGCCTTCAGTATGGATTACACCTCAACATAAACAAAACTCCTCACAACTGGACCAATGAGCAACATCATGATAAACTGAGAAAAGATTGAAATTGTCAAGGATTTCATTTTACTTGGATCCACAATCAACAGCCATGGAAGCAACAGTCAAGAAATCAAAAGATGCATTGCATTGGGTAAATCTGCTGCAAAGGACCTGTTCAAAGTATTGAAGAGCAAAGATGTCACCCTGAAGACTAAGGTGCGCCTGACCCAAGCCATGGTATTTTCAATCACATCATATGCATGTGAAAGCTGGACAATGAATAAGGAAGACTGAAGAAGAGTTGACGCCTTTGAATTGTGGTGATGGTGAAGAATATTGAATATACCATGGACTGCCAGAAGAACAAATAAATCTGTCTTGGAAGAAGTGTGGCCAGAATGCTCCTTAGAGGCAAGGATGGCGAGAATGCATCTTACATACTTTGGACATGTTGTCAGGAAGGATCAATCCCTGGAGAAGGACATCGGGCTTGGCAGAGTACATGGTCAGTAGAAAAGAGGAAGACCCTCAACAAGGTGGATTGGCACAGTGGCTGCAACAATGAGCTCAAGCATAAGAACAATTGTGAGGATGGCTCAGGACTGGGCAGTGTTTTGTTCTGTTGCGCATAGGGTCACTATGAGTCAGAACCGACTCGACGGCACCTAACTACAACAACAACAACTGAGAATCAAAATGGAAAGGTAGACTAGAGTCTTACTGGGGAGACCCAGGATGCCAAAAGGCCCCTGGATGGTGCAAATGGTTTGAACTGGACTACTAACCTAAAGGTTGGCAGTTCAAAACTACCCAGTGGAACTGTGGAAGAAAAGGTCTGGAGATCTGCTTCCAAAATGTCACGGCCTTGAAAACCGTATGAAGCAGCTCTACTCTGCACACCTGGGGTCACCATGAACCGGAACTGACTTGACAGGAATAAGGTGTGATTTTTAGGGTGTCAAAACGGTAATGCAAATGGCTTGCGCTTGTCCACTAACCTAAGGGTTGGCAGTTTGAAACCACCCAGTGAAGCTGCAGAAGAAAGGCCTGGTAATGGGCCAAGAAAACCTTACAGAGTAGTTCTACTTTTTAATACATGGATCAGAACCATGAATCAGAATCAGAACCATGAATCAGAATTAGAACCATGAATCAGAATCGACTCAGTTGCAATGGGTTTAGTTTTTGTTTGTTTGTTTTCAGGATGCCAAAGGAAGGGGTTTAGACTTTATCCTATAGGCAATGTTGAACTGTGTCCAGTTATAGAATTTGTTCAGTTATCAGATGCTTAGGGACTCCAGATGAGATGGTAGAGATAAAAAATTAAGGACAGATATAAACACAAGTAAGCGCCATGGGAGTAGTAAGTGTCTGATAAATGTATGATCTAGAGTAAGGTAATTGGTTCAGTCTACATTGGCTTAGCTTACTGAACCTGAGTCCTGCCTTTCTTGTTGGATATTTTCCATTGTGCCCAGATAAAGAAAGAAAACAACGGCTGCATGTGTCAGGGCCCCAGGTGCTCAGCCCCATGAGCAGGCCATTCATCTCACTTGCAACTGTCCCTGGCTTCCTCATCAGAGCTGAAATCCTATCCGAGCAACTGGTCCCCAGGCAGCCTGAGCCGGGCATTTCCTTCAGCGCCACTAATTCCTACTGTTTTTCTAAAGGCTCCAAGTCTGTTGTGAGTCATTTCAAAAATTTCTAATCTATTTCCAGTGTCTTTAAAAATTATAGGGAAAAGTCACCATACTCCTTACCACTTAAAACACAGGCCACTTAAAACAGGTCATTAACATGGCCTCTCCTTCAATCAAAACTCATGATAGAAAATCACAGATTTCTTCATAGTTTAGTGGCTGTTAAAATGAAAATGAAGGCCACGTGGAACATTTTTTCATCATTTTTACCCCCCTTTTGGGGAGCAGCAAAAGCTAATAAGTAACCAATTTAATTTTTGGCAACACAGAGAATGATCACAGTGTTTTAAATATGGATTATAAAGCTTCGTGCTTTTTCCTAAGTCTATGATCACAGTCTTTCAACTTGCAAGTAAGAAGAAACTATTGGAGGTCTGCTGTATTGGCGGAGGAGCACTTAGCTCTCACTAGAAATTTAACTTGCTTTAAAAGTGAACTTCCAGAAAAGGAATCCATTCAGAATTTTAAATGTGAGGGTTGAACATGGGAGCTTTCTTTTGTTAAGAGAGCTTGATAATCTTTTTTGGTTGAGTTCTCAGCCCTACAGGTTTAGTAGAGGGTGTCATGTACTTGGATAGTAGCCATCCTAGAAAAATTTAAGCATGACAGGACTCGGTGTTAATGGCTTTGGTAGCTTAGAGAAATGAAAACTAAGAAACATGGTCTTGTGTGTGGTGAAAGGAGGTAAAGCTGCTTTCATATTTCCAGTGAAGTTGAACGTTTTCACTTAGGTTCTTTGGCCCACTCCAGCTGGCTCAGGGTGACCGTTCTAAAGCACACTCTCTCGGCTCCTAATTGAAGCCCTAGCCCCTACATCAAGGACCGTATAAGCAATCCTGTTTGTGACTGACCTTGTCTAAGAATCAGGTTTACATCAGTGTTACCTACTTGCAGGTGATTTTACCTGACTTTTTTCTTTGTTTTCAAAACATTTTCCCTGCCGTGACCTCAGATATCGGTCTTCCCAATAACATTTGACTAACCATCTTGAATTCCTGCCTTTCTTTCTTGCTCTGACCTTTGGTAACTACATACGCTGTTGGTCTTACCTTGATCACCTGGGCTCCTGACACCTGGCTCTCACTTGAGTTAAGCCAGCAGTATACTCCTATACAGTTGTCTAATGTGCTAGTCTTGACCTTGGCTTGAATTTCCTTGCTGAACTGCCATTCTCAGACAACAGACTAAAACAGACTAGCAAGAAAGGCTGGGGATCTACTTCTGAAAATTAGCCAGTGGAAACCCTTTGGATTACAACGGAATATTTTGTTGGAAGATGAGCCTCCTAGGTTGGAAGGCACTCAAAATACACAGTGACTGCAACAATGGACTCAAGAAAGAATTGTGAAGATAGCACAGGACAGGGCAAGGTTTGGTTCTGTTGTGCATGGATTCACCATGAGTCAGAGCCAACCCCACAGCAGCTAACAATGCAGTGTCTGTATCGTCAGGTACCATATAGCTGTAATACCTTATTAATGAGGCTCTGGAGTCACTTCCTTGGGAAATTTTTATCAGAAAGGCTAAATAAATACACTTGCTTAGATAACATGAGCCTAGGCTTGGACTCAGAGGAATCCTTACAATTCTACGGTCCTTATCAACACTTTGCCGCAAACCACACATCACTACGTGAGAACAGAGACTGTGGGTTACAAAGAATTTCTAACAACCTTGTCTCAGGTTCAAATTCAGGTCCCCCTCACAGAAGATGTGTCACGTATGTATAGATGTAGGTGTTAGAAACACTAAAAGAAATGTGGAATTGTAATGACATAAACTAAAGTAAGAAAGTAAGAACCATAAAAAGGATTTTTTTTTTAAAATTGTACTTTAGATGAAGGTTTACAGAGCAAACTAACTTCTCATTAAACAATTAATACACATATTGTTTTGTGACATTGGTTGCCAACCCCATGACATGTTAACCCTCTCCCCTTCTCAACCTTGGGTTCCCCATTACCAGCTTTCCTGTTCCCTCCTGCCTTCTAGTCCTTACCCCTGGGCTGGTGTGCCCCTTTAGTCTTGTTTTGTTTTATGAGTCTGTCTAATCTTTGGATGAAGGGTAAACCTCAGGAGTGACTTCATCACTGAGTTAAAATGGTGTCTGGGGGCTGTATTCTCGGGTTTCTCTAGTCTCTGTCAAATCAGTAAGTCTGGTTTGTGTGTGTGTGTGTGTGATCTAGAATTTTGTTCTACATTTTTTTCCAGCTCTGTCCAGGACCCTCTATTGTGATCCCTGTCAGAGCAGTCAATGGTGGCAGCTGGGCACCATCTAGTTGTGCTGGACTCAGTCTGGTGGAGGCTGTGGTAGTTGTGGCCCATTAGTCCTTTGGAAAAGTAAGGACATTTATTTCTTCTCTAGCCTTTCATCTTTGGGGTAAGAAATCTAAATTGGCATCCGTGTCATTGGTTTGACCTTTAAGGAGATTTCTGAACACTTGAAGGCACTTTTTTTTTTTTTTTTAAATCATGTGGCTTGATTTTGTTCAAGAGTTCAAAAAAGACAAAAAAAATTTAAAAAATGCCTTGCCTAATTAAGCCTTACCATACACATCTGTGTGGAGGAGCTAGGGGCCAGCCTTCTATAGATGACTCTGTGGCCCAGAAACGTGCAAGATGAGCATATGTCTTGAAAACATAGAACGAAATGCATTGAGACCAGAAATCAAAGGGTCCTGGAAGCTCTTGCTTGGCTGCTCCCATTAACCCATTGTGGGATCTGCAAGACCCCTCAGAGGCGAGGTGAGGCGGGTAATGGGATTAGGTTGAAGGAAGCCCATGTCTTTCTCCACGGAGCTGCACGCAGGGCTGCCGGCCCATGCCCAGCCTTTCATACTGGATATCTTCCATTGTGTCCAGACAGAGAAAGTAACAATGGCTGCATGAATCAGGGCCCCAGTCGCTCGGTCCCATGAGCCATCTCCAGGCCATTCATCTCACTTCCAACTGTCTCGTGCTTTCCCAGCAAAGCTGAAATCCTACCTGACCAACTGGTCACCAGACAGCCTGAGCTGAGCATTTCCTTCAGCGCCACTAATTCCTAGTGTCTTGACAGGGATCCTGACCCAGAAATGCACCTCAATCGGTAAGAGGTTAAAACAACACAAACAAATAGGGGAAACAAACTGGGAGATAAAAAAATTCTTGAGCCCCCGGGAATGCAGAAAGTGTATTTGGAACACAATTCACGCTTGGGCAGCCAGCTCTGTTCATGCTGATAAGTCTTTTTGAGAAAAACAAATGAATTCATATCTGATAAACCAGCACATTGATAATACCAAATTCCTCTGGCCTTTCTAAGTCTCCTTCAGGGAGGGGGGACAGATAAGTTCTTGCTGTGCAAGGACTGAGGGAGGTAAGATTTACTGTAGATGTTACTTGTGGAATATTTTGGAATATTTTCAGTTTAGTTTCACCAGGATTGTGCTGATAGGAGCCCCTTCCCCCCCAAATAATTAAGACATGCCTTCATGTCCCCATACCTGCTGTTAGAATGGCTAATAAAATCTATTTCAAGAGTGTCCATTGTTCCAATCACAAACAAGGGCAGCTTGGTTGATCACAGGAGAGTTTTCATGACTTTTTTAGTGTTTTCGAAGGGGTTATCGTTGTTAGTTGCCATCAAGTTGGCCCCTGGCTGATGGCGACCCTGCCACAACAGATTGAAAGGCTACCCAGTCCTGTACAATCCTCACGATAGATTATACATTCGGACTGTTGTGATACACAGGGTTTTCATTGGTTGATTTTTGGAAGTAGATCTCCAGGCCTTTCTTCCTATTCTGCCTTAGTTTGGAAGCTCTGCTGAAGCCTGTCCAACATCATAGCAACATGAAAGCATCCACTGACAGATGGATGGTGCTGTCCATAATATACACCTGCATATATGCATACACACATAAAAGTTATTCTCCTTGTAACCATCCTCAAACATTTAGGAACCCAGTGACCCCAAAGAAAAACAAAGTAAATAAATTGGAGACTGGCGCTGGATTCTAAATTCTATTTCTCCAGGTTACAGAGCAACTTCTCCTGAATTCTACATCTAGACTCAGGGCTGACTTACACCTGTTACTTAGTCTCTGTCATATTAAATGATATAACATTAAAAGCCAAAAATCCCTGAATAATCTAGTGGCTGTAAGCAGGGCATATACAAAGTGGAAAGGGAGCCCAGTAGAGCAATTTTTAACTCATTCGGGGTAAGTTGGGTTATAGTATTATACAATAGCTGAAGTTTAAGCTGGATATTGAAAGACGAGTAGGGGACAGGCAAGTGAATTTGCTCTTTTCCAGATATGCTTAGCACAATGTTGGTATGCTTAAATGTTTACTTACGTATCTTTTCATTCATTTTTATATGTATAAAAATCCTAAGTACTGTAATGGATTGAATTGTGTGCCCCCAAAATATCTGTCAACTTGGCTAGGACATTAATTCCCAGTAGTGTGATTGTCTACCATTTTGTCATCTGATGTGATTTCCTATGTGTTGTAAATCCCACCTCTGTGATGTTGATGAGGTGGGATAGGCAGCAGTTATGTTAATGAGGCAGGACTCAATCTACAAGATTAGGTTATATTTTAAACCAATTTCTTCTGAGATATGAAAGAGAAGCGAGCAGAGAGACAATGGAGCCTCACACCACCAAGAAATAAGAGCCAGAAGAATAGCTCATCCTTTGGACCCAGGGTCCCTGTGCTGGGAAACTCCTTGACTGCAGAAGATTCATGAGAATGACCTTCCCCAGAAGCGACAGAGAGAGAAAGCCTTCCCCTGGAGTTAGCACGCTGAATTCGGACTCCTAGCCTCCTAAACTCTGAAAGAATAAATTTCGCTTTGTTAAAGCCATCCATTTGTGGTATTTCTGTTACAGTAGCACTAGATAACTAAGTACCTACATGTGAAAGTTAATAAAAGGAACTTGGTTCTTTCCATTACACAAGATGATGTAGTCACTTGAGTACTACAGACAGACAGACAGACAGTCATAACACAGCCTGATAAACACAATAAAGGACTAGGAGAGGAGGACAGTTGCTTTAGCAGAACACAGTAGGAGGACAAGCAAAACAGAGCTCTTACTTCCACTCTGCCTCTCCCTGTGCGCCCTCACTGAAAGGTAGGTAAGTGAGTATTTTCTTGCCATTATTTTTATAGAAATGTTTCAAGGTACTTCTTGGAGTCCCTTAGGAAAACTTTCTGATAGAACTTTGGTGAAAATATTTAGAATCAGGGCTAAATTCATCTTCCTGTCTCGATCCCTTAAACCAAAAACCCATTGCTGTCCAGTCGACCCCAACTTACGGCGACTCCGTGTGTACAGAGAACTACTCCCTAGGGTTTTTCAGGCTGTGACCTTTCAGGAGCAGATCGTTAGACCTTTTTCTGGGTGAGTTCCAACCACCTACCTTCGGGTTAGTAGTCAAGTGCTTAACCATTTGAGCCAACTGGGGACTTCTTTGTTCCCTTAAGGTCATATTAATGGGGTTTCCTTAAAATATGAATTAGATTTTGTTTTCAAACACCACACATGAACCTTGTCATGTAGCTTCCCTCACTTTTCATTGCTCTATGCTGCTGGTTCAAAGACAGTTCCCAGAGTACCAAAGATGTTCCATTGGTCTATGTTGGGATATGGCTGTTGCCTCTCTCCTCGCTGTAGCTGCTCCATATAGGGCTGGTGGCAGATGCCACTCTAGGTCTCAGCTTCCCTTACTTTTATTTAAATAAGAAGTTTAGATGAAGTGAACTCTGAAGGTCCTTTGCAACTCTCTTACACTCAGATTTTTGATAGTTTGCTAGAAAACGAGTCTTTGAAATCAATGGAGCTTTTGCATCATTAGAGGGCAGACTTCCCCTGGAGGAGGAAATGAAGGCGAGTTTTGAGAAGTTTAAGTATTTGATATAAAGCATTGGATTCCTCTCTTGGTGGACGAGCATCAGAGAGGGAAAGGATGGGGGAGAGTAGGGAAGATGACGAAGGAATTACCCACTAACCCTATAGCAAATTTTCACTATTAATCAAGTGCTCAGTCTATAGCAGAGTTATGTCAAACTACAGGTAGTCATCCATTAGCGGGTCGTGACATCAGTTTGTTGAATCCTAAGTAGCATTAAAAAAATAAAATAGAACAGAAAATAGGGCATTTTATGTAGTTAGGAGAAATATGGGTTCATGAAATTTTCTGTCATATGCATGTGTATTGGGGGTATGTGTGTACTGAATCACAATACAAAATTTATTTCTTTGTGTAGAGGTCAAATATTTTGAGAAATATTGGACTATGGGATCACACGTTACTTTTAGGGTTAAATATTTAAAGTATCTATACAACAATGTGGAAATGGTAATTTAAGATCTGGTTGAGGCAGGGCTGAATTCACATACAGATAAATCACTGTAGTAAGTATCAAAGACCTAAGACTTCATTGAAGAAATAGAATACATTCTATTTTATCACAGACAACCGTACTTTCTTCCTTGGAATTTGTAGCACTTTTTCTCTCTTATAGCTACCTTTTTGTCTTTGCAAACTGAGTGCTATTGGCTTTGAAGTCCAATAGATCTGGTGTATGAATTTGGAAAATTACTTAGTCTCTTTCTGCCCAGTTGCATCATATTTAAAATGAGGGTGATAGTACTTCACACACAGAGTTGTTTTAAGGACTAAATAAACTAATGTATATAAAACATTTTAGCCCTGTCCTTGGCACATAATAAGCTCTCAATAAATGACAGTTCTCATGATAAGAAAGATAAACAGTTTTTTCCTTCTTCCTAACTTAGGAAACCTAAGCACAGAGCAGGCTGATCAATCCATAAGATACCCACCTCCAAACAGGTGTCCTCATCCACCCCTGAGTAGGTGAGAATAATAATGAACACAGATACCAAAGAAGAAAAGTTGATCTTGGCTCCTATTTGCCTCCTTCAGACTGCCTCTTTAATCTGGCTAGTAGGCTGCATCATTTCTGGGGTGTTTTCCAGTTGAAAAACCAAAGAACATGATGTCCCTGTTCAGGGTGAGTGAGTGAGTGAGTTGTTGGCTTGGGACAGTTCACTGCCATGCATGAATCATGCCTCTCACCTCTGTTTCGGGATGCGATTCCAAATAATAGCCTAAAATGTCATGTTTACATGCAGTAGCATTTAGGGGGCCCCATGCCAGAGCAAAACCATATAAAACTCACCTCCATCGAGTCAATTCCAAATGATAGCGACCCTATAGGACAGAGTAGAATTGTTTCTGAGGAGTGGCTGGTGGATTTGAACTGCTGACCTTTTGGTTAGCAGCCAAGCTTTTAACCACTATGCCACCTGGGCTCCAAGCCTAAAATGTTGTGTTTACATACAGTGGCATTTAGAGTGCCCCATGCCAGAGCAACACATATAGGTTATGCCAAAAAACAAACAAACCAATTGCTGTCAAGTCGATTCCAACTCATGGCAACTGCATGTGTGTCAGAGTATAACTGTGCTTTATAGAATTTTCAATGACTGATTTTTCGGAAGTAGATTGACAGGTCTTTCTTCTGAGGTACCTCCGGGTGGACCCAAATCTCCAAGTTTTTGGTTAGTAGCCAAGAACATTAACTGTTTACACCACCCATTCCTATAGGCTATGCAGTTGTTTTTAAAATGAGCATCCAAAAGACCCTGATTATCTATAAATATTTATAAATATCACCAGCTGAAGGTGATGATGTTTATGTCATATTCATAAAAATGGAACATCTCCTTTCTTGAATACTGAGCTCTCTCCTATGGTTAACAAATCTCAGACTTGGAATTTTCCAGAGATGGAGCTCACAGTCCACAAATTTACATGTGCTGGTAAACAGATTGATGGTCTGTCTAAAACACATTACAGAATCACGTGATTTTTGAACCGTAAGTCACTATAGAGATCATCTAGAACTTACACTTCATTTTACAGATGAGGAAACAAAACCCTAGAAATATTAGATTATTTGCCCACTTTCATCACATGGTTAGTGCATGGCTCAGGACTTGAATTCAGACATTCTGTCTCCAAGCCCAGTAACTTTCCACTGAATTTTAGATTCCCAACAATGGGTACGAAGGAAAAGCAGAAAGTCCCGACAGTTCAAGGTCGCAGCAGGTCTATTTGGAGTCACCTTCACAAAGCAGACCAGTCCATTCTCACATAGCCTGGCCAAAGAACAGACTTCTAGGAGAGGCAGGAAACTGGGCTCTCTGCCACTCAACATCTTTTATTTCCCTTTAAGGAGCAAAAAGACCTGATTCTCTTTCTGAAGGGCATTTCACTATATGTTTCAAAAACTTGGTAAATATTCATGACCTTTGACTCCATGATTCCTTGCCTAGAAAGTAATCATAAAGGATGAATCTGGATGATGGCAAAGATTTAGCTGCAAGGATGGCATAATATTGTTTGACAACAACAAAATTTCGGACCCAAGGGAATTGTTTAAATAAACTGATATATTTATATCATAGTTTATCTTACAGCCACGAATATGATATTGTAGGAAAATAGCATCTAATGACCTGGGGAAATGTTCTTGATATATTGCTAGGGAAAAGCACCTTATAAAACAGCGTCGACAGAATGATTCTAATTTTGTTTTAAAAAAAAACAAGACTATATTTATACATACATTTGTCTAAAACGAAGATTCAAAACAAATATTCTAAAATATCAACAGTAAATGATGAAACAGCTGGTCATTAATATTTTTGCCTTTGGGTTTTGCTCAATTTTTCAAAATTCTGAACATGGACACACATTATTTTTGTATCAGGACAACGAAGATATTGTTTAAAGCCTGATTTGTGCCCTTCACGTGCCTCTGGAGTGGTCCCAACTGGCTAAGGTTGTGGGGTAGCACCTCAGAGCTTTGGTGAGGATAGGAGAAAGGGCATCCTCCGAAGGTTTATTATATGTAGGATTTCCAATCCTTTGGGCCTGTTGTAAGCTCCATCAAACACAAGACTTCTTTTTTTTTTTTAAATAACTTCTTCTACATTACTAAAAGGTCTCAAACTTTTTTAGACCAAGGCTCAGTTAGGCAGGGAAAACTCCCAAGGCCTACTCACTCCATCTATTCCCACTTTCCGGTAGGAAAATAAAATCCTTGGTCATATAAACTTACAGAGAAACAAAATAAAACATGTTGCAATAAACTTATTGCTGGTAATATATAAACATCCCTTACTTATGTGAAAAATATAGGAGCTTATACACATGATTTTAAGTTATAAATCTATGTCATGTAAACCTAAAATTAACCCAGCAATGCTATTGCATTTATCTTGTTAGTATGTTGCAAAATTACTGAAATAGAACATGTATAAAAAAAAAAAAAATATGTATAGATGACACATATCACCTGGAAGTACTACTATTCAAATACTTTTCTGGGAAGTCACATCTGTTCTAGCACTAGGGTGTGGGCAATTCATATTAGCACACACATACATATCTTAGTTTAGTAATTGGGCAATTACAGGTCAAAAATAAACTCAATGCAAAAATGCAATGTTACACAATAGTTAATCAAATCAGCTAAACTTGTAGTTACGAAGCTAAAAAATCAGTTGCCTTCGAATCTATCCTGACTCGTGGTGACCTCGTGTGTGTCAGAGTAGAACTGCACTCCCCACGTTTTTTAACGGCTGATTTCTCAGAAGTAGATCGTCAGGTCTTTCTTCAGAGGTGCCTCTGGTTGGACACAATCCTCCAACCTTGTTTAGCAGTGGAGCATGTTAACTGTTTGCGCTAGCCGGTAACAAAGCTAGACCAGGAATAATTTATCAGTGAAAAGCAAGAATGACAGTCATTCAAGCCCCATCCAATCAAGACAAAAATAACAAGGCACTAAGTTCAAAGTCATTTTCTCAAATATTATGAAATTCCAAATATTGGCATGTACTCCTATGCCATCAGAGCACGGCAGTACAGTAAGAAGCCAGATTTCTTCACTGGAGAAAAATGTAGAACAAAATTCTAACCCATAAAAAAAAAAAAAAAGACCAGGCTTACTGGCCTGACAGGTACTGGAGAAACCCTAAGAGTATGGCCCTCAAACACCCTTTTAGCCCAATAATGGAATTACTCCTGAAGTTCACCCGCCAACCAAAGATTAGACAGACCCATAAAACAAAACGAGACTAAAGGGGTACACCAGCCCAGTGGCAAGGACTAGAAGGCAGGAGGGGACAGGAAAGCTGGTAATGGGGAACCCAAGGGGAGAGTGTTGACATGTCATGGGGTTGGCAACTAGTGTCATAAAACAATATGGGTACTGCTTAATGAGAAACTAGTTTGTTCCGTAAACCTTCATCTAAAAAAAAATCTAAAGGTACCAAAAAAAAAAAAAAAAAGGATAAGGAACTGTTGTAGAATAAAAGAGGCTTAAGATACATAATAATAATAATAAAAAGAGGCTAGATTTCTTAGTAGAATATGAGGTAAGTTGTTGTTGTTGGGTGCTGTAGAGTCGATTTCAGAACATAGGGATTCCACGTGACAGAGTAGGACTGTCCTATAGAGTTTTCTTGGCTGTAATCTTTATAGAAGCAGATTGCCAGATCTTTCTTCCATGGAGCCTCTGGGTGGGTTAAAGTCCTCAGTAAAATTCACTAATAGGCCATTCTTGGTTTATGAATACAAAGTTTGTGTAACTTTTTAAAATTTTACTCAGCAGGATAGTACTAAGTGACCCTTTGTAAAATGGAAATTGATGGCTTGGCACTCCCCCTTGCCTATAAGAATTTTAAAAAGAACTGCATTTTAGAATCAGTGCCCCGTCCCTCAGGAGGGCTACCAATGTCCTAAGTTATCCCATTAGGCCCCCATGGGGCTAGGGGATTCTTGATCAACAGAAGCCCCTGGGTGGAACAGACAGTTAATGTTCCCAGCTGCTAACTGAAAGGTTGGAGGTTTGAATCCACTCAGAGATGCCTCAAAAGAAAGGCCTGGCCAACTTCTTGCAGCAAAGAAGCCATTGCAAACTCTATGGAGCGCAGTTCTACTCTGACACACATGGGGTCACCACGATTTGGAATTGACTCAAAGGCAGCTGGTATCGGTTGGTCAATGTAAAGTGAGGAACCAAATAAGAACCTGAGTCTTTGGTTTACACAGTGCATCTGAAATATCTGCATCGGAGTCCAGGAGGCATATTAAGGAGGTTCCTTCTGAAGAAATATGCAGACGACCAGAAAGATTTCCCTCCCTTTTTTTTTTTTTTTTTTTTTTGCTCTTTCCTCCTTTTCTTTCCATCTCACTCTCCCGGCTCAAGGTCTCAGTGGTGACAGGAATAGAAGATTGCTTGTGGGCAGCATCCCGTTCCAGCTCTTTTGTTTTCTCCTGGCTATTTTTTCATTTCCTTGGTTCTTTGACAAGCCATCGTTCATCTCTGAGAAATAAAATTTCCTTCCAATTCCTATACATTCGTATTCCATAAAAATAAAAGGAGAGGCTTTAGGGTTTTAAAAACAAAGAGAAGATATCAGAACACATTTCGTAGACTCCATCTTCAGGGAATAAGTGATTATGAGAAAATTCCTAACTAGCCCAAGAAGAAAGCCCAGGAATCCTAACCACTAGACAGGCAATCTGATGCCTGCAACTTTGGCGTGCTTCAAAATTAGCTGTGATTTATGTAACGGGGTAAAAGATGCGAATGCCAGCATCTGAAAGGGCTTTGCATTGCCCCCTCCCTTTAAGATGGTTTGGCTTGTCAGATGTCATCTGGTCCTGACAGTTTGCATGTCTGTCTCCAGGGGCAGAGAATGGCAACAGTAGCTGTGGTCTGGAGGCCTCATGAGCTTGTGAGCACCAAGAGGACCTGGTTGTGTGGCCATGTGGCCAGGCTCTGAGGCTAATTAGGGCTACCAGACTTCAGGGCGCCCCCAGTCATCCTGCCTTCTGCCGGGGTCCCACAAAAACAGAGACTGCCCAGTCGGGGTGAGTCAGGCATGGCGGCCTGGACACCTTCAGAAGTCTGCGAGCTTTGTCTTCTGGAACCCACACTACTAGTTGTTGTGGAGTCAGTTCTGACTCATGGCAACCGCACATCTGTCAGAGTAGAACTGTGCTGTATAGGGTTTTCAACAGCTCATTTCTTTGGCAGTAGATCACCAGGCCTTTATTCTGAAGTGCCCTGGGGGACTCAAACTTCCAACCTTTCATTTAGCGGCTAAGTGTGTTAACTGTTTGCACCACCCAGGGAGAGTAGGGGCTTATATCCAAAAACCCTCTTTGGCCTTGAGGTGGTCCTCCTCGTTTTGTCCAGCACACGCACGTGCAGCCATGTTGCCTTTCCCTGGCCTCCCTTCTAGGCCAGTTGCTTCAGTTGTCTGGTTTAGTTCACCATGCCCTTCTATCTATTAATTTTGGTTTGCGTCCCATGACAATCACTGTCCCAGTCCAAGAATCAAATTCTCTCTCAGCACAAAGTACTAAAAAAAAAGAAGCAAACAAAAGAAGGAGCCGAAGATGTGGTTACTCTGCCTCTCTAAGCTTAATCCACAAAACCCTCGTGAACCAGCCTGCTTGAGCCATAGCTGCCTCAGCTGATGGGCGTTCCAGTACAGATGCCACTGTCATAGAGTAATTATGTGTTTATGTGTCTGTCTATGCTGTTAGACTCAGTGACTTGGAATCTCCAGCATTCTCTTTGCATCTCCAGAAGCCAGCACAGAAGATTCCACACAGTCTTATGGGGCTCCGCTCCGCTCCTGGGGCACAATGGCCACCTCCCTTGCTGTTGCTTGTCTGTAGTCTATCATGGGTGAGGGCAAGTAAACAGCACCACTTACAGACGGGGGCCCAATAGGCCCTTTGCTCACTTGCTTGTACTATCTGATTTAATGGCACTGTAGTTAGAATTGGGGAAACCCTGGTGGTGCAGTGGTTAAGAGTTCCACTGCTCACCAAAAGGTCAGCAGCTCGAATCCACCAGGTGCTCCTTGGAAACTCTATGGGGCAGTTCTATTCTGTCCTATAGGGTCGCTATGAGTTGGAATCAACTTGTCAACAGCGAATTTTTGGTATAGTTAGAATTGGAGGCAAGGTTATCTTTATTCTCACCCTTGTGGCAAATTATCAGTGAAATGACAATGCCTGTACCATAGAAAGTCACACGCCTTTACGAGGAGACAGCCAACACTGTAAATTCCATGACCTTGTCCTACACCACGCTGTGGCTGCAGCCATCTCTCTTGATTGCCAATAAATCTCCAAGCGACTGCACACTACTGTTAGTGAGAAAAGGCCCAGAAATCTGCACACCCCCCCATCCCCAGAAAGGAAAACTTCCCCGAAGGCACCAAATCAGAGCTAGCTTACTGTTTGTTACCTGGGCCGAACGGTATATTTTTGTTGCTGCTTTCTCTTACTTCGAGCTTTTGTTCTGAGTTACCTCGACTCTAACAAAATGGGGAGAGGAAGAAGCAACAAGTGATTTCCAAGGAAAGAGATCCAAGAGGAAGGAAAGAAGTTAAAAGAGAAAGAAGATGAGAGATGGATTCTAAAACTAAGGGCCAAGAGCTGAAATGCTATTTTACTAAGAAATCTGTTACAACTTCTTCTAGAATCTTTGTCATCTACTATGGCAGCCCGTGATTTGTCCTTAGTCCTGGCCTATTCTGGGATGGAGAAAGAGGGAGGACCCTCAGCAGAGGAAGACATCCCTAGCTGCAGCTCACTTACTGTGGGCCTGGGCCTCGTATCTCCCAGTGAGGACCTGTACCACAGCACTCACCAGACTATACTGAAGTTGGCTCGTTTCCATGGAAACACGTTAGTCTATTCAGCCATGGGACCGTCTTATTTGTTTTTATAGTTTCAGGTACCAATACCTAGCATGTTTAGGAAATACTGTTTGAAAAGAGCTGTAAACTTCCTTTTAGAAAACACAATGAATAATTTTGTCATTTGCCCAATTGATAAACAGTTCTAATTACTACATTGAAAATCGTGTTAATCTTCTTCATAGTGATGTGGCTGTTGAGGGTAATTAACGATCCTTAACAGCAAGAAAGACTGAGGTTCATGTCAGTACCTGTATTAACAAGAAGGCACAACACTAACGTGCATTGGCATTGTGGGTTGGCAGGCTGTACTGTCAATTCTGACTCATGGCGACCCCTTATATCATAATAGAACTCTGCTCCACAGGGCTTTCAATGGCTGATTTTTGGGAAGTAGATTGTCAGGCTTTTCTTCCAAGATGACTATGGATGGATTCCAACCTCCAACCTTTTGGTTAACAGCTGAGCAGTGTAAACCATTTGTACCAGCCAGGGACTCCTTTAGCATCCAACGGGATCAAAACCAACATTTTTCCTCATTTGATGGAGTTCTTTATTCTTCCTGGTCTCCATTCTTTTTCACTTTCCTGATAGATTGTCATAAAATCACTATAGTTGGAACAAATATTTCTGTAAACTAATTGTTAGCCATTACAATAACGACCATTAAAAAACAAAAAAATCTCCTGGAGGGTGGATCATTATCCTTACTACAGCATGTCTAAGATAAATCTTATCTCAAATGGCTTAAAATGAATACAGGAAGTAAGATGGGCATAAGCCTGATAACATCATCGTTACTGTCTCCACTGTTTTATCCTGACCCCAGACCCCTCTGTATCATCTTCCTGCTTGATGCACTCAGGGCGTACATTCCTGCATTCTTCTTATTATAATATTTTGCGGCCTCCGTTGGGCTCAGAATGGCATGCAAAATGATTGCTTGTGGAACCACTCTTCATTGTTAGGGAGACAATAAAAGGATGTCTGATAAGCATCTTACGACAGATTTTTCTCCAGCTGCAGCATATTGGCGGCCCAGTTTTCCGAATTTGCATTCTACCTGCGGCTCCACGGAGCTTACTGAGATCCTTGCCAAGAGAGGACATTGTTCCTTCATTTCTAGAAGCAAAAAGCACTTGTGCAGATATTGTCTTAGAGCTGGCGAATTCTCACATGACTAACCGTAATTGTGGAAAGGATTTTTGAGCTTTTTGAATGTTTCAGGAAAGCTTATTTGATCAAGAAACCTATGAACAGGTACCACGTAGTCTGTATTCAGAAGGGCCAGATTTAAATAAACGGGTTGGAAAAAATCCTGGTTCTTTTTTCAAAAGTAGATTGAAATGCTGCTTAGCTTTATGGAAGCTTCACAAAAGGAGGAAAGGAATTTTTCAGACTCTGATGAAATAGCTATTTTTCTTTCACTAGAGGTTTTCAGCAGAGACTTAAACTCATTTTCAAGAACATTCTAGGGGTTATGTTTGTGTGGGTTGGAAATGGCACTAGATAGATTTTTAACGTCTGTTCTGAGACCCAATTTTTCTATGATTCCTTTAAATAAGAGCATCCCTGTATATTTAACACCTAATTCAATCAAGGGAATTTCAGCGTATATGCCAATTTGTAGGAATGCCTATTGGCTGAAACGAAACTCTTCATACGCCTCTCTAATCAGTTGTATTTATTATGTCTATGCAATATAAGCATTTTGGGTACCAAGAAGCTAAAACACTCTCCACACTTACAAGGAGCTGAAATATCTGTTGAGGAGACAAATCATGGATAGATAAAAAATCATTTTTTAAATACCAGATGGTTTCCCAGAACTCTTGTAGGTGATTTGGGGGTTCAGATCGAGGAGAGAACATTCCAAGCTGTGATGCTGAGGAAAGATTTTGTCAAAAAAGAGGGATTTTAACTGTCTTCTTTGAATCAGTTTTTTACCTGTGTTCCCACTGCATCTGTTGCGTGTTCCGGATATCAGCCCAGAGTAATAGTTCCTTTCGCTGCTTTCTTTGCCTCTCAGAATTTCACAAGACTAAGTAGAAACATAAAGGGTAACCCAGAATTAGGTTTGCAGGACAGTTTACTGTTATTAGTTGCCATTGATTTGATTCCAGCTCATGGCGATGCCATGCATTACAGAGTAGAACTGTCCCACAGGGTTTTATTGGCTGTTATCTTTATGGAAGCAGATTGCCAGGACTTTCTTCCATGGAGCCAATGGGCGGATTTGAACTATCAACTTTTAGGTTATTAGTCTAGCACAAAGAGTTTGCAACACCCAGGGACCACAGAACTTCTAGTTTAGAAGGGTAAATATGGTGGAGGGAGGACCAAGTTGAGTTGTTTATTGACAACTCTCATCTTCAGGAAACATGGTAATAATTTAGCATCTTGGTTTCTTTCATTCCGTTTAAACTTAAGTGTTTTCAACAAAACAGTCACCAAAATAAGAAGCAGCAGCAGAAGGGAAATTAATGCCTCAGAAACTCTAAGTCAGTATCATCAAAGGGACAAAGATTACCACATTTTGAAGTTGTTGAGAATAGCTAGTGTGACTCCTTCTAATACAATGTGACTAACAAGGAAGAATTTCAGGGATACAAACTGCATTTTGTAACATTTGGTAAACATAAAGTTTCTTGATTTTCTGTTTACCATATGTGTCACATTTTCTATTACTGTAAAATTCTAGTGACCCTTAAATAATCCAGATTCAGTGACAGAACACGATGAAGACTCTATCGAAATTAAGTGGATGAACAAAATTCAATTTAATCTCTTACTCTGAAAGTAAAATAGCTATTTTAGTCCAGTCATATATCTTTTTGGTAGATTTTCTCTGTTGAAAATACGTTTAATGTGGTCTCGGGGAACATCTAGCTCAATTGGCACAACATAGTTTATAAAGAAAATGTTCTACATTCTCCTTTGGTGAGTAGTGTCTGGGATCTTAAAAGCCTCTGAGCAGCCATCTAAGATCCTCCACTGGTCTCACCCCTTTGGGAGCAAGGGAGAATGAAGAAAACTGAAGACACAAAGCAAAGATTAGCTCAAAGAGCTAGTGGACCACAACTACCACAGCATCCACCAGACTGAGTCCAGTACAGTGAGGTGGTGCCCAGCTACCACCACAGACTGCTCACAATAGAGGGTCCCAGACAGAGCTGGACAAAAATGTAGAACAAAACTCTAACTCATACACACACACACAAAAGACCAAACTTACTGGCTGGACAGAGACTGAAGAAACCCTTTTAGCTCAGCAACGAAGTCACTCCTGAGTGTCACCCTTCAGCCAAAGACTAGACAGGCGCATAAAACACAAGGAGACTGAAGGGGCACAACAGCCCAGGGGCAAGAACTAGAAGGTAGGAAGGGACAGGAAAGCTGGTAATAGGGAGCCCAAGGTTGAGAAGGGAGACTGTTGATGTGTCATAGGGTTGTTAACCAATGTCATAAAACAATATGTGTACTAACTGTTTAATGAGAAGCTAGTTTGTTCTGTAAACCTTCATCTAAAGTACAATAAAAAAATAAATAAATAAAAGAAAATATGTTTAATAATATAAAGTGCTGTTTGTTGTTGTTAGCTGTCGACTTGGCCCCCAACTCATGGGGACCCCATGCACAATACTGCCTGGTCCTGCACCATCCCTGTGACTGGTTTCAGATCAGACAGTTGTGATCTACAGTTTCCGTTGGGTAGTTTTCAGAAGTAGATCCTCAGGCCTTTCTTCTTTGTCTATTTTAGGCCAAACATTTGTTCTAAATTGGTTTCAGGATAGAGTAACAGGTTTCGCCTGATTTGTTAGTTACTCTAAACATTTTATTAAATTGATAAGATACACTTTCCACTTACTTAATTTGTTCTCTAAGTAATTGGGTTTTATTTATTTACTTATTTATTTTGGTATTTTCAATCTCATCATAGGCATGTGAAAGCTGGATAATGAATAAGGAAGACCGAAGAAGAGTTGACGCCTTTGAATCGTGGTATTGGTGAAGAATATTGAATATACCATGGACTGCCAGAAGAACGAACAAATCTGTCTTAGAAGAAGTACAGCCAGAATGCTCCTTAGAGGCAAGGATGGCGAGACTGCGTCTTACAAACTTTGGACATGTTGTCAGGAGGGACCGGTACCTGGAGAAGGACATCATACTTGGCAGAGTACAGGGTCAGCAGAAAAGAGGAAGGCCCTCAACGAGGTGGACTGACACAGTGGCTGCAACAATGAGTTCAAGCATAACAAGGATTGTAAGGATGGCTCAGGACCAGGCCGTGTTTTGTTCTGTTGTGCATAGGGTCGCTATGAGTCAGAACCGACTCGACGGCACCTAACAACAACAACATTTTGGTTCTAGTGTTCTTAGCTAGGCAGAAGGAAGCAAAATCAATACACGATAAACAATCAACTTTATCCACTCGGAGAAAATTTAAGTTTACAACTATTATAGAGCAGGTATTCAGCATGGTGCCAATATCTACCTCATAAGCCCAAAGGCCGGTGCCATTGGGTCAATTCTAACTCACAGAGACCCTATAGGACAGAGTAGAACTGTCCCATAGGGTTTCCAAGGAGCGGCTGGTGGATTTGAACTGCTGACCTTTTGGTTAGTAACTGTAGCTCTTAACCACTGTGCCACATACATACATATATATATATGTGTGCCTGTGTGAGTGTATGCATATATACACATACATATATGTATATACACACATCTATGTTTTTAGAATAGTGTTTAGCACAGAAGCAAGCAATAGATATTAATTATGATTATTTTACAGTAAAAAAGTACCCCAATATTGTATATTATGCTGTAATTAAATATAAAATCTGTTGCCATCAAGTCGATTCCTATTCATAGCGACCCTATAGGACAGAGTAGCACTGTTCCATAGGGTTCCCAAGGAGTGCCTGGTGGATTCAAACTGCCGACCTTTTGGTTAGCAGTTGTAGCTCTTAATCACTATGCCACCAGGGTTTCCATAATTAAATATTTCAACATTTTATTGTATCTACAAAGAAAACCATAACTTTTAGGTATTAGATAAAAAGGTTTGAGAACCACTGAGCTAAAAATAGGAAGCAATTATAGTTTTTGTTTAGAAAAATAACACAATGATAATGGATTTTTCAGGAAAATTAGTTAGCTTTCTTCTCTTATTCATTTCTTCTCACTGTATACAATTTACTTGACGAATCTTAAACATTCCCATGACTTCATTTATAGTAATCCTTATATGTTGACATCACATTCCTTTTCTTTTTTTTATTCTTCACTGTGATTTAAGTGAAGGTTTACAGAGCAAATTCATTTCTTATTAAACAGTTAATATACATGTTATTGTGTGACATTGGTTGCCAACCGGAGGCATATGAACACTCTCCTCTTCTCGACATTGAGTTCCCTATTTCCATTTATCCAGCTTTCCTGTCCCCTCCTGTCTTCTCATCCTTGCTCCTCAGCCGCTGTGCCCAATTAGTCTTGTATACATGGTTTAACTACATGTATTATTGCTTGTTTTATAGGCCTGACTAATCTTTGGCTGAAGGGTCAACCTCAGGAGTGATTTCAGTACTGAGTTATAAGGGTGTCTGTGGGCCAAACTTTTAGGGTTTCTCTAGTCTTTGTGAAATCAGTAAGTCTGATCTTTTTTGTGAGGTTGAATTTTTTTCTACATTTTTCTCCGACTGTGTCCAGGACCCTCTATTGTGATTCCTGTCAGAGCAGTCCGTGGTGGTAGCCAGGCACCATCTATTTGTGCTGGACTCAGTCTGGTGGAGGCTGTGGTAGTTGTGGTCCATTAGTCCTTTAGACTGATGTTTTTCCCTTGTGTCTTTGATTTTCTCCATTCTCCCTTGCTCTAGATAGCTTGGGACCAGTAGATTATCTTAGATGGCCGCTCATGAGCTTTTACGACCCCAGACACTACTCACCAAAGTAGGACGTAGAACATTTTCTTTATAAACCATGTTATGCCAATTGAGCTAGATGTCCCCTGAAACCAAGGTCTCTAGCCTTCAGCCCGATAACTTGGTTCCTCAGGGAGTCTGGATGTGTCTATAAGGCATGGCTTGGTCAAGTTGTGCAGACTTCCCCAGTATTGTATACTGTTTTACCCTTCACCAAAGTTACCACTTTTCTGTAGCCTGTTGTTTTTATTTATTGTTAAGTGCTGACAAGTAGGTTCCGACTCATAGTGACCCTATAGGACGGAGTAGAACTGCTCCGTAGGGGTTCCAAGGAATGGCTGGTGGATTTGAATTGCTGACCTTTTGGTTAGCAGCCAAGCTCTTAACCACTGTACCACTAGGGCTCCATCTATAGTCTAATTAGTGTTTTTCCCTCCCTGCCCCTTCCCTCCCTTGTAATGATCAAAGATTGTTTCTTTTTGTGCTTAAACCTTTTCATGAGTTTTTATAATAATGGTCTCATACTGTACTCCTCTTTTTGTGATTGACTTATTTCACTCAGCATAATGCCCTCCAGATTCATCCATGTTGTGAGATACTTTGCAGATTCATCATCTTTTTTATTGTTGTGTAGCATTCCATTGTGTGTATGTACCGTAGTTTGTTTATCCATTCATTTGTTGATGAGCGTCTAGGTTGTTTCCATATTTCTGCTATTGTGAACAATGCTGCAATGAACATGGGTGTGCATATGTCTATTCGTGTGATGGCTCTTATTTCTTTGGGTTATATTCCTAGGAGTGGAATTACTGGATCATATGGTTATTTCTATTTCTGGCTTTTTAAGGAAGCACCATATCACTTTTCAAAGTGGTTGTACCATTTTGCATTCTTACCAGCAATGCTTGGGAGTTCCAATCTCCTCGCAGCCTCTCCAACATTTGTTATTTTCTGTGGTTTTCATTTGTGCCAGTAATGTTGGGGTGAGATGGTATCTCATTTTAGTTTTCATTTGCATTTTACTAATGGTTAGTGATTGATAATATTGCCTCATATATCTGTTAGCCGCCAGAATATCTTCTTTGGTGTGTCTGTTCACAACCTTTGCCTGTTTTTTAATTGGATTATTTGTCCTCTGGTTGCAGAGGTGTTAGATTTTTCTATAGATTTTAGAAATTAGAGCTTTATTGGATATGTCATAACCAAATTTTTTTCCCAGTCTTTAGGTTCTCTTTTTACTCTTTTGGTGAAGTCTTTTCATGAGCATAAGTGTTTAATTTTTAGAAGATCCAAGTTATCTAGCTTATCTTCTGGTGTTTGCTTATTGTTAATTATGGTTTATATTTTTTATCCTATTCATATCTTATATTAGGGCCGTTAGTGTTGGCTCTATTTTTTCTTCCATGATCTTTGTAGTTTTTGGTTTTATATTTAGGTCTTCCATCCATTTTTAATTTGTTTTTGGGCATGGTGTGAGATATGGGTCCTGTTTCATTTTTTTACAGATGATGTCCGGTTTTGCCAGCACTATTTTTTAAAAAAAGACTGTCTTTTTCCTATTTAATGGACTTTGGATCTTTGTCAAAGGTCAGGTGACCGTAGGTGGATGGATTTACACCTGGGTTCTCAACTCTGTCCCATTGGGAAATGTGTCCATCTTTGTACCAGTACCAGGCTGTTTTGACTACTGTAGCTGTGTAGCTGGTTCTGAAGCCGGGTAATACAAGTACACCTACTTTCTTCTTCTTTTTCTTCAATAGTGCTTTACTTATCTGGGGCCTCTTTCCTTTCCATATAAAGTTAATGATTAATTTTTCCATTTTGTTAAAGAGTGTTGTTGGTATTTGGATTTTGCATTGTATTCATAGATTGCTTTGGGTAGAAATAACACTTTCACGATGTTAAGTCTACTTTTCTTTGCATAGATCTTTTACATCCCTGGTTAGATTTATTCCTATGTATTTTATTTTTTTAGGGACTATTATAAATGGTATTGCTCTCCTGATTTTCTTTTAGCAGTTTTCTTTATTGGTATATAGGAATCCAACTTATTTTTGTATGTTTATCTTGTATCCTGCTATTCTGTGAATCTTTCTATTATTTCCAGTAGTTTTCTTGTGGAGTTTTTTTGTTTGTTTGTTTTTCTTAGTGTCATGTCATCTGTGACTAGGGATAGTTTTACTTCTTCCTTACCAATTTGGATGCTCTTTATTTCTTTTTCTTGCCTTGTTGTTCTAGCTAGAACTTCTAGCACAATGTTAAATAGGAGTGGTGATAAAGGGCATCCTTGACATCACATTCTGATTGCCAGACCCAATTTTTTTCTCTAGCTGCTAACCTGTACCTCCAACTGCCTACTAGAAATCTACTACTCCTTCAGAGAACTCATGTTTCAATGTTTTAATCACACTTGTCCAAATCCAGCACACTGATAGAATTCTAATGCACTGCTTCTAAGATGGTGGTCCCCTACCAGCAGCATCATACTGAAAGATGCAGGAAGCATGAAAAGAAAATTGAAGAAACACATAGAGTCACTACAACAAAAAGAACTGATTTACATTCAACCTTCTCAGGAAGTAGCATATGATCAAGAACTGATGATACTGAAGGGAGAAGTCCAAGTTGCATGGAAGGCAATGGTGAAAAACAAGGCTTCAGGAATTGAAGGAATACCAACTGAGATGTTTCAACAAAGGGATACAGTGCTGGAATGCTCACTCGTTTATGCCAAGAAATTTGGAAGACAGCTACCTGGCCAGCTGACTGGAAAAGATCCATATTTATGCCTATTCTAAATAAAGGTGATTCAACATAATGTGAAAAATATCAAACAATATCACATGCAAGTAAAATTTTCATGAAGATCATTCAAAAGTGGTTGCAGCAGTACATTGACAGGAAACTGCCAGAAATTCAAGCCAGGTTCTGAAGAGTATGTGGAATGAGGGTCGTGGAATGAGGGATATCATTGTGATGTCAGGCAGATTCTGTCTGAAAGTAGAGAATACCAGAAAAATATTTGCCTGTGTTTTATTGACTGTACAAAGACATTTGACTGTGTTGTTGTTGTCGTTGTTGCTGTTAGGTGCCCTCTAGTTGATTCCGACTCAAAGTGACCCTATGCACAACAGAACGAAACACTGCCCGGTCCTGTGCCATCCTTAAAATCGTTGTTATGCTTGAGATCATTGTTGCAGCCACTGTGTCAATCCACCTCACTGAGGGTCTTCCCCCCACCTTTTTTTTTTTTAACTTTTATTATGCTTTAAGTGAAAGTTTACAAATTAAGTCAGTCTCTCACACAAAAACTTATATACACCTTGCTACATACTCCCAATTGCTCTTCTCCTAATGAGACAGCCTGCTCCCTCCCTCAACTCCCTCTTTTGGTGTCCATTCTGCCAGCCTCTAACCGCGTCTACCCTCTCATCTCCCCTCCAGGCAGGAGATACCAACATAGACTCAAGTGCCCACCCGATCCAAGAAGCTCACTCCTCACCAGCATCCCTCTCCATCCCATTGTCCAGTCCAATCCCTGCCTGAAGACTTGGCTTTGGGAATGGTTCCTGTCCTGGGCCAACAGAAGGTCTGGGGGCCACAACCACCGGGGTCCTTCCAGTCTCAGTCAGATCATTAAGTCTGGTCTTTTTATGAGAATTTGGGGTCTGCATCCCATTGCTCTCCTGCTCCCTCAGGAGTTCTCTCTTGTATTTGCTGTCAGGGCAGTGATCGGTTGTAGCCAGGCTCCATCTAGTTCTTCTAGTCTCAGGCTGATGTAGTCTCTGGTTCATGTGGCCCTTTCTGTCTCTTGGGCTCTTAATTACCTTGTGTCCTTGGTGTTCTACATTTTCCTTTGCTCCAGGTGGATTGAGGCCAAACTGATGCCACTTGCTAGCATTTAAGACCTCAGACACCACTCTTCAAAGTGGGATGCAGAATGTTTTCTTAATAGATTTTATTATGCCAATTGACTTACATGTCCTCTGAAACCATGGTCCCCAAAACCCTGCCTCGGCTACACTGGCCTTTGAAGCATTCAGTTTATTCAGGAAACTTCTTTGCTTTTGGTTTAGTTCAGTTGTGCTTAAAAAAAAAAAAAATTTTTTTTTTTTACCTCCCCTTTATTGTGTGTTGTCTTTCCCATCACCTAAAGTAGTTCTTATCTACTATCTGATTAGTGAGTATCCCTCTCTCACCCTCCCTCCCTCTCCCATCTCATAACCATCAAAGAATATTTTCTTCTCTGTTTAAACTATTTTTCCAGTTCTTATAATAGTGGTCTTATACAATATTTGTCCTTTTGCAACTGACTAATTTCATTTAGCATAATGCCTTCCAGATTCCTCCATGAGATGAAATGTTTCACAGATTCATCACTATTATCGATGAGTAGTATTCCATTGTGTGAATATACCGTAATTTTTTTATTTACCCATTCATCCTTTGATGGGCACCTTGGTTGCTTCTATCTTTTTGCTATTCTAAACAGTGCCGCAATGAACATGGCTGTGCATACATCTGTTCGTGTAAAGAGTCTTATTTCTCTAGGATATATTCCAAGGAGTGGGAGTGCTGGATCATATGGTAGTTCTATTTCTAGCTTTTTAAGGAATCACCAAATCAATTTCCAAAGTGGTTATACCATTTTACATTCCCACCAGCAGTGTATAAGTGTTCCAGTCTCTCCACAACCTCTCCCACATTGATTATTTTGTGTTTTTTTGATTAATGCCAGCCTTGTTAGAGGGAGATGGAATCTCATTGTAGTTTTGATGTATCTTCCAGCTACCTGAATTTCTTCTTTAGTGAAATGTCTGTTCATATCCTTTGCCCATTTTTTAAATGGGTTATTTGTCTTTTGCAGTTGAGTTTTTGCAGCATCATGTAGATTTTTGAGATCAGGCGCTGATCGGAAATGTCATAGCTAAAAACTTTTTCCCAGTCGGTAGGTAATCTTTTTACTCTTTTGGTGAAGTCTTTGGATGAGCATAGGTGTTTGATTTTTAGGAGCTCCAGTTATCTACTTTTTATTTTGCATTGTTAGTCATGTTTTGTATACTGTTTATGCCATGTATTAGGGCTCCTAACGTTGTCCCTATTTTTTCTTCCATGATCTTTATCGTTTTAGATTCTATATTTAGGTCTTTGATCCATTTTGAGTTGGTTTTTGTGCATAGTGTGAAGTACGGGTCTTGTTTCATTTTTTTTTTTGCAGTTGCATATCCCGTTATGACAGCACCATTTTTTAACAAGACTGTCTTTTCCCCATTCAACTGTTTTGGGGCCTTTGTCAAATATCAACTGCTCATACGTGGATGGATTTATGTCTGGATTCTCAATTCTGTTCCATTGGTCTACGTATCTGTTGTTGTACCAGTTCCTGTTTTTTTTTTTTTATTTTGACTACTGTGGTGGTATAATAGGTTCTAAAATCAGGTAGAGTGAGGCCTCGTGATTTGTTCTTCTTTTTCAGAAATGCTTTACTTATCCGGGGCCTCTTTCCCTTTCATATGAAGTTGGTGATTTGTTTCTCCATCTCATTAAAAAAATGTTGCTGGGATTTGGATCAGAATTGCATTAAATCTACAGATCGCTTTTGGTAGAACAGACATTTTTATAATGTTAAGCCCTCCTATCCATGAGCAGGGTATGTTTTTCCACTTATGTAGCTCTCTTTTGGTTTCTTGCAGAAGTGTTTTGTAGTTTTCTTTGTATAAGTCTTTTACATCTCCGCTAAGATTTATTCCTAAGTATTTTATTTTCTTGGGGCCTACTGTAAATGGTATTGTTTTGGTGATTTCCTATACGATGTTCTTTTTGTTGGTGTAGAGGAATCCAACTGATTTTCGTATGTTTATCTTGTATCCTGATGCTCTGCTGAACTCTTCTATTAGTTTCAATAGTTTTCTTGAGGATTCTTTAGGGTTTTCTGTGTATAAGATCATGTCATCTGCAAATAGAGATGCTTTTACTTCTTCCTTGCCAATCTGGATGTCCCCTTATTTCCTTATCTAGCCTAATTGCTCTGGCTAGGACCTCCAGCACAATGTTGAATAAGAGTGGTGATAAAGGGCATCCTTGTCTGGTTCCTGATCTCAAGGGGAATGTTTTCAGGCTCTCTCCACTTAGGATGTTGTTGGCTCTTGACTTTGTATAAATGCCCTTTATTATGTTGAGGAATTTTCCTTCTATACCTGTTTGGCTGAGAGTTTTTATCATGAATAGGTGTTCACCTTTGTCAAATTCCTTTTCTGCATCAATTGATAAAATCATGTGATTCTTGTCTTTTGTTTCATTTGATTATATTAATTGTAGTTCTAATGTTGCACCATCCCTGCTTACCTGGTATGAATCACACTTGGTCATGGCGAATTATTTTTTTGATATGTTGTTGAATTCTATTGGCTAAAGTTTTGTTGAGGATTTTTGTATCTAAGTTCATCAGGGATATAGGTCTGTAATTTTCTTTTTCTTGTGGTATCTTTACCTGGTTTTGGTATCAGAGATATGCTGGCTTCATAGAATGAGTTCGGTAGTATTCCATTCTTTTCTATGCTCTGAAATACCTTTAGTAGTAGTGGTAATTCTTTTCTGAAAGTTTGGTAGAACTGTGCTCTGAAGCTGTCCAGGCCAGGGCTTTTTTATGTTGGGAGTTTTTTAATTACCTTTTCAATCTCTTCTTTTGTTATGGGTCTATTTAGTTGTTCTACCTCTGTTTGTGTTAGTTTAGGTAGGTAGTGTGTTTCTAGGAATTCATCCATTTCTTCTAGGTTTTCAAATTCGCAAAAAAAAAAGTAATCTGATATGATTCTTTTAATTTCAGTTGGGTGTGTTGTAATATTGCCCATCTCATTTCTTATTCAAGTTATTTGCTTCCTTGCCTGTTTTTCTTTTGTCAGTTGGCCAATGGCTTATCAATTTTGTTGATTTTTTCAAAGAACCAGCTTTTGGTCTTGTTAACTCTTTCAGTTGTTTTTCTGTTTTCTATTTCATGTAGTTCAGCTCTAATTTTTATTATTTGTTTTCTTCCAGTGCCCGAGGGTTTCCTTTGTTGCTCTCTTTCTATTTGTTCAAGTTGTAGGGATAATTCTTTGATTTTGGCCCTTTCTTCTTTTTGGATGTGTGCATTTATTGATATAATTGGCCTCTGAGCACTGCTTTTACAGTGTCCCAAAGATTCTGATAGGAAGTGTTTTCATTCTCATTGGATTCTATAAATTTCTTTACTCCATTCTTAATGTCTTCTATAATCCAGTCTTTTTTGAGCAGACTATTGTTCAGTTTCCAAGTGTTTGATTTCTTTTCCCTGCTTTTTCTATTAATGATTTCTACTTTTATGGCCTTATGGTCTGAGAAGATGTTTTGTAATATTTCAATGTTTTGGATCCTGCTAAGGCTTGCTTTATGACCTAATATGCGGTCTATTTTAAAGAATGTTCCATGTGCACTAGAAAAGAAAGTATAGTTGGTTGCTGTTGGGTGGAGTGTTCTGTATATGTCTATGAGCTCAGGTTGGTTGATTTTGGCATGTAGATCTTCTGTGTCTTTACTGAGCTTCTTTCTGGATGTCCTGTCCTTCACCAAAAGTGGTGTGTTGAAGTCTGCTATTATTATTATGGAGCTGTCTATCTCACTTTTCACTGCTGATAGAGTTTGTTTTATGTATCTTGCAGCCTCTCACTGGGTGCGTAAATATTTAATATGGTTATATCTTCTTGGTATATTGTCCCTTTAATCATTATATAATGTCCTTCCTTATCCTTTCTGATGGATTTAACTTTAAAGTCTATTTTGTCAGAAATTAATGTTGCCACTACTGTTATTTTTTGATTGCTGTTTTCTTGATATATTTTTTTCCATTCTTTGAGTTTTAGTTTGTTTGTGTCTCTAAGTCTAAGGTGTGTGTCTTATAGGCAGCATATAGATGGATCACGTTTTTAATCCATTCTGCCACTGTCTCTTTATTGGTGCATTTGGTCCATTTACACTCATCGTAATTATGGATAGGTATGAATTTAGTGCTATCATTTTTATGTCTTTATTTGTGTGTTGTTGACAGTTTCTTTTTCCCACTTAAGTATATGTGCTGAGTACATTATCTTTATGTAGTGTCCTTTCCTCGTATTCCTTGTTATTGATATTGTTTCTGCTGAGTCTCTATTTTTTTCTTGTATTTTATTTTGATGTGTAGGATCGTTTGTCTCCTTTTAGTTACCTTATTATTTACCCCTATTCTTCTAAATTTAAACCTAACTTTTGTATCACCTTGTCTTCCTCTCCATATGGAAGATCTATGATTACATTTCTTAGTCCCTTTTTATTGTTTTAATGTTGTCTTTTTTTCTTTACATAATAACATCGCCATATCTCTGTTTTGACGGTTTTTTAAATCTTGACTTCTGATTGCTCTGCCCAGTGTTCTAGTCTTGGGCTGATACCTGATATTATTGATTTTCTGACCAAAGAACTCCCTTTAGTATTTCTTGTAGTTTTGTTTTGGTTTTTATGAATTCCTTAAACTTCTGTTTTTCTGGAAATGTCCTAGTTTCACCGTCATATTTGAGAGACAGTTTTGCTAGATATATGATTCTTGGCTGGAATTTTTTTTCCTTCAATTTTTTATATAAGTCATCCCACTGCCTTCTTGCCTGCATGGTTTCTATCGAGTAGTCTGAGCTTATTCTTATTGACTCTCTTTTGTAGTGAGTCGGAGTTGACTTGACAGCACTGGGTTGTAGGTGACTTCGATTATCCCTAGCTGCTCTTAAAATTCTCCCTTTATCTTTGGTTTTGGCAAGTTTGATTATAATATGTCTTGGTGACTTTCTTTCAACATCTACCTTATGTGGAGTTCAAAGAGCATCTTGGCTAGATATCTTCTCATCTTTCTTGATATCAGGGAAGTTTTCTACCAACAAATTTTCAACAATTCTCTCAGTATTTTCTGTTATCTCTCCCTGTTCTGGTACTGTAACCATTCGTAGGTTATTTCTCTTGTTCGAGTCCCACATGATTCTTTAGGTTTCTTCACTTTTTAAAATTCTTTTCTCTGCTTTTTCCTCAAATATATTTGTGCCAAATGCTTTATCTTCAAGTTCAGAAATTCTGCATTCCACATGCTCAGTTCTGCTCCTCTGGCTTTCTATTTAGTTGACTGCTTCTGTAATTTTACTGTTAATCATCTGAATTTCTGATTGCTGTTTTCTATGGATTTTTCCAGCTTATTAAATTTTTCATTATGTTCCTGAATAATCTTTTTAATTTCTTCAACTGCTTTATCTGTGAATTTCTTGTCTTGTCCTGTGTCTTGCCTCAATTCCTTCCTGATGTCTCGAAGGGTTCTGTATATTAGCCTTTTGTATTCTGCCTCTGGTAATTCCAGGAAGGGACTTTCATCTAGAAGATCCCTGGATTCTTTGTTTTGCAAACTTGTTGAGGCGATCATGGTCTGTTTCTTTAGGTGACTTGATATTGACTGTTGTCTCTGAGCCATCTATAAGTTATTGTATTAGATTATTTTATGTTTGCTTACTGTATCGTAGCTCCTTGCTTTGTTTTGTTTTGATATGCCCAAATGGGTTGCTTGAGTGAGCTAACTAGATTATTTTCACCTTTGGAGCTCTGGCATCCTGCCCCCAGATGGCTAGAGCTGTTATCAGGTATATCAGTCTAGGAGTCCATTCAGTTTTCTTGTATGAATTCAGCTCAGGTGTCCGGGTAGCTCATCTTCATGTGTGTGGTACAGGCTCTGTCCTACAGTCTTAGAGAGCCAGAGGTGATTGGTGTAGGTACTGATATCTGGTTGCAGCAGAGTGTCATGTTCTGAACAAGGCAGGGGGCTGAGAATCATCCCCCAAGTGTCTGTGAGTAAAGCGTGTCCCTGTTCCTTAGAGTGTACAGGTGGTTGGGTTCTGCAGACAGACCATGGGCACCCAGTGTTTTTGGTTGTAAGGACTGGGAGGTACCGGTTATCCTTGGACCCCTGTTGCAGGTGGCTGGGTGACCTGAGTGGAGCCACCAGTCCTTAGGCCCTTGATGTAGGTAGATGAGGACACTCTTTAATAGGCAAAGCAAGGTCAAACATCAAACACCTCTCCACCACACAGCTGAAACAGTTGTAGTCTGCCAACAAGGGCTTATTTTCCTGAAATAGTCCCACACAGGTCCATGCAGAGGGGAAAGGTACTCAAAGTCCACAGCCTGCTTATGGCTGGACAGGAGCCACTTCTGTCCTGAGCTCTCCTGTTTGGTGCACCTGGCAAATTATCTTTTCTCCCAATTGCAAATTTATTCCTTCTCCAAGGCCGGGAGGATGGCTCTAGGCATTCAGCAGGGTCTGTCTCAGGCCCTGGGAAATCAGCTGCTGAAGCTGGCTTGGGAGCAGGTGGGGGGAGGTGCAATAAAATATATACAAGTACTTAGCTTGTATATAGAAGAGCACTGTTCTTCTCTGGTTCCAGAGGTGTGAGTAGGCTGTGTGGCTGGCTGCTTTTCCCTGAGGAATCTGTGGCTAACCACTACTACCAGTCTGCAGCAGCTACTCCCAGGAATGGTGCCTGAGGGCTCCCGGCAATTCAAGTCCTGTAACTCTTCTCTGCTTCTGAACTGTCTCTTCCTCCCCCTGCCCCTCAGTTCATTTTCTAACCTTGCCTTTGATGTTCAGGGCTCCTACCTTGTCATAAAAATACTCATTTCACTTGTTTTTTCAGGTCTTTTGTAAGAAAGCTCACCAGAAGCATCTGTCCATTCCGCCATCTTGGCCCTGCCCCCCCGAGGGTCTTCCTCTTTACTGCTGACCCTGTACTTTGCCAAGCATAATGTCCTTCTCCAGGGTCTGATCACCCTTGACAACATGTCCAAAGTATGTAAGATGCAGTATTGCCATCCTTGCTTCTAGGGAACATTCTGGCTGTACTTCTTCCAAGACAGATTTGTTCATTCTTCTGGCAGTCCATGGTACATTCAATATTTTTGCCAACACCACAATTCGAAGGTGTCAATTCTTTTTTGGTCTTCCTTATTCATTGTCCAGTTTTCACATGCATATGTTGCGATTGAAAACATCATAGCTTGGGTCAGGCGCACCTGAGTCTTCAAGGTGACATCTTTGTTTTTCAACACTTTGAAGAAACCCTTTGCAGCAGATTTGCCCAATGCAATTCATTGTTTCATTTCTTGAGTGCTGCTTCCATGGCTGTTGACTGTGTATCCAAGTAAAATGAAATCCTTGACAACTTCAGTCTTTCCTCTGTTTATCATGATGTTGCTCATTGGTCCAGTTGTGGGTATTTTTGTTTTCTTTATGTTGAAGTGCAATCCATGCTGAAGGCTGCGGTCTTTGATCTTCATTAGTAAGTGCTTTAAGACCTTTTCACTTTCAGCAAGCAAGGTTGTGTCATGTTCATAACGCAGGTTGTTAATGAGTCTTCCTCCAATCCTGATCTCCAGTTCTTCTTCACATAGTCCAGCTTCTTGGATTATTTGTTCAGCATACAGATTAAATAGGTATGGTGAAAGAATACAACCTTTCCTGACTTTATACCATTCAGTATCCCCTTGTTCTATCCAAACAACTGCTTCTTGATCTGTGTAAAGGTTCCTCATGGGTACAATTAAGTGTTCTGGAATTCCCATTCTTCACAATATTATCCGTAATTTGTTATGATCCACCCAGTCGAATGCCGTTGCATAGTTAATAAAACACAGGTTAAACATTCTTCTGGTATTCTCTGCTTTCAGCCAGGATCCATCTGACATCAGCAATGATATCCCTGGTTCCGTGTCCTCTTCTGACACCAACCTAAACTTCTGGCAGTTCCCTGTCAATATACTGCTGCAGCCCTTTTAGAATGATCTTCAACAAAATTTTGCTTGCGTGTGATATTAATGATATTGTTCTATAATTTCCACATTCAGTTGGATCACTTTTCTTAGGAACAGGCATAAATACAGATCTCTTCCAGTCATTTGGCCAAGAAGCTGTCTTCCATATTTCTTGGCATAGATGAGTGAGTATCTCCAGTGCTGCATCTGTTTGTTGAAATATCTCAATTGATATTCTGTCAATTCCTGAAGCCTTGTTTTTTGGTAATACCTTCAGAGCAGCTTGGACTTCTTCCTTCAGTACCATCGGTTCCTCATCATATGCTACCTCTTGAAATGGTTGAACATCGACTAATTCTTTTTGGTATAATGACTCTGTGCATTCCTTCCATCTTCTTTTGACGCTTCCTGAGTCGTTTAATATTTTCCCCATAGAATCCTTCTCTATTGCAACTCAAGGCTTGAATTATTTCTTTAGTTCTTTCAGCTTGAGAAAAGCCGAGAGTTTTCTTCCCTTTTGGTTTTCTATCTCCAGCCCTTCACACATGTCATTATAACACTTTTCTTTGTCTTCTTGAGCCACGCTTTGAAATCTTCTGTTCAGTTCTTTTACTTCATCATTTCTTCCTCTTGCTTTAGTTGCTTGATGCTCATGAGCAAGTTTTAGAGTCTCCTCTTACACTCATCTTGATCTTTTCTTTCTTTCCTGTTTTTTCAATGACCTCTTGCTTCTTCATTCCACAACTCATCTGGTCTTCAGTCATTAGTGTGCAACGTGTCAAATCTGTTCTTGACGTGGTCTCTAAATTCAGGTGGGGTATACTCAAGGTTTTGTTTTGGCTCTCATGGACTGACTCTGATTTTCTTCACTTTCAACTTGAACGTGCACATGAACAATTGATCGTCTGTTCCACAGTCAGTACCTGTCCTTGTTCTGACTGATGATATTGAGCTTTTCCATCGTCTGTTTCCACAGATATAGTCAATTTGATTCTTGTGTGTTCCATCTGGTGAGGTCCATGTGTATAAAAAAAAAAAAATAGTCACTGTTTATGTTGGTAAAAGAAGGTATTTGCAATGAAGAAGTTATTGTTCTTGCAAAATTCTATCATATGATCTCCAACATTGTTTCTCTCACCAAAGCCATATTTTCCAACTACCGATCCTTCTTCTTTGTTTCCAACTTTCCCATTCTAATTACCAGTAATTATCAATGCATTCTGATTGCATGTTCGATCAATTTCAGACTGCAGGGGCCAATAAAAATCTTCAGTTTCTTCATCTGTGGCCTTAGTAGTTGGTGGGTAAATTTGAATAATAGTCGTATTAACTGGTCTTCCTTGTAGGTGTATGAATATTATCCTGTTACTGACAGTGTTGTACTGCAGGATAGATCTTGAAATGTTCTTTTTGACAGTGAATGCAACACCATTCCTCTTCAAGTCGTCATTGCTGGCATAGTAGATTATACGATTGTCTGATTCAAAATGCCAATACCAGTCTATTTCAGCTCATTAATGCCTAGGATACTGATGTTTATGCATTCCATTTCATTTCTGATGATTTCCAATTTTCAAAGATTCATACTGCATACATTCCAAGTTCTAATTATTAATGGATGTTTGCAGCTGTTTCTTCTCATTTCGAGTCACTTCACATCAGCAAATGAAGGTCCTGAAAGCTTTACTGCATCCACGTAATCAAGGTCCACTCTACTTTGAGGAGGCAGCTCTTTCCCAGTCGTCTTTTGAGCGCCTTCCAACCTGGTGGGCTCATCTTCCAGCACTATATCAGGCCATGTTCCGCTGCTATTCATAAGGTTTTCACTAGCTAATTATTTCTGGGTTCTTCTTCGTAGTCTTTCTTATTCTGGAAGCTCAGCTGAAACCTGTCCTTCATGGGTGACCCTGTTGGTATCTGAACACCCCCACGTGTCTGTCAGTTTGTCATACTTTGGAGGCTTGCATGATGCTGTGATGCTGGAAGCTATGCCACTGGTATTCGACTGTGTTATGAATAACTTCGCAAAGAATAGGCATTCCAGAACATTTAATTGTGCTCATGAGGAGCCTGTACATAGATCAAGAGGCAGTTTTTCAAAGAAAACAAGGAGATACTGCATGGTTTAAAATCAGGGAAGGTGTGCATCAGGGTTGTATCTTTCACCATATTTATTCAATCTGTATGCTGATCAAATAATCGGAGAAGCTGGACTATAAGAAGAAGAATGGGGCATCAGAATTGGAAGAAGACTCATTAACAACCTGCGTTATGTAGATGACACAACCTTGCCTGCTGAAAGTGAAGAGGAAGCACTTACTGATGAAGATCAGTGACTGTAGCCTTCACTATGAATTACACCTCAACATAAGAAAACAAAAATCCTCACAACTGGACTAATATGGACCATCATGAAAAATGGAGAAAATACTGAAGTTGCCAAGGATTACATTTTACTTGGATCCACAATTAACACCTGTGGAAGCAGCACTAAAGAAATTGAAAGGTGCATTGCACTGGGCAAATCTGCTGCAGAAGACTTTTTCAAAGTGTTAAAAAGCAAAGATGTCGTCTTGAAGACTAAAGTGTGCTTGACCCAAGTCATGGTGTTTTTCGATCATCTCATATGCATGCAAAAGCTGGACAATGAATAAGGAGGACTGAAGAAGAAATGACACCTTTGAATTAGGGTGTTGGCGAAGAATATTAAATATATGATGGACTGCCAAAAGACTAAACAAATCTGTCTTGGAAGAAGTATAGCCAGAATGCTCCTTAGAAGCAAGGATGGAGAGACTTCGTCTTACATAATTTGGACATGTTATCAGGAGGGTTCAGTCCCTGGAGAAAATATCATGCTTGGTAAAGTAGAGGATCAGAGAAAAAGAGGAAGATCCTCAATGACATAAACTGACACAGTGGCTGCAACAAGGGGCTCAACCATAAAAATAATCATGAGGATGGTGCAGGATAGGGCAGGGTTTCGTTCTGTTGTACATAGGGTTGCTATTAGTCAGAACTAACTGGACATCACCTAAAATTGATAACAATAACACCAGCAGCGTCAGCATCATCCGGGAAGAGGTTAGAAAATGAAAATTCTAGATCCCACCTCAGACCTACTGAATGGAAACTCGGGGGCTGTTGGAGGCGGGGAGTGAGGGGCTATCTACCTTTTAACAATGTCTGCAGGTAACTCTGTTTCACACTTGAGCTTCAGAACTACTGGTCTAAAAGTAAGGTGCATACATTTTTCTGTATGTGTTTTGTGACTCTTCGACCCTCTGCATGAAGGGTTCAGTTTTTCAAGTAAAAAAGATTACTCTGGTGTGCTAAGAAGAAGAACACAGGTGGGAAGGGTTGAGACTAGGTCTGAAGACATCAGTCTGGGGACTGACGAAATAACACAGATTAGGGCCTTACCTGGGACAAGGCAGTGGGTATTTTATGTCCAAAGCTATAGTGTTCCAGGTTCTGTTCTTTCAAGAGCACCATTGCTAGTATTCTCCTGTAATTATGTAGTCTTGAATGGCATCAGTATTTTTAGCAGAATTAAAAAAAATTCTAATTAAGCAGTTATCATCAGAAATTCCTTTAAAAAGGTAGAGAAAGGCATATTTAAAATAATTTACCTGTGTTTTCTGAATCTGAGCCTTTTTGTCCATTAAGAAAAACCTTCAAACTCTAAAATTTAACAGGGTGGGGTAGTCTAGAAGACTGTTTATGTAATTCAGGAAATTTAAATCCATGGGGTTTTTCCAAATAAAACCTAATGTATCTGGAAATATTTTTACATTTAGATCAGTGTGAGAATTAGATTATAAAGTGAAATTAGACTTCCAAAAATATCTTTATATTTCATATTCCCAACTTAAAAACAAAAATATTGAAGGCATGCTGGAGGCTTCTGTTTTCTGACTATTGATTCTTTTTAAATGCCAAACTTAGCAAGCCATCTGCCAATTGATTTTCACTTTGGAACAGAAATATAAGAACTCTAAAACCTCTCTTTGTCTTTAATGCAGGCTTAAAGTTAAACCAAAGACCGAACCCATTGCCGTCGAGTTGCTTTCACTCATAGCGACCCTATAGGACCGAGTAGAACTGCCTCATAGGGTTTCCAAGGAGCAGCTCGTGGATTCGAACTGCTCATCTTTTGGTTAGCAGTCAGACTCTTAACCACCAGGGCTCTAGGTTACGTAAAATATCTTTCAAAAAGATAATACAGAATATAGACAATTATAATAAATTAAATTATGCTTTATCTTTCAATAATTAGACGAAAGGGGAATACATTTAGGTTTCAAGTCAATTAGTTTTCTAAAAGTATTTATCTAGTGCATTTAGGCAGTTCATGGGAAATTTTATAACTAGTTCCAATTTATAACTTTAACTTGTAACTTCCTTCCTTTCTTTCTTCCTCTCTGTTTCTCTTTCTCTCTTTCTTCCTCTTATTAATTTATTGAGTTCTAACTATGAGACATGTACTTCACTTGATATTGGCTATAAAAGATAAATACAACAGTACTCCAGCCTTCAAGGAAAGTGTCATCTGCAGGGCAAATCAGACTATAAAATAATGAGTACAATGTGAGAAATGTTGTAAAAGTTTATTCAAAACATTACGGTATGAAGTATGGTAGAAAGCACTGTGGAATTTTATAATGGGTTCAAATAGACAGAAGACTTATAAAATTGAATGAGAGATTTAAACAATGGCAAAGAATATCAGTGCTTCCTAATATTAAGCAAGATGTAGTCTATTCAAAAATATAATCAGATAATCAAGACTGACCAGGCATTTAATGAAAACCAACAGCAAGAAAATAGATATTGATAAGAATCAATGGTACAAATCATAGAAAACAGAAGTAAATTAGTGAAGTTAAGAAAAATAGTTTTTGTTTTCATTTTTCCTTTCAGAATCATTGGAGAAATCATTCAGCCTTGAAATATAAGTACGGAGCTGTGAAAAAAAGGAACACTCAGGAAACAAAAGCATTCTTGAAAATGAGTGTTAAATAGACACAAAAATCAAGAAGCCTAGAAGAAGTAGGATGAAGAGATGGAAATTCAGGAAGAAATGATGAGACTGGAAAAATAAATTCAAGAGGCCCAATATCTTGTTTTTTAAAATCCCAAAAATGAGAAAAAAGGAAATAAAGGGGAAGATATGATCTGAGAAGTGAAAGATGTAATATTAGTGCTTTTAGAAGAAGGGCTGAGCTAGATAAAAGAAAAGGAAAAAAAAAAAGTAGAACCAGACACATTATGATACAATTTCAGAGTAGCGTAAATAAAACGATCCTAGAAATTTTGTATTTTCCAAAATGTAAACACTTAAAAAGTTTATCTCCCATGTGCTTTTTGTTTTAAAGTTCATGGGAGAATAAACTCCAGCAAAACAATAGAAGAATACAACAAAACAAAACATGGAGTCAAGAGAGAGGGAAGCTAATTCAGTTATACGGAGGAATTAGTGGGAGGTAGCTATGCAGCTAACAAAGAAAATACTAAGTTCAAATCTGAACATGAATACTTGTAGCTCTGAGAAAAATCATTTCAAAATTAAAATAATGTACTTTGAAATGAGTGGTGTGATGAAGAATTTGAAATAGCTGACTCACCTAGGACAGGTGGCTTATATTTCTTTTCTCAGCCAAAACAAAGCAAGGTGGAAAAACAATCAGAAACTCCAGGAAGAAAAATCTGTATTTTTATAAGCTGCTTATAAAATAAATATTAAGCAAACAAAAATTTTGCCTGATTTTGAGGAATTCACATATGGTGAAAAAATTCACATATGGTGAAAGAAAAGAGGTTTCATTTCTTTTTTGTTCCAGTTCTTATAAAATTCTAATTTGAGGTGACAGCCGCAAAGACATAGAATTTATTTCCTTTGCCAGTCATCCTAGTTGGTTTTATAGTGAACAGTATTTCTACAATCATAATATTCTGAGTACCGTGTATCGATTTCCTTTTTCATGGTTTTCACTTCTCTGCTGAAATTCTTCATCTTGTCTTTTAATCCCTTGAACATATATGTGTATGTGTGTATGTACATATATATACACACACATACATAGACACATTTATATACATATGTACACACACACATATATACACACACATACATATACATATACACACATATATATTTACACACTAAAACCTATGAAACTAAGAATCTGTATGATGTAGAAACCTGTCAGAGAAGGAAAGCTCAAATATTTTCCACTAATGGAGGGTGATAGGAAAGTGATAAGACCGCGCCCTGTCAAAGGCAGAAAACAAGGCAGTCCTGTAGAGTCCAAGTTTCAGCTCTCAAGGGTTTCACTTTATACATATATAAAGTGATATATACTATATATGTGTCAAAAAATCAAACCCAACCAATTGCCATTGGGTCATTAGTAATAGTAATATATACTCTCTATTTTGTTATATATGTATATACAGTTATATATACTATATGTATATACATAGAGATAGATACTATATGTATATATATAGTGATAGATACTCTATGTGTATATATATAGTGATAGATACTATATGCATCTATAGTGATAGATACTATATATATATAGTTTTGTATATATAATTGTTTTGTTTTATATATATAATAAAACAATCATATATAACAAAAAATTCACTATTGCCATTTCCACATTTTTTACATGTATAATTCAGTGACATTAATTATGTTCATGTTGTACAACATGTATAAAAACAAAACCAAAACCATTGCTGTTGAGTTGATTTCGAACCATTGTTACCCTATATACAACATAGATATACATGTACAAATATGTAGTATAAACATGTATACATACATATACATGTTTTGTTATATATAATTTTACGCTCCCACAAAAATTATTGGGTCCCAATATGGCTTGTGAAGCATTGCCCTCCTTACCATTTGGCCCAGATAATCCTTCTTGGCCATCTCAACAGTATATATAGGTCATTTTAACTTTGTGTATGATGGATAAACATTTACATGACAGTAGGCCACAAAGTATCCCTCTTGATAATTGTAAGCTCTGTATTGGTCTGACGGGCGCTTCAGATTAGGAACAACTTCAACTCCTTCGTATTCTCTGGAAAGGGAACTAGGGACAAGTTTGTGCAATCTACACCCTTCCCCGCCCCCCCACCCCCATTTTTTAGAGGATGTTAGTTTACCAAAGTGGCTCCATCTCCTTGGTTTTCTAAGAGTTTCTGCAGCGTGGAGGGAAAGTTTGCCGTGTACTGGAGGTAATAATAACACGTGCTAGTCTCTCACGTTTTAAAAGGGTGAAAGGGACATGGATCTTTTCCTTTGCAGTTAAAAAGTAGCCACATGGTCCCTCTTCTCACCTAAATAACTGAAAGTTCGAAGGCTTATAAACAAAGGTACTTAAGATCTAAATCTAGGCAACGTGCGGACATAGATGCTAGCCTAGGTGCCCTGCAACTATGGAGACCACGCTCCTAGGAAAGAAGTTGGATGCCTTTCACCAGCTGGATGAACTGCCACCTAGATTCACAAAGGACAATTGCTCCACAGCAAACACAATTGAGGGCGTCTCTCTTAACTAAACCACATCTTATCACATCTTTTAAGTGAACCAAGACCTATGAGCCTATCTTGTATCATGTATCTTTCCTCTCCTGATCCATAAATGTAGATAACCTGAATATAAAGTATAAAGAAAAAAAATAATCTCTCAGTTAAATTCAGAAATCTCAATATGATAACTCTTAACATTTGGGTCCCACTATCTATTAAATGGACCACTGGTGGCACAGTGCTTAAGAGCTGCAGTTCGAATCCACCAGCTGCCCCTTGAAAACTCTGTGGGGCAGTTCTATTCTGTCCTGTAGGGTTTCTAGGAGTTGGAATTGATTCAACGGCAGTGGGTTTGATTTTTTGGATCTATTAAATATTTTTATCAATCAATATTTTTTTGGAAAATGTCTTCCCTAAAGCTGTATAGTCGTCTGCTTTATGGACACAGTATTTTTTTTTTTTTTAATAATGTCTCTGTTGGATATTTAACTTGTTTCTTTTTCATCTTCTTCCCCCATAAAAATCTAAATAGAGTTACAATGGACATCTTGGTATGTAAATATTTGTCTACTTCTTTGACTATTGTTACCTTAGGATAAATATGTAGAAACAGAGTTACTGGATCAAAGCAAATGATTTCTTTAATATTCTTAATACATATTATCAGTTATCAAATTGCCTCCCATAAATGTTATAGCAATTTATTACTTGCACCTGACACATAAGAAAGGGCCCTTTCAGAGCTGTATCTCAGTATTACAAGCTTTCATTTAAAAACATTCAGTATAATTTGACTGTTGTTGTTAGGTGTCATTGAGTTGATTCTCGACTCATAGCAACTTCATGTGACATAGTAGAACTGCCCCAGAGGGGTTTTCTAGGCTGTAATCTTTACAGGAGCAGATCGCCAGGTCATTCTCGCCATCAAGCCAATTCTCCCAGCTATTAAGGGATATATTGTTTTTATTTTCATCACCTTGAATACGGTGGTAGAACTTTTTTTTTTTTTTTTCCAAATGCTTATTAGTGCTTAGTATTTCTTCTGTGGAATTTTCAGAACTGTTCTTTATTCTTCTTCTTTTTTTTTTTTAATAGGGCCTTTGCATTAAATCTATTTGTTCTTTGCATATGGAGTCTATTAATATATTTCAGTGTCGTCATTTGTAACATGAAGGTAAGAATAAGGGTTCTCTAGTAATGGAGTAATGGAGACCCTGAGTGGTATAAGCAGTTAGTGTGTTTGGCCACTAACTGAAAGGATAGAAGTTCAAGTCCACCACAGGCACGTCAGAAGAAAGACCTGCAGATCTACTTCCAAAACTTAGCCACTGAAAACAATGTGGAACACTGTTCTACTCTGACACACATGAAGTCATCATAAGTTGGAATTGACTTGATGGCATCTGCTAACTGGTAAGATTGCAGTAAGGACTAGACATACCAAATACGCCAAGTACCTGGCACCCAGTCGGTTCTTAGTCATGGGAACACTTCATGATGATTTCAAATGGGGCTATCATCTATCTAATGACCAGCACACATTTTCACTCGCTCACTCGCTAAAATGGAGGAATAAACTGGTCTGTGGATTCAGCCTGTGAAATGCTCCGAGGTGTGGAAGAGCACATGAAATGTGTTAGGGATGAGGCAGCAGATTCAAATCCTGATGCCATGTGTTGTGAAGTGGATGTCTTTGGATAACTGAACTACTATTTTTATGCTTCAGTTTCTTCTTCTGTAAAATGGGGATTGATAATGTTATCTATCTCAACGATTATAGTGAATATTAAATAAGCTATATTGATATAAAAAAAAAAAAAACCTGTTGCAGTTGAGTCATTCTGACTCATAGTTACCCTATAGGACAGAGTAGAACTGTCACATAGGGTTTCCAAGGAGTGGCTTTGAACTGCCGACCTTTTGTTTAGCAGCCAAGTTCTTAACCACCTGGCCACCATGGCTCCATATTGTTATAGCAATTTTTTTTTTTTTTATAGCTGCCTGCCAAATGGCCCCAAATTCAGCAGTGTAAAACCATATGAACATTTATTATCTCTCACAGTTTCTATGGGTCAAGAATTTGGGAGTGGTTTAGCTGGGTGATTCTAGTTTGGGGTCTCCCAGGAGATTGCAGTAAAAATGTTAGTGTGGCTGCAGTCACCTAAGTCTTGACCTGTGTTGGAGGGTCTGCTGCCAAAATGATCATCTATATAGCTAGCAAGTCAGTCATAGCTCCTAGTAGGAGGTCTAATTTACTTACCATGCGAATTTCTTTTCAGTGTTGCTTGAATGTTCTAACATCATGGCGCCGGCTTCCACATGATCCAAAAAAAAAAAAAAATGCAAGGAGAAAGTTGTGATGCTTTTTTGACCAAGTATCTGAAGTCTCACAACATCACTTCTTCCACTTTCTATTCATTAGAAGCAAGTCATTGGCTTCCTCTTCCTCTTGTATTGTTCAAGCTGGAGGAATCTGGCCAATGTGTTGTGAAGACCTTCAGTCTGTGGAGAGGACTATGGAGAGGAGCTAAAATCTCCTGTGAACAAACAGCACTTTATGAGTGACAGTCTTGGAAGCAGATCCTCCATCCCCAGCCATACTTTCAGTTGCCTTCTTCCCCAGTCACATCTTGACTGCAACCTCACAAGAGACCCCAAGCCAGAACTGCCTAGCCATGTGACTCCCTAATTCCAGGCCCACAGAAACTGAGTGTGATAATAAATGTTTATTGTTGTTAAAAAAAAAAAAAAAAGAAGAAGATAAAGATGCAAGTCACTAATTGTAGCCCGCATTCAAGAGCAAGAGAGTTAGCCACCACCTTTTGAAGAGAGGAGTGTCAAAGAATTTGTGGATTTATTTTAAAACAACCACATGACTGAACACATGTTATACACTTAGCAGGGAAGGCATACAGGAGGAACTGAAAAGATGTCAGCCATTGTACCTTCAGAATCATCATTATTACCTATAGCACCATCATTAAGAAATGACAAGTTGTTCTGCAGTGTTGGCTCTTGGGTACATGTAAGGTGGTGGAAGAAAATGAGTTGGTAAGAGAAACAGCAGATAGATCAAAAGGGTTCGTCATAACACAGGGTTTGAAATTTTCCAGTAAGTCCTTACTTTTCAAACTGGGTTACTCCCAGGACACTTACGCACAGGAGGCAAACTACCAAACCAGTTGCCACTGAGCCATTTCCAACTCATGGCGACCCCATGTGTGCCAGAGTAGAACTGTGCTCCATAGGGTTTTCAAATGTGGCTGATTTTTCAGAAATAGGTCATCAGGCCTTTCTTCTGAGGCACCTCTAGGTGGATGGGAACCTCCAACATATTGGCTAACAGTTGAGCACATTAACCGTTGTACCATGCAGGGACTCACAGGGAGATAAAGGTTACTTAATTTGAAAAATTCAGAAAAACAAATGAGGACATATTAGCAAGTACATTGTAAAGTTGTTTGAATTTTAAAGAAGCATGAGACTTCAATGAAATGTTGGCTTTCTGCTGGGGTGCTTTGGGCCACACCCCTAAACCTGGGGAAAGAATTCACTTTTCTGTCCATTGGGGTACCTTAGTGGAGAAATTAGTGACACAGTTAGTTGAAGAGGTACTACTTAGAGACGTAACTAGGGTATAGCAGGTATGGCAGGTGTTGCACTGGCCCTGGGCACATAGCACCACTGAGCGGTTTCAATTAACCTGGTACGGACAGCAGTGTATCTACAGAAAATGGTGCCTGGGGCAAGCGCTAAAATTGCACCCCTGTCCAAACATCTGACACCCCTCTTTTAGATAACTTTTCCATAACATCAGCTCAAAAATGCATGTCAATCTCGTTAATCTTTCAATTAACACATTGCTGTGTTTGAGGAAGGATGTTGGGCCACACCTGGTCAATAGAAACTGCTAAGTGGTGTCAGGCACCCAGGGCTGGTATTACTGAAGGATCTCAGGCAAAGAAATAACTTGACATTTTAAAAAGATACCTGTCTTAGTTATCTAGTGCTGCTATAACAGAAATACCACAAGTTGATGGCTTTAACAAAGAGAAATTTATTCTCTCACGGTCTGGGAGGCTAGAAGTCTGAATTCAGAGTGTCACCTCCAGGAGAAGGCTTTATCTCTCTGTCAGTTTTGGGGGAAGGTCCTTGTTGTCAATCTTCCCTTGGTCTAGGAGCTTCTCAGTGCAAGGACCTCAGGTCCAAAGGATACACTCCCCTCCTGGTTCTTCATTCTTGGTCTCTCTGTTTGATTCCCTCTTTTATGTTTCAAAAGAGATTGACTCAAGATACAACCTAATTTTGTAGATTGAATCCTTCCTCATTAATATAAGTGCCTCTAATCCTGCCTCATTAACATCATAAAGGTAGGATTTACAACACATAAGAAAATCACCTCAGATGACAAAATGGTAGACAATCACACAATACCTAGAATCATGGCCTAACCAAGTTGGCACACATTTTTGGGGGACACAATTCAATCCATAACAAACCTTAGTTAAGAGTATTCAAGAAATCTTTGATAAAAGAAGAATGATAAACATTTGAATTTACCCTATGGCTATTAAAGGTATTGCAAAGCCTTAACAATTAAGCAATTAAAAAAAAATCAAGACAAGAAAAAAGGCTTCCATTGATGAGAGTAGTTACTCCGGCGATAGATACTAATCTGTATCTAAAAACTTAATATGTAATTAAGAAGGCATTACTAATCAATGAGGAGAAGAATGAGTTTGGTACAGGCCAGGAAGAAAACTACTTTCTTTGGAAAAAAAAAATCTATCCCTAGCCCCACCTTGCATTGCATGCTAAGATAAATTCCAGATTGACGTGATAAGTGCAAAAAAAAAAAAAAAAAGAAAGAAATTATAATAGACTTGAAGAAAGTAAAATGAATATTTACTTTTTCTCTAGGTGGGGAAAAGATTTCTAAATACAAAAGCATTAGAAGGACTCACTAGAGGAAAATGAATAGATTTATCTAAGTAAATATTAAATCTTTTGTGTAACACATTAAAACTTCAAATCAAACCACAAAAACTGACAGATGTCATTGATTGTCTGCCAGCTGTGTGCCAAACACCATGCTGGGAGCTCTACCCAAACTATTTACTCTTAATTCTCACAAAAACAAAAAAACCATCAAGGGTTTCGAATTATTAGCTCCTGTTAGCAAGTAGGAAACCCTGGTGGTGTAGTGGTTAAGTGCTACAGCTGCTAGCCAAAGGATCTGCAGTTCAAATATGACAGGCGCTCCTTGGAAACTCTATGGGGCAGTTCTACTCTGTTCTATAGGGTCACTATGAGTTGGAATCGACTCGATGGCACTGGCTTTGGTTTGTATTTTTTTGGTTAGCAAGTGAGGAAGCTGAGACTGGAAGATACTGCGTCAGTAGTTTGTAACCCTTGCTGCACATAGAATCACCTAGGGATCCTGAACAATACCCATGTTTAGGGTCCATCCTAGAACAATCAGAATTGCTGGGAGTGTGGCCTGAGCATCTAATGCATTGTCTAAAGTCACACTGATAACTGCAGAGAGAGCGAAGAGGCCTTTCTACCTCTTCAGCATCTGAATTTGTCCTGTATCACATGGAAGGATTTCTTGAGAATATAAACAGCTGCTTAGTTTTCAAAGGCTGCAAAAACCTAAACAAAGGCTTAACTTAAAACACAACAGATTTTGGATATAAGGCTTGACTGGTTGACCTTTCTTCAAAGTAGACACCATAATCCATGTTTTGGGGTATCAGCAAATCAATCACAGGGCTGGAGTGAATGATGCTCTAAGATTCCCTTCGAAACTGTGGACTAAAGAAAATAATAGAAAGTGGTAGGATGGTTAGAGAAAGGATACCATTTTGATGGTCTAATAATTTTGAAACAATTGGCAATGCATAGACAACGTGTAAGATGCTTACGTGAGTCTACTTATTTTCGTTCATCGTGACTTCTCTATCAAGTGATATTTAACAATATGAATGAGTGCCTTTCTTGCATAATTTTTAAGAGCACAGATTTTGGAGCCAGACCACCTAATTTTGATTTCCAGAGTCACTCTTTACTGGCTGTGTATCCTTAGATACCAGCACCCATTTGTCAGTTTGTTGTACTGCAGTGGCTTCTATGTTTTTCGTGATACTGGAAGCTATGCCATCTACCAGCAGCCCAAAGCATATTACAGTTCTTAGCCCACCCCTCTCAGTCCTCTCGGACCCATGGTGGACAGGGTTCAGCAGAGCTTCTAGACTAAGACAGACTAGGAAGAAATGCCTGGTGATGTACTTCCAAAAATGAACGAATGAAAACCTTATGGGTCACAAAGAACATTGTCTGAGTGGCTTGCTTTCCACATGTCATCAGAAGGGATCAGTCACTGAAGGAGGACATCATGTTTGGTGAAGTAGGGTGCCAAGAGGGTGAGGGAGACCCTCAGTGAGATGGTTTGGCACAATTGCTGCAACAATGGACTAGAACATTTTGGCCGTTTTGAGGATTTAGAGGACCTGAAAACGTTTCCCTCTGTTGTACATAGGGTTGTCATGAGGTGGAGTCCACTTGATGGCAGCTAACAACAACCATCTTAGGTGAGTTACTTACGTCTCTGTGTGTCAGTTTCCTCAGATGTAAGATGGGAATAATAATAGTATTGTGTTAATGCTGCATAACAAATCACCCCAAACCCTAGTGGCTTAAAAATTCTCATGATTTCTCTGGGTAGGATTAGAAACAGGTTGGCTGGGCTGTTCTGGCTCAGGGTTTCTTTCTCCAAGTCATGGCCGCAGTCATTAGTAGGCTTGATTAGGGCTGGAGGATCCACTTCCAAAACGGCTCGCCCACGTAATTGGCAGAATGGTACTTCTTGTTGGCAGGAAGCTTGGGTTACTCTCTGCTTACAAGTACTTCTCCAACAAGACTGGTTGAGAATGCAAAGGGCATGACATCTAGCTTTTGCCAAGCAAGTAACCCAAGAGACCAAGGCGGAAGCTGTAATGCCTTTTATGACTTAGCCTTGAGGTCACACACTGGGCATCCAATGCCAGTTTTGCAGCATTTTATTGATAACACAGACCAACTGTGTTACCTCAGGGAGGGAGGAAACTGTACCAGCGTGTGAATACCCGGAAGCAAGAATCATCTGGGCCATCTTGGAGGCGGCTACTGCAAGTACCTAGTTTATATGCTTGTTGCAGAGATTAAGTCTGATAGATACATCACACTTTGGACAGAGCTTATAGTTGTTAGCTGCCATCCAGTCAGCACCCAAGTTATGACGGTCCTATCACAACAGAACAAAATGCTGCCGGTCCTGCACCATCCCCATGATCAGTTGTGGATCAGAGCATTGCGATACACAGAGTTTTCACTGGCTGATTTTTGGAAGTAGATCACCTGGACTTTCTTCCTGGTCTTAGTCTGGAAGCTCTGCTGAAATCTGTTCAGCAGCACAGCAGCTTGCAAGCCTCCACTGCCAGACAGATGTTGGCTGCACATGAAGTGCAGTGGCCAGTAATTCAACCAGGGTCTGCTGCAGGGAAGGCGAGAATTCTACCACTGACTACTGAACAGAACTTGGAACATAGTGAATACATAACTAACTTAGAAATTAAGGGAGGCTTTTTTTTTTTTTTTAAGGCCTGGGCATTAGTATTTTTAAAATCACCTCCAAAAAAAGCCTGGGAGGCGGGGCCAAGATGGAAGGACTAGGTAGATGCTACCTCGGATCCCTCTTGCAACAAAGACTCGGAAAAACAAGTGAATCGATCACATACATAACAATCTACGAACCCTGAAAAACAAACACAGATTTAGAGATGGAAAACGAACAAATACGGGGAAGCAGCGATTGTTTTCGGAGCCTGGATCCAGCGTCCCAGTCAGCGGATTTTCTGGAAAAACTAGTTTCCCAGTGATGGCTCGGAGACAGCAGTCCATATCAAACCACATAAAGAAGCAGACCATGACAGCTTCTACAACCCCCCAAACAAAAGAATCAAAATCTTTCCCAAATGAAGATACAATCTTGGAATTATCAGATACAGAATATAAAAAACTAATTTACAGAATGCTTCAAGACATCAGAAACGAAATAAGGCAAACTGCAGAAAAAGCCAAGGAACACACTGATAAAACAGTTGAAGAACTCAAAAAGATTATTCAAGAACATAGTGGAAAAATTAATAAGTTGCAAGAATCCATAGAGAGACAGCATGTAGAAATCCAAAAGATTAACAATAAAATTACAGAATTAGACAACGCAATAGGAAGTCAGAGGAGCAGACTCGAGCAATTAGAATGCAGACTGGGACATCTGGAGGACCAGGGAATCAACACCAACACAGCTGGAAAAAAATCAGATAAAAGAATTAAAAAAAATGAAGAAACCCTAAGAATCATGTGGGACTCTATCAAGGAGGATAACTTGCGTGTGATTGGAGTCCCAGAACAGGGAAGGAGGACAGAAAACACAGAGAAAATAGTTGAAGATCTGCTGACAGAAAACTTCCCTGACATCATGAAAGACGAAAGGATATCTATCCAAGATGCTCATCGAACCCCATTTAAGATTGATCCAAAAAGAAAAACACCAAGACATATTATCATCAAACTCGCCAAAACCCAAGATAAAGAGAAAATTTTAAAAGCAGCCAGGGAGAAAAGAAAGGTCTCCTTCAAGGGAGAATCAATAAGAATAAGTTCAGACTACTCAGCAGAAACCATGCAGGCAAGAAGGGAATGGGACGACATATACAGAGCACTGAAGGAGAAAAACTGCCAGCCAAGGATCATATATCCAGCAAAACTCTCTCTGAAATATGAAGGAGAAATTAAGATATTTACAGATAAACACAAGTTTAGAGAATTTGCAAAAACCAAACCAAAGCTACAAGAAATACTAAAGGATATTGTTTGGTCAGAAAACCAATAATATCAGATACCAGCACAACACAAGGTCACAAAACAGAACATCCTGATATTAACTCTAATAGGGAAATCACAAAAACAGATTAAGTTTAATTAAAAAAAAAATGCTCCAAACAGGGAATCACTGAAGTCAATATGTAAAAGATCACAATAATCAAAAAGAGGGACTAAATACAGGAGGCATAGAACTGCCATATGGAGAGTGATACAAGGCCATATAGAACAATACATGTTAGGTTTTTTCTTAGAAAAATAGGGGTAAATAATAAGGTAACCACAAAGAGGTATAACAACTCCATAACTCAAGACAAAAGCCAAGAAAAACGTAATGACTCAACAAACATAAAGTCAAACACTACGAAAATGAGGATCTCACAATTTGCTAAGAAAAACGTCTCAGCACAAAAAAGTATGTGGAAAAATGAAATCGTCAACAACACACATAAAAAGGTATCAAAATGACAACACTAAACACTTATTTATCTATAATTACGCTGAATGTAAATGGACTAAATGCACCAATAAAGAGACAGAGAGTCTTGGACTGGATAAAGAAATACGATCCGTCTATATGCTGCCTACAAGAGACACACCTTAGACTTAGAGACACAAACAAACTAAAACTCAAAGGATGGAAAAAAATATATCAAGCAAGCAATAAGCAAAAAAGAAGAGGAGTAGCAATATTAATTTCTGACAAAATAGACTTTAGACTTAAATCTACCACAAAGGATAAAGAAGGACACTACATGATGATAAAACGGACAATTGATCAGGAAGACATAACCATATTAAATATTTATGCACCCAATGACAGGGCTGCAAGATACATAAATCAAATTTTAACAGAACTGAGAAGTGAGATAGAGACCTCCACAATTATACTAGGAGACTTCAACACACCACTTTCGGAGAAGGACAGGACATCCAGTAAGAAGCTCCATAGAGACACGGAAGACCTAATTACAACAATCAACCAACTTGACCTCATTGACTTATACAGAACTCTCCACCCAACTGCTGCAAAGTATACTTTTTTTTTCTAGCGCACATGGAACATTCTCTAGAATAGACCACATATTAGGTCATAAAACAAACCTTTGCAGAATCCAAAACATTGAAATATTACAAAGCATCTTCTCAGACCACAAGGCAATAAAACTAGAAATCAATAACAGAAAAACTAGGGAAAAGAAATCAAATACTTGGAAACTGAACAATACCCTCCTGAAAAAAGACTGGGTTATAGAAGACATCAAGGAGGGAATAAGGAAATTCATAGAATGCAACGAGAATGAAAATACTTCCTATCAAAACCTCTGGGACACAGCAAAAGCAGTGCTCAGAGGCCAATATATATCGATAAATGCACACATACAAAAAGAAGAAAGAGCCAGAATCAGAGAACTGTCCCTACACCTTGAACAAATAGAAAGTGAGCAACAAAAGAATCCATCAGGCACCAGAAGAAAACAAATAATAAAAATTAGAGCTGAACTAAATGAATTAGAGAACAGAAAAACAATTGAAAGAATTAACAAAGCCAAAAGCTGGTTCTTTGAAAAAATTAACAAAATTGATAAACCATTGGCTAGACTGAACTAAAGAAATACAGGAAAGGAAACAAATAACCCGAATAAGAAACGAGAAGGACCACATCACAACAGAACCAACTGAAATTAAAAGAATCATATCAGATTATTACGAAAAATTGTACTCTAACAAATTTGCAAACCTAGAAGAAATGGATGAATTCCTGGAAAAACACTACCTACCTAAACTAACACATTCAGAAGCAGAACAACTAAATAGACCCATAACAAAAAAAGAGATTGAAACAGTAATCAAAAAACTCCCAACAAAAAAAAGCCCTGGCCCGGACGGCTTCACTGCAGGGTTCTACCAAATGTTCAGAGAAGAGTTAACACCACTACTACTAAAAGTATTGCAAAGTATAGAAAATGACAGAATACTACCCAACTCATTCTATGAAGCCACCATCTCCCTGATACCAAAACCAGGTAAAGACATTACAAAAAAAGAAAATTACAGACCTATATCCCTCATGAACATAGATGCAAAAATCCTCAACAAAATTCTAGCCAACAGAATTCAACAACATATCAAAAAAATAATTCACAACGATCAAGTGGGATTTATACCAGGTATGCAAGGCTGGTTTAATATCAGAAAAACCATTAATGTAATCCACCACATGAATAAAACAAAAGACAAAAACCACATGATCTTATCAATTGATGCAGAAAAGGCATTTGACAAAGTCCAACACTCATTTATGATAAAAACTCTCACCAAAATAGGAATTGAAGGGAAATTCCTCAACATAATAAAGGGCATCTATGCAAAGCCAACAGCCAACATCAGTCTAAATGCAGAGAACCTGAAAGCATTTCCCTTGAGAACGGGAACCAGACAAGGATGCCCTTTATCACCACTCTTATTCAACATCGTGCTAGAAGTCCTAGCCAGGGCAATTAGGCTAGACAAAGAAATAAAAGGCATCTGGATTGGCAAGGAGGAAGTAAAATTATCTCTATTTACAGATGACATGATCTTATACACAGAAAACCCTAAGGAATCCTCCAGAAAACTACTGAAACTAATAGAAGAGTTTGGCAGAGTCTCAGGTTATAAAATAAACATACAAAATTCACTTGGATTCCTCTACATCAACAAAAAGAACATTGAAGAGGAAATAACCAAATCAATACCATTCACAGTAGCCCCCAAGAAGATAAAATACCTAGGAATAAATCTTACCAAGGATGTAAAAGACCTATACAAAGAAAACTACAAAGCTCTACTACAAGAAACTAAAAACGACCTACTTAAGTGGAAAAACATACCTTGCTCATGGATAGGAAGACTTAACATAGTAAAAATGTCTATTCTACCAAAAGCCATCTATACATACAATGCACTTCCGATCCAAATTCCAATGTCATTTTTTAAGGGGATAGAGAAACAAATCACCAATTTCATATGGAAGGGAAAGAAGCCTCGGATAAGCAAAGCATTACTGAAAAAGAAGAACAAAGTGGGAGGCCTCACTCTACCTGATTTCAGAACCTATTATACAGCCACAGTAGTCAAAACAGCCTGGTATTGGTACAACAACAGGCACATAGACCAATGGAACAGAATTGAGAACCCAGATATAAATCCATTCATGTATGAGCAGCTGATATTTGACAAAGGCCCAGTGTCAGTTAATTGGGGAAAAGATAGTCTTTTTAACAAATGGTGTTGGCATAACTGGATATCCATTTGCAAAAAAATGAAACAGGACCCATACCTCACACCAAGCACAAAAACTAACTCCAAGTGGATCAAAGGCCTAAACATAAAGACTAAAACGATAAAGATCATGGAAGAAAAAATAGGGACAACCTTAGGAGCCCTAATACAAGGCATAAACAGAATACAAACATTACCAAAAATGACGAAGAGAAACCCGATAACTGGGAGCTCCTAAAAATCAAACACCTATGCTCATCTAAAGACTTCACCAAAAGAGTAAAAAGACCACCTACAGACTGGGAAAGAATTTTCAGCTATGACATCTCCGACCAGCGCCTGATCTCTAAAATCTACATGATTCTGTCAAAACTCAACCACAAAAAGACAAACAACCCAATCAAGAAGTGGGCAAAGGATATGAACACACACTTCACTAAAGAAAATATTCAGGCAGCTAACAGATACATGAGAAAATGCTCCCGATCATTAGCCGTTAGAGAAATGCAGATTAAAACTACGATGGGATTCCATCTCACTCCAACAAGACTGGCATTAATCCAAAAAACACAAAATAATAAATGTTGGAGAGGCTGCGGACAGATTGGAACTCTTATACACTGCAGGTGGGAATGTAAAATGGTACAACCACTTTGGAAATCTATCTGGCGTTATCTTAAACAGAAATAGAACTACCATACAACCCAGAAATCCCACTCCTCAGAATATACCCTAGAGAAACAAGAGCCTTCACACAAACAGATATATGCACACCCATGTTTATTGCAGCTCTGTTTACAATAGCAAAACCTGGAAGCAACCAAGGTGTCCATCTACGGATGAATGAGTAAATAAATTGTGGTATATTCACACAATGGAATACTACGCATCGATAAAGAACAGTGAGGAATCTGTGAAACATTTCATAACATGGAGGAACCTCGAAGGCATTACGCTGAGTGAAATCAGCCAGATGCAAAAGAACAAATATTGTATAAGACCACTATTATAAGATCTTGAGAAATAGTATAAACTGAGAAGAACACATACTTTTGTGGTTACGAGGGGGGGAGGGAGGGAGGGAGGAGAGGGTTTTTTTACTGATTAATTAGTAGATAAGAACTGCTTTAGGTGAAGGGAAGGACAATACTCAATACATGGAAGGTCAGCTCAACTGGACGGGACTGGACCAAAAGCAAAGAAATTTCCGGGATAAACTGAATACTTCAAAGGTCAGCGGAGAAAGGGCGGGGGTTTGGGGACCATGGTTTAAGGGGACTTCTAAGTCAATTGGCAAAATAATTCTATTATGAAAACATTCTGCATCTCACTTTGAAATGTGGTGTCTCAGGTCTTAAAAGCTAACAAGCGGCCATCTGAGATGCATCAATTGGTCTCAACCCACCTGGATCAAAGGAGAATGAAGAACACCAAGGTCACACGACAACTAAGAGCCCAAGAGACAGAAAGGGCCACATGAACCAGAGACCTACATCATCCTGAGACCAGAAGAACTAGTTGGTGCCCGGCCACAATCGATGACTGCCCTCACAGGGAGCACAACAGAGAACCCCTGAGGGAGCAGGAGATCAGTGGGATGCAGACCCCAAATTCTCATAAAAAGACCATACTTAATGGTCTGGCTGTGACTAGAGGAATCCCGGCGGTCATGGTCCCCAAAACTTCTGTTGGCACAGGACGGCAACCATCCCCGAAGACAATTCATCAGACATGAAAGGGACTGGACAGTGGGTGGGAGAGAGATGCTAATGAAGAGTGAGCTCATTATATCAGGTGGACACTTGAGACTGTGTTGGCATCTCCTGTCTGGAGGGGGTATGGGAGGATAGAGAGAGTTGGAAGCTGGCCAAATTGTCACGAAAGGAGAGACTGGAAGGGCTGACTCATCAGGGGGAGAGCAAGTGGGAGTAAGGAGTAAGATGTATATTCACTTATATGTGACAGACTGACTTGATTTGTAAACGTTCACTTTAAGCTCAATAAAAGTTAATTAAAAAAAAAAAAGCCTGTTGCTACTGAGTTGATTCCCACTCATAGGGACCTTATAGAACAGAGTGGAACTGCCACATAGGGTTTCCAAGGAGCAGGTGGTGGCTTCGAACTGCTGACTTTTTGGTTAGCAGCCGAGCTCTTAACCACTGTGCCACCAGGGCTCCAAAAAAAAAAAAAAAAATCACCTCAGGTGATTCTAATATGCAGCCCGGTTTGAGTACCACAGCTCTATCCCGATTATTAGCTTTATTATGATTCTTAACTCTGACACCCTAGTTAAGAGGTTCTCAACACTGGCTGCACGGTAGAATCATCTGGAGAGTTTTTGAAAGTCTTGATGTCCAGGCTACATCCCAGATCAATTAAATCAGAATCTCTGGGGTATGGAGCCCAGACATCAGTATTATTTTAAGCTTCCCAGGTGACTGCAATACATGGCCAAGTACTGCTGTAGTTATTTAATTGTAATTGCATTGCAATTCTTCATTTCCTCAGTGAGCTGAGCTCCACTGCAGTATTTAGATCCTCAAGACCTAACCTTACCTGTTGAAAACAACAAAGAAGACCTTTGACTTTTTTTTTTTATGTGCTGGGAACGCACATGATGGGTGGGAATGTCAGCATGGCGCCACTTGCTCTCTGTCTAGGCTCCGTGTGTCTGGAGGATTTGAGTCTCCAGCATGTCAGCCAGGCTCCTTTGGCCAGAATTTGTCCTCATGCAAGAGGAGAAACCTCCTAGGCATGTGATCACTGGGCCAGGAAAATGTCACCCATTGCCAGAGTAAAACCAACCTTCCACACAACTAGAGAGACTGGCACATGAAACCAGTTTAGCCAGGGTGGTTGGAGAGCTATCAGAGCATGGCAAGATGGCCATTCTGGACAGAAATGCCCAAGGATGCACCTGGTAATGTTCACAGGTGGTGTTTAGGCACGGCAAGTGCCTCAAACTGAAGAACATGGAACTGTCTGCCTGGCGCACGGTAAGCCTGCCCTTACAGTCTGAGAATGTACCTGGTGCAGAGCCTTTGCAGTCTGAGAATTAACCTAATCTTCCCCAAGCAACAGAGCAAATAGCAGCTGTATTTTTTGGTCCAGAAAACTACTAGGCACATGAAAACTACTAGTGAATTATACTATTAAACTAGACTTAGAAAACTTGTGGTATGTTGGAAAAATCTCAACCCTTTTTGCAAGTATTTGGGATTAAGTAGATTTCTTAACAGACTTTGTCCATAGCTTTCTCTCCACTTTTAAACCTAAGTTTGTTTAAGGAAAGCTTAATCCGTGTGTTTCTGATTCTTTTGGACATAACTCATCAAAGTCTTTATTTTGGAAAAAAAAATCTACTTAATGTCCAAGATGCCTTTGTTTTTTAGCCTTTTAAAGCATTGCCCCCTCTTTGAAAAAGGGCTCATATAGTATGTTTGCCAAGTTTAGAGCCCACTCAGCTTTCATGAATGCAGATTTTGACCACAGTTTGGGATTTGAATGGCTTCACACTTGCCAAAAATGTGACTTCCTGTTTGTTTTAAACCCCAAATCCTTATTTTAAATTGAGTTTGGGACTCTCCATAAACCCTAAATGCAACAGATTCACCCATCCATAGTTTTGTTGTGGAACTTGTTAATGCATTTATATTACAGTCCTTCTGACTCTTCGGAACAATTTGTATTTGTGTTGCCTAGTACTAAGAGAAAAATATTTTGAGTACTAAAAGAAAAATATTAGCGCCTTTTATCAAGGATCTCAAAGCTGGCTTGCAAACATGAGCAGAGAGTTATGACGCCATTAGTCTCTGTACAACCCATGAATGAACCCCTAACTTGATTTGGAGGAATGAGAAAATCCAAAGTAAGAATGTAAAAGAGCACCTGGACTGAAAACAAGCCAAATGGGCCTTTAGAAATCCAATAACTATATTTGCAAATGTCACTGAAGAAAGTCAGTCAGGTGTCTCTATCTTAGAGCAAAAGGAAAACATTCATCAGCCTGAGTCAAGGTTCTGTTGAAATAATGCAAAATCACCTAATAAAAAACAAAAGAAAGTTAATTATTCAGACATATTTATCTACATAATACCATTTGCCCTGCTATCTGTAAAAAATTTTTTTCTCTTTATTGCGAGTTCAGTTATACTGGCTTGGTTCAGGTAGATGGAAAGAGCTAGGCGCTAAGGCTCAAGAAAATTTTCATGAACTATTATTATTATGAAGTTCAGGGGTGCCGAAGGACGGCACCAGGTAACGCTGTCAGAGGAGGTGACACCAAAATGACTGTCTATAAAATTTTTATGCAGTGTTTCAGCAGCAATTTATGACTTTTTATAGAAATACCCCTGTAGTTAGCTATAACAACAAACGCATTTTCCGTAAACCCAGCTTACATGTGTCAATATACCTACAAGGCTAAAACTCCATGCTAATTTACTTTTTGAACTAATGAGCTCCGGTCAGAGCTGTCATTATTAGGCAATTACCATGACGCTTCGAATCACGTGGTTTTGTCTGCACACGCTACAAGCATGTGCTGTTTTTTTTGTTTGTTGTTGCTGCTGGTGTTTTTATAGTCTGATTTTATCAAATTTTCTGGTGTTTTAGCTACATTATTGTGGTAATTAGTATTTGTGAACCTATACCAATAACTTTTTTGAGAATCAAGTCGTAAATTAAAGAAAAAAAAGAATGATATGAGGGAATTAAGATTTACAAGCGACTTTAGTATAAAAAAACATTACCAAGGATTCTGTATGGTCTGGTACAGGAAGAGGTCCATGGGGGGTGACACCATGAGTTACTGCACTGGGTGATGCCAACCCTAGTGACGTCAGTGCTGGAGAGTATAAGTAAATACAATTTTCACAAGTGTAGTAAACTGATGCCTAGCTTGATCCCCAGATGAGTAATTTGATCAACATCGTCTTTTGTGTTGATTGTTATCTGGTGACGTGGGGACATTTATACAGGAAATGGAAGTCATTGTTTTTATCCTTGAAGAACTTACAGTTAGGATAGGTTATGAAATTTCAGTACTGAGTGCAAACCACAAAAACAAGAGATTAATCCATAGCAGTGACAGATGTTCCAGCAAACCCAGTGCTTGGGGAGGTGGAGAGGACAGAATAGCAGCAGAGAGACTGAGTGAGCAGAATAGGTGGGACACGGCACTCTGATTGTCAGGACACCCCAGTCAACACAACACTAGGTATGACATTTCACACAATAATGATTCACTTTTGAAGAAAAAAAAAATTACTGAATCTACATCTTTCAATTTTACACAAGTCATCCAAGTATCTATATTTAGAGAGACAATCGAACTCAATCTTGCTGGTGGTATAGTGGTTACGAGCTAAGGCTGCTAACCGAAAGGGCAGCCGTTCAAATCCACCAGGTGCTCCTTGGAAACCCTATGGGGCAGTTCTCCTCTGTCCTACAGGGTTGCTACTAGTGGGAATCGACCTGACAGCAACGGGTTAATGGTGACTTGAGCTTATTTTCTGTAACAAGATTCATATCCAGATTGATCAGAACATTTGTATATTGACCAATGTTTTTAAGAAAATAAATGCTATAAAGAGTTGTTTTATAATTAATATAATATATAAGCACATTTCCTTATTTATTTTGCCAGTTAACCATCTGCATCATCCAGAGTATCCGGCCATATGTAGTTAACTCTGGTTAACATGCTCCACTGCTAATCGAAAGGTTGGAGGTTCAAGTCTACCCAAAAAAACCTCAGAAGAAAGGCCTGGTGATCCACTTCTGAAAAATCAGCCATGGAAAACCCTGTGGAGGACAGCCCTACTCTAAAACACACGAGGTCGCCAGGCGTCAGAGTTGACTCCATGGCATCTGGTTAGCCATACGTGACCAGTAGGAAATTAAGCTCTGCGTAATGGGCTGGGCACCATGTTCTTACACCCAGAGCTGCAGACACAGAGGGATTCTGCCTCGTAGATTTCCAAACAAAAATGTTCATCGAGAAAAGAAAAGTAACATGAGTCATATTTGGGGTTTGATTTGCATTCATTCAATGATCAGCAAATAGGACTCACCATGAGCCAGGCACTGGCCTAGGTTGTAGGGGTACGGTGTTGGGCCAGGTGGGAAGGTCCTTCCTCAAGAAGCTTACATTCTAAAAGGAGTGAAAAGTTTGCCAGGGTGTCTTGCTGATAAAATGTGGATACTCTGAAGGTGTTTTATAAACTATAGTTGGTGTTAATGGTAGAATTTGTACTGGGGGAAATTTGAGGACTATGTATTAGAAGTATGGTGTGATACGTGTCATGTAACCATCACCTGCCAAATTTCTCATCACCATAAGCAAATACTCACTAGATAAAAATTCCCCCTTTCCACCTCCCTCCCACCCCTGGTAACCACTAATAAACTTTGGCCTCTACACATTTGCCTATTCTTGGTTATTTCATAAGGGAGATCATACAATATTTGTCCTTTTGTGATTGACTTATTTCACTCAGCATAAGATTTTCCAGGTTCATTCATACTATACAATGGATCAGGACTTCAATTCTCTTTATGGCTGAGTAGTATTCCAATAGTACATATCATTTTGTTTATCCATTCGTTCTTTGGTGGACACTGAGGTTGTTTACAACCTTTTGTCTATTATGAATAGTACTGCAATGAACATTGATATATATGTGTCTGTTCCCACTGCTGCTTTCAGGTCTCTCGGATATACAGCTAAAAGTGGAATTTCTGGGTCATATGGTAAGTCTATGTTTAACTTTTCAAGGAACTGCTTAACTATTTTCCACAGTGGTTACACCATTTTGCATTCCCACCAGCAATGGATAAGAGTACCAAATTTCTCCACATCCTAGCCAACACTTCTTATTTTATGTTTTTTTTTCTCCCATCTTAGCCATCCTATTGGGAGTGAAGTGATATCTCATCATGGTTTTGATTTGCATCTCTCTGATGGCTAATGACATTGAATATTTTAGTGCTTGTTGGTCATTTGATATCCTCTTTGGGGAAATGTCTGTTCAAGTCCTTTGTCCCTTTTTTTTTTTTTTGATTGAGTTGTTTAAGTTGTAGGAGTTTTATATATATTTTGGACATTAGGCTCTTGTTGTATATGTGGTTCCTGATGATATTTTCCCAGTCTGCAGGTTGTCTTTTCACTTTTTTTTTATAAAGTCTTTTGATAAACGAAAGTATTTAATTTTTATGAGGTCCCATTTATCTGTTTTGTCTTTTGCTCCTCATGCTTTTGTTATAATATGTGATAAATATGTGATAATCCATCTTTTAAAACTAGGGCCTTTCCTATGTTTTCTCCTAAGAATTTTATGCTATTAATTTTCACATTAAGGTCCTTGATCCATTTTGAATTTTTGTGTGTGTGTGTACGTGTGTGTGTATTGTGTGGAGTATGGATCCTGATCCATTCATTCTTCTGTGTGTGGAAATTCAACTTTTCCAGCACCATTTAGTAAAGAGACTGTGGTTTTCCCATCGAATGGACTTAGTACCATTGTCAAAAATCTGTTGACCATAATAGATGTATGGGTTTATTTCTCAATTCTATTCCACTGGCCTACGTGTCTATTGTTATACCAGTACCAGACTGTTTTGATTATTCTAGCTGTATAGTATGTTTTGAAATCAGGAAGTGTGAATCCTCCTACTTTGTTCTTCAAAATTGCTTTGGCTATTCAGGGCCTCTTGCCTTTCCATACAAAATTAAGGATTGATTTTTCCATTTCTATAAAGAAGGATGGAGTTTTTATTGGGATTGCATTGAATCTATAAATTGCTTTGGGTAGTACTGACATCTTAACTATGTGAAATCTTCCAATCCATGAGCATGGGCTGTCTTTCCATTTATTTAAGTCTTCTTCAATCTCTCTCAGCAGTATTTTATGGTTTTAATTGGATAAGTCTATCACATCCCTGGTTAAGTTTATTACTAGGTATTTTATTCTTTAAGATGTTTATAAAAAGCACCCTAAGAATCTATTTTAGTTGTTTTTAAGATACGAGAGTTTAGACTAGCAAGAAAGGCAGATAGTGTATATATGGTGAAATTTAAAATGAGAATAAATAACATTAGAAAGCGAGGAGTAGCTAAGTACATTTACACAAAATTTTAGATCTGGAAACAAGTGAATAATTTACTCAGTGCTTCCTTGTTGGAAGAACATTGAACCATGTCAAAGTCCTAAAAATAATTTCAGCTAGGTCTAGAATCCTTCTATTACTCTATTTCCTTGTAGATGTTAAACATAAATTATCATACAATGAGGGACTTGTTGTAAATCCGGCTCGTGAATTACAAATTAAAATTAAAGCCATATTTTAAACCAGGCCATGCTTCACCTTGTTGTGGTTTATAAGCAAGGTCCAATTTCTAGCTTTACTCAGTGAGCTTGGGTGAGTCATTTAATATTGTAGAGCCTTCATTTAAAGTAAAATGCTGATATTTCCTGCCCACCTGCAGTAGTCGCTGCAAACTCACCAAACATCTCAATCCTTTTTTCACATTTCTGCCTCTATTATTGAGACTTTCAAAGCTAAATATGCATTTCCCAGCCACCTTGAAGCTAAGAGTGGCCATGTCACATAGCATTTCTACCAATAAGATGTTAAGTTGATGCCTGCCAAGAGGAGCAGAGAATTCTGGAAAACTTATACTTTCCTGATAAAAGGGGACAGATACACAGGTACCATCCCTCACCTCCATTTTTTCTTCTCTGGTCCTTGAATCCACCTGTGCTGTCTGAAGTGTGACAATCATGTTGTGACAATGCAATGACAAGCATGAGGACCAAACCCGACGTGCTGAGAATAACAGAATGAAAGACTGAGCCTGAACCCTGAAAGATAATACTAAGGAACTGAGTTGACTCCAGCAATAGCTTACCTCCTGACTTCCTGTTCTGTGAGAAAAATACCACCCGCTACCCTGTTTGCTTAGGTCCCTGTTATTCAGGTGCAGTTGATTTGTGTTATTCACGATAGTTGTGTTATATAAAGTTGCCCTGAACACAGAATAAGTGAATACTGAAACTTTGCTCCTAGTGGAAATACAGAATTAGGTTCCTGTGAGCCTCTGGTCACAATATTTTTGTCAATCAATTAACACAACCTTTTTTATATATGTTACTGTTTAAAGACAACCTTATTTAATATGTATTATTGATTCATTAGCATTAACTCACGCCCAGAAGCACTACAAATTTTGCCTAAATGAAGTTTATCTAGCACATGTATTTTCTCAGTAAGGCACATCACAACTTTCTTGCACTTAGGAATGCTAGACAGCACTTCAGCACTACACTTGGGGGGCATTTTACTTGGTGAAATCACCAATGAATAGCACAAAAATGAGCAAAATTTGGCACTAGTAAGGCATAAGAAGGACATGTGTCTACAGTACGAAAGCTGAAATAAGAAGGCAAAGCCTCACTTTGTTCGACCTTTGCTGGGAACATGTGCGTTGGGAGACTCAAATTTTCTGTCACAGTGTGTATGGCCACAAATAATCACAAAAGTGTCCTGAGTATTGTTTTTGGGGTTACAAATAAAATTTAGCAAGTAGGTGAATTGGCAAATACACAATCTGCAAATAATGAGGACTAACCATATTCCTTTTCTTGTAGCCAAACGCACTGCCATGTGGTGATCCTTTCTTCTTAAGGTTTTTGTGAGATTCTCACACCAGAATTATGTAAAATGTATATTTTACAGTATTAATTTACATTAATATTTTACATAATTTTTCTTATCATTATACTCTCGTTTCATCTATGTAGAAACAAACTTAAAAAGAGCTAATTACCAGAGCAAAGTTACTCATGTATTCTAGCTGCAACCAGTAGGTTGGAGGTTCGAGTCCACCCAGAGGCACCTTGGAAGAAAGGCCTGGTGATCTACTTCTGAGCATAGTTCTACTCTGTGACACATGGGGTTGCCAGAAGTCAGAATCCACTCAAAGCAACTGGTTTTCTAGCTGGAAGTCTTGTTGTCGTGCCTTGTACCATGCTCCTTTTTGAAGTTTGTTGAGTATGGCCAAAGTATTTAGTAAATGATAATGCTCTCATTATAGCTCTAAACATTTGTGTAGTTCTTAAAAATGTTCAATACATTTTCCAAAATTTCATCAACTTCAGTTCTCACAACAAGTCGGCGAGGTAGATATTTGTATCTCCATGTTACATAATTATTGCCATTATTTTCCTTCATTTATTTCTCTGCCACTACTGCCCTTTGGCACAGCAATTCTGTCATTATGGATTACCAGTTCCCACTTACTAGTCTGTCTTGAGGGCTGGGTGCTTTGTTTCAGTCTTAGCCTATCTCTATTCATCCCTTATGAAGCTCTATTTTAATTCAGAAGGGCATGAAACCACAACATCAGAGCAGTCTTCTGCTTGGCCAAGGAGCTCTGGAAATCTTACTCAAGGCTGTCCACATTGCCAAATTCACTTGTTAAAGAAAAAAATGCTTACAGTATTAGGCATGAAATGTGATTAGAGCTGGTCCTGGCCAGGAACAACTTTACCAAAGTGGTCCCTTCTGGAGCAACTGCAGCCCACTTTTTTTCTACCAAACTTGCTGACTTAGAGTAAACCTTTTTGCCTCATTTGAGCTAACTTGATTACATCTGCCCCTTACACAACTCCCAGCATGGCAACTGTAAAGTGACACCACATGTTAAAGCAACACCAGTTTGTTGAAATAGAGTCTGTGCTTAATGAAACTTGTTAACTCAGTTTTGGGAGGCAGGTAAGAGGTGACTACTGAGAACCTATCTCGTGACGTATGGCTACTCCAAGTGGTCACAAAATCAGCAGCATGAGTATTCCCCAGGAATCTGACAGAAATGCAGGCTCTCAGGCTCCTCTCCTCATCTACTTAAGGAGATGTAAATTCTAACAAGAGCTTTGGGCATTTGTATGTACGCTGGAGTTCGAGAAGACCATAAAGAGATGCATCGGGTTGCATCTGTCCTGTGTGCCCTTAAATGAGTCTTTGCTAGACCTTGCATTCTTGCCATCTCTTTGATATCTTGCCTGTGGTACCTAAGAGACTTCCTGTGACTAAAAATCTCTCCTTTTACCACATTTTTAAAAATTTTTTCAGGCTTCGAGTTATAAATTGGTCTTCTAATAGTTGCTTTAGAGTAAATAAGTGTGAATTCATCCTCTTTGAATATGGATGGATGCTCCACTCTAAATCTGTGTTCCCTAGTTAGATATAGATTGAAATTCAGAACTGAATCTCTGCAATCTCTCTGATCTTCAAGTACCACTCCAACTTACAAAATCAATTGACTAAATTATGTCTAAGCGTGTAGTACGGTGCCTGTAGCTTAGTGGTCTACAAAATATGGTGTTCCTATTTTGGAATTATGTAAAGACCCTCTCCTAGGTTCCTGGCATTGGCCAGGTGATGAGCATATAAATTCTCTGACTTGAAGCCACAGCTGCTCTGGTGGCGGCAGAGCTGTGTACAGCTCAATTGCAAGGGGCGCCAGTCAAACTCCAGCTTAAATGAAAAGTACTTCCTGGAGCTGAGCTTCACTGCCCTGTTTGGTGGACAATGGACAGTCAATAGTTAACTGAGGCAGAAATTTATCTAGGGGATCTTGTAGCACAGTGAAGGCGCACCTAACGCATACTGAGTGAAGTGTGGGTGTGTGTGTGAGTTGTATATGTGTGAGTGAGTGTGTGCATGGTGTAGGTTCATGTGGTATATATGTGTGAGGTGTATGTGTTTAGGAATGCGATTGATGTTTTGTTGTGAGGAGTGTATGTGTGTAATAAAAAGTGTGTGCTTGTGTATGTGTGTGTGTAAAGTGTGTGGGTATGGTATGGGTTGTTGTTGCTGTTGGGTGCCTCTGAGTTGGCTCCAACTCATAGCAATCCTATGTATAACAGAACTAAATATTGTCTGTCCTGTGCCATCCACATAATAGTAGATATGTCTGAGCCCATTGTTGTAGCCACTGGGACAATCTAGCTCGTTGAGGGTCTTCTTCTTTTTCCTTGACGCTCTAGTTTACCAAGACTGATGTCCTTCTCCAAGGATTGGCCCCTAGAGTGGCACAAATGATTAAGCTGTCAGCAACTAACCAAAAGGTTGGAGGTCCCAGTCTACCCAGAGGTGTCTTGGAAGAAAAGCCTGGCGATCTGCTTCTGAAAGATCACAGTCACTGAAAGCCCTATGGAGTACAGTTCTATTCTGAACACAAGAGGTCGCCACGAGTCAGAACTGACTCAATGACAATGATATGAGTTGTTGGTGGTGTTGTTTGGTGCTGTCCAGTCAGCTCCAACGCTATGTACAACAGAACGAAGCACTGCCCATTCCTGCATCATTTTCACAATCACTGCTATGCTTGAACGCATCATGACAGCCAGTATGTCAACCCATCTCATCTCTCTTTCACTGACCCTCTACTTCCCAAGCATGATGTCCTCCAGGGACTAGTTCCTCCTGTCAACATGTTCAAACTATGTGAAACGAAGTCTCGCCATTCTCACTCCTAAGGAGCATTCAGGCTATACTTCTTCCAAGACAGATTTGTTCATTCTTCTGGCAGTCCACAGTATATTCAGTATTCTTCACCAACTCCATAATTTAAAGGAGTCAATTTTTCTCTGGTCCTCCTTATTCATTGTCCAACTTTCTTATGCATAAGAGGCAATTGAAATTACCATGGCTTGGGTCAGGTGCACCTTAGGGTCACTATGAGTTGGAATCAACTCCACAGCAACTGGTTTCGGGTCAGGTGCACCTTAGTCCTCAGAGTGACATCTTTGCTTTTTAATGCTTTAAAGAAGTCTTTTGCAGAAGATTTGCCTAATGCAATACATCATTTGATTTTTTTGACTGCTTCTTCCATGGGTGTTGATTGTAGATGCAAGTAAAATGAACTCCTTGACAACTTCAATAATTTCTCTATTTATCATAATGTTGCTTATTGGCCCAGTTGTGAGGATTTTTGTCTTCTTTATGTTGAGATGTAATCATAGGAAGGCTGCAGTGTTTGGTCTTCATCAGTACATGCTTCAAGTCCTCTTCACTTTATGCAAGCAAGGTTGTGTCATCTGCATATTGCAGGTTGTTAATGAGTCTTCCTTCAATCCTGATCCCTCATTCTTCTTCATTATAGTCCAGCTTCTTGGATTATTTGCTCAGCATTCAGACTAAGTATGATGAAAGATACAACTCTGAAGAACACCTTTCCTGATTTTAAACCACAGAGTATCGCCTTGTTCTGTACAAATGACTGCCTCTTGGCCTATGTACAGGTTCCTCATGAGCACAATGAAGCATTCTCAATTTTCATTCTTAGAAATGTTATCCATAATTTGTTATGATCCTCACAGTCAAATGCCTCTTTGCATAGTCAAGAAAACACAGTAAACATCTTTCTGGTATTCTCTGCTTCAGCCAAGATCCATCTGACATCAACCGTGATATCCTTTGTTCCACATCCTCTTCTGAATCTGGCTTGAATTTCTGGCAATTGCCTGCTGTTGTACTGTTGCAATTGTTTTTGAATTTTCTTCAGCAAAATTTTACTCGAGTAAAATATTAATGATATTGTTGGATAATTTCTGCATTCTGTTGGATCACATTTCTTTGGAATGGGCACAAATATGGATCTCTTCTTGTAGGTTGGCCAGTTTGCTGTCTTCCAAATTTCTTGGCATAGATGAGTAAGCACCTCCAGTGCTGCATTTGTTTGTTGAAACATCTCAATTGGTATTCCGTCAATTCCTAGAACCTTGTTTTTTGCCAATGCCTTCAGTGCATCTTGGACTTCTTCCTTCAATACCATTGGTTCTTGATCATACATGCTACCTGTTGAAATGGTTGAACGTCAACCAGTTCTTTTTCGTACAGTGACTCTGTGTATTGCTTCCATCTTCTTTTGACGCTTCCTGGGTTGTTCAACAGTTTGTCCATGGAATCCTTCAATATTCCAACTCGAGGCTTGAATTTTTCTTCCGTTCTTTCAGCTTGAGAAATTCCAAGCGTGATCTTTTGGTTTTCTAACTCCAGGTCTTCGCACATATCGTAATACTTTACTTTGTCTTCTTGAGCTGCCCTTTGAGATCTTCTGTTCAGCTCTTTTGCTTCATCACTTCTTCCATTCACTTTAGTTGCTCTGCGTTCAAGAGCAAGTTTCAGAGTCTCTTTTGATGTCTATTGTGGTCTTTTCTTTCTTTCCTGTCTTTTTAGTGACCTTTTGCTTTCTTTATGTATGATATCCTTGATGTCATTCCACAACTGGTCTGGTCTTCGGTCGTTAACATTCAGTGTGTCAGAACTATTCTTGAGATAGTCTCTAAATTCAGGTGGGATATACTAAAGGTTGTGTTTTGGCTCTCATGGACTTGTTTTAATTTTCTTTAGCTTCAACTTGAACTTCATATGAGCAATTGATGGTCTGTCCTGCAGTCGGCCCCTGCCTTATTCTAACTAATGATACTAAGCTTCTCCATTGTCTCTTTCCACAGATGTAGTCAGTTTGGTTCCTGTGTATTCCATCTGGCAAGGTTCACGTGTATATATTATATTATTGAAAAAAGGTATTTACAATGAATAAGTTGTTGGTCTTGCAAAATTCTATCATGTGATCTCCAGGGTCGTTTCTTTGACCAAAGCCATATTTTCCAACTACTGATCCTTCTTTGTTTTCAGCTTTCACATTGCAATCACCAGTGATTATCAATGCATATTAATTGCATGTTTGATCATGTTCAGACTGCAGAAGTTGGTAAAAGCCTTCAATTTCTTCATCTTTGGCATTAGTGGTTGGTGCATAAATTTGAAAAACAGTCATATTAACTGGTCTTCCACCCTTGTAGGTGTATGGATAATATCCTATTACTGACATTGTTACACTTAAGCATACATATTGAAATGTTCTTTTTTTTTAATTAACTTTTATTGAGCTTAAAGTGAACGTTTACAAATCAAGTCAGTCTGTCACATATAAGTTTATATACACCTTACCCCGTACTCCCACTTGCTCTCTCCCTAATGAGTCACCCCTTCCAATCTCTCCATTCGTGACAATTTGGCCAGCTTCCAACTCTCTCTATCCTCCCATCCCCCCTCCAGACAGGAGATGCCAACACAGTCTCAAGTGTCCACCTGATATAATGAGCTCACTCTTCATCAGCATCTCTCTCCTACCCACTGTCCAGTCCCTTTCATGTCTGATGAGTTGTCTTCGGGGATGGTTCCTGTCCTGGGCCAACAGAAGTTTTGGGGACCATGACCGCCGGGATTCCTCTAGTCACAGCCAGACCATTATGTATGGTCTTTTTATGAGAATTTGGGGTCTGCATCCCACTGATCTCCTGCTCCCTCAGGGGTTCTCTGTTGTGCTCCCTGTGAGGGCAGTCATCGATTGTGGCCGGGCACCAACTAGTTCTTCTGGTCTCAGGATGATGTAGGTCTCTGATTCATGTGGCCCTTTCTGTCTCTTGGGCTCTTAGTTGTCGTGTGACCTTGGTGTTCTTCATTCTCCTTTGATCCAGGTGGGTTGAGACCAATTGATGCATCTTAGATAGCCGCTTGTTAGCATTTAAGACCCGAGACGCCACATTTCAAAGTGGGATGCAGAATGTTTTCATAATAGAATTACTTTGCCAATTGACTTAGAAGTCCCCTTAAACCATGGTTCCCAAACCCCCGCCCTTGCTCCGCTGACCTTTAAAGCATTCATTTTATCCCGGAAACGTGTTTGCTTTTGGTCCAGTCCAATTGAGCTGACCTTCCATGTATCGAGTGTTGTCCTTCCCTTCACCTAAAGCGGTTCTTATCTACTAATTAATCAGTAAAAAACCCTCTCCCTTCCTCACTCCCTCCCCTCCTCGTAACCACAAAAGTATGTGTTCTTCTCAGTTTATACTATTTCTCAAGATCTTATAATAGTGGTCTTATACAATATTTGTCCTTTTGCCTCTGACTAATTTCGCTCAGCATAATGCCTTCCAGGTTCCTCCATGTTATGAAATGTTTGACAGATTCGTCACTGTTCTTTATCGATGCGTAGTATTCCATTGTGTGAATATACCACAATTTATTTACCTATTCATCCGTTGATGGACACCTTGGTTGCTTCCAGCTTTTTGCTATTGTAAACAGAGCTGCAATAAACATGGGTGTGCATATATCTGTTTGTGTGAAGGCTCTTGTTTCTCTAGGGTGTATTCCGAGGAGTGGGATTTCTGGGTTGTATGGTAATTCTATTTCTAACTGTTTAAGATAAAGCCAGATAGATTTCCAAAGTGGTTGTACCATTTTACATTCTCACCAGCAGTGTATAAGAGTTCCAATCTGTCCGCAGCCTCTCCAACATTTATTATTTTGTGTTTTTTGGATTAATGCCAGCCTTGTTGGAGTGAGATGGAATCCCATCGTAGTTTTAATCTGCATTTCTCTAACGGCTAATGATCGGGAGCATTTTCTCATGTATCTGTTAGCTGCCTGAATATTTTCTTTAGTGAAGTGTGTGTTCATATCCTTTGCCCACTTCTTGATTGGGTTGTTTGTCTTTTTGTGGTTGAGTTTTGACAGAATCATGTAGATTTTAGAGATCAGGCGCTGGTCGGAGATGTCATAGCTGAAAATTCTTTCCCAGTCTGTAGGTGGTCTTTTTACTCTTTTGGTGAAGTCTTTAGATGAGCATAGGTGTTTGATTTTTAGGAGCTCCCAGTTATCGGGTTTCTCTTCATCATTTTTGGTAATGTTTGTATTCTGTTTATGCCTTGTATTAGGGCTCCTAAGGTTGTCCCTATTTTTTCTTCCATGATCTTTATCGTTTTAGTCTTTATGTTTAGGCCTTTGATCCACTTGGAGTTAGTTTTTGTGCATGGTGTGAGGTATGGGTCCTGTTTCATTTTTTTGCAAATGGATATCCAGTTATGCCAACACCATTTGTTAAAAAGACTATCTTTTCCCCAATTAACTGACACTGGGCCTTTGTCAAATATCAGCTGCTCATATGTGGATGGATTTATATTTGGGTTCTCAATTCTGTTCCACTGGTCTATGTGCCTGTTGTTGTACCAATACCAGGCTGTTTTGACTACTGTGGCTGTATAATAGGTTCTAAAATCAGGTAGAGTGAGACCTCCCACTTTCTTCTTCTTTTTCAGTAATGCTTTGCTTATCCGAGGCTTCTTTCCCTTCCATATGAAGTTGGTGATTTGTTTTTCTATCCCCTTAAAATATGACATTGGAATTTGGATCGGAAGTGCATTGTATGTGTAGATGGCTTTTGGTAGAATAGACATTTTTACTGTGTTAAGTCTTCCTATCCATGAGCAGGGTATGTTTTTCCACTTAAGTATGTCCTTTTGAATTTCTTGTAGTAGAGCTTTGTAGTTTTCTTTGTATAGGTCTTTTACATCCTTGGTAAGATTTATTTCTAAGTATTTTATCTTCTTGGGGGCTACTGTGAATGGTATTGATTTGGTTATTTCCTCTTCGGTGTTCTTTTTGTTGATGTAGAGGAATCCAAGTGATTTTTGTATGTTTATTTTATAACCTGAGACTCTGCCAAACTCTTCTATTAGTTTCAGTAGTTTTCTGGAGGATTCCTTAGGGTTTTCTGTGTATAAGATCATGTCATCTGCAAATAGAGATAATTTTACTTCCTCCTTGCCAATCCGAATGGCCTTTATTTCTTTGTCTAGCCTAATTGCCCTGGCTAGGACTTCTAGCATGATGTTGAATAAGAGCTGTGATAAAGGGCATCCTTGTGTGGTTCCTGTTCTCAAGGGAAATGCTTTCAGGTTCTCTCCATTTAGAGTGATATTGGCTGTTGACTTTGCATAGATGCCCTTTATTATGTTGAGGAATTTCCCTTCAATTCCTATTTTGGTGAGAGTTTTTATCATAAAAGGGTGTTGGACTTTGTCAAATGCCTTTTCTGCATCAATTGATAAGATCATGTGGTTTTTGTCTTTTGTTTTATTTCTGTGGTGGATTACATTAATGGTTTTTCTGATATTAAACCAGCCTTGCATACCTGGTATAAATCCCACTTCATCGTGGTGAATTATTTTTTTGACATGTTATTGAATTCTATTGGCTAGAATTTTGTTGAGGATTTTTGCATCTATGTTCATGAGGGATATAGGTCTGTAATTTTCTTTTTTTGTAATGTCTTTACCTGGTTTTGGTATCAGGGAGATGGTGGCTTCATAGAATGAGTTGGGTAGTATTCCGTCATTTTCTATACTTTGCAATACCTTTAGTAGTAGTGGTGTTAACTTTTCTCTGAACATTTGGTAGAACTCTGCAGTGAAGCCATCCGGGCCAGGGCTTTTTTTTGTTGGGAGTTTTTTGATTATTGTTTCAATCTCTTTTTTTGTTATGGGTCTATTTAGTTGTTCTACTTCTGAATGTGTTAGTTTAGGTAGGTAGTGTTTTTCTAGGAATTCATCCGTTTCTTCTAGGTTTGCAAATTTGTTAGAGTACAATTTTTTGTAACAATCTGATATGATTCTTTTAATTTCAGTTGGTTCTGTTGTGATGTGCTCCTCCTCATTTCTTATTTGGGTTATTTGTTTCCTTTCCTGTATTTCTTTAGTCAGTCTAGCCAATGGTTTATCAATTTTGTTAATTTTTTCAAAGAACCAGCTTTTGGCTTTGTTAATTCTTTCAATTGTTTTTATGTTCTCTAATTCATTTAGTTCAGCTCTAGTCTTTATTATTTGTTTTCTTCTGGTGCCTGATGGATTCTTTTGTTGCTCACTTTCTATTTGTTCAAGGTGTAGGGACAGTTCTCTGATTTTGGCTCTTTCTTCTTTTTGTATGTGTGCATTTATCGATATAAATTGGCCTCTGAGCACTGCTTTTGCTGTGTCCCAGAGGTTTTGATAGGAAGTATTTTCATTCTCGTTGCATTCTGTGAATTTCCTTATTCCCTCCTTGATGTCTTCTATAACCCAGTCTTTTTTCAGGAGGGTATTGTTCAGTTTCCAAGTATTTGATTTCTTTTCCCTAGTTTTTCTGTTATTGATTTCTAGTTTTATTGCCTTGTGGTCTGAGAAGATGCTTTGTAATATTTCGATGTTTTGGATTCTGCAAAGGTTTGTTTTATGACCTAATATGTGGTCTATTCTAGAGAATGTTCCATGTGCGCTAGAAAAAAAAAGTATACTTTGCAGCAGTTGGGTGGAGAGTTCTGTATAAGTCAATGAGGTCAAGTTGGTTGATTGTTGTAATTAGGTCTTCCGTGTCTCTATGGAGCTTCTTACTGGATGTCCTGTCCTTCTCCGAAAGTGGTGTGTTGAAGTCTCCTAGTATAATTGTGGAGGTGTCTATCTCACTTCTCAGTTCTGTTAAAATTTGATTTATGTGTCTTGCAGCCCTGTCATTGGGTGCATAAATATTTAATATGGTTATGTCTTTCTGATCAATTGTCCGTTTTATCATCATGTAGTGTCCTTCTTTATCCTTTGTGGTAGATTTAAGTCTAAAGTCTATTTTGTCAGAAATTAATATTGCTACTCCTCTTCTTTTTTGCTTATTGCTTGCTTGATATATTTTTTTCCATCCTTTGAGTTTTAGTTTGTTTGTGTCTCTAAGTCTAAGGTGTGTCTCTTGTAGGCAGCATATAGACAGATCGTATTTCTTTATCCAGTCCGAGACTCTCTGTCTCTTTATTGGTGCATTTAGTCCATTTACATTCAGCGTAATTATAGATAAGTGTTTAGTGTTGTCATTTTGATGCCTTTTTATGTGTGTTGTTGACAATTTCATTTTTCCACATACTTTTTTGTGCTGAGACGTTTTTCTTAGTAAATTGTGAGATCCTCATTTTCGTAGTGTTTGACTTTATGTTTGTTGAGTCATTACGTTTTTCTTGGCTTTTGTCTTGAGTTATGGAGTTGTTATACCTCTTTGTGGTTACCTTATTATTTACCCCTATTTTTCTAAGAAAAAACCTAACTTGTATTGTTCTATATCACCTTGTATCACTCTCCATATGGCAGTTCTATGCCTCCTGTATTTAGTCCCTCTTTTTGATTATTGTGATCTTTTACATATTGACTTCAGTGATTCCCTGTTTGGAACATTTTTTTTTAATTAAACTTAATCTGTTTTTGTGATTTCCCTATTAGAGTTGATATCAGGATGTTCTGTTTTGTGACCTTGTGTTGTGCTGGTATCTGATATTATTGGTTTTCTGACCAAACAATATCCTTTAGTATTTCTTGTAGCTTTGGTTTGGTTTTTGCAAATTCTCTAAACTTGTGTTTATCTGTAAATATCTTAATTTCTCCTTCATATTTCAGAGAGAGTTTTGCTGGATATATGATCCTTGGCTGGCAGTTTTTCTCCTTCAGTGCTCTGTATATGTCATCCCATTGCCTTCTTGCTTGCATGGTTTCTGCTGAGTAGTCTGAACTTATTCTTATTGATTCTCCCTTGAAGGAAACCTTTCTTTTCTCCCTGGCTGCTTTTAAAATTTTCTCTTTATCTTTGGTTTTGGCAAGTTTGATGATAATATGTCTTGGTATTTTTCTTTTTGGATCAATCTTCAATGGGGTTCGATGAGCATCTTGGATAGATATCCTTTTGTCTTTCATGATGTCAGGGAAGTTTTCTGTCAGCAGATCTTCAACTATTTTCTCTGTGTTTTCTGTCCTCCTTCCCTGTTCTGGGACTCCAATCACACGCAAGTTATCCTCCTTGATAGAGTCCCACATGATTCTTAGGGTTTCTTCATTTTTTTTAATTCTTTTATCTGATTTTTTTCCAGCTATGTTGGTATTAATTCCCTGGTCCTCCAGATTTCCCAGTCTGCATTCTAATTGCTCGAGTCTGCTCCTCTGACTTCCTATTGCGTTGTCTAATTCTGTAATTTTATTGTTAATCTTTTGGATTTCTACATGCTGTCTCTCTATGGATTCTTGCAACTTATTAATTTTTCCACTATGTTCTTGAATAATCTTTTTGAGTTCTTCAACTGTTTTATCAGTGTGTTCCTTGGCTTTTTCTGCAGTTTGCCTTATTTCGTTTCTGATGTCTTGAAGCATTCTGTAAATTAGTTTTTTATATTCTGTATCTGATAATTCCAGGATGGTATCTTCATTTGGGAAAGATTTCGATTCTTTTGTTTGGGGGGTTGTAGAAGCTGTCATGGTCTGCTTCTTTATGTGGTTTGATATGGACTGCTGTCTCTGAGCGATCACTGGGAAACTTGTTTTTCCAGAATATCCACTAAAAGAAAAAAATGCAGTCAGATCCTTATCAGAACTGCCTTTGGATTATAACCACCACCTTGTTCCCTGTAAGGATGAAAGTCTGAGATTTGGATCATATATGCTTGGCTGTAGCTGGTTCTGTGTTTTTAGTCCAATTAGGGATGGATTTTTGGTCCCTGGGTTTTTTGTGGTTCCTTCTCTCAGGCCGGAAGAATAGCTTAGGAAAAGACCAAAAAAAAAGGGGTGGGGGGAAGCAAAGCCGCCGTGGAGCCGGAGCCGTTCTCCCTCTGGCTCAGGAAATTCCAATGTTAATGAAGCCGCCTGGGAAGGGTGGGGGAGGGATCAGAGAAATAGGAGAGTAGCACCTCGGAATATAGCCAGAGTTGCTTGTCTTGCTTGGAATGACTATTTTATCTGAGATTCCCTAGGGGCGTGTCGCCTATGTGTGCTGGCTGTGTGGCGATTGCTCCCGGGGTCTGGCCTGCTGAAGCCGTGGTCAGATCCTCCGCTGCCAATCCAGAGCCGAGCGTCAAGGTTCCCCTGGTGGGACGCTTTACTCCCGGCTCCAAAATCAGTCGCTGCCTCCCGGGGAGTTCTCGTCCCGCCAGCCACGTTGCCACGCCGACCCCGAGGACTGTATGGGTCCCCTCCCGGGGTTAGTTCAGGGGAGTAGAGCTGCGCCCCGTGCTTGCGCTGTGATAGCGCCCAGTCAAAATCCAGGCACCAAGGTTCCCCAGCTGGGACGCTGCACTCCCGGCTCTAAAACCAGTCACTGCCTCCCGGGGACTTCTCCCACCAGCCACGTCGCCACGCCGCCTGCGCAGACCGGCTGGGCCCCCTCCCGGATTCAGTTCAGGGGGGTAGGGCTGCGCCCCTTGTTTGCGCTGTCACAAGATTTATGAGTTCAGCTCCCCTGGGCCCAGAAGCCCGGCGCCAAGGTTACCTGACTGGGACGCTGGCTCCAGGCTCCGAAAACAGTCGCTGCTTCCCCGTATTTGTTCGTTTTCCGTCTCTAAATTTGTGCTTGTTGTTCAGGGTTCGTAGATTGTTATGTATGCGATCGATTCACTTGTTTTTCCAAGTCTTTATTGCAAGAGGGATCCGAGGTAGCGTCTACCTAGTCCGCCATCTTGGCCCCACCTGGGCTATTAATATAACTCAGGGCAACATAGGTTGGCTGCTGTAATTCTTGTTTTTCTAAAACACGTGGATCAGTATCGATGTGGTTGTCCTCGATGTGCTCGATGAGGTTGGCCAGGGTGGGGAAGTGGAGTCCGCAGCCCCTGAATCAGCAGGTATTGGAGAAAAAGGAGGTGGCGGCGATGCCTGTCATGGTGCTACATCGAGAGCCCCCCTGGGGTCGGCTCTGTGAGCCTGAAATGTTCTTTTTGAAGATGAATGAGACGTCTTTCCTCTTCAATTTGTCATTCCTGGCTTAGTAGAACATATGATTGTCTGATTCAAAATGGCCAATACTAGTCCATTTCAGCATTAGCCTAGGTTATCAGTCTTTACGTGTTCCATTTCATTTTTGAAAAATTCCAATTTTCCTAGATTCTTGCTTCACACATTCCATTTTCTGATTATTAATAGATGTTTGCAGCTGTTTCTTCTCATTTTAAGTCATGCTGCATCAATACACGAGGGTCCTAAAACCTTTACCCCATCCATGTCATTAAGGTTGACTCTACTTTGAGGAGGCAGATCTTCCCCGTTCACAGTTTAAGCACCTTCCAACCTGAGGGGCTCATCTTCCTGCCCTGTGTTAGAAAACGTTCTGCTGCTATTCATAAAGTTTTCACTGGCCAATTTTTTCAGTAGTAGACTTCCACGTCCTTATTCCTACTCTGTCTTAGTCTGGAAGCTCCCCTGAAACCTGTCCACCATAAGTAACCCTGCTGATACTTGAAATACTGATAGTATAGCTTCCAGCATAACAGCAACACGCGAACCACCATAGTATGGCAAACTGACAGACACGTGTTATGGGTAGTTGTGCCATATATGTGTGTATGAGTATGTGAGGTGTGTACACACCAATCAACATATGTGTGTATATGTGTTGAAGGGAGAAGTAGGGGCTTGCATATAGGCAAGGTTTTCCAGAGATTCTGCTGCTGAGTTCTTTCTTATTTCTACTTCAATCAGGCTTTCTTCCTCACACTCACCAAAGCTATACTTGTTAAAGATCATCAGTGTTTTTAGCTAGGCCAAATCTAGTGATTTATTCTTACTCTTCGCCTGATTTGCCTCACTGAATTGCCAGCTCCATACATGGACCTGTAGTCTCCTAGTTGCTCAGACTGCAAACCTAAGAATTATCCCTCTCTTTCTCTCACACTACCCATTCAACCCATCAACAAAGTCTATTAGTGCTACCTACAATATATCTACACAAGCCAAACACTTCTCAACCTTTATTCTTACTATTAGTCTAATGTTCTATATCTTGTGCCTTGACTATTAGAATAACCTCCTGATTGTACCTTTGTATCTTTGCCTTACTAGAGTCTACTTTACACCCAGCAACTAGAGTGACTACTTCAAAATCTAAATTTAATCAAGGGATTCATTTCCTCAGTCTATTCAAATGGTTTCCCATCATGATTAGAATAAAACTCATGCTTAGAATAAAATTCAAATTCCTGGTCATGGCCTAAGGCTGCACAGTATGTGCTCCTGGCTACCCTCCAACTTCCTTTCCCATCTCTCTACCCTTGCTCTCTCTCCCATCCACATTGGCCTTCTGATTCTTGAACTCATCCAACATGCCCCTGCCTCAGGACCTTTTCACTGTTGTCCTTCTGGTTATAATCCTTTCCTCCAGTCAGTAATGTGTCTTTTTACTTCATTTTATTCAATCCTCAGAGATGACTTCGCAGACTTTTCCTCGTCATTCTCTGTCTCTATTACTCTGCTTTGTTCTTTGCTTTATAGCACTAACTACTACTCCACATTTTATAGTAACTTGTTAAGTATATATCTCCTCACTATAATATAAATTTTGGGAAGTCAGGAACCTAATTGTATTCTTCCAACTCAAAGCAGAGTGCCGAGCATAATAGGTGGACAATAAATATTTGTTTAATGGCTGACTGACTGACTGACTTACTGACTGAATATACAGGGCAAATGAGAAATGCCTGAACCAAAGCAGTGTCTCTGGAGATGAAAAGTAGAAATGGGATATCATGGAGGTAGAAGCCACAGGACTTGGGGATAATTTGTCTGTGGAGGTGGCTGTCTCTGCCTCCTAGGACTATCAAAGCAAAAATACCACAAAGTGGGTGACTTTAAAGAGCAGGAATATATTTTCTCACAATTCTGGAGGCTAGAAGTCCAAATCAAACGGCTTGGCTATATTCATTCCTTCTGGGGACTTTGAAAGTAGAACTGTACTTCATAGGATTTTCAGCAGCTCATTTTTTGGAAGTAGTTCTTCAGCCCTTTCTCCTGAGGCACCTCTGGGTGGACTTGAACTTCCAACTTGTCTACTAGCAGCCAAGCACTGAACCATTTGCACCTCCCAGGAACTCTACTCTTTTGCTAGGGAGTCTATAAGGGCTGCTGCTGTTTCATTTACAGGAAAGCTGCTTTATTTGTTTCTCGAGGTCCTCCATAACTGGGTACCATCCTGGTTGTCACTCTCTTTTCCTACCACTCTCAAACATCATTGGCACTTTAGTGTTTATTCCCTGAGCAGTCAAGTGGAGAGACTTGTAGGAGAGAAAAAAGAAAGCATGTCTAAATTTTCACAGATCCAGTTTGGCGTCAGACAGACCTGGTTCCAATCCCAGCTCTGTATGACCTGGAGCAAGTAACTTAATCTCTCCCAGCCTCAGTTTCTTCATCTATAAACAAACAAACAAAAAAAAAACCTCAGTGCCATCGAGTCGATTCCAACTCATAACGACTATAAACACAAGGTATTAATAATTCTGTACAGTGTTGTTATGATAATGAAATGAAATGATACAGGTTATTTGCTTCAAATCCTTTTTGGAAGGAGTTGGATAGAAATAAACATATCAATTAAATGAGGAATTATGAATGAAATATAAAAATTGAGCTTGGAATTATGCAAACAAATGGAATGTATGCAAAGTACCTGGAAGTGATGCAAGTTTATGGAATGTATGTGAAGAGTTGCCATAAATTAGGCATTTCATCCCCATGTCTTTGCCTGAGTTAAAACTGCTGTTTGCATTTGGGTACTCATCTTAACCCTCCCTGCCTTCCCATATTAAAGTCCATCTCTGGTCTTGACATTTAGGGGATGTCTTTGTCAAATCAAAGTCCTCTGTCTTCCTTTAAATATTTGTAACACGTATTGTCTAGCTCTTTGGTGACCAGCAGACATACTGTATCCTAACCACTTCTTCTGCCTCTGGAGTTCTTTGAAAGTATGCTTTTCCCACTGAAAGTATTTTCTGCCTTCAGTGGGGGCTTGCGTAATGGCGAAAGATGAAAGAAGTTGAAGCAAAACACCTGCAGCATAAGATTTTCAAGTACTGCAAACAGGAAGTGTGACTGGGTAAAAATTTTGTCTCTTTTGGCTTTTGTACTCCTGGATAAGCCTTATAAGAACATTTTTGGTTTCCTGTGTGATAGTTAGGGAGCCTTGGTTTTGGTTTTCTTGTGTCATATTTAGAAAATTAGCGGTTCCCCATGTAACCTAATAGAGGGCGCCCACCATACTTTCAGCAGTCAAGCTTCATTGGGACATGGTTGCCCATCAGTCAACAGACTTGAGACTGCAAAAAAATTCAGTGGTAACCATATAGTTGGTCCCAGATAATATTTCTCAAAACCTGTATTACCGACCAAAAATTTAAACACTTCCATGACTCAGCATATTTCCATTAATGAAAATACATTGCATCAAAAAAAAAAAAAAATTCGAAACAGAAAATAATAGGTTTACCAAAGGGCTAGATTACTAATTTGGGGTTTATTATAAATGGCCCATATTGTTAGTTAAGTTTTATGTTTGTATGTTTAGTCTACTCAGCTAAACCATGAATGTTTCCAGAGCACAGGAACTATGCCTTTATACTCCCTCAGAGTGTGGAACAGAACTTTGTGAATAGCAGGCTCCAGGTTTGTGTTTTTAATTTAACTTTCTGTGGAAAAAAGGAACCTTTGGCATCCTGACTTGCTAGGCTATATGAATGACATGAATTCACAGGCATCTGTCTTCCTCTGTGTAAGAATATTACACAGGGGCCAACTTAGGTCACATTGTGGGTATACCACCCAAGCCATTACCAACACCCCGTTCCTCTGAGTGAGTCTGGTGTTGATCGGTGCAGAGTGTGCAAACTCTGGTTGCTCTATGCAGGAATGACAACTGCTTCCTTTTCCATGGGAGCATTTACAGTGGGCTTAGAAGGAAATAAGCTCCAGCCAGAGAAAGTCTCACTATGAATAATACATTAAAAAAAAAAAAAAAAAAACAATCCCTAGGAAGTGCCTGCTTTTTCCTCCTCTGGCAGCCTTGATTTGGGTTTATGTGGATCTCATTAGTTTAAAATGAAATGCATTCATAGAACCCTGGCTCACCTCATTATTTATTTGGGAGCACAGACCACATAGGTTTCGATGTACTGTAAGTAACCCTATTATAATGTTTCTATGGCCTGGACTAACTCAGGCTTCCCGTCCAAACACATGACAGAAACAGCCCCTTCAACAAATGCTTCAACGCTGACATTAGTATCCTGGGCTTTGGTCTCTGCACAGCCCATTAGGGAGCTAAAAGGGCCATGCTTGACATGCCTTGGAAACTTATTCTATAATGACGTTGAGGTTCAACAGCCATTTCAAAGAGTTCAGGGCATATGAGGGAACTTTGATCCACAAACGAAAAAACTTAAGCAGAAAGGGTCCAACTCCTGCTTCCTAGGCCTTGTGACTCACTTTGTTGGAGGACTAGACTCTAGGCACCAACACTGATTTTGCCATAGCCTCACACACTGATCATAAAGTTGAGGGCTTAGACCTTTACCTACTAGTTGGAAACCTGATGAGAGTAGTATCGATGCCTCAATAATTCCATAAAAATGCTACTCATACTAATACTGGTAACAGTTTCATTTATAGAGCCGTCTACTAAGCATTTTATCTACACTATCTCATTCTATCCTCACAGCAACTCTACAAGGTAAGTAGAACACTCGGGTTCAGTTAAGTGATCTCCCCAAGATCACCTAGTAATAGTCAGGGACATTATTTGAATCCAAGTCTGGCTAGCTCTAAAGTTTCTTAAGCCCCATGCTATATTGCCTAAATAATTATGTATCTTAAGATGATAAATGTCTTAATAGCTAAGTCTCTGACCCACTGAGGGCAAATGAATTTGTTATGGATTAAATTGTGCCCCAACAAAAATATGTGTTGGAATCCTAACTCCTAGACTTAAGGATTTGATTGTGTTTGAAAATAGGCTTGTCTTTGTTATGTTAATTAGATCATACCCAAGTATGGTGGATTCTAATTCCATCCCTTTCTGAGTTATAAAAAAAAGCAGAATTTGATGCAGTGCAGAGACATGATGCAGACACACAGGGGAAGACAGATATCATGTGAAGATTGTCTTCAAGCAAAGATACTATGGATCACTGGCCGACACCAGAAGCTAGGAGAGAGGCTCGCAAAAGAAATTGACACAGCTGAGACTCTGATGTGGACTTTTAGCCTCCAGAACTGTAAGAAAATAAATTTCTGTTCTTTAAAGTCATCCACGTGAGTTGTTTGTGTTATAGCAGCAGTAGGGACTAAGACAGAATTCATATGATTTTAAGCCATTTGTTGACTTTAAGAAAAGTATTTCTGTAATATTTAATAACAACAGAGAATTTAGCCACATGGTGGAATGATTTTATAAACTTTTAAAAACAGATTTAAAAATGTTCTGACTTTGCGCTAATTCTCTTTTTGTGTGTATGTGTGTGGGGGGAGATGAGTGTTGACTAGGAAGGGACACAGAGAACTGGAAATGTTCAGTCTCTTAGGCAGTGGTCATATGGGTGCACACGTATGTAAAAATTCATTGAGCGTATACTTAAGATTGGTACACTATATTGCTTGTAAGTTATATCTAAATAGAAATTTTAAAAAATTAAAATGTCTTCAAATATGCTGAATTTACTGATATTTGTAGGAGGCTTAGAGCATTGATTTAAGATCTTTATTTTATAAATTTCCCTAAAGTACTGCGTTAGCTGCATCCCACACGTTTGGATATATTGCATTGTTATGCTCATTCAGTTCAAAAAAATATTTATTTTCCCTTGCGAATTCTTCATTGACCCATGGGCTAGTTAGTAGTATATAGTTTAACTTCCAAATAATTGGGGATTTTCCCATTATTAATTTCTACTTTAATTCCACTGTGGTCAGAAAACATAACTTTGTATACTTTCAATTCTTTTAAATATTTTATGACTCAGAATATGATCTCTAGTCTACCTTTTATGTGCACTTGAAAATAATGTGCAGTCTGCTGTTCCTGGGTGAAAAGTTCCATAAACGTCAATTAGGTCAAGTTGGTTGATAGTGTTTAGGTCTTTATATCCTTATTGAAAATCTTCCTTCCTGTTTTATCAATTTGAGAGAGGACTGTTGAAGTTTCTAATTATAACTGTGTAGTTATCTTTTTCTTCTTGCAGTTATATTAGTTGTTATTTTGTATATTTTAAATATCAATTAATAGGTGAATAGGATTGTTATGTCTTCTTGATTCATTTACCTCTTTATCATTAAGAAATGAGCTTCTTGATCCCTGGTAATATTTGTTGCTCAGAAATCTACTTTGATCTTAATATAGTCACTCCAGCTTTTTCTTTTGATTTTTGTTATCATAGTGTATCTTTCCCCATCATTTTGATGTATTTGTCTTCAATGTCAGTTTTTTTTGTAGGAAATGTAGTTGTAGTTTACTCTTTTTTAATCTAATAGGTCATTCTTTGTCTTTTAATTGAGATGTTAAGATTATTTATATTTAATGTGATTACTGATATGGTTGGACTTAAATCTACTGCCTTGCTATTTGTATTCCTGTTGTCTCATCTGCTCTCTGTATTTTTTCTCCTCTTTTTCAATTTTCTTTTGCATTGAATATTTTTAATTCAATTTTATCTCCACATTGGTTTTATTGCTCTCTTTAGAAAAACAAAACTTAATTGTTGCCTGTCTTAGGCTGGGTTCTCTAGAGAAGCAAAACGAATAAAGTATGCAAATATATTTAGAGAGATTTATATCAGGGAAATGGCTCACACAGTTGTAGAAGCTGGAATGTCCCAAGTCCATGGATCAGGATAAAGGCTTCTTCTGATTCTTGTAGCTGTAGGGCTCTTCCTCACAGGCTGTGAAGATCAATGAATCCCAAGATCATCAGGCAAGACCACAGGTAAACTGCTAGTTCAAGTTCCAAGAACTGGAGGTCAGACAAATAGGAGCCAGCTGCAGGATCCAGAACAAGCAAAAGGCCCAGGGCCTTGCCAGAATGTCTGCTTATATTCAGATGCAGCCTACACACCCAAAGAAACTCCCCTTCAATGGGTTGGCTACTCACAGCCAATTCCATCATGGGGGTGATCACATATCAAATCTCAACAGGGAAGTGATCACAACATTATAGTACTGCCAAAACACTGAGAATCATAGCCCAGACAAGCTGACACACAATCTTAACCATCACATTGCCTGAGGTTTTAATTACACATCTTTAATTAATTATAGTCTACCTTCAGATTATATTGTACTGCTTCAATTAGGGTGCAAAATCCTTACAGAAATATATTTCTGATTCCTACTTCTCATCTTTTTCTATTGTCATACATTTTATATTCTATATGGTAGAAACTCACAATAGATCCCTGCTGTTTTTTTTATCAGGCAATAACATCTCTTAGAGTGCTTAGAAATAAGAAAAAAATGTCCTTTTTATTAGCTTTTATTTTGACAATTCCTAGAAATGTTCATTTCTTTGTTTAGGTCCAAATTTCTTTCTGCTATCATATTTATTCTCCCTGAAAACTTGCTTTAACATTTCTTGTAGTCTAGGTTTGCTGGAAAAAGTCATTTTTGAAAGCTATTTCATTGGGTAGAGAATTCTAGATTGACAGTTTTAGTCTTTCAATATTTTTAAAAAATTATTTCTTGATTTATTATATACACAGACACCACTGAATTCTGGCCAACAGTGGAAAATTTATAATTCACAGAATCAGTTTTGTTTTGCAGACCATTAGGAGAGAATTAGAAATAAAAATGTCAGATTTTAGAGAAATCTGTCCCCTTCCTGGCTGGCTGAGTCAGGCAGTCCTGAAAACATGGGCTATGTTTCACTTCTTCCCACCTCATAGCTGAGATGTATATGATTCCTATTGGCCAAAGCCACATTAGCCCCATATAACTCATCTGGTTAAAGGTCTTTGAAAATGAACTAGTGATAATTACTATAGTTGGGGCCAATGTGCTGAGCACATCATAAACATTATTTCTTTACTCCTCAAAGCAATATCCAACCAGGTGACCATTGCTGTTATCTTCACTTTACAGCTAAACTGAAGCTTGGAGACCTTAGGTGGAGACAAAAGACCTCACAACTATTAAGTGGTAGAGGCAGAACATGAACCCAGGCTGACTCCAGAGCCCAGATTGAGGTTCTAGCTCTATGGTGACTACCCTTTCTGTAAGTTGCCTTTTCACTTTCTTGACAATGTCCCATATGCACAAAAGTTTTTAATTTTAATGAAGCTCAGCTTATCTATTTTTTTCTCCTGTTGCTTGTGGTTTTGGTGTCATATCTAAAATTCATGGCCTAAAAGAAGGTTTTGAAGTTTTAGCTATATTTCCTTCCAAGAGTTGTATGATTTTAGGAAATTAACCTATTTTTTGTTAATTTTTGTATACGGTGTGAGGTTTGGGTCCAACTTCATTCTTTCACATGTGGAGATCCAGTAGTCCCAGCACTATGTGTTGAAGAGACTATTCTTTCCCCTTAAATGGATTTGGCACCCTTATCAAAAATCAGTTGGCCATAGATGTTATGGGTTTATTTCTGGATTCTTAATTCTATTCCACTGGTTTATATGTCTACCACACTGTTTTGATTAACGTAGCTTTCTAACACATTTTTTTAAAGTAAGAGATAGATCTATTTAACGGTCCAAATCAATGGCCTCTCTGTATCCAAGCCTTTTGTTAATGCCTTCCCACACTAACTCTAGGCTTGGCCATATAACTTGTTTTAGCTAATGGGATAGAAGCAACTACACAAATAAAGTCTTCAATCTGATTCATAATTAACACATGCAAAGTTAAAATAATGAGAAATCATATAAGGCTGGTAAAAATTAAAAACGTTAAAATACTCAGCTTTAGTGATGGTATAGGGGAAACAAGCACTTTCACACATGGTAGATTTTGGAAGGTATTTTGGCAATAGTGAGTGTGGGGGATGCACAAGGTCGATTCCAACCTTTTTTTTTTTTTTTTCTTTTTCATCTCTGCAGAGGTTTCTTTCTCTTTTAGTTTTTCATCCAAAAATTTATACACAAATTGTTTTGTGACATTGGTTGCAATCTCTATAATGTGCCTTTTTCCACCGTGGGTTCCCGGTGTCAATTCATCCACTTTTCCTGTCCCTTCCTGCTTTCTTGTCTTTGCTTTTGGGCAGGTACTGCCCATTTCGCCTCGTATACTTGATTGAACTAAGAAGCACGTTCCTCATGTGTGTTATTGTTTGTTAGTCTTTCAACTTTTAAAAGATGTCACTTCTTGGTTTTCTGTCTTGCATGGTTTCTGATAAGAAGTCTCTGGAAATGTTGAAAAGTGTCTTTTTTTTTCTCTAAGTGTCTTCAGATTTTCTCTTCATCTTTGGTTTTCAGAAATTTGAATTTGATGTGTTTGAGCAGGTGTGCATGTGTGGTGCTTGGTTATCCTGCTTGGGGTTTTCTGAGAGTATTTGATTAGTAGCTTGATGTCTTTCCGAACTTTTTAGGAAATTCTCAATCATTATCAGTATCTCAGCCAGTGCCTACATCTCATCTCTGGAGGACCCTGATTTTCCTTAGATTTCAGGCCTTTTGTTGGACTTGCAACCTCAGTTCCCTGTGGAGTTGAAGAAATGTTATGATTTCATTAGTTTATCTAGATTTTTCTTATTGTCAGGGTGGAAGCAACACTCTTTCTAGCTTTTTATATCCTAGGTGGGAGTGGAACTCCCATATTATTTGAATCAGAAATTTCAAGTCAGTATCTGTTTTGTACATGAAACTGTCAAGAACTGTGAAGGGTGTAAGATTTTTCCCTACTTGCAAGTTAATAATTTAGCTTGCCAAAGTTTCATGGATGCTGAAAGAAGACACAAGACTCCTGGGTCAGAGACAAAGATCAGTCTGTTACTTGTAGCATTAGTCATATCCAGAGCATCATCATCTTTGTGTCCATTCTCCAATCCTCAATTCCCACAGGGCAACAAGAAGAGGGCCGGATGGCACCTACACATACAATGGGTTGTATTACAGGAAAGGAACCCTGGTCTTATGGAAACTGAACCTTTTCTAAGGGACAGTAAACATGTTTGCTCTTCGCTATTGAGGGAGACACTATTTCTTTCTTGCAAGGTTATCTGCTATACAACACACCTTGAAAAGATAGTCCAGAATAAAGGCAATCAGTGCCTTGCTCCCAAGACATACAACAACGACAACCAAAAGACGTACGGAGTATTGTTTCCCAACAGAGACAACATCTTACAGGCTAATCTATTCTACACCACATGTAAATTTCTCTGTATTAGTAACTCAATTCTATATTTTGTCCCGGGGTCCACTTCTGTTCATTCAGTGATATTCGTTGTGGACCTCTCATGGCCAGCAAACATGGCAGGTGCTGGGATACTATGGTGAAGAAAACAGATATGATCCATATATCTCTCAGCTGATAAATAGGTATTTGAAGGTTTTCAGAGTTTGACTAAGCCATACAAAGTCTCAACGGCTTAAATTGCCAGTGATGGGAGAGTTATTATGGTATGATATATAAATGGTGTTTACATTTATATCACTAACTTTATCAAAATTCCTTGGCTAGAATATATGTCTCTGTAGGACTTTCTACACTTGACTTTGAGGTTTTTAAAATCATGAACTGAATTTTATTATGGTATTTTCCCAGTGCCTAGTAGAATGCCTAGAAACGCTTTGCTCTAACTTAGCATATACTTTATTACTACATAGTTGACTTGAGAATTTTTTCTTTTTTTTCTGTGAATTTGCCTTACCCATTGTCCTCTGGACCCCACATGATGTTTCCTTGGAAAAAGATACTTCATTCTGGTTTTCCAGAGCACAGTAAAATGGCCGGATAATCTTTACCTGGATGTTTGCCACATCAAAAAGCTTGGCATCATTAGGCATAACATGGGAGTTCTGGTGTTTATCACACCAGCCTTTACACTTCGTGAAATAGATACGGTGCTTTCTATTTCTGCATATGAAGGTGAGAGATAATAAAACTGAAGGAAGTTTGGAATTGCAAATAGCTTGGAATCACATCTTACACACTATTTTTCACCATGTGTCCTTTACAAAACAGGCACAGATTGTAATCTTTTTTTTTTCTTTTTAATTGCTAGGACTAGGAATATGGTGGCATTTCATTTCTGACAAAGCATCACCAGGTTAGCTATTTCCCTTCACCCCCACGACAAAACAAAACAAAACAAAAACAAAGAAACAACAAAAAAATGACTTAGCCCAAACTAGCCAATATATTTTCTTCAAGAGTTTTCACCTTGATTTTTAAATTTTATGAATGTGTGTGTGCCTAGACACATGCACACACACATATAGCTTAAAATATATTCTTCATTCATTTATACTTAGTTTATGTTTCACAAATAGATGTTTCTGTGCTGGGTTCCAAAGTACCAGAGGTGCCTTGTCGAGACGCCTTTGTAAATGCTGACCTTTGAGCCTAGAAATTATGTTTTAGCAGCACTCAACCTGGGAAGGGCCAAAGTTCAACTCTAACCTCTGTGTGTGCTGCTTGATTTAAATTTGAAACTGGGCACTGTGTGTGCTCCCGTTTCTGCTTATTAGTCTTGGAAGGCAAAAGATACACGTTTTCATAATTCTCTGAGGGGTTCCTCTATGGCTTTTCCAGAACCTAAGGCAGGTTTTGCTTCCAGGGCTGTGTCCCCAGGCCTATAATCCGTCTTTTAGCAGCTGTTAGACAGGTGAGCACTATTTTTGAAATGCATACTGGCTTTCCTTTTTGCCAGGGTCTATTTAATGCTCTGTGTTACTATTACAGAAATGCACTTAGTATATTTGTTCTTCCCTTGCTGCTTCGAGAGGGGGTCTGATTTCTGTCCAAAACACTGGATCACTCCCACAGAGGAAAGAGAGAGCAAGCTCTTTTGCAGGTGAACTTTAGTTAGCATTTCTAAACTTTCACACATTCCATTTCAACATCCCTCTTGGACCTCAGGTATTATTGAATAGGAGTAGTACGGTGCCTGAAACTGCCTCTGCAGCCTGGGAGAAGGAGATAAAAACCGAAATAAACAAATATGTTATGGCTTTTACAGCTTGTATGTTCTTGAAAGCATATGGGTGGATTGAGGCTTGGGAAATTAAATCACATTTTAAATACCCTGGAAGAACATGTCAGGATAATGTTCTAGTTAAGTGAAAAACTTCTTCTGTTTTTAAAGGACCACTTGGTCTACGTTTTAAAATGTATTGTTTTTGAAACAACGACCCAACCTATCTAAAGCTCACCTATCCTGTAACTCCTCCTGTTCAGAACATAATCAGTCACAAAATAAGCAAAAGGGCCATTGTGAGCCAAAAGCAATATCCCAATGTTCCTGCACAAAAGCCCAGGAGTGTGACTCATAGGCAAGCCCATTTTGGTACCCATTTATATGTAGTTCATGCATAATTCTATAACGATCTCGCTTTCTTGTTCATAGCAGAAAGTAGAAGCACCAGCTAAAGAAAGATATGGCATTAATCAGGTATATTGGCAGCAGCAATAAGTAATAGCCCAAATACAAAAAAAAAAAAAAAAAAAAGGTAAAAACCAATGTATTTTAAAAGCCTGGTGTCCCTGGGTGGAGTAAATGGTTAACGTACTTGACCTCTAACCGAGAAGTTAGAGATTTGAGTCCCTCCAGAGGCACCTGGGAAGAAAAGCCTGGAGATCTACTTTGGAAAAATAAGCCATTGGAAACCCTGTGAACACAGTTTTACTCTGACAACATGGGGCGCCAGGAGTGGGGATCGACTTGAGGGCACCTGGTGGGGTGGTGGTGTAAGCGTATTGAAACGCCCAAAAGGCTGGTGTAAACACCCTTGCGTCTCTCAGGAGGCCCTGCGAGCATCTGATATAACCACAGGGTTACAACCGAGACATCAAGAAAAAGTGAAGCTTTTCTTCACATAGAAGCAAGTCTCGTAAAAAGACAGATGTTGGTTTAAGTCCTAACAGTGTCTCTTGGATAAGCTGTTTAAACTCTTTAAGCATCTGTTTTCTCATTAGTATCTTGAGCGTGAAAATATCTGTGCAAATACTTGAGATAAGGATAATTAAGTAATTATGGTTAAAAAAATAAAAATCCGTTGCCATTGATTTAATTCCGACTCATAGCGACCCTATAGGAACAGCAGAACTGCCTCATAGGGTTTGCAAGGAACAGCTGGTGGATTCAAAGTGCCAATGTTTGGGTTAGCAGCCGAGCTCTTAACTACTATGCCACCAGGGCTCCACGTGCTTTATAAACTGATAAGCGTTCTATGGAGAATAGGATCTTAGATCCAACGAGAAGGCTTGAAAGTATGTGTTACAATTAAATAGGAATTAGATTTACATATCAAATGACCAAGGGGGAAAATTTTAATGAGGCATATCCACTGTTATCCGCAAAAGCGATATTTTTAAAAATTTAAAAAAGACTGAGTTAATATCTAAGAGTTCCCTAAACTAAGGATTCATTGCAATGAGCTTCCTTAAGATGGAGTACAATTGTTTGTCATAAGAACCAAATGAAATCCGCTTACTGTGGCTCCCTGTATCCAAATCCCAGTGACAGGAATGATGGGAGGGAGTGCGATACAGCAGGAAGAGTTCTGCTCTGTAAATCAAGGGGTCGGATTCTTATTCCAGCTTTGTAACTACCTTCATTTTGTGCTTCTGGGTCAGTTTCCATCACTTTACGGAATTAATAAAGCTGCTGAATTGGATGGTTTCCATGGTATCTTCTAACAGTAAATTTTATGAAAAGCTTTTTATATTTCCTTTGCTCTCATTTTAAGGAATTAGGAAACATCTACAAATCAAGGTGGTCTACACCTACTTATTAATCCCCATTACCCACCCCCCTACCAGCCCATACCAATTTGTGGAAATGAGAAGGGTGAGAACATAAAATATCAGGAAGCCTGATCTCCACCTCTACAGCCGCCTGTCTTGTCACGCCGACCTTGACCCAATCCGAGTCTTAGGTATCCATTCCCTGGGTAGGGACTTCCAGGACAACACATGATTGTCACATCTAAATCCCATAATGGGTGGGTTGCCATTTTAAGCTATTAAATCCTCCCCAGGAAGGCACCAGACCCTGTCAGGGGTGTTAATCTCTGACATTCAGAAGCAAGCAAATAATCTGACAAGTCACAGCATGCATGTAGACTGTGTCAAGAAAAATGTGGCTTTAAATGCTGTCAATAATTTAGTAGCTACAGGAAGCCCAGCACCCTCAGTCTTTCTCTTCATCTCAAGTCTTGTGGAGAAAGCTCTTGTAACAGAGGCAGGAACACCTAAGATTTCCTCTTTGCTCGAAGTTGATAAGAAGCTACAAGATGTTAAAAAACAAATTGTTCAATCTCTCTACCTAAACCAGTTGAGCTTTTGGTGATGGCACTAGAATTGAGTGGCAAACAAACACCTCTAAGGGAGACAAAGTTGGATATGAGAATATATTAACCTTATAATCTGAGTGTGAAAGCACAGTACAGTTATGCACTTACCAGAAATTTAGGACATAAAACCAATCCTTCTGCAGCCAAACCTACTGGGCTCCGGGGGCCAGGACAGATTTTGAACTCAAAAGGCCATTCAAATTTAACATATCAACAACCAAATCCATTATTTGTTCTCCCCTGCCCTTCCCCATCCTCTGGCCAAAACCAATCCCTCCTCAAAGTCACCCAAGCCAGGAAGTAACCTCTTGTACCCAACCAATAACTAGGACCTACTGGTTCTATCTTCTAAATATTCCTTAAATCCTTTCTATTCTCTTTATTTTCATTATCATTACCTAGTTAAAACTCTGCCTTTAGCCTTACCAATATCTGAATCATTCTTTACACTATTAACAGAGGGATCTAAATAAAATGCAAATGTATCACTATTCTTCATAACACCCCTGGAAAGCCCCCTGTTTTCTGCAGTAGGAGTGCAAACTCCACATAAGGGTTTGTAAGGCCATGCCCTGACCCAGTACACACGGCCACTGTATCCACTTCCTGTCCTGTTTCCCACTTCCATCCTCTCATCCTGGCTTTAAAACTTATTGATACCAATCCATTTGTATTACTTCACACACTGATTTAAAAGACTTCATCTTAAAAACAACATAAATCTTGATCATTTTTCAGTTTAATTATCTTACAATAATATCACTGATTTTCTGGAACAAATAAGCTCTGAATAAGTTTAAATGATAAGAGCCACTTTCTTCCTCCAGGCCACCATTGACTAAGCTTAGTAGTTAGGTTCTAGGACTTTACAATGAAGATGAGAACCCTGGATTAAGGAAAGGTAACAGCAACCTTTACAAGCCAGGCAAAGTTATAGTAAGATAAATTGATTTATAGAGTACAAGTTTAGAAATAGTAGGGGAAGGGTCTAATAGTCCTTTGATAAGACTTGTTGAATGCAAGGCATTTCTAGCCACAAACAAAATGAAACAGTTGTCTTTGAGTTGATTCCAACTAGTGTTGACTCCATGTGTGTCTGAGTAGAACTGTGTCCCATAGGATTTTCAATGGCTAATTTTTCAGTACATCACCAGGCCTTTCTTCCCAGATGCCTCTGGGTGGATTCGAACCTCCAACTTTTGGCTATCAGTCAAGTGAGTTAACAGTTTGAACTAACCAGGGGCTTCCTTTCTACCCATAGGCATAACCATAATTAATATTGGGGTGGGGTGGGGGAGGTGTTAGAAGGAGCATAGTTACTGTCCATGGTGCTGATACAAAAACTGCACTATCAGGACATGGCTGTTCTCTTTGGGCCATATGTCCCCTTCCCCATTTCTTAACCCTCCAGCCCCAAAGAGTTATAGGAGCAATACTCCTAGTAATAGTTTGGTGAGTGAGCCAGCGCTTTAAATGAGTACAATGTAAGTGCCCCTTTGGGTTTTTTTTTTTTTTGGTGTTATTCTTCAGCAAGAAATCTTAACTAATTTTCTTTCTTCAAGCTTGAAGTGTTAGCCTATTCATTAGTATCTATAAAGGATAATAGTTTTGCAGATGAAAATACAATAATGCCTACAAGTGAGGGAATACAGAGCCCTAGTGGTGCAGTGGTTAAGCATTAGGCTGCTAACCAAAAGGTGGGCAGTCCGAATGCACCAGCCACTCTTTGGAAACCCTATGGGGCAGTTCTACTCTGTCCCACAGGGTCACTGAGTTAGAATCTACTCAACAGCAGCAGGTTCTTTTTTGGGGGGAGTGGCGGGGTTCAAAGGAGATGCCACCATTAGCCAGAAGCCTGACTTCACGGTACATCTCTTTCTGTTTCATTTCAGGCAGCAAAACGGGTATATCTTTCATTTAAAAGAATAAGATAGCTCCATATTCTTCAAAATCAGTTGTGATTTTATTTTTGTAATTTTTAGAGGTTTTTACTTTTTTATTTTTCTCCTTTGGCTCTTCACTGCTGAAGCATTTCTCTGGCCATTGGCAGTGATTAATACATCTACTTCCTATTTTATGAACTTGTTAGGTAAAGAAAGAATGGGAATTATCCCTCAAGAGGTCTGTTCTTCCCAGGTCCCTTTTGCACTGTGTGCATCACTGGGTGGCACAAAAGGTTTGCACTCAACTACTAACCTAAAGGTTGGTGGTTTGAGCCCATGCAGCGGTGCTGCAGGAGAAAGGACTGCCAGTCTGCTTCCATGAAGATTACAGCCCAAAAAACCCTGTGGAGCAGTTCTACTCTGCACCACATGGGGTCGCTGTGAGTTGGCATTGACTCCTCGGTAACAGGTTTGGTTTATTTTTTTTGCAGAGGGGGAGAGGGGGGCTTGCACTGCAGGAGAGACTAGTGAAGAAGCAGCCAGGGAGAGAGGGTAGCAGGATGGACGTGCCATGCTCTGCAAATTGTAAAGGTCCATGGTGACTTGGTTCCTCCTGACAGCGGTGATAACAGGCTGTTTTTGCCCGTCATCCATGCATTCAGCCGCCAAGAAGGTTCTCTTTAGTGTTCTTCTGCTTGGGTTTGCCCTTTTGTTACTGAGAACACAGAAGAATTTCGCCTTTATTAACTTTTCTTCTGTGGTGTGTATGTGACCAGGAGGCGTGTGCTCAGTGCTCTGCTTGCTGATGTTATCAAGACATCCTATGGAGGAGACTGTCGACGGGTTTCCTGTCCACTCTGAACAGAACACTCTCCCTGAGTTTGCAGACAATGTGCTCTGGAGTACATGAGGCTGACATATGGCACGTTAGCTCAGGAGTTGCTTGAATGATTGGTAACATGGTATCTAATTCTTGGAATGCTTTTATTCTTTGTTTTCTTTTTTCTTTTACAGGAGTAGCTCCCCCTCCACCCTTTGTAATCTTCATATAGAGTCCAAAACACTTTGTCTTACCCAGTGTAAGCACAGATGTCTGGTGAAAGACTTACAGAGATGAATTTTCTAGGGGGAATTTTGGGGCTGGCATCAAAGTCCATTGGATGAACCAACTGACTTCCATGGAATTACTGTCAGGATGAGGTCTTGGTCTATTAGAGCTGATGCACAATTAGAACTCCCATGGGGATTATTTAGTTTATTTTGATCATTTGCAAATATATAGAGTGAAACCATGAACTGTGTTTCAAGATAATTTTCATCGTTGTAGTTAACTGAGGTTGGTTTTAACGTGTGAGAGGTCGGTCCCAGAATTGAGCCCTTTTCTTTAGGCATCTGTACATAAGTAAAGTAATTGTTATTTTCTTGCCAAAAATGTTTATTAGGTGAACAGACGATTTATTTAAAAGACTATTTTTATGGTTCTCATTAGAGTATGGTGTAGTCCTTTGACTATTGCAGGACTATGACTTTTGGATTAAGCCAAAAGATCATGAAAATTTAAGAGCAGTAAATTCTGTCCCTATCATTCATCTTTCTAAACAAAAAACTTACCATGACATTCTTCTGATTAAGAGCCTTTGAATTGTTGACTCAGCTATTGAAATGCTTTGTCATTTATACTTCCCCCTATTTCATCTTTCCCATCTGTCTTGGTCATCTAGTGCTGCTGTAACAGAAAACCACAAGTGGATGGCTTTAACAAAGAGAAATTTATTCTCTCACAGTCTAGTAGGCTAGAAGTCTGAATTCAGGGTGCCAGCTCCAGGGGAAAGTTTTCTTTGTCAGCTCTGGAGGAAGGTCCTAGTCATCAATCTTCCCCTAGTCTAGGAGCTTCTCCATGCAGGAACCCTGGGTCCAAGGACGTGCTTTCTCTCGGTGCTGCTTTCTTGGTAGTATGAGGTCCCCCTGTCTCTCTGTTCATTTCTGTCTTTTATATCTCAAAAGAGATTGGCTTAAGACACTATTTAATCTTGTAGTTCTCTTCAATGTAACTGCGGCTAATCCATCATAGTGATAGGATTTACAACACATAGGAAAATCTCATCAAATGACAAAATGGGGGACAATCACCCAATACTGGGAATCACGGCCTAACCAAGTTGACACATATTTTGGGGGGACACAATTCAATCCATGACACCATCCATAAAATAAGCAGGCTTCTTGCATTATGAACGTGGCTCTCCCTAAGGTGAAAATGGTTTGTGTATTGTGACTCAGCCCATGCTCTGGAATAAGAGAAATAAGAAAATGAATCTTGCCAGGAAGAAATACCTTGAAAATTGACATGCACTTTAATTAATAGTGATCTGGCTAATAAGCTTAGTGTGAAGTGGATACTTAGAAGATTCTGGTGTGATTTTGGTACTGAATTTCAGCAAGGTACTTGACAAACACTTGTGTTTATGGACAAGATGCATAATGACTGCCACACAAACTAATTTAAAGCTGCCATCGAGTCTACCTTGAAGGGTTTAAAAAGCAGTTATTTAAACTGCCTGGCATGTGATAAAACCAAAATGAAACCTGTTGCTGTCAAGTCAATTCCAACTCATAGCAACACTATAGCATATGACAGTCACCATTATTTCAGAGAATTGTTAGTTGACACTGAGCTGTCTCTGACTCATGGTGACCCATGCACAACAGAATAAAATGTTGCCTGGTCCTGTGCTGTGAGTACCTTTCAGCCTGGAGCTCATCCTCCAGTACTATGTAGAACAATATTCTGTTGTGATCCATACAGTTATCACTGGCTAATTTTCAGAAGTAAATTGCCAAGCCTTTCTTTCTAGTCTGTCTTAGGATGGAAGCTCTGCTGAAACCTGTCCACCATAGGTGACCCTGCTGGTATTTGAAAATACCTGTTGTATAACAACAACAAGCAAGCCACCACAGTACAACAAACTGACAGATGAGTGGTGGAGAACTACTATCTAGAAGGAAGGTGGTTTTGTTTCAATTTTATGAAGTTCTTTTTTTTTGTACTTAGTTCATTCGAACAACAGAGTGGGGAGTAAATTCTTCCTTGCTGAAGTGGTCAGAGTCTGGACAGCAACCTGGCTGTTCTGTGTGGATCTTCTTCCTACTTGCCTGTATTGGTTGGGCCTTTGCTGTCTTCCAGCGAATCAAAGTTCGAACGAGTGAGAAACTGTATAAAGGAAAGGTTGATTTAAGGAATAGCTTTTTTTTTATTCCTAACTCGGGGTCCTGGTGGTGCAGTGGTTAATTGCACCAAAAGAAAACCAAAAGAACAGCAGTTCAAATCCACCAGCCACTCCTTGGAAACCCTATGGGGCAGTTCTACTCTGTTCTATAAGGGTCACTATGAGTCAGAATTGATTCAATGGCAACAGGTTTTTTTTTTTTCCTATTTCTGATCTACTTCACTGGTTTGTAATTAGTAGAACCCTGGGTCTGAGTTATGGCATCAGGCCATTTCTATGCCACTAATAATGCTCAGGTGAATCTCATTAATATTAGAAAGTAAAATGTTGCCATCTCCGTTAGGATTGGAGCCCTAGTGCTGCAGTGGTTAATAGCTCGGCTGCTCGCCAAAAGGTTGGCAGTTTGAATCCACCAGCTGCTCCCTGGGGTCGATATGAGTCTATGGCAACGGGTTTTGGTTGGTGAGGATTAACTATCTTTTTGGGTGGCTTCTAAAGACCATCCTGGGTACATGAGAACTATTGTGAAAACTGAAATTTTATGTATAAAAAAAATAACCTGCTGAAGGGAAGGGCAACACTCAATACATGGAAGGTCAGCTCAATTGGACTGGACTGGACCAAAAGCAAAGAAGTTTTCGGGATAAACTGAATACTTCAAAGGTCAGCAGAGCAAGGGCGGGGGTTTGGGAACCATGGTTTAAGGGGACTTCTAAGTCAATTGGCAAAATAATTCTATTATGAAAATATTCTGCATCCCACTTTGAAATGTGGTGTCTGGGGTCTTAAATGCTAACAAGCGGCCATCTGAGATGCATCAATTGGTCTCAACCCACCCGGAGCAAAGGAGAATGAAGAACACCAAGGTCACACGACAACTAAGAGCCCAAGAGACAGAAAGGGCCACATGAACCAGAGACCTACATTATCCTGAGACCAGAAGAACTAGTTGGTGCCCAGCCACAATCGATGACTGCCCTCACAGGGAGCACAATAAAGAACCCCTGCGGGAGCAGGAGATCGTGGGATGCAGACCCCAAATTCTCATAAAAAGACCATACTTAATGGTCTGGCTGTGACTAGAGGAATCCCAGCGGTCATGGTCCCCAAACCTTCTGTTGGCACAGGATGGGAACCATCCCCGAAGACAATTCATCAGACATGAAAGGGACTGGACTGTGGGTGGGAGAGAGATGCTGATGAAGAGTGAGCTAATTATATCAGGTGGACACTTGAGACTGTGCTGGCATCTCCTGTCTGGAGGGGGGATGGGAGGATAGAGAAAGTTGGAGGCTGGCAAAGTTTTCACGAAAAGAGAGACTGGAAGGGCTGACTCATTAGGGGGAGAGCAAGTGGGAGTAAGGAGTAAGATGTATATTAACTTATATGTGACAGACTGACTTGATTTGTAAACGTTCACTTGAAGCTCAATAAAAGTCAATATAAAAAAAAGGGATCTAGAAACTTAATTAAGTTCCTGGAGGCCATTCAGTAAGTCAATCAAAAAAATAAATAAATAAATAACCTGCATCTATTGTCTACTGTTGGCTCCTCACACTATTGTCCAAGGCCACACATATTAATAAGTTGAAGCTATACATATTAAGAATACCCTGGGAGGTGCATATGGTTAAAGTGCATGGCTGCTAACCAAAAGGTTGGAGGTTCTAGCACACCCAGAGGAACCTTGGAAGAAAGGCCTGACAATTTGCTTTTGAAAAATCAGCCACTGAAAACCCTGTGGATCACAGCTCTACTCTGACACATGTGGGGTTGCCTTGAATTGGAGTTGGCTTGAAGGTAGCTGGATGGATGATGATGGATATATATTAAAGCTAGATGATCAGAAACCCTGGTGGCATAGTGGTTAAGTTCTATGGCTGCTAACCCAGAGGTTGGCAGTTCAAATCCGCCAGCCACTCCTTGGAAACTCTATGAGGCAGTTCTACTCTGTTCTATAGGGTCGCTATGAGTTGGCAGTGGGTTTGGTTTGGTTTTATAGTTGATAGACAATAGAGAGACAAAGTGGTACTTTTTTATGTTTCTTTTAAAAATGGAATGCTTCACAAATTTGGGTGTCATTCTTGCCCAGTGGCCATGCTAATCTTCTCTGTATCGTTCTAATTGTAGTACACATGCCGGTTTTGCTTTTAAAATTCTTTATCAACTTTGTTAAAGTAATAAAAGAGAGAGGGATTCTAAAACAAGGCTAAAGCTAAGAGTCACTCAAACCTAAAAGAGTGGACATTTTATATTCTTACTGGAAAACAAATTTATTTTCCAAATATCATTTGTACTTAAAAAATTAGGGACTCTATCTAGAAAGTAAGATAAATTCATCATTATGTTTTGATCTAAATAACAGGAGATGGGTACAGTTAGATTAATTTTCTCTGTAACAGAGAAACTCATCACACTTTCTCCCTCAAAAAGAATTGTTTGAAAAATCATTTGTGATATCTCTTGGTTGACAAGTTGGCCCTTACAAAGAAATTTTCAAATTCTTCAAAATTAGTTGAGCCAGACTTCTCGAGTACCTACGTAAGGAGAATCAACGGACAAAATATTCATCTTAGGTGTGAACAGATAAATCAACCTCTGCATTAACCTGTCCTCTCTATTGCACAAATATGCCAATAATTTAAAACAGGAATAGAATTCTCGTGATCATTGCATAAAACCTATAGATATATATTACTTGTCTCATCAGTTCCCTCAAACTTCAAGAAACGTTCCTTTAATAAAATCAAAAAAGGAACTTGTTCTTGCTTTCATAGGTGCCTCAGGGAACTGTGAAATGCTAATTCTGGGGCTTGTGATTATGTGTGTAATACTTCTTCAAATTCAAAAGTGATCTTGAATTTCAGAGAAGTTAAGCAATTTCCCCAAGCATACAAAAGCGCTAAGTGGTAGGGCCAGGACTCAAACCCTGTTGAGTTTTCCTAGAAACACTTTCTGCTCTTCTTGGGGCACCACATTTTCTTTTTGGGAATGCTTTAGTCAGCTTTGGTGGTCTCATTCCCTCTATCTCGATTCTCAATACTGGAGCTTCTTGGGACTTGGAACTGGGTCTTCCTTTTTTTTATGCCGTTTATCTGGACTACCCCATCCATTCCCACATGTATAAATACCACTTCTTGTTAGTTGCCATCTAGTTAGTTCCAACCCATGGTGACCCACGCACAATGGAATAAAATGTTGCCTGATCCTGAGTTATTTCCATGACCATTGAGTATCTTTGAGTCCGTTGTTGTGACCACTGTGCATTTTGAGTGACTTCCAACCTACGAAGCTGATCTTCCAGCAGTATTTTGGACAATATTCTATTGTGATCCATAAGGATTTCATTGGCTGGTTTTCAGAAATAGATTGCCAGGCCTTTCTTCTTAGTCTGTTAATCTAGCAGCTCCACTGAAACCTGTCAACCATGGGTGATCTTGCTGGTATTTGAAATTACAAATGGGTTGCACAGCTTTCAGCATCATGGTGACCCACACGCCACCACGATACATCCAACTGGCAGAGAGGTGATGGAAGTACCAACTGAATGTTGACAATTCTCCAATTTTAATCTCAAGCTTAGGCATCTCTTTGAGTTCTAGATTTTATACATTCAAATGTTTTATAGTCACCCTATACTTAAAATTTCAAAATCTCCCCAAACCAAGCGATATCACCTCCATCTAAAAAAAATGGTGCCTCCATCTGCATAATCTTTCATTCCTTAAACCCAGGAGTAATCCTTGAAATGTCTCCACATTCAACCCACCACTAGGTTCTGTTGAAACATCTCTTAAACATCCTTTGAGTTCACCCACTTGCTCCGTTTCCTGGCAATGGGGACAAGAAAAGTGGCTGCTGAATCACGTGAGCGGCATTGAGTAACCACGTCATAAAAATGATGCAATCCTATCTCTTTCCTGGGCTCTGGAACCCACGGTCTCACGTTGGCTCATTTCTCCTGGGAACTTACCTTCTTTGCTTTCAGAGTTTTAGAGGCTCCCTTTAGTACTGCCTTCGATTTTAGAAAGGCAAGAATAAGATTTTTTCCCCAATTCCAATGCCTCTTCTTCCCCTCTTTTCTTCTGTGGCATTCTCTGTGTTTTCTAGAAGCCCTTCCAATCTGCGCTGGGGCTTTCTTTCTCCAAATATTCCTCCAGTGGCCTCTCTTTGTCTAGTCAGTCCCCAAATCCTGGCTGTCTAGGGACTGCATTTTTTATATTACTGTTGTTTAGACGTGCAAGTATTTTATATAACCAAACGTGTGACAGCACTTTATTTCTGTGTTTTCCTTATTTTAAAAATGTAACGAAGTGGCCTTTTTCCTTTCTAGCACAGGGAGAAAAAAATGCAGATGTGTATTAGCACCTCCAGGTCCCAAGGTTTTGCCACAGGAAGCATACACTACAACCAAGTTTGTTGTGTTTTTTTTCCCCATGATTTCGGGTTTTTTAGGGAAGTAACAGGTTACAACTCAGGAACAGGATCAACTTGGAAGTAACAGTATACAACTCAGGAGACAGGACACAGTTCCTCAACCAAGACATCTTCCAACCAAGCCAGCTGTCTGCAGGCAGGCCTTTTGCTCCAGCCTCTGCCTCTGGACCCCAGCTCAGGCTGAACCTCTGCTACCCGCCTCTGCCCTGCTCAAGCAAGTATTATAGTTCTTTGGCTCTGCCAACAAGTGCCTGCAGGCACCCCACTCCACCAGCCAGCCTCCTGCCCGAAGGTGCTCAGCTCTCTCACTCCATGGGTCGGCAGGCCCACCAAAGCCATGTTGCTTCACTGCCCCCAGTGCAGCTGCTCCGTCTCATGCCTGTCTCCCATCATCTTATGCTGTCTCCAATGTTACAGCTCTCTCAGCCTCCTGGGTCTAGGAGGTTCTCCGGGCAGAGACCCTAGGTCCAAAAGATGAGCTGTGCTCCCAGCTTTTCTTCTTGATGGTAGTGAGGTCCTCTACAATCAAGTTTTTGAAAATATTACATGAACTATTTCTTTTTTCCCCATCAATACTCAACCCCTCAGCTAGCATTCCATGCTCAGAGACATCAGTGCACATGGCAAACGGATCTTACACACTCCTGATCGAACCATACCAAAGCCATTGCTGTCGAGTCAATTCCAACTTGTAGTGATCCCGTGTGTTACAGAATATAACTATACTCCGTAAGGTTTTCTTGGATATGATCTTTATGGAAACAGATTGCCAGGCCTTTCTTCTGTGAGACCATGAGTTTAAACCACTAACCTTTCAGCTAGTAGTAGAGCGCAAACAATTTGTGCCACCCCGGGACACTCCTGATAGTAGTTGGGTTTTCTTTCTGTAAGGCCTGGATCACAGAGAGGAAGAGAACCAGAATCCTAGTTGCTGATCCAAGACTTGACACCAAGAACTAGTGACCTTTTGTTTCTCATCACACAATAGGCCTCTCTCTGCATTACCTAGCTTAGAATACCTGTGGTACTTTGCAAAAAACAGATTTTGAAGTTACTACAATTCTGTTTTAAGGGTGGTTTGGCTTTAAAGTTTCCAGGAATAAACATTAAAAAGTCCAGCTTCTGAGAACGAAAAACAAGGCTTAACCTGAATTTTTATCAAGGTTTTCAGGCATGCTGTTGCAGTTCTAGGGTTTGATGGGAATCACAAAGTTAAATGATGGATGGTTGTAGTTATTTTATAGACAGCGATATCTCTATCAGCATCCTCATTAAGTCTACCTCTTATCTTGTATGGTTAAGTATTGCCTGACAGTGTTTGTGTTCAAAATAAGACAGGAAGAAACTTGTTGTTTTTCAGTTGTTATAAAAATATGTATAACACAATATTTGCCAATATTTTTGGCAAATCAGGTTTTTGAAAATATTACACAAACTGTTTATTTTTTCCCATCAATACTCAACCCCTCAGCTAGCATTCCACACTCAGAGACATCAGCATGCACGTCTTTCGGGTGTACAATTTAGTGATATAAATCACATTAATCACGTTGTGCAACCACCACCCGTAATCATTGCTGAATTTTCCATCACCATAAAAAAAAACAAACCTACTGCTTCCTAAAAGATGGTTGTTTTTGCTTCTTTATAAAGAAAAGTTGTGAGATTTGAGAGTCAAGATTTCAGAACTAGGAAGGCATTCAATGAACATTGTCAGACTCAGCCCAAGGAGTCCCTGAGTGGTGTAAATGGTAAACATGCTCAGCTGCTAACCAAAAGTTTGAAGGTTTGAGTTCACCCAGAGGTACCCAGAAGAAAGGCCTGGTGACCTACTTCTGAAAGCTGAGCCACTGAAAATCTCACGCAGCACACATCTGCTCTGATACACATGGGGCCACCGTGGTTGGAATCAACTGGATGGAAACTGGTTTTCGGCCCGAGGAAGGCAGAATAGAGGTCATGGGGTTTGGGCTCAAGGTCCTGCTTTGATATTTACCAGCTGTGCAAACTTGAGCAAATTGTTCTAACCTCTTTCTTTGTGTTTAAAATGGGGACCTATTGGTCATCTAATAAATAGTCACGAAGTGCCTGTTACGTGCCAGAGGGTGGTGAACACAATAGACAGGTAGACAGGTCATTTTCCTGTCTTCAGAAATTTCGTTTAGTGGTGGGAAATACTAAGAAAATAAACATTTAATACAGTTGTCGTTAGAACTATGAAAACAGAAGAGAATGTTGTGAGAATGTATTACTGCTGTACTTGACATAAAATCAAAAACCAAACCCAGCGCCATCAAGTTGATTCTGACTCATAGCGACCCTCTAGGACAGAGTAGAACTGCCCCGTAGAGTTTCCAAGGAGCACCTGGCGGATTCAAACTGCCAACCCTTTGGTTAGCAGCTGTAGCACTTAACCACTATGCCACCAGGGTTTCCGTGTAGTCTAGTAAAAATAATAGTACCTGTGGTAGGCTGAGCAATGGCCCCCAACATGTCTGCCCCCCACCCATCTGTCAGTTTGTCATATTGTGATGGTGGCATGTTGCTATGATTCTGAAACCTGTGCCACCGGTATTTCAAATACCAGCAGAGCTGCCTATGGTGGACGGGTATCAGCAAAGTTTCTAGACTAAGACAGATTTGGAAGAGAGGCTTGGTGATCTCCTTCTAAAACTTAACTAATGAAAACACTGTGGATCACAACAGAGCATTGTCTGATATATTGTTGAAAGGGTTGAAAGGTACTCAAAATGCACAGCGATGGCAACAATGGACTCGAGCATACCAATGACCGTGAAGATGGTGCAGGACTGAGTAACATTTTGTTCTATTGTACATGGAGTTGCCATGAACCAGAGCTGACTCAATGGCAACTAGCAACAATGACAGCACACAGCATTTAAATCCATGAGACTGAATGAGATCACCTGGGAGAAGAAGCAGATAGATGAGAGGCCCCAAGACCTGGCTCTGGATGCTCCAATATTTAGAGGTTAAGTAGAGTAGGAAGAGGCCTGAGACAAAGGTTGGAAGAGAACCAGGAGAGACCGATGTCCTAAAAAATAAGAGTTAAGTGTTTTTAGAAGGTAGTGGTTAAAGGGATTAAAAAAAAAAAAAAAAACTACTAAAGCATTGGATTCTGTGTTTTGGGAGTTGACTTTTACAGCAGTGGAAACTCAGTTGTAGGAGCCATGTCCTTGAGAGGGCTATAGAAAACTTGACCCTGGATTGGAACTGGGGCTCCACCCTCTGTAGCACATCCTTTGACTCATCTCTTCTATAGAACAAGAGAGAAGGCAGACTAATGGAGCCACAGGCAGGGAGTTTGTAGACATGATGACAAGAAAAGAGCTAAAGCTTTCTTTTGAATCATTTGATTTCCTCTGTAATATGTGAGGTAAAGACAGTCTTTGAGAGTGAAGCAGGAAAAGGGGGTGTAGGTGGTATAAAGAGAGAGGTGAAGGTGTGAAAGGCATTTTGGGCAGGGGAAAAGTGAAAATACTAAGGACATGTACTGGAACTGGCCATGGAGATTGTTTCTAATTTAGTGTCCATGATTCCAACCAAGGGTCATCTCAAATATTTTTAAAAAATTGATTTGTAACCACACTTTATGTCTTAAGGATATTGATATTGGATAATTGGATAATTGTTGTGGTTGTTGTTAGGTGCCATCCAGTCAGTTCTGACTCATAGTGACCCCATGTACAACAGAATGAAACACTGCCTGGTCTGTGACATTCTCACAGTCATTGTTATGCCTGAGCCCACTGTTGTAGCCACTGTGTCAGTCCATCTCATTGAAGATCTTCCCCTTTTTTGCTGACCCTCTACTATACCAAGAACGATGCCCTTCTGCAGGGAATGATTCCTCTTGATAACATGTCCAAAGTGCATGAGATGAAGTCTCACCATCCTTGCCTTTAGGAGCATTCTGGCTGTACTTCTTCCAAGACAGATTTGTTCTTTCTTCCGGCAGTCCATGGTATATTCAATATTCTTCACCAGCATCATAATTCAAAGGGGTCAATTCTTCTTCAGTCTTCCTTATTCATTGTTTAGGTTTCCTGTGCATATGAAGCAACCGAAAATACCATGGCTTGTGTCAGGCATACTTAAGTCCCCAAAGTGACACCTTTGAGGTCTTTTGCAGCAGATTTGCCCAGTGCAATACATCATTTAATCTTCTGACTTTTGCTTCCATGGGTGTTGATTGTGGGTCCAAATAAAATTAAATGCTTTACAACTTCAATTTATTCTCCATTTATCATGATGTGCTTATTGGTTGGGTTGTGGGGATTTTCATTTTCCTTATGCTGAGGTGCAACCCATACTGAAGACTGTGGTCTTTGATCTTTGTCAGTAAGTGCTTCAAGACCTCTTCACTTTCAGTGAGCAAGGTTGTGTCATCTGCATATCACAGGTTGTTAATGAGTAAATGCCTGTTCTTCTTCATATAGTCCAGCTTCTCAGATTATTTGCTCAGCATACAGATTGAATGAGTATGACAAAAGGATCCTACCCTGATGCACACCCTTCTGAAGTATCCTAGTTTTCTGTTCAAATGATTTCCTCCTGGTCTATGTACAGGTTCTATGTGAGCACAATCAAGTGTTCTGCAATTCCCATTCTTAGTAATGTTATTCATAATTAGTTAGGATCCACACAGTCAAACACCTTTGCATAGTCAATAAAACACAGACAAACATCTTTCTGGTATCCTCTGCTTTCAGCCAGGACTCATTTGCCATCAGCAATGATGTCGCTCTTTCTGTGGCCTCTCTGAATCCCGCTTGAATTTCTGGCAGGTCCCTGTCGATGTATATTGTAATTGCTTTTGAATGATCTTCAGCGAAATTTTACTTGCATGTGATATTCATGATATTGTTCGACAATTTCCACAGTCTGTTGAATCACCTTTCTTTGGAATGGGCAAAAATATGAATTTCTTTCAGCTGGTTGGCCAGGAAGCTGTCTTCCAAATTTCTTTTTTTTTCTTTTATTGTGCTTTAAGGGAAGGCTTACAGAGCAAATTAATTTCTCATTAAACAATTAATACACGTCTTGTTTTGTGACATTGGTTCCCAACCCCATAACGTGTCAACACTCTCCCCTTCTCTGCCTTGGGATCTCCATTTGTATTCATCCAGCTTCCCTTTCACCTGGCCAGGTGTGCCCATTTAGTCTCATGTACATGGTTAAGCTATGTGTATTGTTTGTTTCATGGACCTGTCTAATCTTTGGCTGAAGGAAGAACCTCAGGAGTGACCTCAGTACTGAGTAAAAACGATGTCCAGGGGCCATACTCTCAGGGTTTCTCCAGTCCCTTTCAGACCAGTAAACCTGGTAGGGTTTTTTTTTGTAAGTTTGAATTCTGTTCTACATTTTTCCCCAGCTCTGTCCAGGACCTTCTATTGTATTCCCTGTCAGAGCACTCAGTGGTGGTAGCTGGGTACCATCTAGTTGTGCTGGACTCAGTCTGGTGGAGGCTGTGGTAGCTGTGGTCCATTAGTTCTTCCAAATTTACTGGATGAGTGAGCACCTTCAGTGCTGCATCCATTTGTGGAAATATCTCAATTGGCCAGTTCCTTCTTCCTAGTCTGTCTTAGCCTTGAAGCTCTGCTGAAACCTGTCCGTCATGAGTGACCCTGCTGGTATTTGAAATACTGGTGGCATAGCTGTCAACATCACAGCAACACGTAAGCCACCACAGTATGACAATCTGACAGATGCATGGGGTTTAGTTGTGGTAAGTATATATATACATATAAAATGAAACAATTGCCATTTCAACAGTTTTTACATGTACAATTCAGTGACACCAATTACCCTCACTACTATCCATTTCCTAGTTTCTCCATAACCCTTAATCTACTGTTTATTAATTTTGTTGTGATGTTTTTAATTTTAATTTTTCAAGTAGGCAAATGTCATACTTCTTGGTGACTATTTCCATTGTTTTTATGCGTAGTAAGCCCTTCCTTTAGAACAGCATTGTAACTTTCTTTTCTTCAGTTAACCTGCTACCATTTCTAAGACCTCCCTAATTTATCATCTGCTTGTTTATTCTTATGCTCATCATGGTCCTAATCCTCTTCTACATCTACAACTGAGCCTTAGGCAGCTAATACTTGTATGGCACTGGGTTGTACTCTTGCAGAATATGGAAAAAGTCACAGAGCCAGACCTCAAATCAATAATCAACTATTTCATGCTCTGTATTTTTCCTGAAATTGAGTATTCAACTTTCTCATATGGATCTACAGCTGCTAACCAAGAGGTAGGCAGTTCAAATCCACCAGGCACTCCTTGGAAGCTCCGTGGGTCAGTTCTACTCTGTCCTGTAGGGTCGCTATGAGTCGGAATCGACTCGATGGCAGTGGGTTTGGTTTTGGTTTCATATGGATCTCTCAATTTTTCAGCTGAGAGTCAAACGAATTAGGAGTTGGCAAATATATATATATGAGTATGAATGATATATACATATATGGCAGTAAGTGGAAAGCAGTTACATCAGGTTAATTGGTGGAGATTCGTCTGTTCTCTCCATCGGATCAGGCCTTCAGATGTCAGGAGCACACAGAGAAAAGCTCTCAGAGAAGCTTAGGGGTTCAAGGGAAAAGCTCTTCTTCGAGGTCCCAGTGGAGGCCCCAAGGCCAAGAAGGGTATTTTGCTCTCAATAGCTTCAAGGCTTTCCCCCAGGGATATTCCTGAGACTCATGTAGGGCCTGGAGGTCTCCTTTGTCACATTTTACTTCATCTAACTAACACGGGCTAAGGGAGGGGGTCACTCCCAGCTTGGGAAGAACGAGTCTGCCCTTGGGGTGAATTTCAGTTTAGCACTGAGGAAGAATGTAGAAGCGAGGAAATGCAAAGCATGTTGCCTAGGTATGTTTGTTCCTACAGGTCTGGGAGAATCAGCCTAATTCCTCCCTTCGCTTTCAGAATTCATGAAACAAATATTATTGAGCAGCTACTTTGCACCCGGCATTGTTATAGAAATGAGAAACCTTACTCAAGTACTTAACTGAGTTTGCCTGAATTAGGCACTGTTCTTTTAAAAGAAAAGTTAACTGCCCTGCAGTTCTGCAGGCTGTGGAGTCTACAGTCTACGTTATTTATCAATAAGATGCATTCACCTTGTTGGGTATACTGATACATAATGTCTCATAATTATATCTACCCAATGCCCAGCTGTTTGTCCACATTTTTGGCAGTAATATTATTACTGTTGTTGCTGAGTCCTGAATTCACAGGATAATATAGAGATCATTAGTGATGTGTCCCTCTAGAATGTCATCAGAATTGTTTCTATTTCTCTGTGTCTCTCTATGCTCTACTTTTTCTCTCTCTGCCCTGGTCCCCCCTCCCCCCTTCTTTCTCTGTTCTCCTTCTCTCTTTCTCTCTCTCTCATACACACACTCACAGAACGCACACCTGGCTTTCAAACATTGGGGTGCTCTTTACCACACTACAGATAAAGTTCACAGCTCTGGCCCTTACTTTTTGCAGATTTAGCTGCTATTGAGTATTCATGGTCTACAGTCACGTACAATTTTCTTTTGTGGAGGAATTGAAATGGAGCCATGACTCAACCCTTACTGAAACAGCACATTGTGAGGCTGACAGATTTGGAAAATGCTGGAACTCCTACCCTACCCAAAGCTGTCTTTCTGGTCTCCTATTCTATTATCCCTCCCATCAATTGCTGTCTGTGCTTGGAGACTCTTTTCTCTACTTAATTTAGTTGCATGACTAGGTGTAATGAGGTGTCTCAGTGACTTGCAGACTGGGGATGAAAAACAGTGCTCTATCTTCAGAGGAAGTTAGTTAAAAAGTAAGGAGATTCTTAAATCAGAATCTCTGCTCATGGATCATTGGGAAAAAAAAAAAACCTCAACGTTCTAGACAAGAAAATGACTTTTGGCTCCTTGAATTATAATTGCTCATGTACTGTGTATATGGTGATGCATTTTAAGTGGTTCCAGTTCAAACCTAGTTAAGAATGTCATACATGCTCATTTCTCCTTGATTAAACCCCACGGCGTGTGTGAGCTTGGCATTTCTTCAGACCTCCACTCCATTGCCATTTTTTATAGAGAAGAAACTGAGATCCTGAGAGGTTAAGCATATGGTGCAATTTTATGATAGAGACGTAGGGCGAGATTTGAGAGTGTCTGGTCTGTGTAACTGAAAATCCCAGATCAAGGGTAGCCCTGGTGCAGGCTCCATTGTACCATCACCCCAGCCAGGGGCCACTTCTGTGGTAATTCTTGGCAGGCATCACACCCTGCATGCCTGGTTGTTCATGGGGTCCTCAATTCAGGTATTTTTTACAATGTGGGATTTACATTTACTTATTTTTAGAGATAAAATTAATACCAAACCATGCCTGCCCCATGTGCACAGAGTAGAACTGCTCCATGGAGCTTTCAAGGCTATGACCTTTTGAAAGGAGATTGCCAGTCCTTTCTTCCGAGATGCCTCCAAGGGAATTTGAACTACTAACATTTACCTAGTAATTGAGTGGTTAACCATTTGTACCACCCAGAGACTCCATTTATAGAGATAATGCCTACTAATTATTTGTATCCTTGTGTTTCTCTCTCTCTCTGTCTGTCTTTTTCCCTCTGTCCTTCCCTCCCTCTATTCCTCTCACCCATCCCTTCTTTCTCCCTAGCCCATATCTCCTCATTCAGGAATGGTGTCTTTCTAGCCATTGCCAGTTGTTGTGAAATTGATTCCGACTCATGGCAAGTGAGTCCATGTGTGTTGGAGTAGAACCTTGCTCCATAGGGTTTTCAATGGCTGATTTTTTTTTTTTTGGAGTAGATAGCCAGGCCTTTCTTCTGAGGTGCCTCTGGGCAGACTCAAACTGGCAACCTTTCTGTTAGCAGCTGAGTATGTTAGCCATCTGTACCACTTGGGGACCCAGTAGCCCCCAGACATTAAGTCTCTGGCTGGCTTCTTTGAGGACATTGCCTTGTCACGTTCTTGGGTACTTCTCTAGTTCTCACTGCTTCAATGTAGGAACTCTCTGCACCTTTTGAATTTGCTCGAAATCTGATATTTTTTCTATAACCGCATGTTCTCCTCTTCATGAAAAACACTGTGCTGTTGCTAGGGTGGGGTTGTGATGTTCCACAGACTTTTCGTTGTTCTGTGTCAGCCCTAATTCTGTCTGTGCAGCATCCATCTCTGCCCTGGAGGCTCGAAACGATCAGGAAAGGCTCCAGCCTCCCAGCTTCTGAGGACTAGACCTGAGCCCCAGGGCTGGTGATTTCACTCACCACATTCTGAATTCTCTTTGGGTCTATCCTGATTGTTTTTAGGCTTCCCTGGCCCTTGGTCCCATGGAGCAGACATGGCTCTCCAGCCTGCTTGGCCAGAGTCCACACTGAGCAGCTTGACCTCAGGACCATGGCTGTTGTCTTTCTGGGGCTCCTCTCAGCAGGCTGGAAGGGCCTTTTGTCTTGTCTTGTGGTTTTGAGTAGCAAGAAATAGATTGTTGACAGTCAGGAAGGGTGGAGACCAACCTTCTAGTAAAGGACAGATTCTCCTTCCACAGCCTTCTCCTGCTCCCCCTCTCAACACTCCTTCAGTGCCAGACAGACAGCCGCATTTAAGGAGCCTGAGCTCACCATGATCTCCTCACTATGTGTCAAATAGAAAGCTTTACCTCCTTCTTACCTGCTATGTGAGCAACACGTAAGCATTAATCTTTATTTTGATAAATTTTAACTCAGCCTAATTTGGAAAGCCACTATGATAGGAAGAAATACCTTTCTCTGTTAGAGTAAAACATTGTCCCAGCTCCCAGGGCAAGGGATGTGATTCTCACTCTTGGGCACATAAGTGTTCTTATGAACACACACAAAAATATACCATTGCAGTGAGGCAGTCGGTTTCCCGCCATTGCAGTGAGGCAGTCAGTGAAGACATCTCAGCTTCTTAATAAATTCCAGATAATCTCTCTCTGTGTGCATGCTTTTCTGCCTCTAGCTCGGAGCCAGACGTTGCTCAAGCTGAAAACAATGATGTCTGCTTGTTTGTTTTGGTATTACCTCTATTTTGATATACAGCACAATTTTGTAATTTAAATTGTCACCTCTAGCACTTTGTACCCCATGTGCGTTTTCTCTCTTCAAAGTCGTCGCTGTGATTATCTCGTCTGTTCCTCTGTGGGAAACCCTGGTGGCATCGTGGTTAAGTGCTACGGCTGCTAACCAAAGGGTCCGCAGTTCGAATCCACCAGGTGCTCCTTGGAAACTCCGTGGGGCAGTTCTACTCCGTCCTATAGGGTCACTATGAGTCGGAATGGACTCGAGGGCACTGGCTGTGTGTGTGTGTGTGCGTGCATTCCTCTGTATAATATGTCCCGTGTGGGTCTCACCACTGAACTCCATTTATGTGCGATTTATGAAAAACCATGTTTGGCTGCAGTTTAACTTTGCGCTATCTATGAATATAAAGGTTCCCAAATAAACTCTGAGTAAAATATTTTTAAGAAATAGTGATTCTGCTTGAAAGACATAGTCAGTGTTAGAGCGCCATGAATCCCACTAACCAGGTGGAGTTTTCTTTACTTGTGATGTTAAACCACAAACCCTCTATCTGGGAGCATTCTGCAGAGGTTTTTACATTACACTACGTACGTGAAAATGAGAAAAAGACATTTTTTTTAATGTTTTCTATAATTCAGATTTGAACTTATATTGTCTGCTCCTCTCTTGTTAATCTAAGTTTGAGCTTTCACAGTCCTCAGAATTCAACTTCAAGGTCAGGATATAGGAGGAACATAATTCTCTTTCAACTCACCAATGGCTTCCTTTTCCTGGCAGAGCCCAGGGCGGAAGGACTTTTCCAGGATTTGCAAACATGGCTCAAGAAGTATGCCGGTGGATAGGGCAGGGGGCTGGCAAATTTTTTCTGCAAAACACTGTATAGTAAATATTTTAGACTTTCAGACCACACACATTGTCTGTTGCATATCTTTCTTTTTTTTTTTTTCCTTTAAAAATGTAAAATCCACTCTTAGCTCCTGAGGCCACACAAATAGAGGCACTGGCCTGGGTTTGCCCCACGGGCCATAGTTTGCGCACCCTTGGATTCCTTGTTCCTTTTGAGTGGGTGTAACTGTATTGTGAGTTAGTTGCCTTGGCAGTACAGTGGTTAAGTGCTCGCTCAGCTGCTAATCAAAAGGTCAGCTGTTTGATCTCATCAGGTGCTCTGCTGGAGAAAAGACCTGGTGATCTGCTCCCATAAAGATTACAGCCAAAGAAACCCTATGGGGCAGTTCTACTCTGTAATATAAGGTTGCTAAGAGTTGGAATTGACTTGACGGCACACAACAACGACATATTGTAAATATGCATTTGAGTGTACTTGTGTGTGTGTGTGTGTGTGTGTGTGTGCTCATGGGAATTAAAATGGAGAGCCTGGAAAACTTTTTTTTTTTAAAGTTTGTGAAACATCTCTAGTTTTTTGGTGCTCAGTTTAGATTCTCAACTCAATGGCAACTTTTTTTTGTTTTGTTTTAATGTCCTAAAGCTAGCCACTTTAAATTCTTTTCACAACAAAGCAGTGTGTAAATGCATACATGCACATAAAGGAGTTGAAAATAACACATGAATAACCTTTGTGATGAACTTAAATGCCTAGCAATGTACCTAGGTGAACCCAACCAAGAAAACCAAACCCAGTGCCATCTAGTCGATTCTGACTCAGAGTGACCCAACAGGACAGAGTGGAACTGCCCCATAGAGTTTCCAAGGAGCACCTGGAGGATTCGAACTGCCGACCCTTTGGTTAGCAGCTGTAGCACCTTAACTACTATGGCACCAGAGTTCCCTAGGTGAACCCAGAACACTATAATTCCACAACCCAGCAAAAAGAACCGTAATGTTATGTTGACTTCCTTCCAATTCTTTTTTATAATTGTGTACATACATTGTGTACATATACATCTATATTCACATACACATCTGTATGTACATTATGTTGTATACACAGAGCTCTCTGTGTGTGTGTATATATATATACATATACACATACCCACATAAATACAAAATTCTGTGTTAACCATTTCATATTCATTTATTTTAAGCATTTTCTGATGTAATCACTGGGCCTTTGAAAACATAATTTTAACTTAGTAGGTGGCATTCTAAGGAGCCCTGATGGCACAATGGTAAGCTCTCTGCTGCTAACCAAAAGATTGGTGGTTTGAACCCGTGTAGCGGCTCAGGGTAGAAAGACCTGACAATCTGCTCCTGTAAGGATTTAGGCCTAAAAAACCGTATGGGGCTGTTCTACTCTGTTACATGTCAAAACGGGTCGAAATCAGCCGATGGCCCCCAACAACAAGAAAAATAACAGTCAGCATTTCTATCTTACGAAATATGGTCATGTATGAAATTATATTCTATCAGATTGTTTTCAGTACACTGTAGAACATTACAAGGGACATCTTCATATTCACGGTATTTCTGAGCACTTTCTAAAAACTGACAGCTTTGGTCTCTTGAATGAGGGCCAGAGACCTCACAAACATAACTAGGGAAAACACCAAACAACCACATCCAAGTTTCTTGGAAGGTTATGTGGTGAGGGAAAAGGGATCTGAGTTTGGTTGCTTCTTACAGGGAGGTAAACAACATTTCAGAATTTATCATTTTGTCTTACTCGACAAGATATGCCAAGCTCTTCATGGTACTTCTCCCCACAGTTTATCTCTTCCATCTCCAAACTCTTTTTCCACCTGATTCCCCTCCCACTTCTCCAAAAGTCCCCTAGGCCTGTACTATCCATGCTGTGTACTGAGAAACCAGAACTTGAGCACTAAGGGCTACTTTTCAAAAAACGCTTTAAAGCAGCATTTTCTCATAGCAGTTCTACCTAGAGAGGCCACACATCTCAGGTTACGGTGAAACAAAGATGACTTGCAATGCAAAAATCCAACTTGGTAGAAAGGTATAGTGTTTGCTTCTATATTGCCCCTTAGCAGCTGAATTAGTTTAGAGTTTTACAGAAATTTCCAACAGAAATGGCCTGGTATTAAAAATTGTTTGAAAGCAAATGAATCCTGCTAACCAGGCATAGTTTTCTTTTAACCATGAATTTAACAACAAGACCTCTATTGAGAATCATTCTGCAAAGGTTTGGATGAAAAATGGAAAATTTCAACTCATACCTAGTGTTTGTCATAGAAACTCAAAAGAGAAAAGACAGCCGAGTTGCTCGTGTATTATAACAAGTGTTATGAAGTATTAGCTTAAGGCCTGGCAGCCAAGACAGCAAGGGTATCTGAATTTGAAATATGTATAGTATTTTCTTTATCTAACAAAGTTATGTACTGTCAGCAAAAGGAATAAAAGAGAGCATTGCCTTTTCCCTGCCTGATAATATCCAGGGGTCTAAAAACACATAGAGCCTGCCTGGAACCATCAGATGGGTTCATTGAGAGGGCATCTTCAGAGCTAATTCCATTTCCTGTCAGCAAAATCACTCTGAGCAAAGGCAATTGTTAGGTCCTTTGGGAACCTAGAGGGTATAAAGGTGTTCCCTGAAACCTGCCATAATCTTCTCCCACCCATTGTCTCATTCCATTTTATACTGTATGAAGCACTCATATAACATTGGTTTCTACTATTGTAGATGAGGAAACTGAGGCTCAAAGAGGGCATGAGACTTACCTATCTACCACTCATCTGTCAGTTCGTTGGACTGTGGTGGCTTGCGTGTTGCTATGATGTTAGAAGCTATACCACTGGTATTTCACCCATGGTGGACAGGTTTCGTCAGAGCTTACAGACTAAGACAGACTAGGAAGGAAGGCCTGGTGATCTACTTACAAAAATTAGTCAATGAAAATTTTATGGATCACAATAGAACATTGTCTGACTCCCATACTTTGGACATATCATCAGGAGGGATCGATTGCTAGAGGATGGCATCACGTTTGCTAAAGTAGAGGGCCAGCAAGGATGTGGGAGCCCCTCAGTGAGTTGAATTGGCACAATAGCTGCAACAATGGACTTGAGCATGTCACTAATTGTGAAGATGACGCCGGACCAGGTAACGTTTTGTTCTATTGTGCATAAGGTCACTATGAGTCAGCGTCAACTCAAATGCTACTACCTATCTAACTAAACCTAAAAAGTGGGAGAACTGGACTCTAGATCTCAGATTTCTTTCAACAATTCCCATTGTGCGGCAGAATTTGAAGAAACTGGAATGTTTCTTTGTCTAAACAGTCTTCTTCATGTTCATTGTCGTGATACTGTGCCATTCTACCCTAAGAGATATTCTTTTGGTTTAATCACTTTTAATAATAAGCAAAGCATCAAGAATTTGTGGAATGCCCACGATGGTACATTTATAAAATCTCTGCAACGTAGAGGTGCTTTTGATCATTTTACAGTTGAAAACATGGTTCAGAACAATTAAATGACTTCCTTGAGATCCCACAGCTAGGAATGGTACAGGTAGCATTTAAATCCAGGGCTCTGGGAGTAATTATTCAAAATATAAATTCCTGTGGAGGAGGAGCACATCGACCCTTTCTATAGAAATTGTTTAGCTGTTTAAAAATCATTGGCCATAAAGGTTTGATGTAGATGTAAAGAGAAATCCAGAAGTAGAGGCTATAGATTTAGATCTACTGTCAGAATGATATGGCTTCAGGGAGGGTGTATATATTTGGTGGAGGGAGTTGGTGGCATTGGTGATGAACATAAGGATGATGTGTGCCCCAGGCAAGTTATGTAACCTCTTCCTACATCATATTTTCCTCATCTATCGACTCAACGGCACTGAGTTTTTTTTTGGATAGAAACAATAGCTCATATCTTCTAGGGTTGTTGTGAAGAAGGGCACTGGAAAGGAGGTTGTAGAGTAAGCATAACCTGCAGTACCCCCAAATTTTGCCTACAGCTAGCTCTCTGGCTGAACAGAAGCTATTTTTCTTAAGGAGTGCCGGAGGAGCAAAAAGTCAAGAGCTAAACTGCTAAATGAAAGGTTGGCGGTTCAAACCCACCCAGCAGCTCTGTGAGAGAAAGAGCTGGTGATCTGCTTCCATAAAGATTACAGCCAAGAAAGAGCAATTCTTCTCTGTCACATGGGGTGGCTACGAGCTGGAATTAACTTGATGGTACTCAACAATGCCTGAATCTCTGCTATGAAAACAAAGCCAAACAAAATTTAAAAACCTTCTCTTGATCCCATTCCCCCACAGCTACTGGACCATCTCTTTGCTTCCCTTAGCAGGAAGGCTCCCCCAAGAAGTTGTCTATTCTCACTGTCTCCAGTTCTTCCCCTCCATTCTTTCTTAAACCAGCTTCAGCCAGACTTCCACCAAACCATTTTGCTGTAACTGCAATCTGACCTTCAAGTTGCTAAATCCAACAGTCAATTCTCTACCATCATACTTTCTGACCTATCGGTGACATCGCTGGTCGCTCCCTTCTCCTTAATTCATTTTCTTCCTTAGGTTACAAGATGCCCCACACTCTTGGTTTTCCTCCTACCTGACTGGTCACCTCGTCTCCATTTCTTTTGCGGGTCCTTCTTCTTCTTCCCAGATGTTAAATGTGGAAGTACTGAGGATTTTGGTCATCTTTTATTTCTTCTATCTACTCAATCCCATGGTGATCATATCTTCAGTTTGTTGTGCTATGGGGGCTTACATGTTCCTGTGATGCTAGAAGCTATGCCACCAGTATTCAAGTATCAGCAGGATCACCCATGGTGGGGGACAGGTTTCAGCTGAGCTTCCAGACGCAGACAGACTAGGAAGAAGGACCTGTGGGTCTACTTCTGAAAAGAATTACCCAGTGAAAACCTTACGAATAACAGCGGAACATTGTCTGATGTAGTGCCGGAAGATGAGCGCCTCAGGTTGGAAGGCACCCAAAATACGATCATATCCAAAGTCATGGATTTGAATGCCGTCTATTTGCTAAAAAATTTTAAGTATGCGGGTCCAGACCAGACCTTCTTCAAAGCTCCACCCTCAGAGTCAATTGCAGATTGGACTTCTGCCCTTGGGTGTCTAATTCACATTTCAAATTCACACGTCTAGAACTAAAATTCTAATGCCCCCATTCCCCATAAATCTGACTTCTCTGCAGCCTTTCTTCCACCTTCAGTAGATGGCAAATCACTCTTTCAGTTGCTCAGGTCAAAACCGTAGAGTGACATTACTCCTCATTCTTCCACACCTCACACCCAACCCCTTATCTGGGATCTGACAAATTCTCATCACTTCCATTGCTAACACTCTGGTTTGAACCCCATCATTTCTCACCCAGATTATCACAATAGCCTCCAGAATTCTACCCTTGATCCCCGCATGGAAGTCAGAGTGATCTTTTAAAATATGAGATGATCACGGCACACCTCTTGTCAACCACATGCAATGTCTCTTCATTGTGCAAAGAATAAAAACCAAGGTCTGTATAATGACCTCTAGATCTTCTGTGCTCCAACCCTGTTCCCTCTCTGTCTCCATTTCCTACTCCTCTTTCCCTCCATTCCAGCCACACTGCCCTCTTTTTTAATCTTGGAGCCCAGACACACTCTTCCTCAGGACTTATGCTCTACTGTTACCTGGAACGCTCTTCCTCCAAATACCCATTTGGTTAACTCCCTTACCTCCTTCAAGTCTTTGTATAAACATCACCTCAATGGAGCCTGGAGCCCTGGTGGGGCAGTGGTTAAGAGCTTGGCTACTAACCAAAGGGTCAGCAGTTCTAATCTACCAACTGCTCCTTTGAAACACCATGGGGCAGTTCTATTCTGTCCTATAGGGTCACAATGAGGGTGGAACTGACTCGAGGGCACATAACAACAATGGCGCCTACCTTAACACACTATTCTATTTAGTACTTTACGCTGCTCCCTAACCCACCACTGGCACTCCCATTCCTCCTCACACTGATTTACTTCTTTTTCCCATAGCACTCATCACCTTCTAAACATTCTATATATTTACCTACTAATTATGCTTATTGTGTATTTTTTGCCTTCATCCACTTGAATATAGACTTCTCAAGGGCAAATACATTGGCCTGTGTTGCTCAGTGATTATCACAAATGCCTAGAAAAATTCTTACACATACCAGTTGGTGTTGAGTTGACTCCAACTAATGGCAACTCTATGCGTGTCAGAGTAGAGCTATGCTCTACAGGGTTTTTAGTGGCTAAATATTATTTCAGAACTAGATCTCCAGGCCTTTCTGAGCTGCCTCTGGGTGGACTCGATCCTCCAAACTTTTGAATAGCAACCAAGTGGATTAACTGTTTACACCACCCACACGGGTTCACCATGAGTTGGAGTTGACTTGACGGCAACTGGTTTGCCTATACCTAGCACACACATACTAGCTATTAGTTGGATGAATAAATGAACTGAAACTTGAATGAATCTGATCCAGGAGAGAGACATCTTTTCTATATCAGCTGGTGGAACAATTACAGGTACAAAGCCAATCCTTTGCTTAATTCCAAAAGAGAGGTGTAAATTTTCCAAAGAAAAGTTAGCCTTATCTACTGTAATGAAATATATGTCAGCCACCTGGAAACAGAAATCAGAAGAAGTCAGTTCATGCAAAGAGCCTCATCCTTAGAAAGGGTAAGCATAGGTAATGTTTACACAGAAAGTGAGTCAACATTTGCATCCAAATTTTGTTTATTTTAAAAAAGAAGCTATCTGAGAGGCAGAATCCTATTAAAAATGCCTTGTTTCCCAAAGTATGTTCTGTTTAACCCCAAACTAAGGAGGCATTTAGTGGAAAAAGTGTCCTTGGGCCAAATAAAATAATAAAATGACTCTGTGTATTGCTGGCGCTGGGTCACACTAGCTCATAAGAACTGAACATGCGTATCTCTTTCCAGCTCCACACAGGTAGCTTGAAGTCTGCTGTGTTGGTAGTATTTACACCATGGAAATAGCCAATTGGCAACCAGAAAATGCTACAAATCAGGTTTTGTTATTCCTCATTAAATTTAAATAAGGTTTAAATAAGAGACCACCATACCCAAATCTACATTCTTCTAATATTTAGAGTTACTGGGTAAGCACGGTTAAGTGCTCAATGACTAGTTGAAAGGTTAGAGGTTCTAACCTACCTAGAGGCACCTTGGAAGACAGGCCTGGCACTCTGCTTTCAAAAAATCACAGCCTTGAAAGCCCTATGTAGCACAGTTCTACTCTACACACATGAGGTCACCATGAGTCTTAATAAACTCAATGGCAAATAACAACAATAACAACAGAGTTATCTGGGGAGGAAAAATTGATTTAGCTTTGTCTTTCCAGTCTTTACTAAAAGTACATAACCGTGATATCTCTCTCTCCTTTTTTTTTATTTTTTTTGCTTTGTTTTTCCATGGAACTGTTTAGACCTCTATAAAATTCAGTTTTTAAAATGCCATGATAGTGGAAATTGCCCCTCATGTGCCTGCCAGTTTGTCGTATTGTAGGGGCTCGTGTGTTGCTGTGATGCTGAAAGCTATGCCACTGGTATTCAGATACCAGGAGGGTCACCCATGGAGGACAGGTTTCAGCTGAGCTTCCAGAGTAAGACAGACTAGAAAGAAGAACCCGGCAGTCTACTTCTGAAAAGCATTAGCCAGTGAAAACCTTATGAATAGCAGCAGAACATTGTCTGATATAGTGCTGGAAGATGAGCCCCCCAAGTTGGAAGGCACTCAAAAGACAACAGGTGAAGAGCTGCCTCCTCAAAGTAGAGTCAACCTTAATGATGTCGATGGAGTAAAGCTTTCAGGACCTTCATTTGCTGTTGTGGCACAACTCAAAATGAGAAGAAACAGCTGCAAACATCCATTAATAATCAGAACCTGGAATGTACTAAGTATGAGTCTAGGAAAATTGGAAACCGGCAGAAATGAAATGGAATGCATAAACATCGATATCCTAGGCATTAGTGAGCTGAAATGGACCGGTATTCGTCATTTTGAATCGAACAATCATATAGTCTACTATGCTGGGAATGGCAACTCGAAGAGGAATGGTGTTGCATTCATCGTCAAAAAGAACGTTTCAAGATCTATCCTGAAGTACAACGCTGTCAGTGATAGGATAATATCCATACGCCTACAAGGAAGGTCAGTTAATATGACTATTATTCAAATTTACGCACCAACCACTAGGGCCAAAGATGAAGAAATAGAAGATTTTTATCAGCTGCTACAGTCTGAAATTGATCGAACATGCAATCAAGATGCCTTGATAATTACTGGCAATTGGAATGCAAAAGTTGGAAACAAAGAAGAAGGATCAGTAGTTGGAAAATACGGCCTTGGTGATAGAAACAATGCTGGGGATCGAATGATAGAATTTTGCAAGACCAACAACCTCTTCATTGCAAATACCTTCTTTCACCAATGTAAACGGTGACTATACACATGGACCTCGCCAGATGGAACACACAGAAATCAAATTGACTACATCTGTGGAAAGAGGCAATGGAAAAGCTCAATATCATCAGTCAGAACGAGGCCAGGGGCTGACTGTGGAACAGACCATCAATTGCTCATATGCAAATTCAAGCTGAAACTGAAGAAAATCAGAGCAAGTCCATGAGAGCCAAAATATGATCTTGAGTATATCCCACCTGAATTTAGAGACCATCTGAAGAATAGATTTGACTCATTGAACACTAGTGACCAAAGACCAGATGAGTTGTGGAATGACATCAAGGACATCATCCATGAAGAAAGCAAGAGGTCACTGAAAAGACAAGAAAGAAAGAAAAGACCAAGATGTATGTCAGAGGAGACTCTGAAACTTGCTCTTGAGTGTCAAGCAGCTAAAGCAAAAGGAAGAATTGATGAAGTAAAAGAACTGAACAGAAGATTTCAAAAGTCGTCTCGAGAAGACAAAGTATTATAATGACATGTGCAAAGAGCTGGAGATGGAAAACCAAAAGGGAAGAACACTCTTGGCGTTTCTCAAGCTGAAAGAACTGAAGAAAAAATTCAAGCCTTGAGTTGCAATAGTGAAAGATTCCATGGGGAAAATATTAAACGATGCGGGAAGCATCAAAAGAAGATGGAAGGAACACACAGAGTCATTATACCAAAAAGAATTAGTCGATATTCAACCATTTCAAGAGGTGGCATATGATCAGGAACCAATGGAACTGAAGGAAGAAGTCCAAGCTGCTCTGAAGGCATTGGTGAAAAACAAGGCTCCAGGAATTGATGGAATATCAATTGAGATGTTTCAACAAACAGATACAATGCTGGAGGTGCTCACTCATCTATGCCAAGAAATATGGAAGACAGCTTCCTGACCAACGGACTGGAAGAGATCCATATTTATGCCTATTCCCAAGAAAGGTGATCCAACTGAATGTGGAAATTATAGAACAATATAATTAATATCACACGCAAGCAAAATTCTGCTGAAGATCATTCAAAAGCTGCAGCAGCATATCAACAGGGAACTGCCAGAAATTCAGGCCGGTTTCAGAAGAGGACATGGAACCAGGGATATCATTGCTGATGTCAGATGGATCCTGGCTGAAAGCAGAGAATACCAGAAGGACGTTTACCTGTGTTTTATTGACTATGCACAGGCATTCGACTGTGTGGATCATAACAAACTATGGATAACACTGCGAAGAATGGGAATTCCAGAACACTTAACTGTGCTCCTAAGGAACCTGTACATAGATCAAGAGGCAGTTGTTCGGACAGAACAAGGGGATACTGATTGGTTTAAAGTCAGGAAAGGTGTGTGTCAGGGTTGTATTCTTTCACCATGCCTATTTAATCTGTATGCTGAACAAATAATCCAAGAAACTGGACTATATGAACAAAAACGGGGCATCAGGATTGGAGGAAGACTCATTAACAACCTGCGTTATGCAGATGACACAACCTTGCTTGCTGAAAGTAAAGAGGACTTGAAGAGCTTACTAATGAAGATCAAAGACCACAGCCTTCAGTATGGATTACACCTCAACACAAACAAAAATCCTCACAACTGGACCAATGAGCTACATCATGATAAACAGAGAAAAGATTGAAGTTGTGAAGGATTTCATTTTACTTGGATCCACAATCAACAGCCATGGAAGCAGCAGTCAAGAAATCAAAAGACGTATTGCATTGGGCAAATCTGCTGCAAAGGACCTGTTCAAAGTGTTGAAGAGCAAAGATGTCATCCTGAAGGCTAAGGTGCGCCTGACCCAAGCCATGGCATTTTCAATCGCATCATATGCATGTGAAAGCTGGACAATGAATAAGGAAGACCAAAGAAGAGTTGATGCCTTTGAATTTTGGTGCTGGTGAAGAATATTGAAGAATATGGACTGCCAAAAGAACAAACAAATCTGTCTTGGCAGAAGTGCGGCCAGAATGCTCCTTAGAGGCAAGGATGGTGAGACTGCGTCTTACATACTTTGGACATGTTGTCAGGAGGGATCAGTCCCTGGAGAAGGACATCATGCTTGGCAGAGTACAGGGCCAGCGGAAAAGAGGAAGACCCTCAGCAAGGTGGATTGACACAGTGACTGCAGCCATGAGCTAAAGCATAACAAAGATTGTAAGGATGGCGCAGGACCGGGCAGCGTTTTGTTCTGTTGTGCATAGGGTCGCTATGAATCAGAACCAACTCGACGGCACCTAACAACAACAACAAAAGTGGAAATTGCATGAAATTTTTGAGTCAGAAAAGCCCAGGTTACCAAATGTATAATCATGGGCAAAATAGGTAAATATCTCTGAGCACTAGTTCCTTCTTATGAAGTAAGGAAAATATCTAACTTGCAAGCTTTTTAAAAGGCTTAAAAAAAATATGTGATAGTACTTGACACATATTACGTACTTAATAAATGTTGCTTTTCCTCTTTCCCATCCCCAAGTCCCTAGCCTCACTTTTGGAAAATGTAAAATGATAGCAGAATCCTTCCTGTTGCCTGAGTTGGAATTACCACCTAGAAATTTATTTCTCATCATGTAATTGTTGTTAGGTGCTGTTAAGTCAGTACAGACGCATAGCAGCCACATGAATTACAGAGCTAAACATTGCCTGGTCCTGCGCCATCTTCACAATAATTGGTATATTTAAGCCCATTGCTGCAGCCACTGTGTAATATAATTAGATAAACAAATTCATGATGAAGGCATTTCTTGTACCAACAGATTATTTGTAATAATACTTTATACGATCTTTATTCTAAACTTAGATTTAAATGTTGATTTACCATACAACAGTTTGTATGATAATTAAAAAAAATCTTGCTGTAGAATTTCAGAGTTTTGTTTTGATTGCTTGTTTATTTGTTTGGCAATTTCTCTAGTCTTCTCAATTTTTTTTTTAAACTTTGTTGTGTTTTAGGTAAAAGTTCACAGCAGAGATTAGTTTTTCATTCAAAAATTCATACACAAATTGTTTTGTGAATCAGTTGCCATCCTCGCGTTGTGTCAGCTCTCTCCCCCTTTCCCTTTCCACCTGGGTTCTCCTGTCCATTCTTCCAGCTTTCCTGTCCCTTCTTGCTTTCATCTCTTTGCTTTTGGGCAGGTGTTGCCATTTGGTCTCCTATACTTGATCGAACTAAGTAGCATTTTCCTCAAGTACGTTATTGTTTGTTTTATAGTCCTGTCTAATCTTTGGCTGAAAGGTGGACTTCAGAAGTGGCTTCAGTTCTGAGTTAGCACTATGTCCTGGGGCCATGGTCTCAGGGTTCCTCCAGTCTCTGTCAGACCAGTAAGTCTGGCCTTTTTTTTTTTCTTTTTGTGAATTTGAATTTTTACATTTTTCTGCCACTCTGTCTGAGACCCCCTATTATGATCCCTGTCAGAGCAGTTGGTGGTGGTAGCTGGGTACCGTCTGGTTCTTTTGGGCTCAGGCTGGCAGAAGCTGTGGTCCAGATGGTCCATTAGTACTTTGGACTAATATTTCCCTTGTGTTTTTGGTTTTCTTCATTTAGACTGGATGGGGCCAAGAGATCTACTTTAGGTGGCAGCTCTTAAGCTTTTAAGACCATAGATGCTACTCACCAAAGTAGGATGTAGAACATTTTCTTTATGCCAATTGACCTAGATGTTCCCTGAGACCATGATCCACAGCCCTCAGCCCAGCAACTTGGTCCCTCAAGATGTTGGCATGTGTCTGGGAAGCTTCTATGATTTTGCCTTGGTCAAGTTGTGCTGCCTTCCACTATATCGTACGTTGTCTTTTCCTTCACCAAAATTAATACCTGTCTACTATTTAGTTACTGAATTTACCTCCCCACCCCGCTTCCTCATAACTATCAAAGATCTTTTTTTTTCTGTGTATAAACCTTTTCTTAGGTTTTTATAATAGTGGTCTCATATATTTGTCCTTTTATGATTGACTTATTTCACTTAGCATAATGCCCTCCAGATTTATCCATGTTGTGAGATGTTTCACAGATTCATCATTGATCTTTACCTTAGCACAGTATTCCATTGTATGCATGTGCCCTAATTTGTTTATCCTTTCATCTGTTGGTGGCACTTAGGTTGTTTCCATCTTTTTGCTATTGTGAATGGTGCAGCAATAAACATGGGTCTACCCGTGTGACAGCTCTTATTTCTCTAGGACATATTCTTAGGAGTTGGATTGTTGGATCTATGGTATTTCTATTTCTAGTTTTTTAAGGAAGTGACATATCATTTTTGAAAATGGTTGTACCGTTTCACATTTCCACCAACAGTGCATAAGAGTTCCAATATCCCCACAACCTCTCCAACATTTGTTATTTTCTTTTTTTGATTCGTGCCAGTAATGTCGGGGTGAGATGGTATCTCAGTGTAGTTTTGATTTGCATTTCTCAAATGGCCAATGATCTCTACAATTTCCTCTTGTGTCTTTTATCTGCCTGGATGTCTTCTTGGGTGAAGTGTCTGTTCATATCCTGTGCCATTTTTTAATTGGGTTGTCTTTTTGTTGTTGAGATGTTGAAGTATTTTATAGATTTTAGAGATTATACCCTGGTCAGATATGTCGTAGTCAAAATTTTTTCCCTGATGTGTAGGTTCTCTTTTTACTCTTTTGGTGAAGTCTTTTGATGAGCATAAGTGTTTAATTTTTAGGAGCTCTCAGTCGTCTAGTTTATCTTCTGGTGTTTGTGCATTGTTAGTTATGGTTTTTATTCTATGTATGCTGTGTAGCCTTGTTCCTATTTTTTCTTCCATGATGTTTATCATTTTAGGTTTTACATTTAGTTCTTTGATTCATTTTGAGTTAGTTTTTGTGTATAGTGTGAGATATAGGTCCTGTTTCATTTTATTACTGAAGGACATCCAGTTTTGCCAGCACCATTTGTTAAAAAGACTGTCATTGGTCCTTTGTCAAACATCAGCTGACGGTAAGTAGATGGAGATACGTTTGCATTCCTGATTCTGTTCCATTGGGGTGTGCGTCTGTTGTACAAGTCCTAGGCTGTTTTGACTACTGTGGCTGTACAGGAGATTCTGAGATCAGGTACTGCGAGGCCTCCTACTTTGTTCTTTTTCTTCAATAACGCTTTGCTTAACTGGGGACTCTTGCTTTTCCACAGAAAGTTGGTGATTAGTTTTTCCATTTTGCTAAAGAATGCTGTTGGTATTTGAACGGGATTGCATTATATCTGTAGATGACTTTGGAATAGAACTGACATTTTCACAATGTTGAGTCTTCCTATACATAAATAAGCTTAATATGTTTTTCCATTTATGTAGGTCTCTACTGGTTTCTTGCAATACTGTTTTGTAGTTTCTTTGTACAGGTCTTTTATATCCCTGGTTAGGTTTATTCCTAAGTATTTTATCTTTTTAGGGGCTATCATAAATGGTATTGTTTTCTTGATCTCCTTTTTGAAGTTCTCTTTGTTAGTGTATAGGAATCCAGCTGATTTTTGTATGTTGATCTTGTATCCTGCAACTCTGCTAAATCTTTCTATTAGTTCCAGAAGTCTTCTTGTGATTCTTTGGGGTTCTCGATGTATAGGATCAGATCATCTGCTAGAAGGGGATAGTTTTACTTCTTCCTCTACAATTTAGATACCTTTATTTCTTTTTCTTGCCTTACTGCTCTAGCTAGGACTTCCAGCACAATGTTAAATCGGAGTGGTGATAAAGGGCATCCTTGTTTTGTTCCTGTTCTCAAAGGGAATGTTTTCAGCCTCTCTCCATTAAGAATAATGTCGGCTGCTGTATAGATAGACCTCTATTATACTGAGACATTTTCCTTCTATAACTATTTTGCTGAGAGTTTTTATCAGAAATGGGTGTTGGACTTTGTCAAATGCCTTTTTTGCATCGATTGAGATAATTCTTTAATTTATGTGATAGATTATGTTGATTGATTTTCTTAATGTTGAACCACCTTTGCATGCTTGGTATAAATCTCACTTGGTCGTGGTGTATTTTTTTTTTTTTTTTTTTGATGTCATGCTGAATTCTATTGGCTAGAATTTTGTTCAGATTTTTTACATCTGTATTCATGCAAGATATTGGTCTCTAATTTTCTTTTTTTTTTTTTTTTCGTGGTGTCTGCCTGGTTTTGGTATCAGGGTTATGCTGGCTTCGCTTCATAGAATGAATTCGGAAGTATCCCTTCCTTTTCTATTTTCTGAAATGGTTTGAGTAATACTGGTGCAAGCTTTTCTCTGAATGTTTGGTAGAATTCTCCAGTGAAGGCATGTGGGCCAGGGCTTTTTTGTTATTGTTGTTGGGAGGTTTTTTTGTTTTTGTTTTTTACTGTGTTTTCGATCTCTCCTGTTGTCATGGGTCTGTTCAGATTTTCAACCTAATTTGTGTTAGTTTAGGTAGGTAGTGTGTTTCTAGAAATTTGTCCATTTCCTCTAGGTTTTCAAATTTGTCGCAGTATAGTTTTTCATAGTACTCTGTTATGATCCTTTTTATTTCAGTTGGGTCTGTATTGTAATGTCCCCCATTTCAATTCTTGTTGGAGTTATTTGCATCCTCTTCTGTTTTTCTTTTGTTGGTTTGGCCAATGGGATGTTGATCTTGGTGATCCTTTCAAAGAACCAAGTTTTTCTTTTGTTTATTCTTTCTATTGTTTTTCTCTTCTCTATTTCATCTCTGATCTTTATTTCCTTTCTTCTGGTGGCTGTGGGCTTCTTTTGCTGTTCTTCTATTTCATTGAGTTATATAGCTAATGTTTTGATTGTGCCCATTTATTCTTTTTTGGTATTTGTTTATGTATTGCTATAAATGGACCTCTGAGCACTGCCTTTGCTGTGCCCCAAAGGTCTTTGTATGATGTGCTTTCATTCTCATCTGATTCTAGGAATTTTTTTATTCTATGTTTAATTTCTTCTATTACACAGTGGTTTTTATTCAGGTGTTTTATTCAGGAGTTATTCAGTCTCCATGTATCCGATTTTTTTTTTCTTGCTCTTCCTGTTATTAATTTCTACTCTTATGGTATTGTGATCAGAAAATCTTTTGTCAAAGGTTGCTTTGTGGCCTAAGATGTGGTCTATTCAGGAGAACATTCCATGTATGTTGGAAAAGAATGTGTACTTTGCTGCTTTTGGGTGGAGTGTTCTGTATATATCTATGAGAGTTCTGTCTTCTTGGTGGATTGTCCCTTGAATCATTATATAATGTCCTTCCTTACCTTTTATAGTTGACCTAGCCTTAAAGTCTATTTTACCTAAGGTTAGTGTTGTCATTGCTGCTCTTTTTGCTTACTGGTTGCTTGATATCTTTTTTTTTTTCCACCCTTTGATTTTTGATATATTTATGTCTTTGTGTTTAAGGTGTGTCTTCTGTAGACAGAATATTGATTGGTCATGTCTTTTTATCCATTCTACCATCTCTGTATCTTTATGAGTACATTTAAGCCATTTTCATTCAGTGTGATTATCTATAGGCATAAGTTTATTGCTGTCTTATTGTTGTTCTTTTGTTGGTTTTTGTGGTGCTGACGTTGTTTTTTATTCCTCTTACTTTCCTGTACTGAGTTTTTTTTTGTTTATAGGTTTTCTTTTATTTCGTTGTTATAGATTTTGTGTTTATCGAGTTTTTATTCTTCTTTATTTTGATGGGTAGGTTTATTAACTTCCTTCATGATTACCTTGAAATTTACACTTAGCTTCCTAACCTTGAACCTTTTGTTACTTGATATTGCCTTGACTTTCTCTCCATTTGCAAATTCTATGCCTACATTATTTATTCCCTCTTTTATTATTTGACATTGTCATCGTTTACAGATGGATATCTCTGTTTCTGTTTTAAAAGTCTATTAACTTTTTTTTTATTATTATTGAGAGTTCTTTACCTAGGTTGGTACCTGGCGATGCCGTCCTGTGTCCTAGACTCAGATTGTTGTCTGATCCTGTTGGTTCTCTAACTGAAGGACTTCTTTTAATATTTAAGTTTTATTTGGTTTTTAACTCCCTTAAATCCTGTTTATCTGGAAATGTCCTCATTTCACCATCATAGTTGAGAGAGAGTTTTGTGGGACATGTTTTTATTGGTTGGCAGTTATTTCTTTTCAGCTTTTATATATGTCATCCCACTGACTTTTTGCCTGCATAGTTTCTGCTAATTAGTCAGAGTTTAGTCTTACTGTTTCACCTTTGTACATGACTTTTCATTTTTCTTGAGCTGCTCTCAGGATTCTTTCTTTGTCTTTGGTTTTGGCAAGTGTGATTATGATATGTCTTGGTGATTTTCTTCTGGGGTCTACCTTATATGGGGTTTGTTGAGCTTCTTGGATGATCTGCTTTTAATCTTTCATGATTTTGTGGAAGTTTTCTGCCAGCAAGTCTTCAACAATCTTCTCTGTGTTTTCCATTTTCTCCTCCTGTTCTGGAACTCCGATTATGCACATATTTTTTCTCTTGATTGTGTCCCACATATTAGCCTTTCTTCATTTTTCTTCAGTTTTTTCTCAAACAAAGTGGTATCTATGGATTTGTCTTCCGTCTCCTTTATTCTATCTTTCTTTTTTTCCAAATTTGCTCCTAAAACATTCTATTGAGTTGTTTGTTTTTGAAATTTTGTTGTTTATCTTTTTGATTTCTAGTTCCTGTTTTATATGATTTCTAATTGATTATTTATTTTGGTATTTTGCTCTTGTGTCAATTTCCTGAATTCTATTGCTTTGTGTTTTCCTGGATTTGGCTATGTTTTTGTGGGTTTTCTCTGTGTTTTCCATGATTTCGTCTGTTTTCCTTGGCTTTGTCTGTGTTTTCCTTATTTCTTCCCTAATACCTTCGAGAGGCCTAAATACTAGTCTTTTGAATTCCATATCAGGTAGTTCCAATGCCTTTTCTTCTACTGGAAGATAATCTGATTCTTTATTTTGGTCACTTGCTGGAGCCACCTTGTTCTGCCTTTTTTAATATGTTTTGATATTGTCTGCTGTCCCCAAGACATTAAGGTATTATTTTCTTTATTTGTTGAATGTATGTTTATTTGTTTTGTCCTGAATTTTTGTTGTGTTTTGGTCTGTCAGGGCAGGCATGCTGAACATGCTCTGCTGCTTGCTCATCTGTGGAAACAATAGCTCTCACCACCATTCTGGCTGGACAGGGCAGCAGCAGGAAGGGCGAGTCCACTTCACTGTATACTGGTTTGGTGAGGTGGCTGAGGGTGAACTGGGTGGGCACTGCTCTGCCTCCTGATGTTGGTCCAGCAGTATGGGAGTGTTCATATTCCCTTGCCAGATGGGCGAGGATGTCAGACGGTGAGTGATACCAGCTTGCTTGTCACCATTCTGAAGCTGGTCTAGTGGCAGGAGGGGAGGGGTGGTTTGGGCCCTGTGTGGTGGTGGACCAAGTGCCAGGGACATTGTAGCTGTGGTAGTGTGGCAGGGGTCAGCAGGAAAGGGGGAGAGGTGGCATACAGGGGTAGGTGAGATGGAGACAGAAGAGAAAAAAACAGAAAGGGGAGAAAGAAAAGGAAGAGAGAGGGGGAAAAAAGCTGCACAGTGGGATGGGGCAGGGTGAGCCTTGGGGGGAGCTTGTATTGTGGACCCTAGTACTGGGGGCTGCTGGATGGGAGATTCTTGCTTCAACTTAACAGAATGGAAAGGGGTGGGAAAGCATGTTTCTCAGGTTACTGGGTACTCCGCCTCCTGTTGGGAGCTCTGTAAATTTGCCTTCCTATACTCCCTGTATGAGCTCATTACTGGCTGTGTTCCAAAATGGGGAAGCTGTGTAATGTTAGGTGACAGAGGATCTCCACCCTGTATCTCTCCTTGTTCTCTGTTTTCCTTCAGTTTCTTCTTCCCTTCAGTGTTTGATCTAGTTCTTTATCCCTTCATTTGATGGTTAGGGTTCCAGGATAGGTGTTTGTATATGTTTTACTTAGGTTTTCAGGTCTTTGCTGCAGACAGATGGCACTATGGGTCTGTCTAGGTGCCATCTTGGCTCTGCCTCACCTTCTCAATTTTTTTTCCTGATGAGTTTTCTTATATCCGTGGAGAAATTTTTGAATTTTACTTCTTTGAGAAAGACTTTAGTCTATTCCTAAATTACAAGTAAGGGTTTTGGTTCTAAGGAGCTCCAGTTAGGTGTGAATTTTCTGTAGCTATGGTGGGCATCTTTCCCTAGTAAATGAATTGTGCTATATACTAAGTGTGTATCTCATACAAATATCAAAAACAAAAACCAAACAAACCTGTTGCCACTGAGTTGATTTCGACTCATGCCAGCCCTATGTGTCATGGAGTATAATTGCTCCGTATGATTTTCTTGACCGTGATCTTTACAGCAAATTGCCAGGCCTTTCTTCTGTGGTGCCCCTGAGTGGATTCAAACTGCCAACCTTTAGGTTAGTAGTTGAGTGCAAACCATTTGCACCCCCAGGGAGCTTATCTCTTAAGACACTGTAAAATCTTCTTAGGTAAAATAATTTGGTCTCTCTTGTTTATTATAGACCAAAATGGCTAATTGTAGAAGTTTCTAGGAAATTTTGCTTCCTAAGCAATCCCAATTTCAACTCAAGAAGTTGTTCTTTGTCAAAATTTCCTTGCCTTGTGCTAAATAGTATCCAGCAAAAGTGTAACAGCTTTTATCAGAATAATACATATTCCAAATGATGTTTCAAAACCACTATGAATAATTCTTTTCATATGCTAATTGAAGACATGGTAGGTTATGCAAGGAAAAAAGTAACAAAACAAGACAAAACAAAAGCCTGTCTTCTGAAAAGGATTTCCTCTGGGACTCAGTCAGGAGGCATCTTGGCTGGAACATGCCGTGTGATTTTCTGTCATCACTCTCCAGACTCTGGGGAGACTGGATGAGAAGGGAAGGTATACACGTGACTGCCATGGAAGAAGTCCTGGGCACTATTCACAGAGAGAGTACAGTAAGATTGGGATTCTGATGTGTAGAAGTCCTGGCTATCAAAAATCTCAAGGCCCTTCCTTCCTGGCCTCCATTGGAAACATGAAATAGTAATCTTCAGAAACACAAAATGGTCAGCTCTAGACATTTTGTGGGTTGCCATGATTTTTCTTTCCTATTAGCTCCAGGAATGAGTTATCTTTAGGATCTCTTCAAGGTATGTGTATATTTCTGTGAAGAGAAACAAGCACATTTGAGAGTAGCCATCTGCAAGAGGTCTCCCTGGAGCACCAGTTCACTTTATTACATTGTTGTGATTTGGCTATTGCCAAAATTCTTGTGTGTTAAAACAGTCACTTAAAATTCCATTAATCCAAAAGAAAAAAAACCTCTGCCAAGGAGGAATTATAGCTAAAGCACGTACATTAATAAACTACATAACTAACAACAACGGTAACAAAAGTTTAACCTTTCTTGAATGCATTCTTACTAGTATTTAGCAATATTACCATTTAAAAACCCTGTCAATTTTACAGGTGAGAAAAAATATATATTTTAAATCTTGTTTGGAGTTAGTAGTGAAATTGAATGGTTTTCTGTATTTGTTAACTATTTACATTTCCTTTAAAAATTTTGTTCATATCTGTCTTAGTTATTCAGTGCTGCTATTTTTTTTTTTTTTTATAACAGAAATACCACAAGTGGATGGCTTTAGCATACAGAAATTTATTCTCTCAAAGTTTAGGAGGCTAGAAGTCCAAATTCAGAGTGCCAGATCTAGGGGAAGGCTTTTTCTGCCAGATCCGGGGAAATGCCCTTATCATGAATCTTCCCTTGAGCTAGGAGCTCCTCAGTGCAGGAGCCCCAGGTCCAAAGGATGCACTCCACTCCCAGCTCTTCTTTCCTGATGGTAACGAGGTCCCTCTCCTCTCTGCTTGATTCTCTCTTTTATATCTCAAAAGAGATTGACTCAAAATACAACCTAATCTTGTAGATTCAGTCTTGCCTCATTAGCATAACTGCCTGTAATCCTGCCTCATTAACATCATAAGTTAGGATTTACACACATAAAATAATCGCATCAGATTGCAAAATGGTGGACAACCACACAATACTGGAAATCATGGCCTAGCCAAGTTGACACATTTTGGGGGGACATGATTCAAACTATAACAATATCCTTTGCACGTTTCTTTTTTTTAAATCTTGAAGAATATAATGTATTTTACAAAAAATTAAAAACAAGATTAAATCTATATGCTATTGCTTATTACTTAGTTTGTCATAATGAAATGCTATGTACAGCCTAAATTGTAAATTATTTATGAGACAAAGGTTATGATCAAAGATGTGGCATTCTTTTTTAGTAAAAGTGTTTTTTGTTTTGTTTTGCTTTGCTTTAAAGAACAGAAATTTATTTTCTCACAGCTCTGGAGGCTAAAAGTCCAAATCAGGGTCTCTGCTGTGTCAACTCCTTCCTTGTTGGTAGCCCCACGTGATCCTTGGTTCCTTGGCTTGTGTGTGCTTGCTTCTCTGTTTAATCTGCTTTTTTTTTTTTACTGTACTTTATTTTTATTGTACTTTCGATTGAGGTTTATAGAACAAACTAGCTTCTCATTAAACAGTACACATATTGTTTTATGATATTGGTTAACAACCACACGACGTGTCACCACTCTCCCTTCTTGACCTTGGGTTCCCTATTACCACTTTCCAGTTTCCTCCTGCCTTCTAGTCCTTGCTCCTGGGCTGGTGTGCCCCTATAGTCTTGTTTTGTTTTATGGGCCTGCCTGATCTTTGGCTAAAGGGTGAACCTCAGGACTGACTTCATTACTGAGCTAAAAGGGCGTCCTGGGGCCATACTCTTAGGGTTTCTCCAGTCTCTGTTAGACCAGTAAGTCTGATCTTTTTTTGTGAGCTAGGATTTTGCTCTACATTTTTCTCCAGCTCTGTCCAGAACCCTCTATTATGATCTCTGCAGAGCAGTCAGTGGTGGTAGCCAGGCACCATCTAGTTGTACTAGACTCAGTCCGGTGGAGGCTGTGGTAGTTGTGGTCTTTTAGGCCTCTGGGCTAATCTTTCCCTTGTGTTTTTAGTTTTCTTCAATCTCCCTTGCTCCCGAAGGGATGAGACCAGTGGAGTATCTTAGATGTCTGCTTACAGGCTTTTAAGACCCAAGACGCTACTCACCAAAGTAGATTGTAGAACATTTTCTTTATAAACTATGTTATGCCAATTGAGCTAGATGTTCCCCAAGACAATGGTCCCCACAGCACTCAGCCTAGTAATTCAATCCCTCAGGGAGTTCAGATATGTCTATGGGAGTTCCATGACCTTGCCTTGGACAAATTGTGCTGGCTTCCCCAATATTGTGTACTGTCTTACCCTTCACTAAAGTTACCACTTATCCATTGTCTACTTAGTGTTTTCCTCTCCCACCCCTTCCCTCCCTCGTAACCAACAAAGAGTGTTTCTTTTTGTGTGTAAACCTTCCATGAGTTTTTACAATAGTGAGCTCATACGATATTTGTCCTTTTGTGGTTGACTTATTTCACTCAGCATAATGCCCTCCAGATTGATCCATATTGTGAGATGCTTTGCAGATTCATCATAGTTCTTTATCACTGTGTGTATGTACCATAGTTTATCTATTCATCTGTTGATGGACATTTAGGTTGTTTCCATCTTTTTGCCATTATAAACAACGTCGCAATGAACACGGGTATGCATATGCCTATTCGTGTGACAGCTCTTATTTCTCTAAGATATATTCCTAGGAGTGGAATTGCTGGATCATATGGTATTTCTATTTCTAGCTTTCTAAGGAAGCACTACATCATTTTCCAAAATGGTTGTACCATTTTGCATTCCCACCAGCAGTGCATAAGAGTTCCAATCTCCCCACAGCCTTTTGAACATTTGCTATTTTCTGGTTTTTTTGATTCATGCCAGTAATGCTGGGGTGAGATGGTATGTCATTGTGGTTTTGATTTGCATTTCTCTAATGACTAGTGATCTCAAGCATTTCCTCATGTGTCTGCTAGCTACTTATATGTCTTCTTTGATGAAGTGTCCGTTCATTTCATTTGCCCGTTTTTTAATTGGATTATTTGTCTTTTTGATGAAGAGGTGTTGGGTTTTCCTGTAGATTTAAGAGATTAGAACTTTGTCTGATTTTTAATAGACAAAATTTTTTCCCAGTCTGTGGTTCTCTTTTTACTCTTTTGGTGACATCTACTGATGAGGAAAAGAGTTTAATTTTCAGAAGATTTCAGTTATCTAGCTTATCTTCTGGAGTTTGTGAGTTTTAGTTATGGTTTGTCTTTTATGGTAGATTTTGTTTTAAAGTCTATTTTATCTGAGATTAGTATTGCCACTCCTGTTCTTTTTTGGTAGCTGTTTGCATGATATATATTTTTTCCATCCTTTGATTTTTAATGTATTTACGTCTTTGTTTCTAAGCATATTGATTCTGTTTTTTCATTCATTCAATTACTGTCTGTCTCTTTTTGGGTGCATTTAGGCCATGTATGTTCAGCGTAATTATCAATAGGTGTGAGTTTATTGCTGTCAGTTTATAGTGTTTTCTTTGCAGTGCTGATGTTTTCTTTGTTCCCCTTACTCTTCTGCGCTGAATTCTTTTGTTTGTGGATTTTTTTTCATTTCTTTTGTTTTTGTAGATTTTCTTTTTACTGAGACTTTATGTTTTTCTTCTTTATTTTCATGAGTAGGTTTGTTAACTTTCTTTGTGGTTACCTTGAAATTTACCCTTATCTTCCTAGGTTTGAACCAGTGTTTTATTAGTTGGTATCATCTTACATTCATCTCCATTAGAAAGTTCTATACCTACATGGTTTGTTTCCTCTTCTATTGTTCTCATGTTATTGTCATTTACAGATTAACCTCTCTGGTTCCCTGTTGCAAATCTTTTAGTTTTGAATAGTCCTCGAGAGTTAATTTCCTAGGTTGGTATCTGGCTAGTGAGATCTTGAGTCCTAGATTCAGGCTGCCATCTGATGTTGTTTGTTCTCAAAGCAAAGGACTCCCTTTAATAATTCTTGTAAGTTTGGCTTGGTTTTTACATATTCCCTTAATTTCTGTTTATTTGGAAATGTCCTAATTTCACCATCATATTTGAAGGAGAATTTTGCAGGATATATTATTCTTAGTTGGCAGTGTTTTTTCTTCCAAGGTTTCCCATTTGTCATCCCATTGCCTTCTTGCCTGTATGGTTTCTGCCTAATGATCAGAGCTTAGTCTTATTGTTTTCCCTCTGTATGTGCCTTTTATTTTTCCTGAGGCTGCTCTCAGGATTTTTTCTTTGTCTTTGGTGTTAGGGAGTGTGATTATGATATGCCTTGGTGATTTTCTTCTGGGGTCTATCCTATATGGGGTTCATTGAGCTTCTTGGAGGTCACCTTTTCATCTTTCATGATATCAGGGAAGTTTTCTGTCAGCAATTGTTCAATGAACCTCTCTGTGTTTTCCATTTTCTCCCTGTCTTCTGGAACTCCAATCACTTGCAAAATTTTACTTTTGATTGTGTCTCACATAATCTCAGGGTTTCTTCATTTTTCTTCAGGCTTTTCTCTGATTTTTCCTCAAACAAAGTGGTATCCAAGTATTCGTCTTTCATTTTGCTGATTCTATCTTCCATTGTTTCAAACTCACTCCTCAGACCTTTTATGACATTGTCCATTTCTGAAATCTTCTTGTTTATCTTTTGGATTTCTAATTGTTGTTTTTGCATGATTTCTATTTGTGAATTTATTTTGACATTTTTTCCTGCATTATTTTCCTGATTTCTTCCATTTTTTTCTGTATTTTCCATGAATGTATCTGCATTTTCCATGAATTTGTCTATTTTTTCCTCATTTTTGTCTGCTTTTTGCTTCAACTCTTGGATAGCTCTGAATATGAGAGGTTTGAATTCTCTATCAGGTAGTTCCAGTGCCTTTTCTTCTACTGGAAAGTCATCTGGTGTTTTATTTTGGATGCCTACTGGAACCATTCTGTCCCAGTTTTTTGTATGTTTTGATATTGTCTGCTGTCTTCAGGACATTCAGTAGTTATTTTCTTCATTTATTGATTGCATCTTTGTTTGTTTTGTCCTGCTTTTTTATTTCATTTGGTTTTGTCTGAGCAGGCAGGCTGTACGTTCTTTGTTGTTTGCTTGTCCGTGGGTATGATACTTTTTACCTCCTTGTCCAATGGGCAGGGCCAGTTGCTCAGCTATAGTGCACCAGGGCAGGTCCTGCTGAAAGGGAGGGGTTGGGATGGGTTGTTTGTGGCATGTACCGGGGCCAACAGGGTGGACTAGTTGTCAGTGCTTGGCAGGTTCCTGTATGCTGTGCCTGTGCTGCTCAGGGGTGTGTTGTCCAGCTCATGGTGCAGATAGGCAGGAGGGAGAAGGAGGTTGTGATGTGTGAAGTTAAGTTGTGTATGGGAAAGAAAACTACAGAGAGGAGAGAGAAACAGAAGCCAACAAAAAAAGTGCTGAGGGGGCCTGCCATTGGAGTAGAGAGATGAGAAACCAAGGTATGAAAAACAAAAAGAAAATAAAAAAAGAGAGAGAAAATAAATAAATACAAGAAAATGCACCCAGTGATCTCACCAGTGACCAGGGAACTGGTTCCCAGGCCTTGAGGGACAGCCAGTCTAGAAGGGACAAAGATGGCACAGAGCACCAGGTATTTGGAGACAGAAAAAAAAGGTAAGTAGAGAGAGATGAAAAATGAGGAAAAAGAAAAAAAAAAAAAAAAAAGGCCCAAGGATCCCACCAAAATGGCGGCATAGATGGAGGAAGCAGTTCCCCTGCCGAGTGGCACTTCATCCCTGTCAAGAAGAAGAAAAGATGGCACACCGAGCCAGGTGCTTGAGAGAAAGGAGGAGGAGGAGGTGAGAGACAGGGAAGAAACAAAACGAAGCCAAAAAAAGTGACATCAGGAACAAAGAAATGGCACTGAAGGAACCAGCCAATGTGGGCAGTGGCACAGAGCCGGCACTCCTGGCCAAGCAATCCACTGGGAAGTGGCAGAGGCCGAGCAGAGGGAAGAAGGGTAGGTGGTGAGAAAGTGTGTATTATTGGTTGCTGGGTGCTCTGTCTCCTACTACAGAGCTCTGTGAAGTTACTTTCCTGTACTCCCTGTCTGCCGATCTTGGACAGGAGTCCAATATGGTGAATCCATGCTACATTAGTTTGATAACGGGCCTTCGCTCCGTATCTCTTCTCGCTCTCTGTTGTCTGATAGTATCCTATTCTGTTCGGTGCTTGGTTGAGTTCTTTATCTCTTCATTTGACGCTTAGGGTTCCAGGATTGATGTTTGTCTCTGTTTTACTTAGTTTTGAGTCTTTGCTGTGGTGGGACAGTGTGGTGCTTTTGTCTATAGCGCTATGTCGGCTCTGCCTCCCCCCTGCATGTTTTTGATTGGATTTTCATTCTTCTCTCATTTAAATTTATGCAAGTGCCTTATAAAATAAATTAACTTTTTTTTCTACTGAATATCTAAATTTGCAGTTCCTCTAAATTTTTTGTATAATAAAAGTTTAAACTTTTGAGAGCCAGATCTGTCACACTTTTTCTTTCTAATTTTTTGACCACATCTAATCTTAGTGCATTTTCTGTCCTACAGTTTTCTAAACACACACTCCCATTTTCTCCTAATTTTCTAAGGTTTAAGCTTATATTTTGGAGCCCTGGTGGTGTGGTGGTTAATAGCTCGGCTGCTAACCAAAATCTCGGCAGTTCAGATCCACCAACCTCTCCTTAGAAACCCCATGGAGCAGTTGTACTTAGTCCTATAGGGTCACTGTGAGTCAGAACTGACTCAACAGCAATGGGGCTTATATTTAATTTCTTAATACATCTGGAATCTATTTTAATCCCTCGCATGAGTTAAGATCTAAACTGATTTTTTTTTAAGCAGTGTATTAATTATCTGGATAATAATCGTCTTTCCCCACTGACATATGATCCTTGGCAAGGGCAAGGAGTGTGCATTTGAGAACCTGACAGGCCTAGGTCCTGCTCTCACTAATGTTGACCGAGTGATCATGGGCAAGTTCCTTTATCCTTCTGGGCCTCAGTTTGCTCATCTGTGAAGTAGGGGTAATACACTGCAAAAGCCAGAACCTGTGTAAGGTGGAAACCTGTCAGAGAAGGAAAACTAAAATATTTTCTACTAATAGAAAGCAGTAAGAAAGCAGTAAGACTGCACCCTGTCACAGGCGAAAAAACAAGAGCAGTCCCCTCTCACAAGCTTCACTGTAATATCTTACTTCCAGGGTCATTGTGAAAATTAAGTAGAAATGCGGATAAAATGAGAAACAGTCCTTGGGATATTTGACAATGTTAATAGTATCAAACACAGTTAATAGTATCACTTCTCCCTCATTGTAAAAGACAAAGCCCTTAAAATGGTCTACAAGGCCCTAAACCCTACACAGTGTTTTTCCCACTTCTTTCAACCTGACCTCATCTCCTCCCCTTTAAACCAGTTGCCATCAAGTCAACTCCAACTCATGACGACCCCATGTGTGTCAGAGTGGAACTCTCTGCACCATAGGGTTTTCAATAGCTGATTTTTCAGAAACAGGTCATCAGGCCTTTCTTCCGATGTACCCCTGGCTGGACTTGATCCTCCAACCCTTCCATTATTAGTTGAGAGCGTTAACTGTTTTACCACTAGGGTCTCTCTACTCCCTTTTGCTCATCCCTTTCCAGCCACACTAGGCTTCTGGCCATCTCTGAACCTGCCAGGCACACGCCTACCTCCTGTCTTTACTTTTTCTCGTCCCTCTCCTGGGATGCTTTTCCAGACACATTCCTAGCTTGGTCTCTCACCTCTGCCAAGTCTTTGCTCAGCTAATACCTTCTTACTGAGACTTTCCCTGAGCACCCAGTTTAAATTGGGCCCCCCTCTTTCAGAGCACTCTCTATCCTGCTTCCTGGCTTCATTGTTCTCCACATTGCTTACCATCTCATATATGTTATTCATTTGCTTACTGTCTGTCTCCCCTGACTAGAAAAAGATCACAGAGTCAGGGCTTTTCATCTGTTTTGTTCATTGCTATATTCTGATTGCTGCTAACAGTGCTTGGCCCACAGTGGGTGAATCTATGATTGCATTTTTTTGTGTTATTGTTTCAACCGGCTAATGAGGGAAATCAAACCAGAGACTAGGAAGTAAGAGGAAGAGGTGGGACAGAAGGAGCAGCATCTGGCACCTACTTCAGGAGCAGGTTCCATTGGAAGCACCCTTTCAGAAGTTCCAGCTGTGGGAAAGCCACCAAACTCTCTGATACTTGTCTCCACAAGCTTCCTTGTGTGAATAGCCTCTGATAAGGGGGCTGCTGAGAACTGAATGGTCAGACTTGTACTGATAAAGCAGATTAAGCAAAAGGAGGCGCATTGGCCCTTCGATGAATGAGTGTTGTTTCTCAGCTTGCATGTTGTCTGTAAGAGCAATTAGGTAACGAGCATGCTTAGTTATCAACCTAAACAAAAAAGCACTCACCCAAGCTTATTAAATACCATAAGACAGAAAAATCTGTAACTTAACAGCTCAGCAATCGTATGTAGTATGGTTCCTAAAAAAATTTTGAAACAAACTTGATTCTTAGATATCACCTATCTTTCTACAGACTTTTGACACAATAGCCAACATGTGGAAACAACCCAAGTGTCTATTAACAGATGAATGAGTATACAAAATGTGGTATGTCCATGCAATGGAGTATTACTCAGCCATAAAGAGAAATAAGGTCCTGATATATGCTACGGCATGGACGAACCTCGAAAACATTATGCTGAGTGAAATAAGTCAGACACAAATGGACAAATATTGTATGACCTCACTGACAGGAAATAAGCAAATATGCAGAAACCAAAGCTTGTTAGTGGCTACAGGGGCAGGAGGGAGGGGGGAAGGGAGAGGTTTTACTTGGGAGGCACTGAGTTTACTTTAATGGAATAAAGATTGCGTGGAGTGAAGAGTGTAATCAATGTCATTGAATTGTGCGTGTAGAAACTGTTGAATTGGGAAATGTTTTGTTGTGTATATTTGCACCACAATAAAAAAATTAAAAATAAACTGTAGGTTGCACTAATTCTTTTGAAATCAACTTCATCTCGTGATAGTCTCTGCATGACTATTGAGAAGATGAGCCGTACTCTTCACTTCCCATTTCATAGTCAGATGGGGACTCAAGAGATGTCTTCATACTTCATTCTAATGTTCTTCTCTGACTTTATTTCATTTGCCCACCAGAATTGTCATGATCTCATAAACTGTATAAATTGCACCACCAAGAGCTTTTAAAACAGCCTCATATGGGTATATGAGTTCGTGGACATGGCTTGTTGAAGGCTCAGTACTAAAGGTGCGTTTGTCTTTGTCTTTGTCCTGTCTTTCTCCAAGCCTGTAGAATCTTGTCTGCATGTCTCCTATTTCCAGACAATTCAGAGCAGAATTCCTTAACCTTCTTCCTCAGATTTCTACCTCCTAGGATGGCTAGAAAAGCCTGAATGTTTTAAAAAAAAAAAACGGGGGGGAGCACCTTCGTTCTCTAAACCGTGTCTGTGTAATAACCCCGCTAGGACTTGAAACAGAGTAGACACATCAGAAAAAGCATTTTGCTGTTGCCTTGGCAACCTCCACACTCACTAACTACTGGCCACGCCCCCCCCCCCAAAAAAATCCCCTTGCGTGTGGAGTTGATTCCACTTCCACTGCTAGCAGCCCAGAAGTCCTTAAATAGCTGTAGCAGATGTAATCTCCATCACAATGCCCCCTCCGGCCTGTGTTTGCTATTGAGCACTCAACTGAAATGCACTTTTGCATGAAGGTAAGACAATCAGTGGTTGCTTGTCCATACAGGAAGAGCCAGGTGTCTCTAAATCAAGGTGCCTTGCCTGGCACAACCACGAATGAGTCAGAGGAGTTGGATTTGGGGACAAATACTTGTTAGGATTTTACAAACCAGCCAGCAGGATAACCTTCATTTCACCGACTAGGAGGAGGTTGTATATGTCATATTAATTCATACAAGTTTGTTCCGTTCTCCAGATACTGTAAAACTACCTTAAGAAGTTCTTGCTCATTAAGTGTTCACATGGGTTTTAATGATTCAGATCTTACCCCTGTTTTCAATTCTTGATTGTTCCAGAAGGAGAGAGCAGTTAATATAGATTGTATAGTATAGATAACCAGTCAACAGATTCCTAGGTGGCACCATTTCTTTTTCCCATCAACTACTAACGATTGGTGGTTTAAACCCACTCAATAGTGTCGTGGAAGAAAAGCCTGGTGATCTGCTTCTGTAAAGATTACAGCCAAGAAAACCCTATGGGAGTAGTTCTGATTCTGTGAGTCAGAATCTGCTCCATAGCAATGGGTTTTTTTGTTCTTTTTTGTTAACCAGTCAACAGGCATTTCCTAATGCTCATGTGTTGCCTGACTTCTATTCTCAGCTCTAGGAACATTGTTGTGAAAGACACAAAGAATAACAAAATATATTCTCTGGTTCCAGGGAAGCTGTATTCAAATTGGAGTCCCTGGGTAGTGCAAACAGTTAAGGGCTCGGCCACTAACTGAAAGGTTGGCTGTTCACCCCACCCAGAGACACCTCCGAAGAGCTGGTGATGTACTTTTGAAAGCTTACAGTCTTTATTTTATATTTTATTGCTCTTTAGGTGAAAGTTAACAGAGCAAATCAGTTTCTCATTAAACAGTAATACATGAATTGTTTGGTGACATTGGTTGCCAACCCCACAAGGTGTCAACACTCTCCCCTTCTCCAGCCCAGGTTCCTTGTTTCCATTTGTCCAGTTTTCCTGTCCCTTCCTGCCTTCTTACCTTTGCTTTTGGGCTGCTGTGCCTGTTAGTCTTATATACACGATTGAACTGTGAAGCACGCTCCTCATGTGTGTTATTGTTGGCTTATACTCCTGTCTAATCTTTGGCTGAAGGGTGAACCTCAGGAGTGACTTCAGTACTGAGTTAAAAGGGTGTCTGGGGACCATATTTTTGGGGTTTCTCCAGTCTGTCAGACCAGCAAGCCTATTTTGTGTGTGTGTGTGTGTGTGTGTGTGAATTTGAATTTTGTTCTACATTTTTCTCTCACTTTGTCTGGAACCCTCTCTTGTGATCTCTGCCGGAGCAGTTGATGATGGTAACTGGGCACCGTCTAGTTGTTCTGGCTCATTCTGGTGGAGGCTGTGGTATTTGTGGTCCATTTGTCCTTTACTAATCTTTCCCTTGTGAATTTGGTTTTTTCATTTTCCTTTGCTCTCACCAAGATGCGGCCAGTAGATGTATTTTAGATGGCCACTTGCTAGCTTTTAAGACCCAAGACACTACTCACTGCAGTCAGATGTAGAACCTTTTCTTTATAAACTATGCTATGTCAATTGAGCTAGATGTCCCCTGAGATCATAGTCCCCAGGCCTCATCGCAGTAGCTCAGACTTTCAGAGCATTTGGATATGTCTGTGAAGCTTCTGTGACTTTGCTCTGGCCAAGTTGTACTAACTTCCCTAGTATTAGATCACAGTCTTTAAAATCCTATGGAGCACATCTGTATGCATGGGGTCACCATGAGTCAGTGTCAGCCTGAAGGTAACTGGGTTGTTGTTTGGTTTTTTTCTTGCCCAAGTTATTAACAGAAAAATGATGAACTGGTGGTGGAGATGTGGACTCAAACCTATTTGCATATTAATTTGAATAGAAGGAGGGCCTTTGAGGAGGAGAATTGCACATAAATAAATCTATCTTCAAAGGCTATTAGCTATACAAGCATCCATGAAAAGGTAGTCTAGAACATAGGCAGTCTACACCTCTGCTCACAAAATCTGGAGAACATGAGATCCCTTGAGAGTATCTCCCGATCATACACATACTTCTCAAAAACGAATATTCATGTCATGTCAAACTACATAAATTATATAAAACAGATCTCCCTAATATGAATTTTACTTCAAAAGACACAATCTTAATTCACATGCTGTTAGAATTAACTTCCCATTTAATATCATTATACATAAAAAGGTATAATAATAATAATAAAAGGAATGTCACTGTTTTCTAAAGTGGCAAATTTCTATCTGAATTGAGATTTTTAATAAAACTAGTAATCAATTAGAAAAGCAGTCAGAGAAGGCCTTTGCAAAATCCATTCAATTAAAGCAGAATTTGAAAGAGACATTGATAAAACTGTCTTTTTATAATATTGGTTTGAATAGAGAGGCACCAGGTATAGATGAATAATCAAAAAGAAGACTGTTTTTCCCTGTTGCTGGGAAAGAAACTCCTAAGCTGGGCATTGGGCAATTGGGGCACACGGCTGAGTGGCAGGAGATTGTCTAAAGTCCATATGATGTGAAAGGAAACCTCAGGAATGTAGGGTGTAAAGAAAAGGAATTGGTCCAAAGCAGACCATTCTGGTGGTGGATAAATACTAATGGACTAATTTTTTTTTTTTTTTTTATTGCCAGAAATACTTGACAGCTGCAATGCCTGTTTCTAATCTTCTCTTTTGTTTTTCTTCCTCATGATACTTTCTCTATTCCAAACCAGGAAAGATAACAATCCTATAAATCCTGGGTAAACAGAATTTACTCAGATAACAAAAGCTTCAGTGTGTAATACTTTCAGTCTTCCACAACCTGATACAACTTTAAAGACAGGCCCATAGAAAGTAAATGGAATTTCGTCTCTCCTAGTCACTTTTTTTTTTTTTTTTTTTTTTTAGTCACTTATTGAGATAAATATGCAGCCCTTTGGCTTCTGGTATTTTTAGATGCTTAGACAATAATATTCCTTTATGATGCATGATGATATTAATATCAACTTACCAAATATTCTTAGTTTTTACATAATTTAATTTGAGTGTCCTAGAAAGCCATTCCTTACAATTTTCCCCTAAGTGACCAAAAATAAATAAAAAGATGGATAAATAGATGATATATAAATAAAATTACGTTCTGACATCAAAGTTCATGAGAGTTTGTAAATGGATTTTTCTTCCAGAGAGAATCAGAGAACTGATTCTGAAGCTAAAATGCCCAGGTCCAAATCCTTGTTTCATCACTTCCTACCAGTGTTGTCATTATTGCTAGCTGCCATCCAGTTGGCCCCCAACTCATGGAAACCCACGCACAACCAAACAAAAGGCTGCCCAGTCCTGCACCATTCCCATTATCACTCGGGGATAGGACTGTTGTGATCCATAAGGTTTTCATTGGCTAATTTTTGAAAGTAGATTGCCAGGCCTTTCTTCCTACTCTATCTTAGTCTGGAAGCTCTGATGAAAACTGTTCAGCATCATAGCAACATGCAAGCCTCCACGGACAGACAGGCTGTGGCTGAGCATGAGGTATATTGGCTGGGAATTGAACCCAAGTCTCATCATGGGAGACTAGAATTCTATCACTGAGCCACCACTGCCCCCACAAGCAGCGTTACCGTGGGCAATTTACTTTGCCTACCTTTCCCAACCGTAAAGTGGGGATCATAATAACAACCAAAAACCAAACTCATTGCCCTCAAGTTGATTTCGACTCATAGCAACCCTATAGGACAGAGTAGAACTGCTCCATAGGGTTTCCAAGGAGTGGCTGGTGGATTTGAACAGCTGATGTTTTTTTTGGTTAGCAGCCGAACTCTTAATCACTGTGGAACCAGGGCTCCATAGTACCTTTCCTAACCCTGGTGGTGCAGTGGTTAGGAGCTACAGCAGCTACTCTGTCCTACAGGGTCCCTATGTGTCAGAATCAACTCCACGGCCACGAGTTTTTTTTGTTTAATGAAGATTATACGAGTTAACATGTGCGACAGGTTTAAAACTGTGCCTGGCACAGAGGAAGCACTTTGTGTTTGCTGCTACTGCCACCAAATTAGCACTTTCAGAGTGAAATTTAGGCTTTGGCAAACAAAAATATTTACATCACCACAGATTCTGGAAGCACAGTGCCAGGCATGTGGTCAGCATTCAACAGTGATTTTTTTAATGAATGCATAATTTAAATGAATACATAAATGGGTGATGTTCGCATTCTCGTCTCTTTATTCTCATTTTACGACAAATCCAGTAGTTAAATTAAAAAACTAAGTAAAAAGGGGCTAGAGTATAATCTTGAGGCAGAACCAGTGCTCATGGGAATTTCTTATGCCCCTGCTTTTGTCAAAGCTGATCTCCCTTATTTGGACAATCTGGCATAGTTTTGGTCTCTACCTTTGGTGTCTGACCTTTTTTCTCTTACTGTTACTGAGGTCTCCTGGAGAGAAAAAGACAGGTCTATGCCCCAAGCTATAGCAACTCATTTAGGTGGAAAATAAAATATACCCAGTCACATAAGTGTTTGAGATCGTATGGGATGAAAAATAAAAGTATACGCAATTCAAGCGCTCCATGCTCTGATAGGGAGCCCTCCAAGAGTCAGGGTATTTTATCCACACCTTGATCCACAGATTTTACCCTCCATTACTTTCGGGTGAAACCTATTTGTAGTGTCATTTGGTTAGAAAGCTCTTGATTTAAAGGACTGTCTCTGGGGTGTGTTTTATTTTAATTCCACCTAATTGCTCAGGATTTTCTCTTTCAATGCCTGATTGAGCGTAGACTGAGGTAACCCGACAGACATTTTCTGACATGTTACAGCAATTCCCTGACGCCCCACCAGGAGCTCAGGTATGAAGAGAATCCAAGTGTAACTTAGTCTCATCTGTAGTGGATTTGCTGTGGGAGATTGTGGCAGCAGAATCTCCTAGGCATCACGAGCCGTATGAACACAAGGGTGAGAGGAGTCTAAATAGACATTAAAAATGCCAGAGAACTTTCTAAAACTATAACAGCACTATTTCTATTCATATGTGAAGATCTCATATTCTTTGAGAAATGGAAAAAGTTAGCTCCTGACGTGGAAACTGGCCTGGGAGGAGGGGGGCACGGTAGGTGTAATTTATATTATTTTAATAGTTCTGGAAAGCCTCCACCACAAAGTAAAGAAAACAAAATTTAAAGGAGACAGAAAGCTAAAGACATTTAGGGGCAGAAAAGCAAGGAATCAAACTTCCGTGGTTAAATTGCCATAAGGGTCGAAAAGAGGATAGAAAGTTTTGATAAAAACCGGTAGTGCAACATTTTCACACTCAAGACTCTACCATTTGATTCTGCACAATCATGGTCAAGTTTCTTAACCATTATGAACTTTGGTTTGCTCATCATTTTAGAGCTGTGAGGTCCTTGAGACAAACACAGAAAAAATTGCATTTTTGTTTAACATGAATCTAGGCCCCTGAAAAAACATTTTTCTAATTAATGACTCAATGATTTAAGAAAAAGAAAGCAAAAAGCCTGCTTTCCTGGAGAAGCCTACAACTATTTGAAGAGAGAGACATTGTATGCTTATGACAAAAAATAACCAGGGGACACAGAAGTATTGCGTATGCAAAAGAGGTGGGGCTCTAAAATTCACAGAAGGGGAAACTCACTTTAGACCGAGATGACCATGGAAGGCTTCAAGGAGGAAGTGATGTTGAGGTACTCACTGAAAGTTGAGTAGAGACTGAATATATAAAAAGAAGGACACATATGTGTTCCAGATAAAAGCAAAGATAAAGGAGTAGAAGAGTCCCTGGGTGGCTTGAGCCATTAAAGCACTCAGCTGCTAACTGAAAGGTCAGCAGTTCAAGTCCACCCAGAGGTGCCTTGGAAGAAAGGCCTGGCAACCTACTTCCAAAAAATAATTCATTGAAAGCCCTGTGGAGCACAATTCTACTCTGACACACATGGGTCTCCTTGAGTTGGAGTCAACTCGACAGCAACTGATTTTTGGTTTTGGTTTAAAGGGGTAGAAAGATGTAGTGTGAGCTTTGGGCAGTAAAAGGGACGGTTTTCAAATGCGGAGTCCTTTGCTCACAGGAAAGCAAGCTTGCGTGTTAGTGTTGTAGGTTAATTCTTTATGTGATGCCATTATAGCAGGTATGAACTCCAGAAACTCCAGAAGATGCTTTTTGAGATATTAAAAAGATGAGGGTTGTGTGGGAAAGATTTTTTATGAGTCTCTCTCTGGAGTGTGGTGGATCATGCATGGATTTAAAAAGACATGAAATAATCTGACTAGTTGTTGGAGCCAGAGGAAGTTTTCCAACCATTAAAACCAATCAAGGCTATCAGGAATTTTGTGCAAACAGGTGTGTTTTTTATCCGATAGACAACATTTGTTTCTATTCTTCCCAATCTAGAAGATGGAACCTCTTGATTATAAAGAATTATATGAACAGGGACTACACTCCAGTTACCTTTGCTCTATCTAGAAAGAAAATACACAGATTCCAAAAAGAATGCTTCCAGAGCTTGGAAATATCAGTCCCATGCCAAAAATGAGTATTCCAATTGTGAATCTTTTTCATCTTTTCATCAATATGGAAATCCAGAAAGTTGCCATTCAGCATTGATGGCCCTGTAGGCCTATTTAATCAATCCTGTATCTCTGAAAGTAATGGCTCTGTTATAAAATGCTACAGTTTAAGGTTTCAATTGAGACCAACCTTTCCTGTAGCTTCCTAAATGATCAGATAATATTGTCAATCTGTATTGTCAATCTCCTGTGAATTAAATCAACAAATATTTATTGAACTTCTGTACACAGAGTTAATTTTAGAGAATAAATAACTATGATGTTGTTGTTGTTAGGTGTGGTCCAGTCAGGTCTGACTCACAGTGACCCCTACGTACAACAGAATGAAACACTGGCCAGTCCTTCTCCATCCTCACAATTGTTGCCATGCTTGAACCCATCATTGCAGCCATTGTGTCAATTTATCTCGTTGAAGGTCTTCTTCTTTCTCCCTGGCCCTCTACTTTACCAAGCATGATGTCCTTCTCCAGGACTTGTCCCGCCTGATAACATGTCCAAAGTACATGAGATGAATTCTTGCCATCCTCGTTTCTAAGGAGCATTCTGGTTGTACTTCTTCCAAGACAGATTTGTTCGTTCTTCTGGCAGTTCATGGTATATTCTATATTCTTCACCAACACCATAATTCAAATGCATCAATTCTTTGGTCTTTCTTATTCATAGTCTAGCTTTCCCGTGCATATGAGGTGACTGAAAATACCGTGGCTTAGATCCAGCACACCCTAGTCCTCAAAGTAACATCTTCGCTTTTTAACACTTTAAGGAGCTCTTATGTTGTAGACCTGGCTAAGACAATACGTCATTTGACTTCTTGAATCCAACTAAAATGAAATCCTTGACAGCTTCAATTTTTTTGCTGTGTATCATAATGTTGCTTATTGGTCCAGTTGTAAGGATTTTTGTTTTCATTATGTTGAGGTGTAATCCATACTGAAGGCTATAGTCTTTGATCTTCATCAGTAAGTGCTTCAAGTCCTCTTCACTTGCAGCAAGCAAGGTTGTATCATCTACATAACGCAGGTTGTTAATGAGTCTTCCTCCAATCCTGGTGCCGAGTTCTTTTTCATATAGTCCAACCTCTCAGATTATTTCCTCAGCATACAGACTAAATAAGCATGGTGAAAAGATACAGCCCTAACACACACCTTTCCTGATTTTAAACCACACAGTATCCCCTTTTTCTGTATGAATGACTGCCTCTTGGTCTATGTGCAGGTTCCTCATGAACACAGTTAAGTGTTCTGAAATTCCCATTCTTTGAAATGTTATCCACAATTTGTTATGGATAATATAAGTATAATATAGCTGAGGATCCATCATCCCGTGGCCGTCGAGTCGATTCTCACTCATAGGGGCTGCATAGCTGAGGATAATGCTGTGTGCAATTTATATATTTTCTATTAAAGCCATGAGGGCTCAAACCTCTGGCAACTGAAAAACATTTTACTCAAGTTGAGCTAAGAATTGGAAGACAGTGTTGGATTTTGAAAATAATGAAAGAGAATAAGTCATAGATTTGTTGAGGACAATGTTACATGGGGAAAAATGTCAGCTCTGCTGCTCATTAGTAAAAAAAAAAAAAAAGTTGCCGTCATGTCGATTCCAACTCATAATGACGCTATAAGACGGGATAGAACTGCCCCATAGAGTTTCCAAGGAGCACCTGGTGGATCAAACTGCCAACCTTTTGGTTAGCAGCCATAGCTCTGAACCGCTACGCTACCAGGGTTTTCCGCTCATTGGTATATTTACCAAAGAGGGCTGGAGAGGGTGAGGGAGGAAAGTAAAGCTCTAATTAATGTTTTACTCCTTATTAGAAAATTGGACTGAAGCTTCACAAACAAGAGTGTTGAAGGAAGTTTTGTTGAAGAATGCACAGCTGTTAGAGAGGGATGGAAGTATATAACAGAAGGCAGGGAGAGGCCAGCTCATAATCTAGAGTTTGGCTTCCTAAGTCTAATGGTGAGCCATTGGGATCCTTGGAAGAGGGCTTTAAAAATGTGTGAATTGCATTTGGTGAACATTATTTTAGCAATTATCTTCAGGATGAATTTCAAAGCAAGAAGCCGGAAAGCAAGCCAGTGAGATTTTGATCATCTGAGTAAGAGCTGCTTATAAATGGTTGTTAATAACAACAGCAGTGATAGGGAAGAAGGCAAGAATCCTGAACGTTATCATAACACTGAATAGAACAATAAATGTGGGGAAAAGTAGAGTAAGGAGACCAGGTTGACTCTGAAGTTCCTAGAGAGGTGGGTCTACAGCCTAGAGATGCCACACACACTGGACAAGCTGCTTCAAAGGTCATTATTTAGGGTAATTTTCAAAGAGGATAAGAAACACTGTCAGCCAGAGTCTGATAGGTATTTTTGGACATCTCACAAGGATTCCAGGAGGTTACATGCTCTTAGGATATGTACTCCTATGATAAATTAATCCGTGTCCAAAGTTCCTAACACCCCACCCACCTGCAAATGAGCAATAGAACCATTCGCTGTTCCATGAAATACCATCTTGAATATAGATAGCTATGGCTTTATCTCTCATGGTCTTCAAAATCCAAATATCTTTACTTATTCTCACCTTGAGTAAAATTGTGCACTTCCTTTGTATTCACAAAAGTTCTCACTGTCCCTGGAGCATTGAAGAGAGTAGGGGCCCAAGAAATATTTGCTGAACAAATTGATTTGCCTGAACTGATATTTCAGTTTCTGAGACCAGATTAAGGAAGCAAGTGAACAGCTATTTTAAAAAGTAAAAATAATAATAATGAAAAATAAAAACATGCTCAAAGAGCAATAAACCAACCTGGGAGTATATTCCCTCAAACTCTCATATCTGGACAAGATTTATGAAAATTCCTTTTCTCTAGCAGTATGAAGTTCAAGTAGCTTCTCTAGAATTGTGAAGTTCAACTACTATACAGTAGAAAGAGGACCAAATTGGATACAAAAGACCTCGTTTATGATCTGAGCATTGTTGCTTTTTAAGTCTAAAACCTTGGGAAAGCTAAGCAAATGCCTGAACAACAGTATTTACTTTTGTGAAATGAGATTCCACTTGTTAGGCATGTAGGAAAATGTCTTTCTATTGTTCGTGGTTGTTATTTGCTGTTGAGTCAATTCCAACTCATGGTGACCCCATGTGTACAGAAAAGAACTGCTCCATTGGGTTTACAAGACTGTGGCCATTTGGAAGTAGATCACCAGGCTTGGTTTCTGAGGCATCTCTGGGTGGGTTTGAAGCATCAATTTTTTGAATTAGTAGTTAAGTGCTGTCATGGATTGAATTGTGTCTCCCAAAAATATGTGTCAACTTAGTTAAGCCCTGATTCCCAGTATTGTGTGGTTGTACTCCATTTGGTGATTTCCCTGTCTCATAATCTCATAATCTCTGCCTGTGGTTAAAGAGGATTAGGGTAGGACGTAACACCCTTGCTCAGGTCACATCCCTGATCTAATGTAAATGGAGTTTCCCTGGGGTATGGCCTATACCACCTTTTGTCTTACAAGAGATAAAAGGAAAGGGAAGCAAGCAGAGAGCTGGGGACCTCATACCACCAAGAAAGAAGCACCAGGAACAGAGCACATCCTCTGGACTCCAGGGTTCCTGCGCGAAGAAGCTCCTAGTCCAGGGGAAGATTGATGAGAAGTCACCTTCCTCCAGAGCTGACAGAGACAGAAGTCTTCCCCTGGAGCTGATGCCCTGAATTTGGACTTCTAGCCTACTAGACTGTGAGGAAATAAATTTCTCCTTCTTAAAGCAATCCACTTGTGGTATTTCTGTTGTAGCAGCACTGGATGACTAAGACAAGTGCTTAACCGTTTGCATTACCCAGGGACTTCGATGGTCTAAGTGCTGCATAAATAGCAGGTGTTAGTATTGTTACTGGTTTTGTTGTTATTCTTATTAGGTCATTGTCCTGCAATAAACATGAGGCTACATGGCAAAAAATCCCACATATTTCTTAGCTATTTCCTGCACTGAAGTGGAAGGTGATAAAGTCTAAGACTTGTTTACCAGTTGCCGTCAAGTTGATTTCAAAACATAATGGCCCTATAGGACAGAATAGAACTGTACCATAGGGTTTTCAAGGAGAAACTGGTGGACTTGAAGGGCTAACCTTTTGATTAGCACCCAAGCTCTTAACCAGTGTACCACCAGTGCTCCTTAGGTGTGACCTATTCCCTACTCTAACTTTATGTCAATTTATTTTGTTATGTATTTATTTTTATTGCCTTGGTTAACATTTTTATTATTTTGTTTTTTCATGAATACGAAAATATATACAGTTTTCTTTTTTATTGTAAATATATACATGTATATAACACAACATTTGCTAATTCAACATTTTTCATGTGTACAATTCAGTGACACCAATTACCTCAGTCATGATGTGCAACCATCACCAAAATTGGTTGCCAAATTGCCCATCACCAGAAACAGAAACTTGATGCCTCCTAAACAATGACCCGCATTTCCTCCTCCCTCCTATCCCTGGTAATCACTATTAAACTTTGATCTCTGTACATTTACCTGTTCTAAAAGCAAAAACAAAAGCCCAAACCTGTTGCCATTGAGTCAATTCCAATTCATAGCAACCCTAAGGGACAGAGTAGAACTGCCCCATAGGGTTTTCAAGGAGTGCCTGGTGAATTTGAACTGCCGACCTTTTGGTTAGCAGCTGTAGCTTTTAACCACTACACTGCCAGCGTTTCCTTACCTATTCCAGATATTTCATGTAAGAGAGATGCTGAGAAAGGAGCATATTTATTTCTATGAAAGTGTTTCACAAACTATAAAATGCTTTCAAAGACAATAGGAGTTTGATATGAACGTGTTGTTGGAAGAGCAGAACTTCAAATGCAAAAGTAATGGACAGTGTGTTGGGATCAAAGTTACAACCGCAATTGGTGTTTATTCTCCACCTTGATAGTGGTCGATAATAATGATGGACTTCGGTAAAAATATGTTCAGGCTTCCGGTATGGTATGTACTAGAAATGAATTCTGGAAGCTTCTTCCTTGGATTAAGGAGCTCTACTGGATTCTTGGGCTGCTTTTCCTAAAGCATTCATTCAACTTTCCAGTGTGGCCATCAAGCCATATGCACCCACGGGCAGTGCCTCTCATGTCAGATAAGCCGTCCGCAGGCTGATATTTTTGGCAGAAACCCACATTCTGGGTCATAGGTTTGGTATCTGTAGGAATCCTATCTTTGCTCTGGTTTGCTGATCTCAGCTGCTTTCTTCTGTAACTAAGTCTACATTCACGGCTGGAGTACATGCCTCTTGGAGACAAGTTATGAGCACACTTCTGGTTCCCTTGATGACTTTGTGACCTTAGAACAAGCTGATGAAGCACTTGGTGCCTTTGAGATACGTGACTCCCATTACCTGCCTCTAACAGGACTGTCAGAACTGGAACACCCTGGAAGAGCCTCCAAGTATAGATTTAAAATACTAATTATAATTAATAATAGTGATTAACTTTTGTCACAGGTGAGTCACCTGTAGATCAGAGATGCAATGATAATTTATTTTCAAAGTTACACTTTAACATTTTCTTACCTAGTCTGTCTCACCATCTTAAAAGGTAAGCTACATTTTAGTGAAAATAGTCTTAGCTTTTGAAGAGAGCAGAGAGAAGTTTTTCTGTCTTATATTTAACGCATTTGGATGGCTGGTATTGCCCAAGTAATCTTTTCCTTAAACCACAAAGGAAAAGCAAAGTGGTAAATGTTTTCTAGACTGATACCTGTAATTGTGTCAGTGCTGATATTTTTGCTTTGAAATTCCTTCAATATTCAACAGGGAAGCTTATCTCCATGAAATGTTTCCTTCTTGGTCTGTCCAATAACAAATGGCTGGGAAGTTCAAACATTGGTACTTTTTCTTTGAAGGGATTGCCCTCAAGTCAGTAAAAGTTGTTTCATCAGTTACAACCTTGAGTGTTTTAATTTTCTCCTGATAGAGTTTAAGGTCTGTGCTCACAAACAAGACGTATAACTGACAATAATCATCTTTTCAGCAAATAGAGCCAAAATTATTAAACATAGCAACCTGGTCTCCTGGTCTTTTCCCCCTTCCCTTGTGACTTATTTGCCCAATTATTCTGCATTCTTGTGGTGCAAAATAAACACGTGGAGTCTGTGAAGATACTGCTGTAGTTATTTATTTTTTTTAATTCAATAAGAAGAAAGGGGATGACCTTTCCCCTTAGAACAGGAGACAAAATTAGATCCAACAGGGATACATTATCAATGTTCATAACTTTGAAAATATTTCATAAAGCAAATAATTCCCTGTGCACTCAGGTGACTACCCAACCTGGCCAGGGAAGTCATAAAACCCAAATCCTTTTAAGCCGGTTCCGAGTTAACTTTCCAGTTACTTGCAGGGTTTCATTTACTCTGGCAGGTTTGATAACCATGCATAATGACATCAGCTTTTTTCTACCTCAAATTCCACTGCGTTGCCCAGGCCTAATGGGACCTGTGAAAAGAGCACGGGGACTCTGAAAACAGGGTTAGCTGATGTACATGCCATGGTTAATTCGCTTCATGAAACTGAGCCAAATTGCTTTCTCTTCCTGTGCTTCCATTTCTTGTACAGTCTAAAGCCACTGAAACAGGTTGTCTTAGCCCACAGTGTCAGGCCCGTGAAAATGCAGGAGAAACCAGAGGCAACTATATCTACATATTTGTAACAACCAAACAAAATGGGTTACCATCCTGGGAGAAACAAGGTGCTTCCAGATTCTTCTATCATTTTCTTCTATGGCAGGCAGTCTGGGGTTTGGTTTCCATGAAGTGTTCTCGTAGCCAGAAGCATACCACTAATGTGAGCAGGGCAGTCAGGGACAGTGACATCGGAAGACTGAGCAGCATAACATTCTTTACAGTTGAAGAACAGTATTTCTAGAGCTCTTACAGAGTTTTCAAATTCTGCCGCAAAGCCAGCAAGGAGATTGCATGCATACAGCTGTCCTATGAGAGCTTCAAGAAATGGAGACACTTCCTCATATCAGTCCTCACTAACATCCTCTCATTTTCATCTCTCCAGCTGTCTTAGCTTGAATCACAGTTTTGTTTTTTAGAGAGGGTGGAGGCTGGGGAGAGGAATGCATTTTTAACAAATGCAACACAGAGAGACTTCTAGTGAGGGAAGCACAGTGACTGGATTCCTCATTGTCCTCTCTCTGGGTGGTGGTTTGATGATGAGAAGATATAGCCCTGTCATCATCCCTCTGTTTTTTAAGGGTTACAGCAGAAAGCAATCTGCTAATTATTTTCAAGCTTCATGAAAATTGGTATGGAGGAAAGGAGATCAGTACAATGGATAAGTGGAAAATGCTATCTATAGTGTTGAAGTCGAAGCTTGCAAAATAAATACACGTATGTACTGAAGTCAGACTTTCAATATGAAGGCTTGAATTTTCAAGGTCAAGTGTCAGATGTCAATATTGGTCCGGTTTACTTAGGATGCAACCCAGGTTAAAGGGTTTTTCTGGAAGATCCAATGAAAAACATGTCTGAGTCCGAACCAGTCCAAATCTACTGTTGTTATTACTTCCAATCCATTTATTACTATGGAAATATTTGTTAGGGATTATTAGCAGCAGAGGGAATCAGGATGATATTTTGAAGATTATGTTTTCATGCTTTTAAATTTTAGATAAAACATTTTCCAGTAATAATATATATTATGTAAGCATATATGTTTATACATATGTCACATATAAAACATTTCTTTTGATAATTTTTAGAGTTCTACAGTTTCTCCTCATTTTTTTTCTTCCTCTCCAACTCCTTCATCTCTCCATTAACACATTGTTGGCGAGTCCCTAAAGAGTTGCAGATATAAACAAAAGTTTTCATGTGTGAATGAGAAAAAAGGTAGGTTCTCCTTTGGGGGTGGGTGCACACATTTTGTTATCAAGTTTAGTTTTGTCCGTGCATCTGTGTTTGTGCTCAGGATTTCAGGATTGTAGGTGCATCCCTGTCCAAGTGAAGAGTTCCTTGTTGCTGAAACAGCCTGATACCCTTTAAAAAAAAAAAAAAATCAGCCAACCAATATCTGTTCGCTCTCCTCTGAGTAAACAAATTTCCTTCCCCCTCGAAGTTAGTTGTTTTCCTCTGATCTTTTACAAATGATGGAGGTTGACACCAAGACAAAATATCCTAACAGCCCATATGGTTTACCTTTTCCTTCAGGGTGTTTTTATTATTTTGTATCTTGGAGAAAGCATTTGGAAATCCTTGATGTGGGAATACATTTCACTGTGGTTAAGACTTATTCTTTCCGGGGATGAAGCAGCCAATGAAAATTTACCAGCGAATTTTTTACCCAGGCAGCAACAATATGTTTGCCAACTCTCTAGCAACTAAGCTGTCTGCTCTCTGGAGCCCTTCTGCCTGTTTCCTGAAAGACGGCTGTCACTGAGGATAGAACCGTTCCAGCTTTCAACTCTATTAGAGCGGGGTCTGTGCTCACATCATGGTTCCTTGGCCCTCTGAGGGAGCTCTCCAATGAGCTGGTCCACCACATTCCAGCCCAGGATTTGGCACTTAGCAAGAGAGAATAGCTTGTTGGCAGTTTTCAGTGAAATATAAATAATTCCAGAAGAGAAAAACAATATTCCCTTTCTAGTCTTTGTCCTGAGTGTTGCATACACCCAAATTTCTAACATGTCCTGAGAGATACTGACCTAACAGGGCCTTCCATCCTGGCTAAATCAGACATTGACGGAGAAGGAAAGCATCCCCAGATAAAGACTTGGTTCTGTCTATCTGCTCCCAATCTCTCTCCTGATGGGACTCCAGCAGGGAAAATATGCTAAAGACATAAATGGGAAGAAGCTTATTGAGAATGTTCACCTTGGGGTTTCAGATAGACCTTTCTAGAGCAAGAGACTTCTCAGAGGAAAGACCTACTAACCAAATACTGTCCACTCGGTTGCAGGTTTAATTAAAAATTACTGAAACTCTTTTGGTTGCTTAAGGACAGAAATCTAACTTAAACTAACTTAAGCAGAGAAAGAGAGAGAAAAGAATTTCTAGGAAGTCTAGACATGATTGGATTATGAGGTTTGAAGGTTATCCTCAACAGTGTGTATTCCTGTTTTCCTCTTACACTCAGACCGATCCCCAGCAACTTAGCCTACATGGATCTTTGAACTTGTATCTCAGGGGAAACGATAACCTCTCTTCCAATAGCTTTGGCAAGGATGAAGAGAGGGCTCTGATTAGCCTGAGTTGGATCGCATGCTCATACCTAAATCAGTCTTTAAGACTAGCAAAGTGCATGGCCAGAAATGAGCCAAGCGTCCATCCCTGAGGTGAGCAGGGGCAGGGAGGTCGCATGAAGAAAGGGACTTGAGGATCACTCAAATCATGTGAACTGAAAAGGGCTATTAAAGACTGAAGGAGAGCTGATTCTCTAAGAAGGTGTCACAGAGAAAACACATATCCACTGCAAGTGTGGGAAGACATTGATGGGGCATTCACTGAAGAAGACCATAAACATCTTGGTGTTTGGGAAGTAGAGGTTCCCTAATCAGGTTTGCATAAGTCTTAATGTGAATTGGAAAGTCTGGCTGGCTTCAATTTGAGCACACTCAATTTCAATTTGCTTTACTGGCTGGTCTGGTCCTGGACAAGGTTGTGAACTTGGTTATGTTTGGGTTTAGGGTCTCTATCTATTGTTTTATGCCCTTGTTTTCTTTCTCTTTCTATTCACTGTTCACCAAAGCCCTGGTACTTCCCAAGCCCTCTGACTCTGACGTCCCACACCTTGTAATGGCATAAACATTTGGGATTTCACAGACTGGCAAAATGAAAGCGAAAGAGAGAATTAGGAACTGGCTTAGGGTTCTTGGAGTCCATGGGTGGTACAAATGGTTAAAATGCTTAGCTCTTAACCAAAAGGCTGGTGATTCGAGTCTACCAAGAGCATCTCAGAAGAAAGGCCTGGTGATCTACTGAGAAATTATCCATTGAAAACCCTCTGGAGCACGGTTTTATCTGACACATATGGGGTTGCCGTGAGTTGGAATCAACTCTACAGTAATTAGTTTTTGGTTTTAAGCTTCTTAACCATTTTTTGATCATATTAAGAAGCTAAAAAAAAAAAAATAGATCAAAACTACTATTTAAAATCACCATAGTTTTATAGTGGAAAGAATGTTTTAATACCAACAAAATTGGGGAGGAACTTTGCTTCATATTAAAAGAAAGTCCTTCAAATTTTTAAAATTACATGTTTTTTGGCAAACTCATTAAAGTGTTCTGGATTAGCCAGAGATCATTTGACACTTCATGCCAGAGCAGCCCTTGCTGAAGATTAGTATTCAGGAACCTCAGCCTTTACACCACAGAGTTTCATGGCCGGAGTTTTGGAGCATGGTCAATCAATAGGAGAATTTTATTCCACGAGCCCAAGGGGATGAGTAATGCCTCTACCTATAAAGACCTTATCTTGGTTCCAGACCACAGATTCTGGTGGAATTTACACACATCAGTACAACCTACTGTTTTCATAGAACGGAAAGCTAAGGCTGAAGAGATGAAGATACTTGGCCAAGGTCACACTCAGCAAATTAATCTCAGAGTCAAGCCAGAACTTTTCTAAATCAAGACTCAGCTGGCATTCAGATAGAAAGCACTGAAAAGGTTTAGAATCTGCGGACTGAACACACCCCTGGATGAGTCAAAGTGGGGCAGAGGTCCGAGCAGAAAGCCAGGGGTGATGGGAGCAATTAAGGACCAGCAGGCGGTGCACTTCAGCAAAAGAGAAAGTGTCATGGAATTAACTTCCAAACTGGCTGGCAAGTTTGTGCCTGGGGTGTGTGCTTGTGAAAGGAACCCCCGACCTGTGTCTTAGTCTTGGCATTCCCCGTGATGTCTAAGTAAGACTCTGCTCTCAGAAATACTTCATTACCAGTAGGTTATCAAGGCAGGGGTTGGGGCAGCCTGGAGGAAAAGTCAGGGCCTGAATCCTGGAAAGTGCAGACAGTTAACGTGCACAGCTGCTAACCGAAAGATTGGTAGTTTGAGCCCACCCAGAGATGCCTCAGGAGAAAGTCCTCGTTATCTACTTTTAAAAATTAACAATGGAAATCCCTGTGGAGCACGGCTCTACTCAAATACACATGGGGTCACCATGAGTCAGAGTTGACTGAACTGGCAACTGCTTTTTCTGAGTTCCTGGAAATGTGGGATAAGGTTAGCGGGAGCAGCAGCAAGGCCAGCTTGACTGGCTTCAGAGTGTCAGGCCAGTGGGAGGAAGACAAGTCAATTCTGATGTGAGGATTAGAATGTTAGCAGCAGAAGGAATGTTTCACATTGTAAATGTGGGGTTTTAAGGGAAGAAATGTGTAGGATTTTTTCCAGTAAGATGGTCATTATCTTTCATAGTTTCACGTCACCTGAATTCTATTGCTCACCAAGAAAAGCACATACTAACCATTTTGCTTGGAAAGGTGTGATCACATTTCGATGAAGGTGGATTTCGATGAGAACGGGACATTGTAAGGACCCGAAAAAGGAAAAGAGGAAATTCTACGTAGTGGAAGAATGTGCATGCAACTGTTAGGTGTGGGGCTTCAGAGCCAGAAGGAGAGGGAAGTACAAAAGGCTTTGGTGGACAGTGGGTAGAGAGAGAAAGAAAACAGGACCATAGAACAATAAATAGAGATCCTAAACCCCAAAATAAGCAAGTTCACAATCATGTGAGACAAAGAAAGAGAAAGACTGACTCTTAGGAGAAGTAGGAATGAATCCAAGGTAGAATGACTGGGCTTTGTCCAACTACTCATGAGGACATCTGAACGTTCAGAGCAGGTGGAGGTAGAAGGCCACTTAGAACTAAAGAAGATCACAGCCAAAGCCTGTTAGTGGTTATCAGGGGTGGAGGGAGGGGGAAAGAGGAAGTCACTGGCTTAGGGGGCTATGAGCATCTGTTAAGGGTGATGGAAAAATTTGGAAACAGGTAGTGGCGATGGTGGCACAGTGTGATGAACATAATTAACGCCACTGAATTGTGCACGTACAAAATGTTGAAATGGCAATATTTTTGCTATCTACAATGAAACCTGTGGGAGCCGGAACTTGTTGGAACTGCCTTGTTTTTCTGGATCGAACAAGTTTTCCGCCTTTGACAGGGTGCAGCCTTTCTACTTTTCAATCGCTTGCTTTAGTGGAAAATATTAGGGGTTTCCTTCTCTGACAGGTTTCCGCTTTACGTGGGTCCTGGCTTTCACAAGTTTTACTGTATATACTTGCCACAATTAAAAAATAACACTTTAAGAACACACACTATGTAAATCAAGATAGGGGCAGCTAAAAGATTCAAAGTGTAGAATCCTGTGATTCTGCCAAGCCTACTCTAAGACATAAGGGACACGTCAGACCTAAAACCAGAAGGGGTGGCTGGAACCTCGGGTTAGGAACCAAATAGCTTCTTCAGAGGCTTAAAAGATTAAAAGAGAAAGCTCAGGCTGAGCTCTGAGGAAAACATACAATGATCCAGTGTGCATAATCCCCACCAAGAATAAAAACAGTAGGGGATAACTCAAATTCTTCAGTGCTTTAAGATGATAGGAAGTTGTCCCTCCACAGTACTTCACACTGCAGTAAAATCCAGTTATGCCATGTCTACGCTGACGGCTTTAGGCTTCGAGGAGCAGGGTCAGATACTGAGGCATTGCCTACCTGTTTCTTCTGGAACACAGAAGTTCCCTGGATATGGGAACTCTTGGATGAAAGTGTCCGCAAGTGAAACAAAATATCTTTGTGACATTAATAATTAAACTTTCATATCTTTTACAAAAAAACAATACTCTGAGCACGGGCATTACTGGAAATCCATGAAATGAACCCTCTTTTTTGGGGTCAGTGTTTACTACAATCCTGATTGTTTCAGAAAGAAAACTTTATGAAAGGAAATCAAGAGCATTTCTCCAACCCCATGAGTACTGCAATAACAGGAAACAAAACTCCTATTTCTGTGGTTTGCCAGATAAGAATCCAACAGTAGATTATTTTGAAGGCATGTGGCAAATACTGTTAGAGATATATAAATTACTGTCTATTGCACAGTCTTGGCTGGGCGACTTACATTGTAGCTTCTATTTCTGGTGGGAGAGACTCACATGCATTTGTCATTACTCCAGAAAATGGTAAAAAATGACAAGTTGGCTGAGGAGAAATTGCTGCTAACAATACAGTTGCACGATGGAGCTACTCTGCCCCGAGAACATTCTAGACAGTGAATTTGAAGCAGAGTAAGGCAGTTTCTAGTGGATGCCTCAGAGTACTTTAGGTCAGATGCTCCCTAGGATTGGGAGGAAACAACGGCAAGATTAAAAAGGAGCCATCGATCTTCAAGGGCACGGCTGTGGTGTTATGTACCTAAACCCCTTGGCCTTCGAGTCGATTCTGACTCATAGTGATCCCATAATACAGAGTAGAACTACCCCATAGGGTTTCCAAGGAATGCCTGGTGGATTAGAACTGCCGTCCTTTTGGTTACCAGCCTTGCTCTTAACTACTATGTCACCACGGTTTCCATTTTGTACGTAGTAGCTTTAAAGACGTGTAGAGCAAGCTAAGGAGTCCCTGGGTGGTGCAAATGGCTAAGTGCTGGACTACTAACCGAAAGGTTCAGACCCACCCAGAGGTACCTCAGAAGAAAGGCCTGGTAATCTACTTCTGAAAAATCAACCACTGAAGACGCCAGGGAGCACGGTTCTACTCTGACACACACGATGCTGCCATGTGTTAGAACTGACTCCAAACAACAGCGGAGCAAGCCAGGAACGAGGGAGGATTCCTCTGGCTTTATTTCCTTGTTCGTGCTTTCTATTCTCTGGGAACTCAAGATGGGAGCAGAGATCTTGTGAATAAGGATGGAACGTCTTGATCTGGAGATAATGCTTTTAGAGAATGCTCCTCATAAAGGACGGGTGTGCAGAGGTTGAAATAAAATCAGTTTGCGGAATTACCAGCGACAGCTTCAAGTCTGCGAGGCTTTCGTGTATCCTTACAGCCTCCCCTCAACCGTGTTTTCCGTGGAAACTATCACACGGTGGCCTTAAATGGGATCTTTTCTTCAACTAGTCAAAGAGATACCTTACCCACTTAAGCCTAGGACTTATTTTCTTATTATGTATTTTATAATTCATGTACAATAGCTGGCTAGTCTATTACAATACACATCCCCAAACTTTTCACAGGTCACGTTGGAATAGCACACATTTTCTAATCAGGTATGTGTGTTTCATTTCAAAGTTTATTCTCTTCAGCAGCTTTGGAAAGAACAGGAAAGTGAGGTCAGAAAGCCAGTGGGTCATTCAAGTCAACAAAGCTCTCAAAATTCACCTTCTAAAGATATGCTGATGTTGAAGTATGCCCTTTGAGGCATCCTGTCATATATTATTTGAAGGCTTTTTCATGGTCATGGTTTCCAGCTTTTTAATCATGACAACTGATCACTGGCTTCCTTGTTTGCTAAGACATCACTGATGTCATCCACTGTTGACAAGGCTCAGAGAAAAGAATTTTTAATATGTGGTTATGTCAACAGTTGTGAAATCTGACTGAGACTATCCAAGTGGCAAAGCGTGAAATAAGTACCTTGGTTCAAATCTTATGGTGACAATGCACCACAATCAATTCTCCAGGTGCAGATTCAGTCACTGCTAGAAGTTCGCTACACATTTTACTCTTTACCTACTCTGACCATTGGCCCTCGAGTTGACTTCGACTCATGCTGACCCATGGTTGTCAGAGTAGAACTGTGCTCCATAGGATTTTCAATGGATGATTTTCCAGAAATAGATCACCAGGCCCTTCTTCCGACGCACCTTTGGATAGACTCCAACTTCCAACCTTTTAGTTAGCAGCTGAGGGCATTAACCTTTTGCACTGCCCAGGGTTTCCTAGTCTACACCACATTTATCTACAATTTTGCGTGCTGATTTCTTTTTTTTTTTTTTTTCCTCACTTAATGTTATATCATAAGCAGGTTCCTATGCCCTTAAAATACCATGTAAAGATCATTTCTTAGAGAGGGCATTTACTGTCCTGTTGTGAGGGTATACCACCATGGACACATCAAAGTTAATTATAGTGAATTTTGCACAAAAACATTCTTGCAAATAAATCTGTTTCCTTACTACTTATGATTTCCTCAAGACTCTTAGAACTAAAATTACAAGGTCAAGGGTAAAATTTTTTTTTAGAACCCTTGATACATGTTGCCAAATTGCTTAAGAAAAAGGTTGTACCAATTTGTACCCCCAACAGAAGTCTGTGAAGGTATACAAGAGAAAGCATTTAGTTGTTTTTTTTTTCCCCCCATTTAGTCATGGTCCTGTGAGAATGTGTGCTTATGGAAAATGGAGCATTTGTTAAAGATAAGCAATTGAAATGTTTTTGTTTAATATCGAATGAAGGAGGAAGGAAGGCATCTTTAAATACACCAGGAAATGCTAGGAATTTTAAACTATATTCAAAATATATAGCCTGGGGAAACATAGCAGGCACAGTTTTTTAAAGTCCATTTCTTTAATTGTTAAAATAATCCCTTACCTTTGCCTCCTATGTCACAGTTTACAAAACACTCCCATAAATCATCCCCTATGAATCACCGTGAACTTCAGGAAATGCTTCGGAAATAACGCAGGGCCTACCAGTAACCTTCAAATGCAATCACATTCAAAACCATGTCACGAAATTGTCTTGCATTTAAAATTTACTTTCCTTATTAGTTTATAATTTATATGTCCATGAAAGAGCTCTCCTCTGGGAAAAGAGTAAATTCATGACATGACTCTTTCATTTCCAATCAGTGTAGAAAGGTAGGCTCACAAGCCTTTAAATCAAAGACAGGGAAAAAGAGGAACTGTTGTGTTGCCTCTTATTGTGTGGCCATCTTGATGCTCTCTGAACACACCAGGCACACCTCCTACCTCTGGATCTTTCCACTGGCTGTTCCCTTACCCTGGAGAGCTCTGCCCCTAAATAATGGCACAGCTCCCTCCCTCTTTTCCTCCAGGGCTTTGCTCAAATGACACTATCTCAGCTAGGCCACCTACAAGACCCTATTTAAAATTGCAATCCTCCCGCACCCCTAAAATACCCTCTGATCCTTTTCACAGTTTTATTTTTCTTGTTGTTGTTAGCCGCCGTGGAATTGACTCCAACTCATGGAAACCTCAAGCACAACCGAAAAAAATGTTTCCTGGTCCTGCACTATCCTATCACCAGCATGTTCCAGCCCATCGTTGCAGCTGTCATGCCGATCCATCTCACCGAGGGTCTCCTCACCCTTGCTGGACCTTTACTGCACCAAACATGATGTCTTCCTCCAGAGATTGATATCTCCTGATGACATGTCCACAAGCAACTGAGTGGGTCAGTGTTCTGTTGTGGTCCATAAGGTTTTCACTGGCTAATTTTCAGAAGTAGATCACCAGGCCTTTGTTCCTTCTCTATTTTAGTCTGGAAGTTTTTCTGAAAGCTGTCCACCATGGGTGGCCCTGCTGGTATTTGAAATACTGGTGGCATAGCTTCCAGCAACACAGCAACACTCAGTCCAACTTGGATTCCAACCGAGGACCTTTTGGTTAGCAGCCAAGCTCTTAACCGCTGCACCAACAGAAGGGGTTGGGAAACCTGCATTTACTAAGGTGTGGATCAGCCAGAATCTGTGGAGTCAAAAAGACCCAAGTTTACCACTTTGTTGCTACATGACTCTGGGCACTTGGTCAACATCTCTACGATTCAGTTTCTTCACCTGTTAGAAAAGGATGGTGTATCTATCTCACAGGATTGTTGTAAAGATCATTGCAATGATACATTGGAAGCATTTAATAAATATTAGCTCTTATTATGTGAACGACACTGAGCTAACCTTTCAACATACTTTATGTATATGAAGCACCTGGTGCTGCAAAGGGTTTATGGCCAATGGCTAACCTAAAGGTTGGTGGTTTGAACCCACCCAGCGGTGCTGGAAAGGAAAGGCCTGGTGGTCTGCTTCCGTAAAACATTGTTGTTGCCATCAAGTCAACTTTGACTCATGGTGACCCCATGTGTGCAGAGTAGAACTGCTCTACAGGGTTTTTAAGCTGTGACCTTTTGGAGGCAGATTGTCAAGCCTATCTTCCAAGACACCTCTGGGGGGGTTTGAACCACCAACATTTTGGCTAATAATCAAGCACTTAACTATTTGTGCCATCCAGGAACTCCTCTGTAAAAGATTACAGCCAAGAAAGCCCTATGGAGCAGTTCTACTCTGTAATACATGGGTTGCCATGAGGCAGAATCAACTTGAAGGCAATGAGTTTGGAATTGTTTTGTTTTGTTTATGTATATTATAACACTAGTAAACAGATACATTCTTTTCAATACGTTTTCTGTAAGTCTTCAAGTAAGTCTGGAAAATGCTATCTAATTCATCTCTCCTTTGGAGATTTATATGATGTATTAACACATAAAGAAGGTCTGCAATAAGCAACATGTGCAACTTTAATTGGCTTTGTTTAATGAAGCATTACTCAAAAGATGCTTTTTTCTTTTGGCATAACATATATCCATCATAGGAACATGCTGATTCCACTCAATGCCCTTTAATAAATACAGAATACATTGTTTTTCCCATTTCACAGAGGACAAAGCTAAGGCTCAGAGAAGTTTAATAACTTACACAAGGTCACATAGAAAACAAATAGAAAAGTTCAGCATTTCCCACCCAGGTCAGCCTGATTCAGGGACTAAGCTTATCGCTGCCACATTCTGTGTAGTCTCCTGGCACCTGCTTTGGTTATGATTATTGCATATAGAGATGACAAAAAAAATGACACGGTTGCACTGTCTAGAACTGTTGAAAATTCAAAACCAATTGGAAAATGGATTTTAGATGAGATTGTATTTTGTGAGCCTAAAAGAAGCACCTCACATGACTTCTACGGGCTTGGCCATTGTTTAGCACCAACGCTGACTTCCTTCTCTCTGACATTTATGTTGTTGGCATATGTTATGGATTGAGTTGTATCCAATGTGAATTATGTGCCCCCAAAATATGTTTCAGGATTTTAACTCCAATATCTGTGGCGTAATCTAATGTAATATAATCATGTGACATCTCATGTACTATGATGTAATTACTTTCCACAATGCGATCATATGTAATGGCACAGTGGCTAAGAGCTCAGCTGCTAATCAAAAGGTCGGCACTTTGAATTCACCAGCCGCTCCTTGGAAACACTATGGGGGCAGTTCTATCATGTCCTACGTGGTCGCTATGAGTCGGAACTGACTGTACGGCAAAAGGTTTAGTTTGGGTTTTCCACAATGCAATCACATGTAATATAACCCATCAATTACGTTGAGAACCTAATCGATTCTGAGTTATAAATAGAGCAGATTAAACACACACACACAGAGGAACACAAGAGAAGACAGACATGATGTGAGGATCATGGATAAGCCAAGGAACCAAGGAAAGCCCGGGGATACTTATTTGGGCTTTTAGCCTCCAGAACTGTAAGATAATGAGTTTCTGCTCCTTAAAACTACTCACTTGAGTTATTTCCATCACAGCAGCACTAGCAAACTAAGGCATTAGATAAATAAGAGCAAAAACGTCATCTAAAACACTGAAATCGCATAAAGATTTGAAAAAGTTGATCAACTTACAGGAACTAATTAGAAACACATTGATACAAACATGAAATCTAAAACTATTTTCCTTTTGGCAAGAGGAATACCTAGACATTTTCGCAACATTGAAGGAGAAAAGAAAAACTGAACTTCAAAACTATACCTGTGCCAGCCCCAGTGAGCCTCCTGGGCAGAACTCCCAGCTTAACATGCACCCTTACCCGAAAAGACATGAGATGAGGCTTCTCTCTTTTTGAGATACGCTTATTCGGTTTCTGAACGAGCCTGAAATTTCAAATCATGTAGCCACGTAGTCCTTTTCACGGTCTGGCAAAATGGGGCCATGAGGTTCAGAGATGAGCAGAGAGAAACTGAATTTTGCTGTGCTTGAATTTTTTTTTTTTTTTTTTTACATTCGATTTTAAGTGAAAGAGGAGAAAAAGAAAGTTCACAGTAGATAGGGAAATCATGTTTGAAGTTAATGAGATCTTTTTTCTCAGTCCGTAATAAGGATTTCCAAATAGGAATGGGCAAAAGAGACAACCCAGGTGAGATGAAATGCCAGAGAAACACCAGGATTCTAAGTTGCATTTGGTGTCAAGACAAATCATCTTCATTTAGTTAAGTTGGCAAAAATTTATCTGGCTTTCATCTTGCATAGTATGTGAGACAAATAAGACTGGAAGGGGCGTCTTAATGATTGGACCACATCTCCACCTAGCTCAGCGTGTTTGCAACACTGTGTCATCTTTATACCCCACAGCCTCTCACAGAAACTGTACTGAAAGAGTAATCGATAGAAACGCTCTCATTTTCTTTTGCCTGAACCATAATAAGCATCCCTAGGTACCTGTCCCAGCCCCAGACAGATTAGCATGGGCTTCTCTTGTTACGTTCAATGTTTACTTTCTAATTTGTTTCTGGCTGTTAAGAAAGCAGGCATGTCAGATCTAAGCAGGGTTCCCCGGGCACGCTTCTGTGCAGTGACACAGTGGCAAGACAATACCAAGGTACTATTAGTGGTACACTGATTACTAGAAAGAACGCGAAACTGTGCCCTGTAACCACCACGTGCTGAGTCCCTAAGTGACAGAGGATATGGGACCCACGTGCTTGGGCGGTGGCTCATTGCTTTCTGTTGTAGCTAATTTGCCTAGCGCTGTCCTCTCTCCTCCCCAGATGAGCATTCCTGGAGTGTTATGTGGAGAAAGACCTTCTGTATGTTCTTATGGTATTTGGGGGGGATAGTAACATGCACATTTCTAATATGTTCCTCTTAAAAAAAAAATTTAAAGGTTGTGATTTTGCCAAAAATGCATTTGAGGCAGGCCTTGTAATGTAAACCTTCTAGAAAGGTTTGTGGATGCCAAATATCTATGTTTAGTGCAGTTTGTATACATTTTGGACAAGGCGAAACTATTTATTTTGAAATTAAAGTGTCTCCAAGCAACCAGGCACAACAAAGCATTCTAGAAAGGCCTGTTGGCAATGGCTAAGGAGAATCTTTCATATGTATGAATAAGCCTGTGGAGATAATAGGAATACAAACCCATTTCCAACCTCTGTCACTTCTTGTGCCTGATCTTACCTTAGAAGGAGGGAGCACGGATTCTGCTGCATGCAGTGGCTTGTTTTATACAACATCTTCAGAGGCCCCGCTGTTTTGTTTTCCTTTGTTGATATGAGAAATAATTACATATGGTATCAGTTGGAAAAAGCAACGTTATAGTTTGTCTCAAGGAAAATTATTTCTAAGTCCGTATTTTTCAGGTAATTAACCTCTTGTAGAAAGTGCCCTTTAGGCTCGACATTTTCTGCTCTTTCCCTTTACTCTTTGGACAAATGGAAATGCCTATTTGAGAATACCTATCAAATCCTATAATGGTAGGGATGGGTGGGGAGAGAAGTCACAGGGCATGGAAACCATAATTGTTCTTTATTAGTATGTTTACCTTGTACTTACTTGATAATTAGGACTTTGTCTGGTTGACAGAGGAATGGGGATTGGACAAGATTGTCAGTATGTTATGGGCTATGTGGGAATGAACATGCTGTCTAGAAGTTTTGTTTTCTGAGTGAACTAAACCAGCACTCATAAAATACAACTGGTTTAGCTCAGATGGGCTTACCTGGGTAGCAGAATTATGAGGCTGTGAGGTAGGGGATTACTTCTGAGGCTCTGCTATTGTTAGAACAACTCACAGTCAACTGGCAGGGCCTAGCTTTGGGGGTTAACATCTGCATTGTCAGTACCTCATAGAATCAGTTTATGTTTAAAAAAAAAATTGTTTTTTTCCCATCTGACCATGAACATTCTGAGAACCTTTATTTAAAAACCATAAAACCAAACCTGTTGCCATCGAGTCGATTCCAACTCATAGCGACCCAATAGGACAGAGTAAAACTGTCTCATAGAGTTTCCAAGGAGCACCTGGTGGATTCGAACTGCTGACCTTTTGGTTAGCAGGCATAGCACTTATCCACTATCCCATATTTGCACAGGGATTATTCTTTAGTTGAAATTGTGTCTTGGCAACATTCTGTGCGTTATGTTGTTCTTAGTTGCCACTCAGCTCTGACTCATGGTGACCTTCTGTATAACAAAACACTGCTCTGTACTGCACCATTTTTATGATTATTGTTGTTATGTTTGAGTCCATTGTTGCAGCCATTGTGTCAATCCATCTTACAGAAGGTTTTCCTCGCCTTCACTGGCCCTCCACTTTACCAAACATGATGTCCTTCTCCAGAGATTTGTCCCTCCTGATGATGTGTCCAAAGTAAGTGAGTCAAAGTCTCAGGCATATTGATCCATAGGGTTTTCATTGGCTAATTTCCAGAAGTAGATTGCCAGGCCTTTCTTTCTACTCTGTCTTAGTCTGGAAGCTCTGCCGAAACTTGTCTACTCTGGGTGACCCTGGTGGTATTTGAAATACCAGTGGCGTAGCCTCTAGCATCATAGCAACGTGTAAGCCACCATAGGTGGCTATGTGTTATATTAACCTGAAAACAATTGCTTGGTTAAGTATAATAAAAGTTTTACACCTCAGCAAGTCTTCCAGTGACGCTTGCAAATAAGTACATTATTAAATGGTAAATTCTTGCTAAGCTCAGACCTCCCCTATTGAGAGTTTAATATATTTTAGTGTTCAGTTCATCTAACGCCTCACGTTCTGAATCTATGCAAATTCTGATTGTGATTTGTCTCCCTGTGTAGGTCTGAGCACAGGGACAGAATTCCCTGATGATGACAGTGTGAGTATTCTAGTTCTATGACAGTCTATTTCTATTGCAAAAAAGTACTTTGGGCTCTCAGGGATTTTGTTTTATTGGGTCTGAGGTCAACACCCATGAAAGCAGCAGTCAGGAGGTCAAACAACACATTGCACTGGGGAAATCTGCTGCAAAAGACCTCTTTGGAGCATTGAAAAACAAGGATGTCACCTTGAGGACTAAGGTGTGCCTAACCCAAGCCATGGTGTTTTCAATCACCTCATGTGCATGTGAAGGCTGGACAGGGAATAAGAAAGACCAAAAACGAGTTGGCACATTTAAATTGTGCTCTTGGCAAGGGATGTTGGGTATACCATGGGCTGCCAGAGGAGTGAATGCGTCTGTCGTGGAAGAAATGCAGCTGAGATGCACCTTGGAGAGAAGGGTGGCAAGACTCCGTCTCATGTACTTTGGACATGTTACCAGGAGGGACCAGTCATTGGAGAGGAACATCATGCTTGGTAAAACCAAGGGTCAGCAAAAAAGAGGAAGACCCTCAACAAGATGGATTGACACAGTGGCTGTAACAAACATATCAATGATTGTGAGGATGGTGCCAGACTAGGCAGTGTTATGTTCTGTTGTACATAGGTTCACTATGAATCGGACCTGACTCGATGGCACCCAACAACAACAATAACAGCACCTTGGGTATGTATGAGCGATGTACATTCGCTCATTTCAGTTGGCCTATTCTCATTGCATTAACTCAATCTGGCTTCTACAAGACTGAAAGCCAGACTCTGATCCATGGTGGGTCATTTCTCCATGGCTTTATTAGGGGGTCATTCTCCTGGCCTTCTTCCTGAGAACTATTCTCAGACATCACCATGTAGGAGAGTCTTTTAAATTCCTACAACCCTCGTTGTATGCTTGTCCTTGGGAAGTTTGGAAGTAGTATGAGTGGAAGCATTGTAAAACTAGAAGTGAATGTTGGGGAAAGAGAGATGATAATAGTTTAGAGGTGACACATGCTTTGAAGAATGGGAGCCCTGAGTCAGGCAGGAATAGTCTATATCCTTCTATACAGTGTCTACAGCATTGCTGGCATATCAATGTTTGTGAAGAAGGAAGGCTGCCACAGAAGGGAATGTTTATCCAAAGATAGCCAAGTTCTGGAGGATGAGGAAAATAACAGTTCTCTATCTATATTAACCTGGAATTGTCTTTACCCTTTATCATTAATCACTGCTCCAAACAAAGTTAATGGGGATGTTATGGCTCAATTTCTGTGAACCGGGGAAGCTTATCAATGGGACTGCCACTTCCTAGTGACTTGTGGAATTTATCTGTGTTAAATGAGTTCACTCAGGGACGTCACATTAGAAAAGCTGTCCCATCAGGATGAAGGAATATTAGAGAATATTCACTCATATTCAGAGGGAGGGAAGAAACACCCCAAACCCAACAGCTTTCCTCTGTTTTACTGTGGACTTTTATCCAGAAGACTTAATCGGACATTTACAATTAATTACACATTATGTAATTGTGACATCAAAATGAAGTTTAGTTATATTTTAAACTCAAATAGTTTACAACACAGTTTTGGAAGCCTAGGCTTTGATTATGCAAGAGCACAGCTTTTTTAACAAAGAATGTTGTAAGAAGTTATATGTGGCAGAGCCAAGATGGCAGAATGGACAGACACTTCCAGCAAGCCCTCTTTACAACAAAGACACGAAAAAACAAGTGAAACAAGTATATTTATGACAAGCTAGGAGCCCTGAGCATCAAAGGCAAGCTTAGAAAATGAACAGAAGAGCCAGGGGAGGAAGAGACAGTTCAGAAGCGGAGAGGAGTTACCGGACCTGAATTGCGGGGAACCCTCAGGCACCATTCCCAGCGCTGCGGGGGCAGGCTGGTACTAGCGTTTGGCCACAGTTTCCTCAGGGAGAAGCAGCCAGCCACACAGCCTACTCATACCTCCGGAACCAGAGAAGAACAGCGTTCTGGGCAAAAACCAAGTACTTGCATATATTTTACTGTGCCCCATGCCCCCAAGCTGGCTTCAGCAGCTGAATCCCCTGGGCTAGAGATAGGCACTGTTGAGCACCTACAGCCATCCTCCTAGCCTTGGAGAAGAAAAAAATTGGCAATTGCAGGAAAAGATAATTTGCTAGCTCCACTAACTGGGGCAGCACAGGACAGAAGTGGCTCCTGTCCAGGCATAAAAGGTCCATGGACTTTGAACACCTTTCCCTTCTGCATGGAACTGTGTGGGGCTATTTCAGGAGAATAGGCCCTTGTTGGCAGACTCCAACCATTTCAGCTGTGTGGTGCAGAGGTGGGTGTTTGATGTTTGTCATTGCTTTGCCTATTAAACAAGGTCCTCACCTACCCACATCAGGGGCCTAAGGCCTGGTAGCTCCACTCAGGTCACCCAGCCACCAGTGACAAGGGCCCAAGGATAACTGGAACCTCCCAGTCCTTAAAACCAAAAACATTGGGTGCCCATGGTCCATCTGCAGAACCCACCCACCTGCACACTCTAAGGAACAGGGATGTGCTTTCCCCAGAGACACCTGGGGGTCAGTTCTCAGCCCCTGCCTTGTTCACAGCATGACCCTCTGCTGCAATCAGATACCGGTACATACACCAATCACCCCTGCCCCTCTAAGACTAGGACAGAGCCTATATCACACACTTGATGATCAGCTACGGGGTCACCTGAGCTGAATTCATACAAGAAAAGTGAATAGACTCCTAGACTGATATACATGATAACAGCTCTAGCCATCTGGGGACAGGACATGAGAGCTCCAAAGGTGAAAATAATCAAGCTAGCTCACTCAAGCAACCCATATGGGCATATCAAAACAGGAAGCTACAACACAGTAAGCAAGCATAAACTAATACAATAACTTATAGATGGCTCGGAGACAACAGTCAATATCAAGTCACATAAAGAAACAGACCATGATCACCACAACAAGCTCTCAAAAAAAGAATCCAGGGATCTTCTAGATGAAAGTGCATTCCTGGAATTACCAGAGCCAGAATACAAAAGATTAATATACAGAGCCCTTCAAGACATCAGGAAGGAAATGAGGCAATATGCAGAACAAGCCAAAGAACACACAGATAAAGCAATTGAAGAAATTAGAAAGATTATTCAGGAACATCATGAAAAATTTAATAAGCTGGAAAAATCCATAGACAGAGCAATCAGAAATTCAGAAGATTAACAATAAAATTACAGAAGTAGGCAACTCAATAGAAAGTTAGAGAAGCAGAATTAGGCAAGTAGAAGCCGAAATCCTGAACTTGAAGATAAATCACTTGGCACTAATATATTTGAAGAAAAATCAGATAAAAGAATTAAAAAAAAAAAAAAAATGAAGAAACCTTAAGAATCATGTGGGACTCTATCAAGAGAAATAACCTATGAGTGATTGGAGTACCAGAACAGGGAGGGAAATACAGAGAGAACTGTTGAAGATTTGTTGGCAGAAAACTTCCCTGATATGGTGAAAGATGAGAAGATATCTACTCAAGATGCTCATCTTACTCCACATAAGGTAGATGTTAAAAGAAAGTCACCAAGATATATTATAATCAAACTTGCCAAAATGGAAGATAAAGAGAGAATTTTAAGAGCAGCAAGGGATAAACAAAAAGTCACCTACAAAGGAGAGCCAGTAAGAATAATCTCGGACTACTCAGCAGAAACCATGGAGGCAAGAAGGCAATGGGATGACTTATTTAAAAAATTGAAGGAAAAAAATTGCCAGCTAAGAATCATATATCCAGGAAAACTGTCTTTTAAATATGAAGGTGAAATTAGGACACTTCCAGATAAACAAAAGTTTAGGGAATTCGTAAAAACCAAAACTACAAGAAATACTAAGGCAGGTTCTTAGGTTAGAAAATCAATAGTATCAGGTATCAGTCCAAGACTAGAACACTGGGCAGAGCAATCAGAAGTCAACCCAGACAGGGAAATCAAAAAAACAAAGCAAGATTTAAAAAAAAAAAAGCTAAAAACAGGGTAACAGCGATGTTATTATATAAAGGAAGACAACATTAAAACAATAAAGAGGGACAAAGAAGTGTAATCATAGATTTTTCCATATGGAGAGGAAGATACAGCGATACAAAGAAATAAAAGTTAAGATTAAATTTAGAAAAATAGGGATAAATAATAAGGTAACCACAAAGGAGACAAACTATCCTACACATCAAAATAAAATACAAGAAAAAATAGAGTAGAGACTCAGCAGAAACAAAATGAACAACAATGAATATGAGGAAAGGACAATATATAAAGATAATCTACTCAGCACATAAAATTAGGTGGGATATAGAAACTGTCAACAACACACAAAAGAAGACATCAAAATGATAGCACTAAATTTCATACTTATCCATAATTACACTGAATATAAATGGACTAAATGCACCAATAAAGAGACAGCGGCAGAATGGATTAAAAAACAAGATCCATCTATATGCTGCCTACAAGAGACACACCTTAGACTCAGAGACACAAACAAACTAAAACTCCAAGGATGGAAAAAATATATCAAGCAAGCAACAATCAAAAAAGAGCAGGAGGCGCAATACTAATTTCCGACAAAATAGACTTGAAAGTTAACTCCATCACAAAGGATGAGGAAGGACACTATATAATGATTAAAGGGACAACATACCAAGAAGATATAACCACATTAAATATTTATGCACCCAATGACAGGGCTGGAAGATACATAAAACAAACTCTATCAGCACTGAAAAGTGAGATAGACAGCTCCACAATAATAGTAGGAGTCTTCAACACACCACTTTCAGTAAAGGATACAACATCCAGAAAGAAGCTCAATAAGGACACGGAAGATCTAAATGCCACAATCAAGCAACTTGACCTCATAGATATATGCAGAACACTGCACCCAACAGCAACCAAGTATACTTTCTTTTCTAGTGCACATGGAACATTCTCTGGAATAGACCACATATTAGGTTATAAAATAAGCCTTAGCAGAATCCAAAACACTGAAATATTACAAAGCATCTTCTCTGACCATAAGGCTGTAAAAGTGGAAATCAATGACAAAAAGCAGGGAAAAGAAATGAAACACTTGGAAACTGAACAATATCGTGCTAAAAAAGACTGGATTATAAAAGACATTAAGGAAGGATTAAAGAATCCAATGAGAATGAAAACACTTCCTATCAGAACCTTTGGGACACAGAGAAAGCAGTGCTCAGAGGCCAATTTATATCAATAAATGCACACATCCAAAAGGAAGAAAGGGCCAAAATCAAAGAGTTATCCCTACAACTTGAACAAATAGAGAGAGAGCAACAAAAGACAGCCTCGGTCACCAGATGAAAACAAACAATAAAAATTAGAGCAGAACTAAATGAAATGGAAAACAGAAAAACAACTGAAAGAATGAACAAGACCAAAAGCTGGTTCTTTGAAAAAATCAACAAAACTGATAAACCACTGGCCAAACTGACAAAAGAAAAACAGGAGAGGAAGCAAATAACCCAAATAAGAAATGAGATCGGCGATATTACAACAGACCCAACTGAAATTAAAAAAATCATATCAGATTACTATGAAGAACTATACTCAAACAACTTTGAAAACCTAGAAGAAATGGATGAATTCCTAGAAACACACTACCTATGTAAACTATCACAAACAGAGGTAGAATAACTAAATAGACCCATAACAAAAGAAGAAATTGAAAAGGTAATGAAAAAACTCCCAAAGATAAAAACCTGGCCCGGACGGCTTCACTGCAGAGTTCTACCAAACGTTCAGAGAAGAGTTAACACCACTACTACTAAAGGTATTTCAGAGCATAGAAAAGGATGGCATACTAGCAAACTCATTCTATGGAGCCACCATATCCCTGATACCAACACCAGCTAAAGACACCACAAAAAAAGAAAATAACAGACCTATATTCCTCCTGAACACAGAAGCAAAAATCCTCAACAAAATTCTAGCCAATAGAATTCAACAATATATCAAAAAAATAATTCACCATGACCAAGTGGGATCATACCAGGTATGCAAGGATGGTTCAACATTAGAAAAACAATTAATGTAATTCATCATATAAATGAAACAAAAGACAAGAATCACATGATTTTATCAATTGATGCAGAAAAGGCATTTGACAAAGTCCAACACCCATTCATGATAAAAACTCTCAGCAAAATAGGAATAGAAGGAAAATTCCTCAACATAACAAAGGGCATTTATACAAAGCCAACAGCATCCTAAATGGAGAGAGCCTGAAAACATTCCCCTTGAGATCAGGAACCAGGCAAGGATGCCCTTTATCACGGCTCTTATTCAACATTGTGCTGGAGGTCCTAGCCAGAGCAATTAGGCTAGATGAAGACATAAAGGACATCCAGATTGGAAAGGAAGAACTAAAATTATCTCTATTTGCAGACGACATGATCTTATACACAAAAAATGCTGAGGAATCCTCAAGAAAACTACTGAAACTAATAGAAGAGTTCAGCAGAATATCAGGATACAAGATAAATATACAAAAATCCATTGGATTCCTCTGCACCAACAAAAAGAACACTGAAGAAGAAATCACCAAATCAATACCATTTATAGTAGCCCCCAAGAAGATAAAATACTTAGGAATAAATCTTACCAGAGATGTAAAAGACTTATACAAAGAAAACTACAATACACTTCCGCAAGAAACCAAAAGAGACCTACGTAAGTAGAAAAACATACCTTGCTCATGGATAGGAAGACCTAACATTAAAGAAATGTCTATTCTACCAAAAGTGATCTATACATTTAATGCAGTTCCAACCCAAATTCCAAGGACATTCTTTAATGAGATGGAGAAACAAATCATGAACTTCATATGGAAGGGAAAAAGGCCCCGGATAAGTAAAGCATTACTGAAAAACAAATACAAAGTGGGAGGCCTTACTCTACCTGATTTTAGAACCCATTATACTGGCACAGTAATCAAAACAGCCTGGTACCAGCACAACAGCAGATACATAGACCAATGGAACAGAACTGAGAATCCAGACATAAAGCCATCCACATATGAGCAGTTGATATTTGACAAAGACCCCAAGACAGTTAAATGGGGAAAAGACAGTCTTTTTAACAAATGGTTCTGGCATAACTAGATATCCACCTGCAAAAACATGAAACAAGACCCATACCTTACTCCATGCACAAAAATGAGCTCAAGATGGATCAGAGACCTAAACATAAAATCTAAAATGATAAAGGTCATGGAAGAAAAAATAAGGACAACATTAGGAGCCCTAATACATGGCATAAACAGTATACAAAACATTACTAACAATGCAGAAGAAAAACTAGATATCTAGGAGCTCCTAAAAATCAAACACCCATGCTCATCCAAAGACTTCACCAAAAGAGTAAAAAGATTACCTACAGGCTGGGAAAAAGTTATTAGCTATGACATTTCCGCTCAGTGCCTGATCTCTAAACTCTACATGATACTGCAAAAACTGAACTGCAAAAAGACAAATAACCCACTTAAAAAATGGGCAAAAGATATGAACCGAAACTTCACTAAAGAAGACCTTCAGTTAGCTAACAGATACATGAGGAAATGCTCATGATCATTAGCCATTAAAGAAATGCCAATCAAAACTACAATGAGATTCCACCTCACTCCAACAAGGCTGGCATTAATCTAAAAAACCCAAAACGATAAATGTCAGAGTGGGTGTGGAGAGATTGGAACACTTATACACTGCTGGTTGGAATGTAAAGTGGTACAACCACTTTGGAAATCAATTTGGCGCTTCCTTAAAAAGCTAGAAATAGAACTACCATAAGACCCAGCAACCCCACTCCTTGGAATATATCCTAGAGAAATAAGAGCCTTTACACAAACAGATATGTGCACACCCATGTTCATTTCAGCACTGTTTACAATAGCAAAAAGATTCATCCGTTGATGGCAACGGATGAATGGATAAATAAGTTACGGTGTATTCACACAATGGAATACTTCGCATCAGTAAAGAACAGTGATGAATCTGTGACACATTTCATAACATGGAGGAATCTGGAAGGCATTATGCTGAGTGAAATTAGTCAGTGGCAAAGGGACAAATATTGTATAAGACCACTATTTTAGGAACTCAAGAAGTAGTTTAAACAGAGAAGAAAATATTCTTTGATGGTTACGAGAAGGGGGAGGGAGGGAGGGTGGGAGAGAGGTATTCACTAATTAGACAGCAGATGAGAACTACTTTAGGTAGAAAGACAACACACAATACAGGAGAGGTCAGCACAACTGGACTAAACCAAAAGCAAAGAAGTTTCCTAAATAAACTGAATGCTTTGAAGACCAGCATAGAAGGGGTAGGGGGTTGGGGGACCATGGTTTCAGAGGACATCTAAGTCAATTAGCATAATAAAATCTAATAAGGAAACATTCTGCATCCCACCTTGGAGAGAGGCATCTGGGGTCTTAAACTCTAGCAAGCAGCCATCTAAGATGCATCAATTGGTCTCAACCCACCTGGATCAAAGGAGAATGAAGAACACCAAGGACAAAAGGTAATTATGAGCCCAAGAGACACATAAACCAAAGACTATATCAGCCTGAGACCAAAAGAGCTAGATGGTGCCTGGCTACAATCGATGACTGCCCTGACAGGGAACACAACAGAGAACCCTTGAGGGAGCAGGAGAGCAATGGGGTGCAGACCCAAAATTCTCATAAAAAGACCAGACTTAAAGGTCTGACTGAGACTGGAAGGACCCCAGTCCTCATGGCCCCCAGACCTTCTGTTGGCCCAGGACAGGAACCATTCCCAAAGCCAAGTCTTCAGACAGGGATTGGACTGGACAATAGGTTGAAGAGGGATGCTGGTGAGGAGTGAGCTTCTTGGATCAGGTGGACACTTGAGACTATGTTGGCATCTCCTTCCTGGAGGGGAGATGAGAGGTTAGAGGGGGTTAGAAGCTGGAGAAATGGACAGGAAAAGAGAGAGTAGAGGTAGGGAGTGGGCTGTCTCATTAGGGGGAGAGTAATTGGGAGTGTGTAGCAAGGTGTATATAAGTTCTTGTGTGAGAGGCTGACTTGATTTGTAAACTTTCACTTAAAGCACAATAAACATAAAAAAAAAAGTTATATGTGATCAACTGGAAACGTAGTCAAATGAGCTGCTTCTTTGGGAGTAAATCTGCTTGAATGGCTTACCCTCTGTTTGAGACATTCGCATGTGATCAAAAAGATTCTCAGTCATTTTATACTGTTATTCAAATAGTGAATCATTGCTGCCAATAAACCCTTGATTCCTACAGCCAAGGATAAGGCTACATCAAGAAGTGCTGAGTGAAATACGTCAGTCACCAAGGGACAAATACTGTACGATTTCACGTCTATGGAACATCTAGGGTCGCAAGTGTATAAAGGCTAAAAATAGTGGCTACAAAGGGAGCGAGAGAGGGGAAAAGGAGGAAATGTTGCTTAGGAGGCACTAAGTTTCTGTTAAAAAACAAAAAACAAACCAAACTTGTTGCTGTCAAGTTGATTCCGACTCACAGAGGCCCTATAAAGTTTGAAATGTATAGTGTCGATCGTTGCACAGCATGAATGTAATTAATGTCACTGAATTCTATACGTAAAGAACGTTGAAATGGCAAACAACTTGTTAGATATATATATATATACACACATTTATATCTCTCTCTATATATGTATTTATCACAATGAAAATTTTCAATTAACATCATTTTAACCACTATGGCAAGAACAATGTATTGCATCTTAAACACTCTTCAGTATTTCAAGTATTTTTCATGCAATAAATGTTTATTGAGAATCTTAAAACAAAAACACTACAGCTGTGATACAGAGGACTGTAAAAGTCCTGCCCAATATTACATCCAAAACTGGTTATAGACCAACTCTTCCAGTTAGACACATCCAGTAAGTTCCCTAGATAATTCCAGGTTTCAATTAAATTATGTCTTTGACCAAGAAGAGTGAAAATTAAATGGCTAGAGATGGTAACTGCATTACTAAAGGAATTTCCAAAAAAAACAGCTGTTTGTCTTTGCTAAGCTCTGAGCTATTTACATTAAGATTTATAGTGTTGAGGGCCTAGATAGCTTTAGTCATTTTACATGTTACTGCAGGGGTGGGGTGGAAGGATTAGGCAAGAGAAAGGACACCTCACTAAAGAATGTCACACACCCAGTCTTCATTTAGAGCTTCTGGGAGAATTCTACACTACCATTTTAAGACTTTCAGATACAGTTTCTTAAATATGCTAAGCTGGGCTTTCTGGAGAGGTTGCGTGATATGAACTGCCTAAATTGATTGAGCTAGGTAAATTTCACAAATTTTCTTAGAGGCTACAAAATAGTGGCTGAATCAACATTTCCAGGCAGATAGCCACTCCTGCCACAAGCCTTTATTTGCAGACTATGATAAATAAAAAAATAGAATTTGAGTAACCTTAAGAAATATTCTCCTGGTAACTAAAATGCTAATATTATTATTTTTTGTATAACATACAATTTTTCTAAGGTGTTAAAAAAGATGACTTTTGGTGTCTCATTTTCAAATGCTATAAGCCTTGTTGCTAGTGCCATCCAGTCGGTTCCCACTCAACAGAATCAAATACTGCCCAGACCTGTGCCATCTTCACAATCGTTGCTATGTTTGAGCCCGTTGTTGCAAACACTGGGTCAATCCATCTCATTGAGGGTCTTCCTCTTTTTCACTGACCCTCTACTTTGCCAAGCATGATGTCCTTCTCCAGGGACTGGTCCCTCCTGATAACAAGTCCAAAGGACATGAGACAAAGTCTCGCCATCCTTGCTTCTAATGAACATTCTGGCTGTACTTCTTCCAAGACAGATTTGTTCATCTTCTAGCAGCCCATGGCATATTCTCCACCAATGCTGTAATTCAAAGGCATCAATTCTTCCTCGATTTTCCTTATTCCTTGTCCAGATTTCTGCCGAACCCTGTCTACCATGGGTGACCTTACTGGTATTTGAAATACCGGTGGCATAGCTTCCACATCACAGCAATATGCAAGCCACCATAGTACAACAAAACTGATAGACTGACAGATTACAGTAGGTGCTCAGTATTTATTCCCCCTATAATCCATTTTTGAGCCCTGGTGACACAGTGGTTAAGTGCTTGGGTGCTAACCAAAAGGTTGGCAGTCTGAACCCCCCAGCTGTTCCTTAGGAGAAAGCAGTCTGCTTCAGTAAAGACTTACAGCCTTGGAAACCTTACAGGGTGCTTCTATTCTGCCCTACAGGGTGGCTATGTGTTGGAATTTACTCCACAGCAGTGGGTTTATAATCCATTTAGCCTCAACTAGATTTTGGGCTTCTTTGGTGCTATGGTAACCAACTTTATTCATTATTAGTAGATTTAATTATCAAAGGATGAGATGAAAATTGCTCATGATAGAATATTCATTTGTTGTAACCATAACCAATGGCAGCAGATTAATTATTCCTAATTATATTAATTTTCCAGTCATGGAGCATTTAATTAACTCTTCATGAAATTCTAGCATATATAGTTCCACTGTCAGGAAGATTTTACAAAAGGATGACATATAAGGGGTAGAAAGAGACCTTAGCCATAGCTAATAGGGCTTCTTCACCTCAAAATCCATGTAATTTTATTCTTCAACCTTTGCATGATATCTAGGCTCTTTTTTTCAACTTTCCTACTTGAGGTGGTATCATTAGTTTTGTAGCTTCTCAGAACTTTAGAATTTGGAATCATGATACATATTCATACTTAATCGTCACTATTCCAGCTCCTTCTCTCTCTCTCTCTCACACACACTCCTCATATATATCTTTTACCTTTTCTCCTACTTCTTCCCCTGCCCAAATCCTACTTATGACTCAAGACACAGATCAAGTGCTATCCCCTTTTGCAGTTCTTTGACCATTCTCTTAGTCAACAAATGAAGGGACTACTATATGCAGGACACCAGGTTATGGAGACAAAGAAGACGTGTGTGCTTCAATCGTCGAAGAGTCAGGAATACAGACAAGCAATTGGAACACTATGTCACTCGTGCTAATGTAAGAGGATTTGGAACTCACAGTGAGGACCCAAATAGTCAATTCAACTTGGTCAAGGTAGTGAGGTCCAGGAACACTTAATGGAGACATTGTTGTTGTTAAGTGCCATCGAGTCAGTTCTGACTCATAGCGACCCTATGTACAACAGAACAAAACACTGCCTGGTCTTGCGCCATCCTCACAACCGTTGTCATGCTTGGGCCCATTGTTGCAGCCTCTGTGTCAATCCACCTCATTGAGGGTCTTCCTCTTTTTTGTTGGCCCTCTACTTTACCAAGCATGATGTCCTTCTCCAGGGACTGATCCCTCCCAATAACATGTCCAAAGTATGTGAGACGTAGCCTCACCATTCTTGTGCTTAAGGAACATTCTGGTCTTCTTCCAAGACAGATTTGTTCATTCTTTTGGCAGTCCATGATACATACAATATTCTTCGCCAACACTACAATTCAGAAGTGTCAATGTTTCTTCCGTCTTCCTTATTCATGGTCCAGCTTTCACATGCATATGAGGTGATTGAAAATACCATGGCTTGGGTCAGGCGCACTTTAGTCTTCAAGGTGACATCTTTGTTTTCAATACTTTAAAGAGATCTTTTGCAGCAGATTTGCCCAATGCAATGCGTCTTTTGATTTCTTGACCTCTGCTCCCATGGGTGCTGAATGTGGAGCCAAGTAAAATGAAATCCTTGGCAACTTCAATCTTTTCTCTGTTTATCATGGTGTTGCTTACTGGTCCAGTTGTGAGGATCTTTGTTTTCTTTATGTTGAGGTGTGATCCATACTGAAGGCTGTGGTCTTTGATCTTCATCAGTAAGTGCTTCAAGTCGTCTTCACTTTCAGCAAGCAAGGTCATGTCATCTGCATATCACAGGTTATTAATGAGCCTTCCTCCAATCCTGATGCCTCGCTCTTCCTCATATAGTCCAGCTTCTCGAATTACTTGTTTAGCATGCAGATTGAATAAGTATGGTGAAAGGATACAACCATGACACACAACTTTCCTGTCTTTATACCATACAGTATCCCCTTGTTCTGTTCTAATGACTGCCTCTTGATCTATGTATAGGTTCCTCATGAGCAGAATTAGGTGTTCTGGAATTTCCATTCTTCACAATGTTATCCATAATTTGTGATGATCCACACAGTCAAATGCCTTCGTATAGTCAATAAAACACAGGTAAACATCTTTCTGGTATTCTCTGTTCTCAGCCAAGATTCATCTAACATCAGCAAAGATATCCTTGGTTCCACATCCTCTTCTGAATCCAGCCTGAATTTCTGGCAGTTCCCTGTCAATATACTGCTGCAGCCGCTTTTGAATGATCTTCAGCAAAATTTTACTTGTGTGTGATATTAATGATTGTTCTATCTGTATTTGGTTGGATCACCTTTCTTGGGAATAGACATAAATGTGGATCTCTTTCAGTTGGTTGGCCAGGTGGTTGTCTTCCAAATTTCTTGGCATAGAACAGTGAGCACTCCCAGTGCTGCATTCATTTATTGAAACATCTCAATTGGTATTCCGTCAATTCCTGGAGCCTTGTTTTCGCCAATGCCTTCAGTGCAACTTGGACTTCTTCCTTCAGTACCATTGGTTCTTGATAATATGTTACCTCCTGAAATGGTTGAACCTCGACCAATTCTTTTTGGTATAGTGACTCCTTCCATCTTCTTTTAATGCTTCCTGTGTCATTTAATATATTCCCCATAGAAACCTTCAATATTGCAACTCAAGGCTTGAATTTTTTCTTCAGGTCTTTCAGCTTCAGAAATGCCATACGTGTTTTTCTCTTTCAGTTTTCTACCACCAGGTCCTTGCACATGCCATTATAATACTTTACTTTGTCTTCTCGAGCCGCCCTTTGAAATATTCTATGCAGCTCTTTCACTTCATCATTTCTTTCTTTCATTTTAGCTACTCCATATTCAAGAGCAAGTTGTAGAGTCTCTTCTGACATCCAATTTGGTCTTTTCTTTCTCTCTTATCTTTTTAACGGCCTCTTGCTTTCTTCAGGTATGATGTTCTTGATGTCATTTCAAAACTCATCTGGTCTTCTGTCATTAGTGTTCAACGTGTCAAATCTGTTCTTGAGATGGTCTCTAAATTTAGATGGAATATGCTTAGATTTGCACTTTGGCTCTTTCGGACTTGTTCTAATTTTCTTCAGTTTCAACTTAAACTTTCATACAAGCAATTAATGGCCTAGTTCTGATTGATGACACTGGGCTTTTCCGTTGTCTCTTTCCACAGATGTAGCCAATTTGATTTGTGTGTATTCCATCTGACGAGATCCACATGTATAATCATAGTTTAAAGGTATTTGCAATGAAGAAGTCATTGCTTTTGCCAAACTCTATCATGCAATCTCTGGCATCATTTCTATCACCAAGGCCATATTTTCCAACTACCAACCTTTCTTCTTTGTCTCCAACTTTCACATTCCAATCACCAGTAATTATCAATACATCCTGATTGCATATTCTATCAATTTCATACTGCAGAATTTGGTAAAATCTTCAGTTTCTTCATCTTTGGCCTTTTAGTGGTTGGTGCATAAATTTGAATAATAGTTGTATTAGCTGATCTTCCTTGGAGGGATATGGATATTATCCTATCACTGACAGCATTGTACTTCAGGATAGATCTTGAAATGTTCTTTTTGAGATGAATGCAACACCATTCCTCTTCAAGTTGTCATTCCTGGCATAATAGACTATATGATTATCTGATTCAAAATGGCCAATCAGCTCACGCATGCCTAGGATATTGATGTTTATGTGTTCCATTTCATTTTTGACAATTTCCAAAGCTCCTAGATTCATACTTCTTACATTCCATGTTCTGGTTATTAATGGATGTTTGCAGCTGTTTCTTCTCATTTTGAGTCATGCCACATCAGCAAATGAAGGTTTCAAAAGGTTGACTCCATCCACGTAATTAGGTCAACTCTACTTTGAGGAGGCAGCTCTTCCACAATTGTATTTTGAGTGCCTTCCAATCTGAGGGGCTCATCTTCTGGTACCATATCAGACAAGGTTCCACTGCTATTCATAAGGTTTTCACTGTCTAATTCTTTTCAGAAATAGATTGCCAAACCCTTCTTCCTAGACTTAGTCTGAAAGTGGAGCTGAAACCTGTTCGCCATGGGTGACCCTACTGATATTTGAATTCCAGTGGCATAGCTTCCAGCATCACAGCAACATGCAAGCCCTGATAGTATGACAAACTGACAGACACGTACAGGCTTAATGGAGATAACGACTGTTATTTATTCAATAGCATCTCCCCCAAAATATGTGTTAGAATATTAGCTATTATACCTATGGCTATAATCCCATTTGGAAATAGAGTTTTCTTTGTTATGTTAATTAGATCATACCTGAACAGAATGGGTTCTAAATCTAATCACCTCTGAGGTATAGAAAAGAGGCAATCACACACAGGGAAAGACAGAAGGCATGCGAGGATTATCAACAAGCCAAGGAACCAAAGGCTACCTACAAGAAAGGAATCTACACAGCTAAGACCCTGATTTGGACATCCAGCCTCTAGAACTGTGATAAAATTAATTTGTGTTCTTTAAAGTCACCCACTTGTGGTATTTCTGTTACAACAGCCCTAGATAAGTGAGACGGTGACCATAACCAGGCTCTGTATACATGAGTAGGTGTCCACCAAGTAGAGTGGATACAAATGATGGTAGCTAGGGAGTTCATTAGAGAGGGAGTCTCCTATGTGAAGGCACAGAAGCTTGAAATATCCCGGTGTGTTTTAGAGCTGCAGGAACTTTGGTGGAGCCAGCACAGAGGGGTGAGGCAAGAGATAAGTTGGGAAAAGTTAAGAAATGTCAAATCCTGGTTATTTTCTGTTCATTCTGGAGGTTGAACAATATCCTCAAGGGACTAGAGAGCCATTGAAGGATATTAAACAGTGAGAACAAATGAGAAGATGCACACTTTAGATAAATAGGGCAGAGCAGGATTGGAGGCAGAGTCCAGGGTGGAGACAATTTCAGTTCTACAGTCTAGAGAATGGCTAACCTTCTCTTTTCTCAAGTTCTGTTCTGCTTGTCGTTGGTACCATTAATTTCACTACTTAATTATTCTCTCATTATTTCACTCATATTCACTTTCTCTCTCCAACTAAATTGAAAAGGATTCCTGCCCTACTATACATTTCATTGTTTTATGGTAGCTCTCTACCAAATTCTCATACATGCCCACAGGCCTAACACAGGGATACATACTTAGAAGATGGCCAGAAAAATGCTTTTAATTGATTAATCACTGGCCTCGGGAGTGATTAATTAACCTGTACACCAGCGCTCACTGCAACAGTTTTCACAATAGTCAATATGTGGAAACTACCGAAATGTCCACCAACAGATGAATGGATAAGCAAAATGTGTTATATACAGACAATGAAATACTACTCAGCAATAAAGAGAAATAAGTCCTGTTGTATGCCACAATGTAGATGAACCTCAAAACATTATGCTGAGTAAAATGTCAGTTGCAAAAGCAAATGTCAGTTGAAAATACCGTATGATCTTACGTATATGAAATAAGTGAATGTATAGAAACCAGAGATTATTAGTGGTTACTGGAGACGGGAGGGATGGAGAAAGGGGGAGCTTTTGTTTAGGGGACATTGAGTTTATGTTAACGGTGGTGGAATGATTTGGAATAGGATAGCAAGAATGGTTGCACAACTTGAACAACGTAATCAATGTCACTGAATTGAACATGTAGAATTGCTGAGATGGCATATGTTTTATTATGCATATTTTTACCACAATAAAAAATAAGTTAAAAAAAAACCTTCAAAATGAAAAAGAGTGGTTAATAGTACACAATCAGTATGAATGGACTCAGCAGCAGTGACTGTCATATGTAAATCTAAGAGGCTCCTGAAGGATATTTGAAGGCTAAATAAACACACTAGAAAGTTGGAATGAATGCATCTTGCAATCTCTTACCCTTAGGAATATTTACTCTACGTAACCTAATTTAATTTGAAAATTTCCATATAAAAATTCCTGGCTACCATCAAATAATATTCTGATTTTGACTTTGCTAAATGTATGAGATGACTTTGCCCTGAATACATAACCCTTCATCTTTCAGTGTTTTTAGATGCTATCTTAGTTACGTAGTGCTAAAACAGAAATATCACAGATGGATGGCTTTAACAAACAGAAATTTATTTTCTCACAGTTTAGTAGGCTAGAAATCTGAATTTGGAGCTCTGGCTCTTGGGAATGGCTTTCTCTCTCTATTGGCTCTGGAGGAATGGCCTTGTCTCTTCATCATCTGCTTCCTGGTTCCTTGGCGATCTCTGTGTGTCTTGGCATTTATCTTACCCCAACTCTGCTTGCTTGTTTAATCTCTTTTATATCTCAAAAAAGAGATTGACTCAAGACACGCCCTACACTAATCCTGTCTCATTAACATAACAAAAAAAAACCCATTCCCAAATAGGATTATAACCACAGGCTAGGATTTACAATACATATTTTTGTGGGGACATAATTCAATCTATAACAGAGCCTTATCAAACTCTGTGGAATTTGTATTCAAAATTATACATTCTTCAGCTGGCAAAGCTTACTTTTTAATCAGATGTCTTATCTTAAAGCACAAATTGGCCTTCACTGAAGGTATCATCTTTACTGATAAGAGATTACATGTGGGTGTGTAAAAAATCCATGCTGTGGAGGTGTAATAAAATTCTGCAGATGATTGGAAGATTAAGGAAAGGGAAAACTCCCTGTAAGGTTTCCCATACTTCTTGGTCTTAAAATTAATGAAATCTAATAACAATGCTGTCTAAGACAAGGTGATAGAGTTCTGCTTTGAAGTTGATTTTTTTCCTAAGTCTAACAATTTTTCCCCCTTGGCCTTCAAGATACATTGTAAAACATAGGCGTGCACACACACACACACATTTGAAATTCTTGCATAGTGATAGTGGTAGGTAGAGATTTAAATGTTTGAGCCCTAAATTTATGTGAATATGTGTGTCTAGCGACTAGAATTTCTTGTTGATTTTATGGCAGCCCAGACACTACCTGGAGCCGTCTGGAGCACTTGGAAAAAGATAGGTGGCTGTTATCATGAACCTTTTGGCATTCTGCCAAACTTTAGGTAGGAGAGGATGTGGGTCAGTGTAGGAGAGAAAGGAATGGGATGGAAAAGGAGAAGAAGAAAAAAGATAGAATGAGAGACTGGAAGAAATGATTTCTAAAGTAGAAGTGGTAGCGATTAGCCCTGGTGGAACAGAAAGAGAAATCTCAGAGGCAGAGGCACTAGCAGAAATTGAACAATGAAGACTGCACAGGAATTCACCATCTGGCAGATTCCCACCACATCTGCTCCCACCCACTCCTGCTATGTCCTCTCGTGTAATACACCATGTAGAACATAAAAACTCCATTTCCCAGTCACCTTTGCAGCTGGGGTTTCTGGATCTGCTCTAGGTTCTGTTGATCAGGAGCACTCATACCAACCAGCCAACCCATTGCCGTTGAGTTGATTCCAACGCATAGTGATTCTAAAGGACAGAGTAGAACTGCCCCATAGGGTTTCCAAGAAGCGACTGGTGGATTTGAACTGCTGACCTTTTGGTTAGCAGTCATAGCTCTTAACCACTATGCCATCAGGGGTTCCTGGAGCTCTCATGAGAGACTTGAATTTAGCATTGAACTAAATAGGGAGCCAGATAGTGTGGCAGGTCAGGCACCCTTTTCTCTGATGCAGATATTATTGAGGGCGCCTGGCCCTGGAGTTAGCTGTTTGAGTGGTGACACCTTTATCCTCAGATCATAGCTAAGGTCGTGTGGTCCTGAAACCAAAGGTTAGACAGTGAGATCCCGAGCCCTGGATGGCAGATAAGATTGGGACAATGGCTCCCTGATTCTCAAGCCTTTTGATTGTAGATAGAGCTGGCTCCTATACTATCTAATTCCTCTGAATTAAATGCTTTGCTGCTTAAAGTAGCTAGAGCATTTTCCATTATCTATAGCTGAAACCTGATAGATACACATCATTTTTACTTGTTGTTGTTAGGTGCTATCAAGTCAGTTCTGATTCATAGTGACCTTACGTACAACAGAATGAAACACTGCCCGATCCTGTGCCATCCTCACAATTGTTGTTATGCTTGAGCCCATTCTTGCAGCCACTGTGTCAATACACCTCATTGAGGGTCTTCCTCTTTTTCGCTAACCCTGCACCTTAGCAAGCGTGATGTCCTTCTCCATGGACTGGTCTCTCCCGATAACATATTTAAAGTATGTGACATGAAGTCTCCTTATCCTTGAGTCCCAGAGGCATTCTGGCTGTACTTCTTCCCAGACAGATTTGTTTGTTCTTCTGGCAGCCCGTGGTATATTCACTATTCTTCACCAACACCTTATTCAAAGGCATCAGTTCTTCTTCCGTCTTCCTTATTCATTGTCCAGCTTTCACACGCATTTGAGGTGATTGAAAATACCATTGCTTGGGTCAGGCAAATCTCAGTCCTCAAAGTGAAAACTTTGCTTTTTAATACTTTAAAGAGGTCTTTTGCGGCAGATTTACATAAGGAAATATGTTGTTTGCTTTCTTGACTGCTGCTTCTATGGGTGTTGATTGTGAATTCAAGTAAAATGAAATCTTTTACAAATTCAGTATTTTCTCTGTTTATCATGATGTTGCTTATTGGTCCAGTTGTGAGGGTTTTTGTCTTCATTTTGTTGAGGTACAATCCATACTGAAGGCTGTAGTCTTTGATTTTCAGCAGTAAATGCTTCAAGGCCTGTTCACTTTCAGGAGGCAAGAGTGTGTCATCTGCATATCACAGGTTGTTAATAAATCTTCCTCAAATCCTGATGCTATGTTCCTCTTCATATGGTCCAAACTTCTCAGATTATTTGCTCAGCATACAAATTGAATAAGTATGGTGAAAGGATACAACCATGACACACACCTTTCCTGATTTTAAACCATGCAGCATCCCCTTGTCCTGCTCGAATGACTGCCTCTTGATCTATGTATAGGTTCTTCATGAGCACAATTAGGTTTTCTAAAATTCCCATTCTTCCCAATGTTGTCCATAATTTGTGTATAATCCACACAGTCAAATGCCTTAACATAGTCAATAAAACACAGGTAAACATCTTTCTGGTATTCTCAGCCAAAATCCATCTCACATCAGCAATGATATCCCTGGTTCCATGCCCTTTTCTGAATCTGGCTTGAACTTCTGGCAGTTCCCTGTTAATGTACTGCTGCCATGGCTTTTGAATGATCTTCAGCAAAATTTTGCTTGTATATGATATTAATAATATTGTTTGATAATTTCCAAAGTCTATTACATCACCTTTCTTTGGAATGGGGACAAATATGGACCTTTCCCAGTCGGTTGGCCAGCTGTCTTCCAAATTTCTTGACATAGATGAGTGAGCATTTCCAGTGCTGCACCCGTTTGTTGAAACATCTTAATTGGTATTCTGTTAATTCCTGGAGCCTTGTTTTTCAGCAGTGTCTTCAGTGCAGCTTAGACTTCTTCCTTCAGTACTGTCAGTTATTGATCATATGCTACCTCCTAAAATGACTGACCTTCAACCAATTCTTTTTGGTACAGTGACTCTGTATTCCTTCCATCTTATTCTGAAGCTTCTTGCATCATTCAACATTTTGCCTGAAAACTAAAAAAAAACATCCAAACCCATAGAATTCTTCAATATTGCAACTTGAGGCTTGAATTTTTTCTTCAGTTCTTCCTGCTTGACAAAGGCCAAGTATGTTCTTCCCTATTGGTTTTCTAACTCTATGTATTTGCACATTTCATTATAATACTTAGTCTTCTTGAGCAGCCCTTCGAAATCTTCTGTTCAGCTCTTTTACTTTATCATTTCTTCCATTACCTTCAGCTGCTTTATATTCAAGAGCAAGTCTCAAAGACTCTTTTTTTTTTTTCTTTTATTGTACTTTAGAAGAAGGTTTACAAAACTAGTTTTTCATTAAACAGTTAATACATTGGTTATCAACCCCACGACATGTCAACACTCTCCTATCTCAACCTTGGGTTCCCTATTACCAGCTTTCCTGTCCCCTCCTGCCTTCTAGTCCTTGCTCCAGGCCTGGTGTGCCCCTTTAGTCTCACTTTGTTTTATGGGCCTGTTCAATCTTTGACTGAAGGGTAAACCTCAGGAGTGATATCATTACTGAGCTCAAAGGGTGTCTGGGGGCCATACTGTCAGGGTTTCTCCAGTCTCTGTCAGGCCAGCAAGTCTGGTCTTTCTTTCTGAGTTAGAATTTTTTCCACATTTTTCTCCAGCTCTGTCTGGGACCCTCTATGTGATCCCTGTCAGAGTAGTCAGAGTCTCTTCTGACGTCCATTTTGATCTTCTTTTTCTTTCCTGTCTTTTTAATGACCTTTTGCTTTTTTCATGTACGATATCCTTGATGTAATTCCACAACTTGTCTGGTCTTTGGTCATTAGTGTTTAATGTATCAAATTTATTCTTGAGATGGCTTCTAAATTCAGGTCGAATATATTAAAGGTCATATTTTGGCTCTTGTTTTTACTTAGAGACTTTAAAGGATCTATGAGAGACAATTTAGGAGTAACAGCCTTAGGGAATATGACACCACTTTATCATTACCAGCATATAATAGTCATGCAATTTATACATGTCATATCAGTATTGGTAAATACAGTCAGTTCCACTGTTCAAAGATTAAATCTCTCCTCCTCATCAGCTTTCATGCCTTTAGTCTGCAGTACTGGAATTAAGGAAAAAAAAAAAACAGGCATTTGAACAGGGCACCTGAATAATTCCCACATTTCCTCATTTGGCTGGCACTCAGAGTACCGTTGTCACTGTTGTTAGCTGCCGCTGAGTTGGCCCCCGACTCGCAGAGACCCTGTGCACAATGGAAGGAAATGCTGCCCTGTCTTGTGCCATCCCCATAATCAGCTGCAGCTAGAACTTTATGAGTATTACTGACTCCTAGGTTTTTTTTTAGTTAGTGTGAAATGCAAACCAACTGAGTTTTATAATTTTTCATCATTTGAGAAGAAGCTAGAAATCTGGGAAAGGCTGATAAGGAGGAGTGCAAATAAGTACAAGACTGAATCACCAGAGAGGAAATGGAAAGACACAAAAGGAGATGTGATGTCATATTCCCAAAAATATCATACAAATGATAATACAGAGACAATAAGACAAGATAATCAATGCACAAAGACAAAATGTAAAATAGTTATGTTAGGACTTAATGACATAAGATGCAAAGAGATGAAAATGCTTGATTTCAAAAATGATGTAAGATAAGTGAAGCATCATAATTTTCTTAAAATAGGTCACCCTTGAAACAAGTGAATACTTACAGACAGAACCAAATGTATGTTCTTCCTACCATGTGTGATTTATCAAGAGAAGTTGAACTAACACTAACAGAGATCGAGTAGTAATCCCCTAACTGAGCAAGTAGGGAATAATAAAGATGCTTCTGGAATTAGTTTAGAAGACCCTGTGACATAGGGACACATTTGTTGAGAGTACTGCTTTTTCTGCTAGCAAAACTGATCCTGTGACAACAAATTTTATGCCACATGTAAGTTTTCCTCACCACTTTTTCACATAGGCTACTCAGTGTGGACACTAAATCAAATTTGAGGCTTTTATCAACCCTACCTTCCTGGCTTTACAGCAAGGCCCAAGACAACAGCCCTTGCCTAAATCCATGGTATTGACTATTTGATAGGTTGTTGTTGCTTTGTGCCCCTCTTCTGTGAACTCAAAGCATAGGTAGTAGATAGATCGATAGACAGGTAGATAGACAGGTAATTTTCCAAAGCATCTTAGCAAGTGAAAAACCTATTTATAGAATAACACACAGGGTATAATCCCCACTTAAAAAAAAAAAAAGAAAGTTTTTGTGTGCTGGTGTATAAAAGTTTGTGCTAAAATGCATAGACAGTAGAGTTAAATTACAAAGATGGATAATAAATGTTAATGGTAATGCTGCTGGGAATGAAAATTTGAACGTATGAGGTGGTGGGGGCACAGAAGGGAGGTGTAAGAAACCTAGAATCATCTTTGACTGTCTTTCCACTCAGATCAAATCAATGGCCAAGTCCTTTCAACCTTACTTTCTAGGCTCATCCATGTTGTAGAAAGCTTCAGGGCTTCAAATAGTGTAACCACACTGGAAAATAGTTTGGCAATTGTGGGAAAAAGAACTTGGTTTGGCCTTTTGTGATGGTTAACATTATGTATCAACTTGACTAGGATATGAGTCTCAGTGATTTGGCAGACGTTGGACTGATTGTTCTTCCATAATGTAATATAATGTAATCATCTCCATGATATCTTATATAATGTAATCATCTACATGATGAGAATGAATATGATGAAATCATATCCATGATGAGATCTTCTATGAACAGGCAATGAGTTGAAAGGTGAGTTTCCTAGGGAGGTGTGGCCTGTCTCTAGTATATAAACAGATGCTCAAGCAAGGCTCATTCTCATTCTGGATCCTTCATCTGACTGGTTATCATCTGACCCCCACTTCTTGGGACATGAGTCAGCAGCCAGCCAACTGATATGCAGATTTTGGGTTTGTCGGCCCCTGGAAACCCTGGTTGCATAGTGGGTAAGTGCTACAGCTGCTAACCAAAAGGTCAGCAGTTCGAATCCACCAGGCGCTCCTTGGAAACTCTGTGGGGCAGTTCTACTCTGTCCTGTAGGGTCGCTATGAGTTGGGATCAACCCGATAGCTCTGGGTTTGGTTTTTGGTTGGTACGTATATATGTATGTTTGGAAATAAGTAGTGGTGACTCTTGCGCAGCATGGTTAACACACTTAATGTCACTGAATTGTAATCTTAAGACTAGTTGAAATAGCAAAATGTTTATGGGATATATTTTATCACAATAATAGTAATAAAAATGCTGCATTATGTGAGAGACAAATTTCTAAAAACAGATTCCCTAAAAATGGAATGCTGGGGTAAGGGGAATGGATACTTTTCCTTTTGTAGATAGTGCACTAAATTACATTTTAAAAATTCTTTAACAACACTGTGACCAAAAGTGCCAGTTTCTGCACATACTTACCGACAATTAATTTTGTTTAATATATATATTTTTAATTCCGATCATAATACGTGACACCTAATTGTTGCATTAGAAAGACAGGAAAGAAAGGACCAAAATGGATGTCAAAGGAGACTCTGAAACTTGCTTTTCTGAAACTTGCTCTTGAACGTAGGGCAGCTAAAGTGAGTGGAAATGATGAAATAAAAGAGCTGAAAAGAAGATTTCAAAGGGCAGCTCGAGAAGACAAAATAAAGTATTATAATGAAATGTGCAAAGATCTGGAGTTAGAAAACCTATAGGGAAGAACATGCTAGGCATTTCTCAAGTGGGAAGACCTGAAAAAAAGTCAAGCCTAGAGTTACAATATTGAAGGATTCTATAGGAAAAATATTGAATGAGGCAAGAAGCATTAAAAGAAGATGGAAGGAATACACAGTCACTATGCCAAAAAGAATTTGTCAATGTTCGGTCATTTCAGGTCGTAGCATATGATCACGAACCAATGGTATTGAAGGAAGAAGTCTAAGGTGCACTGAAGGAATTGGCAAAAAACAAGGCTCCAGGAATAGGCAGAATACCAATTGAGATGTTTCAATAAACAGATGCAGAGCTAGAGGTGTTCACTTGCCTATGACAAGAAATTTCGAAGACAGCTTCCTGGCCAACCATTTGGAAAAGATCCGTATTTGTGCCTATTCCAAAGAAAGATGATTCAACAAAATACAGACATTATCAAACAATATCACAACCAAGTAAAATTTTGCTGCAGATAAATCAAAAGTGGTTGTAGGAGTACACAGACAGGGAACTGCCAGAAATTCAAGACTGATTCGGAAGTGGATGTGTAATGAGGGATATCATTGCTGATGTCAGATGTATCTTGGCTGAAAACAGGGAATACCAGAAAGATGTTTACCTGTGTCTTATTGACTAAAAAGAAAGGTGTATGTCAGGGTTGTACCCTTTCAGCTTACTTATTCAATCTGTATGTTGAGCAAATGATCTGAGAAGTTGTACTATATGAAAAAGAACATGGCGCTAGAATTGGAGGAAGACTCATTAACAACCTGCGTTATGCAGATGGAACAACTTTGCTTGCTCAAAGTGAAAAGGACTTGAAGTACTTTTTGAAGATGAAAGACTACAGCCTTCACTATGGATTATACCTCAACATAAAGAAAACAAAAATCCTCACAACTGGACCAATAAACAACATCATGATAAATGGAGAAAATATTGACGTTGTCAAGGATTTCGTTTTACTTAAGTCCACGATCAATGCCCATGGAAGCAGCAGTCAAGAAATCAAACAATGGATTGCACTGTGCAAATCTACTACCAAAGACCCCTTTAAAGTGTTAAAAACAAAGTTGTCACTTTGAGGACTAAGGTACACCCAATCCAAGGTGTGGTATTTTGAGTCGCCTCATATGCATGCGAAAGCTGGACAATGAGTAAGGGAGACCAAAGAAGAATTGATGCCTTTTAATTTGTAGTGTTGGCAAAGGATATTGAATATACCATGGACTGCCAGAATAATGAACAAATCTGTCTTGGAAGAAGTACAGCCAGAATGCTCCTTAGAAGCAAGGATGGTCTCACATACTTTGGACATGTTTTCAGGAGGGACCACTCTGAGGAAAAGGGCATCGTGCACAGTAAAATAGAGTGCTGGCAAAAGAGAGGAAGACCCTCAACGAGATGAAATAACAGAGTGGCTGCAACAGTGGGCTCAAGCTTAGCAATGATCGTGAGGATGGCACAGGACTGTTCTGTTGTACCTGGGGTTGCTATGAGTTGAACTGCCTTGACAGCATCTAACAACAACAATTATTGCTTTAATTACCAGTTCCAGAGATATCAAGCATCATTTCATGTTTTTTACCTAATATCTATTTCTTTATTTTGACCATTAAAAGATTAATATCTATTTCTTTATTTTGACCATTAAAAGATTAAAAGATTACATGCTTTTAATTGCTAATTTTCATAGATTAATTTATTTGTATTATTTGTATATATGTGTCTATCTGTAACTATTTTGTTTTTCTGTTACGTATAGCTTCTAGATTTTTCCTTGTTCCTTTAGACTGTTTTAACTGGAATGGACTTGATGGCAACAGGATTTAACCAAAGATAATGAAATTATTCTCCATTTTTCTAGTATTTTTAAGATGTGAGATAAGAGTGTTTTACATATATACATGTATGTATGTATACACACATATGTATTTAATTGATAAGCAATGGCCTAAGGCCATTTATGGCACTGTTCTTCTTTTTCTCAATGATGGGAAATGCCACTTCATGATAAACTACAGCCATGAGTATACATAGTCTACTTCTGGTCTCTCGGTTCTATTGTATTAATACATTTTTATATTTTGTATCAATACCACAATGTCTTAATTACTATAGCTTAATGACATGTTCTTATAATTATTGAGGCAAGTTTGCTTCACAGTTCTTTTGAAAAATTCTGTTGGCTATTTTTGCAAAGTTTTGTCTCTCATATGAAATGGAGACCCATGTTGTCAAAGCCCATAAAAAACTGTATTGAGATTCTAATTGAGATTATAGCAATTTTATAGAACAATTTTGGGAGAATCAATAATTTTATACACTAATTCTTCTTATCCAAGAACAGGGATAATTATTTAAGTCTTTTTAAATGTCTTTCACTATATTTTTATGGTTTTATTTTATATGGTTTCTTGCACATTTCTTGGGCTCAGTATTAGGTCTTCTCTTTTTATTTATTTATTTTTTGCCATTGCAAATGGAATTTTTTTTTCCAAAACATTTTTAAATTTGTCATTTCTGTTATTCGTTTTTTTTTTTTTTATGTTTTAATCTTACATCTTTCTACTTTTTAATCTTTGTTGTTCCTTTTCTAACTTCTTGAATTTTATACTTTGCATTTTAGTCCCTGCTTGACTCCTATTGTGTTATCAATGTTATTGGTGGGGCTGTGCCCATAATGTGCTATGGGCGTTGCATGCGACTTGACCTCCTGAGAGGTCAGTAGCTTCCTGGAGTACTTCTTCATCTTCCTGGCTCCAGTACCCACCCTCACTGATTCAACCTTGTGTATACAAGATCGTTCACGTCCAGCCCAAGATGAGAAGGAACAGCTAGGAGGGGCAAACCCTTCAGACTACAACTCCCTACATGAGCTCCATGAAGCATCCTCCTTGTGTCTTACTTTGATCTCAGAAATCCCCAAAACTGCCCCAACTACACAGCATTTTTTTTTTTCTGATGTATATTTTGGGCACAGGAAAGTACATTTTCTCTTCTGTTCTCTATTTTTCAGAAATACCCCAAAATCTTGGGCTCACCAATTGTATTCTTTCTTATTTTCTATTGTTATTATTGATTTTTTCTATTTCTATTATCTTTTCTGCTCTTCTGAGTGTTTGGAGACTGGAAGGTAAAGAGAAGTCAAATTCAATCCACCATCTTGATCTTTAGAAGGGTTTTTTCAAGATGTAAATCTGACCATAGCATTTGTTCCCTTAAAATGTCTCAGTGATTCTCCAGGTCCTTCTTCAGTCACACAAACCCTTTGTCATCGGGTGCCTGCTATTTGTCAAGCTTCTTCCTTATCATTGTTTCCCCAAATCCCGGCTTCCATTTTCAAGCTGGAGAGATACCAAACTACCTGTGTTGCCCAAACAAACACTCTTTCACCAGCCTTTTCATTCATTACTCAGTTGTCGTTAGGTGCCATTAAGTTGGCTCTGACTCATAGCGACCCCATGTATGACAGAACCAAACACTGCCTGGTCCTGTGCCATCCTCACAATTGTTGCTATGTTTGAGCCCATTGTTGCAGCCACTGTGTCAATCCATCTTTTGAGTGTCTTCGCCTTTTTTGCTGACCCTCTACTTTACCAAGCATGATGTCCTTCTCCAGGGACTGGTCCCTCTTGATAACATGTCCAAAGCATGTGAGTCACAGTCTTACCTTCTTTGCTTCTAAGGAGCATTCTGGCTATACCTCTTCCAAGACAGATTTGTTCATTTTTCTGGCAGCCCAATATTCTTTGCCAACACCATACTTCAAGGCATCAATTCTTCTTCAGTCTTCCTTTTTCATTGTCCAGTTTTGCATGGACGTGGGGTGATTGAAAATTCCACGGCTTGGGTCAGGCACACCTTAGTCTCAAAGTGACCAATACCACTCTTCAATGGTTATGTCCGTCTCATCAGTTAGATTAACATGTCAGCTTCTCCAGAAAGCTTTCCTTGACCTCCAGATTGGGTTTGGTGTCCCTCAGATATGCTTCCACGATACCAGTAAAAAACCAGTTGCAGTCCAGTAGACCAACTCACGGCAACCCCATGTGTGTCGGAGTAGAACTATGCTCCATAGGGTTTTCAATGGCCAATTTTGGGGAAGTAGATTGCCAGGCCTTTCTTTTAAGGAGCCTCTGGGTGGACTCAAACCTTCAACCTTTAGGTTAGCAGCCGAGCACAGTAATCATTTGTACCACCCAAGGACTTTGCTCCATGGTACCCTTTGCTTATTTCTGTCATTGCACTTGTCACCTTGTATGGTACTTTTTATTTTATTTGTTATTTACCTCCTAAGCTTGCAAATTATGTGAAGGGGAGCGATTATAATTTATTCATCATTGTAAGTGCTTTGATGTAACAAATTGCAATTGATTCTTTGATATTTTATCAGATATAATACAATGCCTTAAATATAGCTGTTGTTAAAAGTAGAGACCTTGGAGTAAGTTAGATTTGGATTCAAACTCTAGTGTGTCATTTAGTAGTTCTGTGCAGGGCTGATGCAGGACTGACTACACAATTTGAGAGGCATGGTGCAAAATGAAAATGCAAGAACTCTGACTAGGGCAGAGAAGACAGTCTCCTCTTCCCACAGGCCCACTGCCCCAACCACAGCTGACAGGCAATTCCCAAGGTACTGCAGCCTCTGTGGTAGGTCAAGCTTGATACCTGGATTGGCAGCAGGCAAGTGGCTCTCATTTCCACTTGCCAAACGTGACATGACACTGTTAGCCAAGGATGGGGGCTGCTGCTGCCTGGCCGTGCCCCATGACACTGCAGTGTACATGCTCAAACCAACCCTCCCTGTTTGCACACACAGAAATTTCAGGAGTTAATGTCATGGTAGAACATGGATCTTCCCCTACAAATGAACCCAGTCACCACCCTGGACAAAGAGTGGCAACAGTTACAGGGTTGGAAGAAGTGGGCAAGGGTAATAGAGTTTGACTAGGTAATGGAAAGCAGGACAGCATGTGAGCTATAGCTCCAAGAGTCTGGTACATGTTCCATTGTCACATCAAACTTCATTTACCAAATGCAAATTCTATGTTAAAATAATTAAAAATTTCAAAATGGAATCACAGAGCATTCAACCCTAAGCCCAGGTCTCTTCTGAGCACTGGGTACATGCCCTGTCTCTGTGACCTAAGATTTGTTATTGTTGTTCGTTGCCTCCAAGTCAATTCTGACTCATGGAGACCCCATGTGTGCAGAGTAGAACTGCTCCATAGAGTTTCCAATGCTGTGACCTTTTGAAAGCAGATTGCCAGGGCTTACTTTTGAGTGGTCTTGGGTGGGTTTGAACTGCCAACCTTTTGGTTAGTAGTCCAATGCTTAACTATTTGTGCCACTCGGGAAGGAATTAAGATAATTTTACCTAACTTCTCTGAGCCTCAGTTCTTCATCCGTCAAAAAGGGACAATAAAACCTACCTCCCCATGTTATAGTAAGACTTAAAGAAGTAATGGGCCAACAGATCTTAGCTCAGTGCTCCATTGCTCTTAATAAGGAGTTAAAATATCTAATGCTTTAAGGAAGGATTCAGTACAATTTTTCAATGGATGTTCCTTTTTTTTTTTTTTTGAGTTTTTAAAAATAATTTATTTTATTATTGTTGCCGTTAAAAATATACACAGCAAAAATTACACCAATTCAAGTTTCCAAATGCACATTTCAGTGACATCGATTACATTCGTTGAGTTGTGCAACAATTCTCACCCACCTTTTCTGAGTTATTCCTCTTCCGTTAACATACACTCATTGCTCCCTCAGGCTCCTATCTAACCTTCTGAGCAGCTGTTATTGATGTAAGATCTAGATAAGATCTTAAAAAAGCATTATGCTCAAGGCAAACATTCTTTACTAGTTAAGCTAAACTATTGTTTGATTTTAAGAAGACATCAGGGGCTAGTTTTGGTTTAAAGTTTAAAGATTCTCTTAGGCAGTAGTTTCAGGGGTTCATCCAGCTTCCATGGCTCCAGAAAATCTGGATTCTGTGAGATTTTGAAATTCTGTTCTGCATCCCCTCCCCCATTTTGATCAGAACTCTTTTTATAGAATCTTTGATCAAAACTTTCTGTAGTGGTAGCCAAGCACCATTCAGTTCTTGTTCTGATCTCATGGTAAAGGAGGCAGTTGTTCATGGAGGCATTCCATTTCCTCATCCTATTCCTGACTCTTCTTCCTCTGTTGCTCCAGGCAACAGGGAGTAATTGTACTTTGGATAGCTACTTGCAAGCTTTTAAGACACCAGGCACTAAGCAACGAAGTAAGAAGTATAGCAGGAGCACTAAACACGTAATTAGGAATGGATGTTCTTTGTAATGATTAAAATTTTTTCAAAGTTTGTTCAGTTATTTTAGGATATGGTCTGAGTTGGGTTGTAAGTGGAAGAAATGGCTATGCAATATTTTTAGCTCATACATAAACCAGGCTCTAAGGACAGTAGTTCTCAGCACACACCTCAAAGTAGCTGCTTTTGATTCTCCTGACCTGCTTACAAAATACTGGTTCCGAAGCTCCACAATCAGAATATCTGAAAATAAGATCCAAGAATATGTGTTTTCAGTAAGTTTCTCAGATGATTCATACACACATACAAATTTTGTCCCAACATTTTCACATGCTTCCCTTATAAATTCTACATTTACCTTTTTGCTATATTGCTTTACGACATACCTTTCCATCTGTCTAAAACTGAACCTGTTAATCGATCCACCAGGGTTTTGTTTTGTTTTGTTTTTCTGTCTTTCTTCTTAATGCATCACATATATTGCAGCCATAGATGTACTTTATCCCTTAATACCTCAGGAGGCATGTAATAAGTGTACAGTATTTGCTTATAGGTTTTTTTTTTTTTTGAGGTAAAATTTACTTACAATAAAATGGACAGATCTTAAGTGTATGTTAATTGAATTTTGAGAGATGTCACATGTAATGTAATCCAAACCCCTATCAAGATATAGAACATGACCATCACCTCAGAAAATTTCCTCATGTCCCTCCCCAGCCAATAGGCATGCCCACACTCCCAGAAGTAGCAACTATTCTGATTTTTTTTTTTCCCACCATGGATTTATTTAGCCTGTTTTAGAGCTTCATATAAAGGAATTATTTAGTGTGAACTCTTTCAGGTAAGGCTTCTTTTGTTCATCATGTTTGTTCTTTTATATTGCTGAACAATATTCCATTATATGACTATACCACCATTTGTAGTTTATTATCCTACTGATAGACACCTGTGCTGTTTCCAGTTTTGGGTTATTACAAATAAAGCTGCTTTAAAAATTTTTGTACAAGCATTTTTGTTTGCATATGTTTTCATTTCTCTTAGGTAAATACTTAAAAGTATTGCTGTGTTATAAGGTAGGTTTATATTTACTTTTATGAGAAAATCCCAGCACTTTTTCTCCAAATGGTTGTACAGTTTTACACCTTCACCAACATTGAGAGTTCTGGTTGTTCCTCATTCTCACCGACATTTGCACTTGTCCGTCTCTTTAATTTAATTTAAACCATTCTGAAAAACATTTTTGGTATCTCATAGTGGTTTTATCTTGTGTTTCTTTGATGACTAATGACATTGAGCACTTTTTCATATGCTTATTGTCCACTTGCATAACTTCTTTTGTGAAGTGTCCAAATCTTTCTTCTTCTTGAATTGGGTTGTTTAGGTTGTTTTTCTTCTTATTATTAAGTTGTAGCAGTTCTTTATATATTGAAGATACTAGCCCTTCATGAGATACAAGTTTTGCAAGCATTTTCTCAGTCCAGTTAGTCTTTTCATATTCTTACCAGTGTCTTTGAAGAACAAAATATTTTAATTTTGACGAAGTCCAATGTGTCACTTCGTTTTTGTATGGTTCATATTTTCACCCAACCTTATTTTTGAGAACAACTGCTCTATATTCCCCCTTCTTCTCTAAACTAGTGTTGCCATACTTGTGAAACCAGAAGCGGAAGTGGACTGCCCTCATTTTCGGTCCTCATCATCCTGTGACATCACTCTTCTATAAATTCCAGTCCAATAATCTCTGAAAGGTAATTTCCAAGGAAGTTAACTCAATAGTAACTTTTTAAAGAAAAATTCCCTTGTGTGTAAAGTCAGTATTTCATTATTATTCCGTTTAATGAACAGGACAGCTGCCTTTATTTCCTGTTGTTCATGTTCTTCACAGACACACACTCTTTTGTGTTTATGAAGTTCCCTATAGCACCAAACTCAAAGCCTTGGTTTAAAACCTGCATAAATATGAATGTATAGTGATGATGGGGAAAAGAGAAAGTTTGGGATCATCATAATGAGCTCTTTAGGTTCATTTTTTAAGGCTCTGAGTTTGGAAGCAATCATCTAAAAATCTTACAGTGTTTGACAGAGTTAGGGAGTAAGGCTATCATCTTCAATGAAAAAAAGCAGACTCAGAGAGAAGGCACCTTGCCTAAAGCCACTGTGGGGAGCTTGGAACAGGAGCCAGGTTTCCTATCAGGAGATCCCAGTTGCCTCTGAAATTACATGATCAGAACAGGCAGAACACAAAAGAGAAACCCACCGAGGAGAGGAAATGTTTTCCCACAAAAGCAATTTCCTCCAATTTGTATTTCAGCAACAAATTTGTTTCCAGTTTCAGATGCCACTATTCAAAAACGGCCTATTGCCTTTCAACTCAAATAGAGCCTCTCTTTCTTCAATGATTTTCTTGTAAATATTTATCAATACCACTTGGCCCGTAGCCCCCTTTCTCTGACTTTATTGTGGTGACACCCCCCCCCCCAGGCCCCACCAATATTTCTCAGGCCTTAATTACTGTTCAGGTTTTCACGTGGTTGAATGCATTTTCTCGTGTGGTCTATGAGGTGCTATAAACATTTACAACTGAACTGTCAAAATGGATAAAGTACTGTAAATTTTTACGGTTCGGTGACCTTTATTGTGTTTTTTATCTGCTTGCATTGGTCTAGAAGATTTGCTTTATCTCAAGAAATTGAAGCAATAGATTAGTTTAAAAGTATTATTCAGTTCTAGTTTTACTAAAGGCTTGAAATTGTCCCATTCTTATAATTATTATTTGTTGCTGTTGGTGGTGGTGTTAACTAGAATCTGGTTTATTAATTACAAAAGAAAATCCTTCAGTTTTCATTTCATTGACAACTACAGTTGTCTAAGGCAGTGATTCCAAAGCTGTAATGTTTACCTTAAAGTCTTGTTAAAACTTGGATTGCTGGGGCCCCGTCTCCTCTAGCGTTTCTGACGCAGCAGGCCTGGAGTGGGAACCTACAAATTGCATTTCTCACAAGTTCCCAGGTGTTGCTGATGCTGACAGTCCAGAGACCTAAACATTGACTTTCCTCTTGAAAAACCAAGGCTATTTCTTTTCAGTTTTGGTTTCCAGCAAGCAGTCACCTTATTCTTAATTATTCTGAGCTATACGGTACTACTGAAGCCTTGTCTTTATAGAAAGCAGGTGTTATGGATTGAATTGTGTCCCTCCTCCCCCCTCCCCCCCAGTATGTGTGTAGCTTGATTCCCAGTATTGTGTGGCTGTCCTCCATTTTGTGATCGAATGTAATTATTGTAAATCCTAACCTCTATGATGTTAGTGAGGCAAGGTTAGAGGAAGTTACGTTAATAAGGCAGGACACAATCCACAGGATTAGGTTGTATCTTGAATTAATCTCTTTTGAGATATAAAAGAAAGAAGGGAGTAGAGAGGAGAGGACATCCTACCTTCGAGAAGGAAGAACCAGGAGTGGAGCATATCTTTGGACCTGGGTTTCCTGCACTGAGAAGCTCCTAGACCAGGGGAAGATTAATGACAAGGACCTTCCCCTGGAGCTGGTGCCCTGAATTTGGACTTCTAGCCTCCTAGACTGTGAGACAATAAATTTTTGTTTGTCAAAGCCATCCACTTGTGGTATTTCTGTTGTAGCAGCACTAGATAACTAATACACAGGGCTTGCCTCAAGCAAATTTGGAGAGTAAGTGACCCTCACACATGGCTAAATACACACTTCAAGGCTCCAGCCTGCCCTGGTCTCAGTGGCCTCTTCTCCCTTGGGAAGGCCTTATAAGTACTTTTTGATTTGTTCTTTGCTTCCTAGACAGCCACTTTTTAACCTCATTTACCGTGATATGTAAACCTGGAGGACTCACTTCTCACTCTAACTTACCCTCCACACCTCCATACTTCAGGAGTCTGTGGGTGGCCACTAACTGAAGGTTGGAGGTTTGAATCCAACCAGAGGTACCTCAGAAGAAAACCCTGGTGATCTGCTTCCAGAAGGTTTCAGCCACGGAAAACCCTATGGATCACAGTTTTACTCTAACACACATGGGGTCATCATGAGTCAGAATTTCCTCAAGAGCAACTAAGTTTATCCATACTCTAATACACAGCTCAAACATCACTGCTCCCCCTCCCCATTAACACTAGAATATCTAACCGGGCTCTTTCTATGCTCTGAGAGCGTTTTACTCACCCGTATCACTTAGCACATGGCTCTGCACTCTTCTGGTTATGTGTTTGTCCCTCTCTGTGAAACTAGGCGTTCTTCTAAGCAGAGCTGTGTCTTATTTATGTCTACCACCTTACCAAGTTAGACTCAGTAAATTCAGGAGAGAAAGCAAGATGGAAGGAAGGAAGAAGAGAAGAGGAAGTTCTGCTCCCAGGAAATACATGTACGTTTATTGTGGAGGGGGATACAGTAGTGGCTGGGTGGTTTGGGAAAGCAGTGGGGGTTGCTGTGATATCCCAAAGAATTGACCCTGATGGTGCTAACAATGGAATCAGTCACATGACGATTCTTCCTGAGGCAAGATCATGGACTAGGCCAGCGATGGAGAAGGCAGCATATGCCTCTTGTGGTTCTTGTGGCCTTTTGGCAGAGATGGTGCTGGTGTCATGACAATTGCCGAGGCTCCCATTAAAAAAAAGGAGGTTTGAGACTCAGAAAGAACTTGGAATAAGATAAAAATAAATGTGGTGATAATAGTTGTAAATAAACTAGCCCGCTGTGCTCCAGGCACCGTTCTAAGGCCTAGACATACAATGATAGTTGGTTGTTTAAATTGAAGTTGGTTAAATTTGGTTGGTCAAATTAATTTCAATATGGATGAAATTAAAATAATAATAATCTCTTCTTCTTATGTGAATAATATTATGCTTTCCCCTAATATAAGCAAAAGAAAAAAAAAATCATAGACTCTTGTTAGTTATCTCACTTATCCTCAATATCATGCGAATGCATTGGTCTTTTTGCTGCTTTTGAAAATAGCTTTAAAATATTCCCCTCGTTTTATCAGATTATACTCTCAAGACGTCTAGAGACTCCTATTTTCTCCTAGGGTCCAATACCTTTTTTCTTTTTACCACGTACCCATCAGTTAGCAGACTACATTTCATTTTCTCTCCCTGCAGTGAAAGGAGATAATATTTAATGCTGATATCATGAAGATTTATGAGAAAGTCAATGCTATGAACTGAGGGTATTTTTTAAAACAGATTTATTACAAACTGAGAGGGGACCGTGTTAGAAATTCACATTTAACAATGCTCCTAGACAATGTTGGTCTATATAAATTCAACCCAGCTAGCCAGCTCTTAGGGTTTTTGAAGTGGCATATCTTGAAAATGTTATAATTTCCTTTGGCGGGGTAAGGATGGAGAAGATCAGAAGAGCATAGAGGGATCTTTCTCTTTAATAAATTTCCATCTGAGAGCATTTTAAAAGTCTGGTTTCGAGATAATTCTGGAAATGGATTTCAAAGACTTCTACTCAGATTTCTGTTTTGTCCAAACTTAGGTTTTATAATGTATCAGGTTGATAGGAAATTACATGGAAGCCTCTGTTTGTAACAGGACAGCACATTGTTCTAGTACTTTTCATTTGCAAAGGTGTTTTAATATGTTACATAATTTAATAATCACAATCATCCTAGGAAAATTGAAGAACAGGTGTTTAGCCACTGAATAAATAACCATAATTTCACAAACGGATACTACTTGGCCTAAGTTTTCTTCTAACTCTTCCCTCGTAGTCATGATTCTGGCAGATGGGTTAGAGAACAGGTGTTTAGCCACTAAATAAATAACCATAATTTCACAAACGGATACTACTTGGCCTAAGTTTTCTTCTAACTTTTCCCTCGTAGTCATGATTCTGGCAGATGGGTCTGCTGCCTGTAGAAACCAAGCTAAGGTAGACAGTGAAGCCTATCCCCAAAACTATCAAAATGAATCTTTATCCAAGATTATTGTGAAGATTTCTTAAAATTAATGTTTCCTTTTTCTTTTTTTTACTTCTATTTTTGGTAAAAAGCAATTCTGCATACCAAACTTCTTGATGGAAAAAAATCTTATTTCTCATAGATCATAATCAAGGATGAAAATAATCTTAAATACAAGTAAAAACTTAAATACACACACAATCAGACCTAGTCTTCTCCAAAAACAAAATTTAGGCTGTATACCAGACCTTATGTTTTCCCCTTTGTGTTGATTTCAGTTTTGAAAAGAACATAAATGTACATCATTGTGCACGTATTCATGTGTGTGTATTTCTCTCCTCAGAGGGCCTCTCTCTGTGAGTCAGGACCTCAAGTGAAAATCCAAGTGTGAACCTTGGGTGAATCTTCCCCTAGGATTTTAGAGAGGTCCCTGGTGGCAAAAATGCTGATGGTTCAAATACATTCAGAGGTACCTCGGAAGAAAAGTCTGACCATATACTTCCAAAAACTCAGCCACTGAAAACCCTCTGGGGTACAGTTCTACTCTGACATACATGTGGTCGTCGTGAGTCAGAATCAACTCGGTGGCAAGGGCTGGAACATTGGAGAGAGTGTATATTCAGAGTTCAGTGCTGAAAGCTTTATTGGGCAATGCATTTTCCAGTTTGGCTACTATGTGGATTGTCATCTGAATTCTAAGAAAACAACTGATGCCTATGAGATCCATTTTGAAAGTCACCCTCAGATCCTCATGTGTTTTCAGACTCCGTAATTCCTCAGGGGGAAATTTAACCTGTCTTTTAGGGTGGATCGTTCTGAGTTTACAACTGGTAGGATTTGGATTTGGGCCCAGACTACACAGAAATGGAGTGGAATCACTCTGATTCCAGTCTTGGATATCTGTCTGAGGTTTTTGTTTTTCTCATCTACTTTAGGGAGCATTCTCACTATTATACTCTTAAACTTTTAGTTAATAATTTTATCTACACAATAAAAGTCCATTTTTTAACACCAAGTATTTGCAATGAAGAGTGTCATGTCTTGTAAATATCAATCTTACCTTCTTTTTTTCTCCCCCTGACCTATTTATTTCATATGGGGGAAAAAAAAAATGTTAGCTCATTATCTCTTCCTTTCTAACCAAAAAAAAAAAAAACCACTGCCATCAAGTCAATTCTGACTCATAGCCACCCTATAAGACAGAGTAGAACTGACCCATAGGGTTTCCAAGGAGCGCCTGGTGGATTCCAACTGTCGACCTTATTGGTTAGCAGCCGTAGCTCTCAACCACTACGCCACCAAGGTTTCCCTTCCTTTCTAAGCATGTCAAATTACAAATAGCCACCCATGAGTTGTATATATATTAGGACAGGACAAGGTGTGTTACAGTTTAATTTTCTGGTGATGAAGCCAACTTTTCTGTGGTACATTAAAATCACGGAAGACTTCTTTGTATCCTCGTTATGTGCCTGTTTGTGGTGCGTTTACTTAAGTGAGCTTCTTTAAACATCCAAGGGCATTCTGCACCATCTGCCCTTCCAGAAAGGCTGGAGTCTCTCAGGATGCCCTTGGGCCCTAGAGCTGGGTGCTGCATTCACTCCTGACCCCAGAGAACACCGGAATGCACCACTCTTCCTAGAGAAATCTGCTGGTCTTGGAAAGGAAAACCTCCTAAGCTAGGAATTGTGCCTGGGTGTGAGGGAGGTGGGGAATTGACGGGAGAGGCTACATGGGAAGCAAAGCGTGATTGTGATCGTCTCTGCCAAAAAAGATGTCAAACACACAGCACAAAGGAGGAGATGGTAATTTTTGACTTAGGTGGGATGGAGTGGAGGTGGCGTCTTTGTCTTGAGAGATCCAAATCTTTTCTTGACAGGTGAAATCAGTCCTAGATGTATCACTGAACTCCTACAGTCAGAAAGAAGTGAGAACACGGCACTCCACTTATAAACCAGTTGCCAGAACGTCGATTCTAACTCATGGCAACCCTATGTGTGTCAGAGCTGAACTGTGCTCCATAGCGTTTTCAGTGGTTGATTTTTTGGAACTAGATCACCAGGTTTTTATTCAAGCTGCTTCTGGATTGGACTTGAACCTCCAAACTTTTAGTCAGCAGTGGAGCTTGTTAACCATTTGTGCCACTCCGCTTATACATTCCTTAGTTAATAATACTGAGAAAGATTTCCACTTTTCTTAAACAAAGAAAAATAAACAAAAAAACTCTACAACATAAATAAATAAAACCTCTCAGATTAATGTTTTATACATTCCAATCCTCCCTACTTTGATTTTGCCGCAGCCGTTTATGCCCCTTGGAAAATTCTTCTGTGGCCTGGCCTGAGGTAGCAGAAGCTTGGCAACTGTGCCTCGGTGCCACTGGCCGTCTCTAGAGGCCCTGGATGTTCCTCACAGGGAATACCTGGGATTGAGTTATCCCTATGGGGAATACCCAAAAACCAAACCAAACCCATTGCTGTTGAAGTGATTCCAACTCATAGTGATCCTATAGGACAGAGCAGAACTGCCCCATAGATGGGAATAGAAAGGGTAAATTGTTGTTACTGTTACATTTAGTCTTACCGATACCATTACTGGTATTTATTTTCTCTACCGACATCTCTCATGTCCAGTTGCAGCTCAGAATTCCTGAGCCCTCTGAGGGTATTCAGTCCAATTCCTAAAAGGGCTGAGTTACTCTTAAATAAAAAAACAGACCAAACCCACTGCCTCAGTCGATTCCAACTCATAGCGGCCCTATAGGACAGAGTAGAACTGCCGCATAGAGTTTCCAAGGAGCACCTGGTGAATTTGAACTGCCAACCTCTTGGTTAGCAGTCATAGCACTTAACCACTGCCCACCAGGGTTTCCCTTATGCCAGGACTATTACTCCCAACCACAAGGAATGGCATGTAGATCGTTAGGAGCTGGGAATAGAGTCTGTCCCTTTAAATTGAAAAAAAAAAAGGTTGATTTGTTCCCATTGCCATTATCTGAAGGAAGATATCTGCTCCACTAACACTAGCTAAAATTTACAAAATGAAAGCAAGCATAGATGGATAGCAACTACCCTAGAATTGTCCCTGTCCGCTCTCTATCAGAAACTATTGTTGCAGGAACATGTAATGTATAAAGAGGGTTGCCCACACTATCTGCATTTAAATTAAAAATCTGCTTTGAAAAAGAGAGCAGACTAATTCTGTTCCATTCCAGAAGACTGAACTTCAGGGCAAGGAAGGCCTCTGTAAAAATTAAAGTTGCTAAAAATGGGAGGGGGTTCCCTGCTCCTGGAAGCAGCGTGCTGCAATTAAACGTCTACTCAGGATGTTGGATGGTAGAGGGGAGTTCATACTATAACCCGTTGCCATCAAGTCAGTTCTGACTCATAGTGACCCTACAGGACAGGGTTGAACTGCCCCATAGAGTTTCTAAGGAGCGCCTGGTAGATTCAAACTGCCGACTTTTTTGTTAGCAGCTGTAGCTCTTAGCGGCTGTAGCTCTTAACCACTACACCATCAGGGTTTCCTCATACTATAGTTAGGTTAGTATTGGCGCAGACAGTATCTAAGTTTTAAAAAAAAAAAAACCCTGTTGTCATCAAGTTGATTCCAACTCATAGTGACCCTATAGGACAGAGTACCAAAGGGTTTCCAAGGAGTGGCTGGTAGATTCGAACAGCCAGATGCTTAATCACTGCACCACCTTACTCCCAAATTTGCGATTCTGCTATGCTATGGAAAATTGACCATTGGTATAATTAACCATTGGTATTCAACTCGACGGCACTGGGTTTGTTTGTGTTTATAATGAACTTTGTTTAGAAATACATTAAAACAAATATGATAAATTTCCCCAGACTAGGGGCTAAAAAAGGCAAGCAAAACATATGGAAGAAAGTCTAATTTTAAGTAGTGGCCCTTGCCCAATAAGACTGGGATCGGTGGGGAGAATTAAGAAGTGCTGTTTTATTGTCATTGGCTCCTTTTCTGGAAATTGTATTAAGTGAATGAGTAAAAAATTGGACAGCTGCAAAGTCTTTCCTTTCATCAATTTCCCAAAGAATATGATCTACATAAAAATGTATATGGTACTCATATATATATAAAGTGACTAGTGGCATGAATCACACTGAAAGGTGGCCCATTTAATGATCACTTGCTTTTGGAAACTTCCATAAGAACCCTCTAAAAGACACATTAGAAAGAACAGACAAGGCACACTTGGGACAAGGGCCTGTAGTTGGGCAATTATTTCTCCCAAATCCGGAAAATGTTATAAATCTCCTCTTTTTCTCATTCCAAGAAGGCACTATGGGAAGATTTTTTTAAACAAAGCATCAAAGGGAGTTCTGGGTCCATGCTTGCAGAAGAACTGTTGTTGCCAGGGAAACAGATGCTCATCGCGTGGATGAGCTTGTTAAGTCCCAGCATCCCCCATGCACTGAGTCTTTTGATTGGTCTACAACACAAATGGATCTTTTTATTTTCTTCATATGCATCTATTGTCAAATAGATTTGTCTGCTGAGTCCAAACAGAATACTACACCTGGTTACCTGTTAGAACCTGTGGGTGGAAAGCGGGAAAATAAAGCTAGAGGACAGATTAGCACAGGATTCACAATGAACACTTGGTACCTGAGTTCTCTCCACCACTGACAGCCTTCCTATTAAGAGGTCTTCAGAGACCACCGCGATCACCAGCAGCCCTTTAAGGGGAGCAGTGTTGACTTCTTTAATATTCGTTTCTGACAGGTAGACATTCCATCTTCTATGACGGCATTATAACTTTCTGCTTCACAGGTAAGTGCAACACTGGCCACTTGGCAACTAGAATTGATACTAAAGTGGTTTAAATCTTTGAAGCTGCTGACCATTCATCGGAATTCTCTGATCCTCAGTTTTGTTGGAAGGTCTTCCAGAAGCAAACTACATTCTTATTGTAATTTCTTAAGAAGCAGGTTTGTTCCAATCCCAACAAGTTACCTGAGTGATTTCTAGGGAGTACATGAGTGGATGGTATGGTACAATGGTACAGACTAGATTTGGGCTGTTTGGTGTTTGAGAAAATCTCAGTGACATACGACCACATTTGTATAGTTACGAGTCCGTACGCATATTGATTCAACAACTCAACAGGCCAGTCTTTTCCTTGTAGTTAAGTGCCCTTAAGCAACAGTCTGCATCCAATTTATATTCAGTTGGTGGTAAGCAACCTGACTTTTCTTATCCACACTACAGAGGATGCTATAGCCAACATGTCGAAGTTTGGTCCAAGAAAAATCTGAACCATGGTATTGTCCAAAGTGCCAGCACTCCTTTAGGAAGGCGAAGATGTGGTGAGGCTCATAGGATACTTCGTACAGCTCTTTAGAAAAAGATCCTCAGTAAAAGATCTTTAACTTTCTGGAAAGTTTCATGCCATTTAGCTACACTGTCATTTTGTTTCCCTGTGCATGATATCAATATCTCCAGATTTTTTTACTCTCTGCATAGCATTTATCTGAGGTATTCTATTCTTATATTTCATTTTTAAACTAGCCTCCTAGAAGTTCTTATTTTCACTAAGTATTCCCAGTAACTAGCCACTGTATTTCTAAAGAATATTCCAGAACTTTTTGAAGTCTTTCCCTGATTACGGCTTGCTTGAAAATAGCATGCTTTTAAAGAAAATCCATTGTAGTTCATTAGGTCTAGAGGAAACATCTATTCATTTTCTGTATAGGTTAACTGAGGTTTAGTTGGATAAAAGTGGCCCTTGTAATCAAGGATGCTGATCTCCTCTGGATGTTTACCTCTTATTCTTATTGCTGGCGGTGTTCGTAGGGTCACTTAGTAACTCCAAAATGATTGTAAAGCAAAACAATGTGCTTATACAGTGGAGTGTACATGCAAAGCCCAAACCTAGAAGACTGACACTTAAAGCTGGACAGAAGCATTCCTTTTGCAGTAAAATAAACAGTTTTCTCCTAGATAAGGAGTAATTTTTTTGATTAATCCATATGGTTTGTCTTCTTGCATAGGAAACCACTAAAGACAACAATTTTCCAGATCTCTTCCTCCAAGTTTTTATTATCAATAAATGCCTGTGATATCAGCTGAGATTTTTTAGCCCACACATCCGGCTTGTATCTTAATTGCAATAACTTCTTGTCACAGGCAGCCCGTGAAGTGATGTATGGAAACACTGGATTTTTTCCTCTTCCCCCACATTCCCTCACATCTCTAGCCCCCTTCTCTCCTTCCTCAACCTCGCAGAGCCCGGAAGTCTCACAGCATTCCTGGAAAGTTACATAAGACACCAGAAGTAGATAACATTGTATGTTTTGATTTTAAAATGCAGAGTGTTTATGCCTGTAGGGAGAGAAGAATGAAGGAATGTCCTTTTCGAGAATCAGATCTGAAACAACTAGGAACTGACACATGCTTCCCTTACAGTAAAAATGATGGTTAAGGAGCTTAGGTGTTCTTTAACCAGTAAAACCAGTAGTCGTCAAGTCGATGCTCACTCATGGTGAACACATGTATGTCACAGTAGAACTGTGTTCCACAGGGTTTTCAATGACTGGTTTTTCGGAAATAGATTACCAGGCTTTTTTTCTGACACACCACTGGTTGGGCTCAAACTTCCAACCTTTAGGTTAGCAGGTGAGCATGTCAAATATTTGCACCACCCAAGGTCTCTAGGTGTTCTTTAAAACCAAAAACCAAACCCATTGCTTTGGAGACGATTCCGACTCATAGGGATCCTATAGGACAGAGTAGAACCGCCCCCATAGGGTTTCCAAGGAGCACCTGGTGGATTCAAACTGCTGACCTTTTGGTTAGCAGCCTTAGCTCTTAACCACTATATCACCAGGGTTTCCAGGTGTTCTTTACTAATTGGTAAATAGCAAGTTTTTGTTTGTTTCTTAAGAATAAACAATAAGCACTTAACAGTCTATGTTTCAGCAAGCTAGGCTGAGGTTTCCAAGGCAACACTGAAATTATAATAAGGTTTTACTGGGACAGAGGCAATGGGAGTGAAACTTCAGATCCAAGACTGGTATCTTTGTTCTGAAATCTGAAGTCTTCTTTTATGGTATGGAAGGAAAGGGGTGGAGGTGCAAGTCTTGGTTTGGCATGAAAGAAAGATAAGCCAGATTGTATCGCTGGCATCTGATCACCCCTCTGATGCATAACTTGTAGCTACAGAGACTTAGGTCTGTCCAACACCCAATGCTTATATCACTGTGATCCCTCCCACCTGCCATAACGCAGCCTTCTTGGAGGACAGAGGTGACTGTGCTGTAATTTAGAAGAGGAGAAGATGAAAACTACCCAAAAGGAGGTTTAATGTGTAAACATATTTGCCCAAGTCAACATACCACACAGAATTGGTCCTTCCAAGGCATCCTGACTTTGCCCTTCCCCTTGGAGAGGTCAGCAGCAGTAGACACGCACCCCATGGTGGAGTCCAACACACTGTAACTGTCTCCCAGACAACATAGACTCGGGGTCATTTTAGTGCTCCCCAATTTCCAGGAAGCTTATAGGCTCTCTGTTCTTTGTGGTCTGGCATCAGAGTGGAAACTTTAACCTGAGCACAAGTGGAGGTGGGTTGGTTTATACAGGCTCTGCATTCTTTTCTCTGGTGGGTCAGGTTTGTGAACAAGAGTTGGCCCCCACCTAGAAAGTAAATATTTTTGTAGAGTGTAGACATGACCTCTGCCCAGTGGACTTACCACCCATCTAGATAAGTCACAACATTCGGGAAGATCAATGAGCAGTTCCACTCGTTTCCTTAGAAGGGGAAGTGAGTTGGGATAAGGCATGAATTAAGGAGAAAGGAACATTACAAAAACTTTGGGGAAATTTCTTCACCCTGTCCCTATTGGCACCTCTATTTTTTCTTTACCATTTTGCTGATTTTTTTTTTTTTTTTAATTGGTGGGGTAATGCTACTGGAGGGATTAGGGGAGTACTGAATACAGTGGAAACAAACTGTGGTGTCTACCAATGAGTTCTTCTGACAGCAGTGACTCCTCTTCATTTTAAACATTGTCTCAGCCAGTTCTTCTTGCATGAGTACTTTTACTTAATACCATTGACAATATTTATTCTTGCATGCATTCCTTAAAAGTTCATGGAACCCTGGATAAATACAAGGTATTATGCTAAATCCTGGGACTAGAGATGTAAAATGTACATCACAAGGAATCAGCATTACAAGGTAATTTGGAAATGCTAAGGAAGTTCAGGATGAAGCAACTGACTCATCCTGAGGGAAAGTCCCCTGCAATGGCCTCTAAGAGCTGAACTTGAGCACCAGACTTTCTGGTGTTCCTTAACCTAGTACAATTCTTAACCTCCTTGTAATGCAGTTTTCTCATCTGTAACATGGGGACATTAATAGTACCTCCTATGGAGGCATTTTGTAAATGACTAAAAATGACTTGGCAGATCTGTATCTTCTACTTTTAACTCTCCAATTGCCCAGCAAATTCAAGGAGCTCACCTGTTTGCTTTACAATGCTGAATGGGATAAATACCCTAAATAGGAACAAAAGGTGGCCTCAGTACCTTCATTTGTTAGGACCATTTCTTCCTGAAGCTCCTATCAGTTTGTAGGATTAAGTTAGGCACAGATATGGCAAGTTTCTGCACAGCTGGGTATGAACCAACTTCTATGACCCGAACCATGGGCAGATGTGTCTTATTTGATTCTTCAGCCCTTCTAGAGGGTACATATAGAGGTTGATTCGTCTAATGTTTTACATCCAAACAGACCCACGAATAAGCTGGGCAGTTGTGATTCATACAGCCAACGAATGCCAGTATTACTTTGCCAAACAGCACCCTGTGTCCCCTGATTCCATCTCAAGCTGCCACACCTCAACACAGTAGCTTATCCAAAGCAAGATCCCCAAATACAGACTTTGGTTTTAATGATTTGCCAGATTAATGCATCAAAGAACTCTTTCAGAGAAGTTTTCACTAGCTGTGAGTAACTTCCACATTAAACTAAAAATTTTCACTTGACCTAGAAGATCAAAGTAGAATGAAAGGTTTTGGGGAGGTAGAAGCTAACAGTGATGTCTCTTATCTAAATAATTTATAGCAAATTCCCACTTATGGGGCACCCAAAAAAGAGAAGCCAGGAAAAGTCTAAGTGAAAAATTTCATACTCGATATTTATGACAAAATTCCAGGAATCCATGGAAGTAAGCAAAATAACCAGTTTATAAATCATAATTCATAGCCCTTCACAACCACATCGTGGAGTAGATACTATCCCGATTTTACACTGAGGAGACTAAGGCTTTAAGAGATTAACCCACTTCAACAAGGTCATCCCAAATCAACTTCCACTGACTTCAAAACCTGAGAACACAACACTGCACAATGCCCTCCCATCTTAGGGATTTACTTATGTCAAATGGGCTGATTCCAAAAAAGAGTGACAGTTAAGGGTACCCAAGGCTCTGAAGCCTTAACCATGATTTAACATTATCTAATAAAAAAAAAAAAATTTTTTTAATATTAGGGATTGCTGTAAATAAATCATCCACTAGAGCAGAGGGTGGCAAGCTACAGCCCACAGTTCTGCCTACCTTTGTAAATAAAGTTTTATTGGTACACACTCATCTATTCATGTATTATTTACAGCTATATTCAAACAATAATGGCACAGTTGAGTAGCTGCAACAGAGAATTTACATCCCACCAAGCTGAAAATATTTACTATACGGATTAGTAATAAAATGTTAGTATAAAATGACTCTATCAGCCTACATCCTATATTACATTTTGCAATGTTCATAACGTTAATCCTGGGGCTCCTTACAACTTCTTACAGTACCATCTAAACCATAGAAGACTCAAGTCTACTTGTAACTTTAGGATTAAGTATATTTTAAATCATCCAAACCCACCTTAGCTGAAATCAGTACAATTCTCTTAGCCAAAACACTCTATCCCCCAAACCCTCTGGATAAATAAAATCATGATGTGGTGATACTCTACAATCCTTGGTGTATAGCTTGAATTGCTACCCCTAAAAGCTACATGCTGGTGTTGAAATCAGCAAATTTATTCATATTTTTTAAACATGGTTTGGGTTTCAATTTTGTTTTACAATCCTTTATTTGTACAATATGATGTCTGGTGCTTGCTGAGATTTTTACAATATGCACTGTATCTCTCCTTCTTGGCTTATAAATTAGCTCTTGAATTCTCCTAGATCTGAATCTTCAAATAACCATACAATGGGTAAAAGGAAATGTTTTCTCTCTTTCCTAACAATCAATTTTTCTTTCCCTACTGATTCATTCTCATTCACTTATAAGCACGCTTTTTTATTTCTCTCATCTAAAAAGATAAAATGAAACTTTCTCTCTATTGCTCCACTTCTTAACACCTCCTTGAAGAGAAATTCTTCCAAAGCTTCCTTAAGTCTTGCTTCTCTCATTCTCTTTTAAATGTGTCCAACCAGGCCTTCATGCTCCCCACCCCAGACTCAACTACTCTACCAAAACTGCTCTCAACAGGGTCACCAATGACCTTGTCGCCAAATCCATATCCTATCCTCAGTCCTCATTCCACCTGGCCTTTGACAGCATTTGAGGTACTTGGTGGCTCTCTTCTCATTGATAAACTTTCTCCCCTTGTCTTCCAGCATACCGCACACTCCTGAGACCTTCGTTTTGTTGCAGTTCACACATAGAATGGTTCCCCGTCACATGGTAGGTGCTCAGTAAACAACTGTTAAAGAAACTGGGACAACTAAGCTCATGGCTTCAAAAAAAATTCACACCACTGCAAACAGAACACTATCAAATGTGGTTTAAAGGCTTATTAGGAAAATACGATTATACTAAACCCAAATAATCCCATTTTAATTCGAAATTACCAAGTGCTTTAACAAAATAGCCATCCCTCTCGCTTTGTTAGTCGTAAGCTGTCAGCATCTGATATGTCTATAGATGCCATGAAGTCCTTATTGCAAAAATGATGGCGATATTTCACTCTCATTCTCAATAGTCTATGAAGAACACAGTCCAGTTTTGAGAAAGCTACAAGTCCATGTAGGTCACTGATTTTATAGCCACAGCCTGAGATCTAGATTCTTTCTTCTTAACTCTGCATTTGACAAAAGGTAAAAGATCACTGGGAATACAGGTAGTCCCCAACTTACAACGTAGTTGAGTTATGACAAACTATACTTATGATTTTTTTTTTTTTGGTACATCTTATCATTAGTAATATGTGTTACATACAATGTGGCAGCATGTAATTTGCTGATGTTATCATTCTCAGATGTTCACTCTAAAATGTTCAATGTTATGCTTTACTCTTCAAAACACCTTCGTATAGCAGGCTATGGCTGGGCCTACAAGGAAATTGGTGTCCCTATCATTGTCAGAAGGCATAACAGATAGAAAGCTGGGCAGTGTTCAACTGAACTGTGCACTCACCCAACAGCCATCATGACTCCAGCTTCATCGAATGATACTGACGCAGACTGCATTGTACACTAGGCCAATAGTGTGATCTTATTGAGCGTTTTGTAACAGCAGAAGTATCAGTTGCTTATCTGAAGACTAGTTGTTCAAGTTTCACAATAATATGTCCAGCAAAAGAAGTCATACCACTATAAGTTCTGATCCAAAAAATAAGGTGAGGAAGGCTCTAAGCAGAGATATAAAGATGATCTTCAATCATTAAGAATTAGAAAAGGATTTTAGAGGCCTTTAAAGGAGCAATTGGGATAAAATTGTCAAATTTAACAAAGAAGAGGCAAGGGCCAATGCACGAAATGGAAAAGCTCTTGATGGTTTGGATAGAAGACCAAATCCAGAAGAGGAATCCTAGGAGTTTACTCACAATTCAATCAAAAGCGTGCAGCCTTTTTGAAAACCCAAAGGAACAGCAAGGAGAAGTCTAAGCCTAGTACTTTAATGCCACCAAGGGCTGGTTTCATCGCTTCAAACACAGATTTAGCTTACGTAACCTGCGTGTAACCGGAGAATCAGGAAGTGCCGATGTTAAAGCTGCCAAAAAATTTAATGAAGAGCTGGATAAGGTAATACAAGATGAAGAATATCTACCAGAGCAGATTTCAAAGTGGATGAGACAGGCTTGTTTTGGAAAAGGATCCCAGAAGGACCCATACCCACAAAGAGGTGAGGTCAATGAATGGCTTCAAGGCCTTGAAAGGCAGAATCATTCTGCTGCTTGGAGGAAATGCTGCTGGATTTAAATTAAAACATTTTCTTGTTTACTGTTCTGAAAACCTCCGAGCATTCAAAAACATTGACAAATATAGGCTGCCAGCCTACTACAGAAGTAACTCCAAGGCCTGGGTGATGATTGTGTTCTTCGAAGACTGGTTTCATCCCCAAAGCGCAAGCCTACTGCCTGAAAAAGAGCATTCCTTTCAAGATTTTGCTGCTACTTGATAATGCCCCTGGACACCCTCCTCCTCGGGCAGGTGATCTAAATCAAGATGTGAAAGTGGTGTCTCTGCCTCCCAGTACGACCGCTGTGATTCAGCCTATGGTACAAAGTGCAATGGCCACTTTCAAGGCGCTACGCGGGCTACATTTGCTCACGCGATATAGGCAACAGATGGAGGTATGATAACACTCTGCAATTTCTGAAAGAATTACAATATTCTTCAGTGTAACCTGGACATTGCATCTTCCTAGGAGGAAGTTACAGGAAAATGCATGCCAGGGATCTGGAAAAAAAATTGCTGAGTTATGTGAACACACGCCAAGCATTTGATTAGTATAACCCGATGTGAAAGATCGGTGGAAAAATCATCCATATGACAAGAATGCTGAATTTAGAACTTGGTATCACTGATGTGGAACAGCACATAGATCACAAAGAAGTGGACTTGGTAGGTCAGGACTTAACGGATTTTGCAGAGGAAAGAAATGCTGATGAAAGAAAGAAAGAATGAAAGAGAGGAAGGAGAGAAGTTGTGAAAAAATTTTACAGTGGTAAGAATTAGCTGAAGTTTTTTCTAAACTAAATCAGGGGCTTCAATTGCTTGAAAACATGGACGCTAACACTGACTGTTTTGCTAAGGTCGATAGGCAGATTTGGGAAGCAGTGTGGTGTTAGCTCAAAATATATGAAGACAAAAAGAAAAGGACCATAATATAGACAACTCTCACTAATTTTCTGACCAGAAACGCTATCCCCATTCCCAGAGATAATCCAGGTGATCCAGAACCTTCCAAAAGTGGAGCTATTACTGCAACTGACAAAATGCCCACGTTGTCCAACTCTTCTCCATCGTTGGGGTAAATTTTTATAATTTGCGTATTTTTTTTAAATGTATGCATGTATTAAAATAGATCTGTAAGTTTGTATGTAATGTTTCCAACCCCCAAAGACAAATAAAGATTGGTTTTATAAAGATACTGATAATGAAACAGAATAATAATGAAAACTAAGAAGAAAAAGAGGTACTCCACTCATGTCAGAACCAACTTATGATGGAGTCATGGGAATGTGAACCCATCATAAATTGGGGACTACCTATATCAGTGATAGATAGTCATATCAGTTCAGCCATCTCAGAAGAAAATAAAGTATTAGAATGACTCATAAACTAGAGGGCAAGCTCCTCTGGTCAGGTAATACCTGGCATGTGTGTTTGGTAACTGTCCTTCCTCTGCTTCTTTTCCTCTATGTTATGCATAGAATAAGCTTCTTGTGGGTATCCAGTGAATATTTTGGAATTGAATAGAATAGAATGGAATTGAGGTGGGAGGGAGAACAAGTGTTCAGATAAATTTTAACTGACTTGCATTTGGTTTTTAAGAACTATTTTTATTCAGTGTGTCTTTGCTAGATCAAAAAGCTACGTGTGGTAAATAGAAATTAAGAATCCAGACTGTCATAATTTTTCAGAACAGCCTTTAAGGAAAGGGAAAGTGGTCTTCTCCCATGTCTGCACATTTTATGAGAAGAAAGGCACGTATCAGGCGAGGACTGTAAACATCATGTGAGAATGCAGTTTAGGATTGTGATGCAAGGGCTTCCTCTGGGTGGGTGACATGCCATGAAGACAAATGGCATTCCAGCCACTAAGTTGGCCAAAGTCTAAGATTATTAACCGATTTCCGTGTTGTTCTTTCTTTATGGGCTTTAATAACCAAGCGAGATTTCACTGTTTAATATTTAAACAAATGTTTTTATGCAGAGACAATAAGCCACTGTTGGGGTGGAATAGAACTTCTCCAGTATGGCTAACTGCCATTTCTGCCAGAGTAAATGGCATAAGCTAATTTCTAGAAATGTTCAGAATTGAAAACTCCCTCTTTGGTGAAATGTGTGACTGGAATTTCCTCAATTTGTGCACGTAGCATACAGTGTGTGTGTGGTCTGTTCCACAGGGTGAACTCGTCTATTGTTCTGGCTCTTTTAGGTGAACACAATTTGCCTGGGATAGCTTGTGTTGGCTAAACAGACTGGCCCTCTTCCATGCGCTTCTTCTTGTCATTGACCCTTATCAATTCACTGTCAGTGGCCTTTAAAGAGACACCCTCTTAATGATCCATCATCAAAGGCAGCTGGATGGTGGGCTTGCTTTTCAAAGTTCAGCATCCTCATCGGGGAGATGGGCTTTAGTAAACTGTGAAGCTAAGTTTACTTAGCAAGAGAATGTTTTCACATGAGGCAGGATGTCTCTCAAAATCTACTTTGACCTATTTTTTTCTTGTTGTCAATTTCCATTGAGTCAGTCCCAATTCATGGCAATCCCATAGGTGCAGAATAGATCTGCTCCATAGAGTTTTGAAGGCTGTGACTTTTAGGAAGCAAATCACCAGGCCTGTCTTCTGAAGCATCTCTGAGTGGGTTCAAACAGCCAACCTTACAGCTAGTAGTTGAGTGCTTAACCACTTGCACCACCCAGGGACTCTTGACCATTTTTTTTAATTGACCTGTTTAAACATTAAGTATGTACTTTTTTCATTCAAAGTTGGCTGTGCTAATGTTTGGATCAGACAAGAAGCAAGAAGGCTAACTTTAAGCAATGTTTGTGGTCTTTTATGCATCTGGAAAAATTGTGATAAACACCTTCACAAAAGATCTTTGACTCTACCCCTAAGAAGATATTATTTTGAATAAAGCTGAGTGAGTAGGACAGGCCAAAAATCATCATCATTATTACAGTCGATTTTTAGGCACCCAAATTGAGACAACAATTCTACTGGTATCAACCATGTTCCAACTTGTTTCTTCTAGAGAAGTGATGGGGTCCGAGATGGAAGCCAGAAAGTGGAAGGAACAATGCAAATCATCTTAAGTTGAGTGACAACAAAAAAGGGACTGATTTGGATTTCCAAAACAAAAAATACCTTAATGATTCTTATTACTATTTCGGTTCACATGTCCTCTTTGATAATGATTTATATACATCTCAAGGGGAAAAAATAAAATAATTTGCAATGTTGTTGTTCTTAGGTGGTGTCACGTTGGTTCGAACGTATAGTGACCCCACAGAATGAAACACTGGCCGGTCCTGTGCCATCCTCACAATCTTTGCTATGTTTCAACCCATTGTTGCTGCCACTGTATCAGTCCATCTTGTTGAGGGCCTTCCTCTTTTTCCCTGATTCTGTAATTTACCAAGTATGATGCTCTTCTCCAGGGACTGGTCTTTCCTGATAACATGTCCAGAGTACGTGAGAAGTAGTCTCACCATCCTCTCTGCTAGGAGCATCCTGGCTGTACTTCCTCCAAGACAGATTTGTTCCTTCTTCTGAAAGTGCATGGTACATTCAATATTCTCCACCAACACTATAATTCAAAGGCATCAATTCTTCTTCGATCTTGCTTACTCATTGTCCAGCTTACGAGGCGATTGAAAACATCAAGGCCTGGATCAGGTACACCTTAATCCTCGAGGTGACATCTTTACTTTTTAACACTTTAAAGAGCTCTTTTGCAGCAGATTTGCCTAATGCAATACATCATTTGATTTCTTGACTGCTGTTTTCATGGGCATTGATTGTGGATCCAAGTAAAATAAATCCTTGACGACTTCAATATTTCTCCATTTATCACTATGTTGCTTATTGGTCCAGTTGTGAGGATTTTTGTTCTCTTTATGTTGAGGGAAAACCCTGGTGGCGTAGTGGTTAAATGCTACGGCTGCTAAGCAAAGGGTCAGCAGTTCGAATCCACCAGGTGCTCCTTGGAAACTCTATGGGGCAGTTCTACTCTGTCCTATAGGGTCGCTATGAGTTGGAATTGACTCGACAGCACTGGGTTTGGTTTTTCTGGTTATGTTGAGATGTAATCCATACTGAAGATCGTGGTCTTTGATCTTCGTCAGTAAGTGCTTCAAGTCCTCTTCACTTTTGGCAAGCAAGGTTTTGTCATCTGTATAATTCAGGCTGTTAATGAGTCTTCCTCCAATCCAGATGTCACATTTTTCTTCATGTAGCCCAGCTTCTTGGATTATTTTCCCAGCACATAGATTGAATAAGTATGGTGAAAGAATACAATCCTGCCACACACCTTTCTTGATTTTCAACCATGCAGTGTTCCCTTGTTCTGTTCTCTTGGTCTGTGCACAGGCTCCTCATGAGCACAATTAAGTGTTCTGAAATTCTCGTTCTTTGCAATATCACCCGTAATTTGTTATGATCCACACAGTCAAATGCCTTTGCATAGTCAATAAAACACAGGTAAACATGTTTCTGGTATTCTCTGCTTTCAGCCAAGATCCATCTGACATCAGTAATGATATCCCTCATTCCACATTCTCTTCTGAATCTAACTTGAATCTCCAGCAGTGTCTCTGAATCTCTGAATCCCCGTTGATGTGCTGTTGCAATCATTTTTTAATTATTTTCAGCAAAGTTTTACTTGCCTGTGATATTAATGATATTGTTTGATAATTTCCACATTCTGTTGGATGGATCACCTTTCTCTGGAGTAAGCACAAACATGGATCTCTTCCAGTCTGTTGGCTAGGTGACTGTATTCCAAATGTCTTGGCATAGACAAGTGAGCACCTTCAGCGTTGCATCCATTTGTTGAAACGTCTCAATTGGTATTCTGTCAATTCCTGGAGCCCTGTTTTTTGCCAATGCTTTCAGTGCAGCTTGGACTTATTCCTTCAATACCATCAGTTCTTTATCATATACTACTGCTTGAAATGGCTGAATGCTGACAAATTCTTTTTGGTACAGTGACTCTGTGTTTTCCTTCCATCTTCTTTTGGTGTTTCTTACGTCCTTCAAAATTTTGCCCATAGAAGCCTTCAATACTGTAACTCGAGGCTTGAATTTTTTCTTCAGTTCTTTCAGCTTGAGAAATGCAAAGCCTTTTCTTCCCTTTGCAATCCTGTATATAAATTCTAAAGCTCCATGATATGTTGCACAGTAAGCAGATGACTTCTCTAGCCTGTGACCCACTGTATACGCATCAGTGTACTCACTTTTTCAGAAGGGACGTGAATTGGTGTAGATACATCCACATCCTCTCACTCAGCTCTCTCAGATCCACAATTTCTGAAGAGCTGCCTGGGACCTGGAAACTATGTAAAGCTACCTGGCCACAGGGGGAAGTGTTTCCCAAATTCGTACCACCAGAAAGATTACTTGGGACATTTGTGAAAAAAGCAAATGCCCAGTGTTTCCTTTGGCAGCACATACACTAAAATTGGAACAATACAAAGAAGATTAGCATGGCCTTGCACAAGAATGACAGTCAAATTTGTGAAGTATGCCATACTTAAAATAAATTAAATTAAATTAAAAAAATATAAACTTCCAGCATGCCCCTACATTGATTAAATTGATTCATTAGAGATGGTTTCGAGCCCAGAAATATGGATTTTTAATAAGATGAGTCTTCATATCAGGAAATTGCTTGAAATACTGTTTTGGGATACAAATCCCAGATTCATAGCCACACCAGTTGAAGATGCTAGAAGGGTACCAGTTTTATGGCTTAATGTATTCACAAGGAGTGAAACAAGAAATGAGAGAGTAGAGCTAAGATGTAAGAAGTACATAGAAAGAATAATACCTGATAGGAGAAAAAATAAAGCAACTAAGTATGACAATATAATATCAGCAATGAGTAGTAACAAGAAACTTAAGATTTGAGGCTATGAAGAGAGGGAGAAGGAGAAAAAGGAAAAAAGTATTGGTTTCCTAAGGCTGCTATAAGAGAAAACCACAAATTGGGTGGCTTATAAGAACAGCAATTTATTATCGTGCAGCTCTGGAGGCTGGAAGTCTAAATCAGGATATCAGCTGTGTTGATTCCTTCTGAGAGCTCTGGTGCTAACTTCTGGTGGCTCCCGGTGGTGCTTGGCTTACAGCTGCGACGTCATTGGAGTCCTTCCTCTGTCTGTCTCTTTCCTTTTATAAGTCAGATAGGATTAGGATCAATTCTTCTCCAGTATGACCTCTTATTAACCTAACTAATAGCATCTTCACAAACAAGGGTTAGGGCTTCAGTACATCACTTTGGGAACACAATTCAATCCATAATGAAGGAGAAGAAGGGAGAGGGGAATGGGAGTGGAGAGTGAAGAGAAGGAAGACTTGTGAACAGGACCAAGATGCCCCGTTCTCTTTACTGTGCCTTATTCAGGAGACCTTGTCTCTTTCGTGTATGCACTTAAATACCTGGAAGCTAATCAGCAAGTCTTGGGGATTTCTATATATATGTACTTATTTTAAACTGGAAACCATTAAGAAAAATTAGTAGGTGAAGTAGGAATGTGTCGATGATAATAGCTACCATTTATTGAGCGTCCAGTTATCTTCCACACACTATACTTACGTTATGAATTTCTTTATTAATCCTCACAACAACTCTCTGGGACAGATTTTGTTATTACAATTTTATCGATAAGGAAATAGAAGCTCAGAAAGGTGTCTTAATTAAGGTCACGTTATCTAGCAGGTGACAACGGGGATTTGAACCCATATGTGTCTCTTTCTGGTATACTTTATGCTAATTAAGTGTTGAGCCATGGATTATGAGACAAGAAACTTGGATTCATTGGTTGTTTGATGGTTCATTGTCTGTATTTAGGTCAGTGTTTAACTTCCTTTGTGCCTTGGTTTTCATATCTTCCAGTCCACAGGCAACTTGTCTGTTAACTTGTTTTGAACCACCCCTAATACAGCACCAAAGAGCCCTGGTGACACAGTGGTTAAAGTGCTTGGCTGCTAACCAAAAGTTGGATGGTTTGAACCCCCCAACTGCCCAGTGGGAGAAAGATGTGGTGATCTGCTTCCATAAAGATTACAGCCTTGGAAACCCTATGAGGCAGTTCTATGGTCACTGTGAGTCAGAATCAACTCAAAGGCAAAGGGTTTTTGTTCATATAGCACCACTTGAAGTAAATACAAGACTTCTATGTGGGTTCTAAATTTGGTGTGAAAACAAGAGAAACATTTCAGAAATCTTTCCCTTGCTGTCAAAATGGCAGCAGTTATTCACAGGTGTAGGTCTCATTTAAAAAGTCGAAAGCACCGTGTGTCTAATTGATAAGTTACGCTCATCTTTTGACTCTATATCGTACTTGTCAGCTTGCTTAGCTCTGACAAAAGGGGCAGAGTGGAGATTCCATCGAAAACAGAGCATTCTGCTCCAACTGGCAATAGGCAAAATGATCTCCCAGACATTCTTGCCTACAAGTAACCACTCTCTAATGAGTTGCTGTTTTTATAAAATATTATATGGAGCTGATTCATTCTTTTGGATTATAAGAGACACAAACATTATGCAATATGCTTTTCTTATGCAGAAGCTGTTTGCATGCTATGTATCAAGTCCCAAGTGAATCTCTGCAAACCAGTGATATTTGTACAGATTTGAAGAGGTTTGCACAACGCTTTGAAAGAATTAAAAATAAGCACATTCAAACAATCCCTTCCATCCAAAGTACTGTGCTCCCTTGCGCCGTGGTGTCAAGGCGTATCCTTTTCAAGAGGGAGCTGGGGAATATGAAAAAAGAACACGAAATTAATGTGAACAAAACAGATGTCCGGAGCCTTGGGGGCTAGGGATGCAATTCCTGGGGAAGAGAGCTATAAAGTGCAAATGAGTCCAGGAAGGAAATGTGATAAGGAGGAGTGATATCTATTGGGTAGGTCCTGGGCCCATAGAGGCTTCATATTTTCAGCAATAACTCAATGATGGCACCAAGAACATATTTGTGTTCATTATGTTAATAGATGACCTCAGGCTAACCCAGAGAAAATTAAAATTCAGAATGACTTTATTCAATGTGGGGGATAAACTTAGTGAAGATATTAAGGTTGTGTTTCAGAAAACACACACAAAGAAAATAACATGGCAGGAGAAAATCTCTTGGGGTTTGCAACAAACTTCATGCTGTCTCTAGGCTACCAATGCTCAGCCCTGGTACTGTTTGCAAAGAAGCATGAAGGATGTACAGTGTTAACTGGAAAGAAAGCATATGGTCAGTCCTCTTTTCTTTACGAGTAAAGCAAATGGCAGACAGGAATTACAAAATGGGAAATTTGAGTTAACCAAGAAGATGAGATTTGCAATAGTAAGAACTATTGAACACCGAAAGTGTACAGTTAAGAAAAAATAATGTAATCATAATTCCTGAAGGTCTTTAAAAATCAGAGAGTTTTTTGTCCTACCAGAATAGCTTAGGTGTCATTGTGACGACCAGCACCAATGGTGTCTATGTTTAGATGATTCCTAAAGATCCCTTTAGCCTGGTGGACCCAAGGAGAGGAAAGTGCAGGCCCTGTTGAAAAGTTCCCTGGGCCCTTTGTTCTTATCCTGGATCCACACAACTCTCAGGATAATGCAGGCTTAAGTTGTGTTGGATTTTCATCTCTACTCCAAGTGGCTTTAACAGGTCCCTGCTTCTTCTCCAACCAAAATGGAACTGAGCTAGCGCTGACCTTGCTAGTTTATCTTCTCCAGTTTACTTGTCCCAGAAACCAGACAAACTTGAAGAGTCAAAGAAAAGGAGAGATAGAAGAGAAAGCAGAAGTGGTGCCAAGGGGGTGGCTGGGGACTTGACCCTTCATTCAATCTCCACTTGCCCATGATCCTACATGGCACTCAATCTCAGTTAAACTCTATCTTGGCTGTGGAGACATAGCTTTAAGACAAAGCCCCCAGGCCCTCTTTCCAATCAATTTGCTACCCTGAAACTTCAGAAATTCTGGAGCTGCCGATTGTTTTGCATTATTTGAAAAGTACTCATTCTCTGATTATTGAATCAAAGATATCTTGAGCTAGAAGGGACTTTACAGATAGATCATCCAGTCTAACAACTTTATTTCACAAATCAGCAGACTAAGGGCCAGAGCAGATGACTGAATAAAGCAAAGTAGAACAGAGCAGTGATTAGGTGAAAACTAGGCTGCCCCATGGCTGGGGAGCAAGGTTTACAGTCAGAACAGAGGCTCCACACGGGCAGGAAATTTGTCAATTTTTTTTTCCTGCTTTATCCTCAGAACTTAGCATAGTATAAGTCACATAGTAAGCACTCAATGAACATTATTGAATGAATAAATGATCCATGATTCCTGGTGCTCCTTCCAGTTCATTCCCCACTCAAGCACACATTTTAGTTCTCCAAAGAATCAGTTTGAGGACCAACTTAGCTGACTTCACCCCACCTCAAGCCCTGAAATGACCTAATATTTTATCTTGGAATGTTCCACTGTGTTTCCAAAAATTCCCAGCATGCAGTAATGTGGTTTGACTTAATTCTGTTTTCCCAAAACATTTGACTAAATGAATCCTTCACAAAAGTTCCATTGTTTTTACCAGACTCAAACTTATACCCCCGAAAAAGCATCACCTTATATTCCATGAAAAAAAAAAAAAATTTTTTTTTTTTTTTTTACTGATGATTTGAGTCTCGGTTTTTTTTCCTCTAATCTTCCTTTTTTAAAAAAAATTCCCCATTCCCCAAGCTGAGGGAACTCTTTTATCTTGCTTTGTAGTAAAGGTGAATTTAGACTTCGTAAGCAATGGTTTTTTGATTTGGAAGCAATATGCAGTTAGGCCTCACTATGCATAAATCCAGATATCAGAAAATCTGATTTCAAAACAGATAAATTGTGGGTGAGGCTGATTCTTTGTAGTACTGAGGGATTTGCCACAAGATGCCTTTAAATATTGAGCCAGGGTGTAAATGTGGCTCCTATTACATGCAACTTTTTAGGAACACATCTATTGTGCAAGTGAGGTAACAAATCTAGGACAGCCGCAGAGGAGTCAGAGCAGCCAGTTGATGAGGCATGTTTTAGGAATGACTCGTGGGGTCAGGAGCCAGAATTTCCAAAGCCCTCTAGAGTATGTAAACTCTTCCAGATTCTGGAGGCCAAGGAAAACCCAAGAACTCCTCCACTTAGAGAACTCTTACTGCTTGTTCCATAGCCAGTTAATCCAAGATGGTGGATGAATTGGAATAGGGACAGAAAATTTTAACCCTTACTGGAATCTCAAATACCTTGGTTATAGCTAGTTTTTGGTGACATATTAAAAAAAAAAAAAAAAAAAAGCTAACACTTTGCAAACCAAGATATGCTATTTTTACCTTAAAAAAAAAAAAAAAAGAATAACTGGGGGGATACATAAAATACAGTAAGATGATAAAATCATATGTATGTAAGAAAAATTAAAGTAAAAACAAGGATAGGGATATAAAAAGAGTAAAGCTAATTAAAAAAATGTATACCATAATATAGATCACTATGGGGGACATTTATATGACTTCTGGCTTTTTAGCAGTCGGTCAGAAAAAGAAAACTGACCAGTTACCAAATTTACTGTCTCTGTAGATTTTTTAAGTCCTCAAGAAAGAGTACCAGAAGGAAATTTGTCTCTAAGTCCTCAAAAAAAATGGTAATGGGTGAGTAATAAATAATATCCCTAACGATATCTTTCCTATAGACCAACGGCTCTAAAACCAGTGGACATCAGAATCAGCTGGAGGGCTTGTTAAAATACAGTTTTCTGTCCTCATTTCTAAAGTTTCTGGTTTCATACAACTATTTGTATTTTTAACACACTTCCAGATGATACTGATGCTGAGGTCCAGGGCCCACACTTTGACTAATGTGAGCTCAAGTTCTGTGACAATGCCGTAATCACAAACCAGCAGTTCCTCCAGATTATTGCCACAGAGTCCAGGAGCCTGTTCCTCTGTAGGTAGATCCAGCCCAACCCAATATTAGGTACCAGTGTGGAGAGGTCATGGCCACACCATTTCTCATTTAATATATTTGCTATATTGTTCTTCAGTGTGGTTCAGCCCCAATGGTTTATCCATCATATTCCACAACAAACTTACAGACATCTTCCTTGCTTGTCAAATTTCTGGACAACCCAACCTATTGGAACCTAGCCATCCTTCATCAACAATCACAAGAATGATTTTTTCTTGGTGAAGGCTGCCTTTTAAATGTCAATCGAATTTTGCACCTATTTTACTTACTCATTACTTACATGTTCTCCTTGTATTATTCATAAACTTTTTAAGACTGGAATGCCTTGTCTTCGCAACCACAATTCAAATTCTGTGAGCCAGGATTCATGTTTCCTTCTACCTCTACAGTGCATGGTATAGTGGATTTTTTTTTTTTTAATATTTTATCGTGATTTAGGTGAAAGTTTACACAGCAAATTAGATTCCCTTTCAACAATTCATACATAAATTGTTTCATGACATAGGTTACAGTCCCCACAATGTGTCAGCACTCTGACCGTTTTTACCTCCACCCCTGCCCCCTGCCCCTTTTCCATCCATCCAGTTTCCCTGCCCGTCCTTAATTTCTCATCTTTGCTTTTAGGTAAATGTTGCCCATTGGTCTCATATAGTTGATTGTTCAAAGGAGCACATTCCTCACAGCTGTTGTTTATTTTATAGGCAATCTATTATTTGGCTGCAACATGACCTCCAGGAGCTGCTTCCAGGTTAAAAGGGTATCTTAGAGCGATAGTCTCAGGGATTCCTCTAATCTCTATCAGCTCAATAAGTCTGGTCTTTTTTATAAAATTGAGTTTTATTCTATATTTTTCTCTCATTGTAACCAGGACCTTCTATTGTGTCCCTGGTCAGAGCTATCACTAGTGATGGCTGAGCATCATCTAGTTTTTCTGGTCTCAGGCTAGAAGAAGCTGTGGTTCACATGGCCCATTTATCCTGTGGACTAATTTCTTCCTTGTGTCTTTGCTTTTGTTCACTCCCATCTGTTCCAATGGGAAGAGACTAATAGCTGAATCTTACATGGCCACTGGTGAGCTCTTAAGACCCCAGACTCTACTCATCAAACTAGTATGTAGAACATTAGTTTTATTGGTATAGTGTTTTATACATAATGAGCATCCAATTATTTGATTGCTGAACAAAATGCTAAAGAAAAAAATTATAAAGAAACCTGTGAAGCTGACAATTAATATGAACAAAGAAGCCCCCCTTAGCCTTCATAATATATCTTTTTTCCTAAAACTAGATTGTTTAAAATTCTCTATGTTCTGTTGAGAAAAACATGGATATGAAACTGTAGTTCCATTAACAATAACCAAATAGGTGGTATGGTGACTCTCTCTGAGACAGGACTTTTTCCATATTTTAAAGCTGAGTTTATTCACTGATTCAACAAATATTTACCGATCATTTGTAATATGAAAGTAATAGGGAAGCAAGAATACATTTTAAAGAGCTCATACTACAACAGGCGACAGACACATAAACCCACAAGCGTGACTCATGTGAGGCTAGAGGTACATACAAGGTATGCTGGGGAACATTTAGGGGTGGAGGGAATCTAGAAGGTTCTCATTTTGGCAGTGTCGCAACATTCTATGAAACAGGACTCACACTGTCTTAGGCTGGGTTTTCTAGAGAAGCAAAACCAGGAAAGCATATAAATATAGATAAAGAAAAAAAAAAAACAAACCTACTGCCCTTGAGTCGATTCCGACTCATAACGACCCTAAAGGGCAGAGTGGAACTGCCCCAACCTACTGCCCTTGAGTCGATTCCGACTCATAACGACCCTAAAGGGCAGAGTGGAACTGCCCCATAGAGTTTCCAAGGAGCACCTGGTGAATTCAAACTGCTGACCTTTTGGTTAGCAGCCGTAGCACTTAACCACTACTCCACCAAGAGAGATTTGTATCAAAGAAATGGCTGACACGATTGTATAGGCTAGAACTACCAAGTCCGTGAATTAGGATAGAGGCTTCTCCTAATTCACTAGACACAGGGACTGGTGAACCCCAGATCAGCAGGTAGGAGAGCAGGGCTTCATTCACAGACTGTGAAGATCCATAAATCCCAAGATCAGCAGATAAGATGATAGCTCAAGTCCCAAGAATAGGAGGCCAGCCAGTATCCAGAGTGAGCAAAAAACCAGAACGTCTGCTTATATTCAGATGCAGGCCACACCCCTGGGAAACTCTCGTTCAACTGATTGGCTACTCACAGCAGATTTTGTCATGGGAGTGATCATATGTAAACACTGAGAATCACGGCCCAGCCAAGTTGACACACAAATCTTGACTGTCACGCACACCATCAAGAATTGGCATGCTTTGCACAATAATAGGTGAAAACCAGCAAACTAATTTGCTCATCAGCATTTTGCCGTGAGCAGGGCAAGCGTGAGGAAGAGGAATGCTGAACTATCACACACAGTGGTACACTTTGAGAGGTGCCAGAAAGGATCCCTGGCCAGAGGTCTCCTTCAACTGACTACCATGGTGCCTAAAATTTCACCATTCCCATAGATAGACTAGGAAGAAAGCCCTGACGATTTACTTACAAAAATCAGACAGTGAAAACCCAGCAGAGCACAATGGACCTATCTGTAACCAATGATGGCGATGGCGTAGAACTGGGCAGCGTTTTTTGTGCATGAGGTCTCCATGAGTCAGGGGTTGGCTCAACAGCAGCTAATAACAACAATACATCTTAAAGGCTCTCCAGTGTTCAAAATATTACATGTAAAATACCATTTCTCCTAGGACGGGGTTTCTAAAACTTGGAGGCACCGTTGATGTTTTGGGCTGAATAATTCTTCATTGTCGTGTACATTGTAGGAAGTTTAGCAGCATCCCTGGCCTCTATCCACTAGATGCCAGTAGCACCCCACACCCCTAGTCATGACAATCAAAAATATCTCTGGACATTGCCAAATGTCCTCTGGGAGGCAAAACTACCCCCTTGAGAGCCACTGTCCTAGGAGTTATTACGCCTTAGGCTGGAGGCAGCTGAGGCTCTGACCCTGTGATTAAAGAACAGCTCTCCTCCCTCTGGGGCAGCTGCTCACCTCTACCCACCATGCAGCCAAGGGAGGGGTGATAGATCAGTGAGCAAGCAGGATGGCAATGCTCAGCTATCCATACTGGCTTTACGGCTTTGGCTGTCAATGGGTGACAAGTGTAATGGACAGATGGCCATCACCTTCAGCTGAAATTTAGGAATCAAAGGATCTGAGCCCAGGAAAGGTCTTGGGAAGAAGAGGGCAGATGAGTGAGAATATGCTGAACAAAGCCACCCAATTTTACATGAGTTTGAAGACCAGTGGCTTAACTCAATCTTTCCCTTTAGATATATCATAGAGTAGAAAGGGATTTGATTGATGATTTATTGACCAGCCAAACATCTATAAAGTACATGATTATTATTGATAGTCATCCAAATAGCAATGTCCTTTACGTGTGTATAATCGCCATAGCTTTTAAAATCATTTTCATATAACACCTTTTTAAAAAAATAACAATACATTCATATGTTTCAAAAATTAATATGCTCTGAAAAGGAAAACAGTGAAAAGTCTCTTTCCCATCCTTGCCCCATCCTGCCCCATCCATTCCATTAACTGCCTAACATAGGTAAATATTTATCAGTTTCTTTGGTATCCTTCCAGAATTTTTTTATGAAAACAAAAGAATATACAAATAAAAAAAAAGAACATATACATATTTTCCCATTTCTTACATGGAAGGTGTCATGCTATATACTCCACTTTGCAGTTCGCTTTTTTCACTTTGGAAAATCGTTCTGTACAGAGCGATTTCTCATCATTTATTTTCATAGTTGTCTTCTGTTGCATGGATACACCCTAATTTATTTAAGTAGTCCCCTACTAATGAACCCTTGGATTGTTTCCAATCCTTTGCTGTTACAAACAATGCTGCAATAAATATCCCTAGACATGCATGATTTCATACGTGTATATGTTTCTTTTATCTGATACACACTATCAGTCCTATGAGATAAGCAGAGAAATAATTATTCCCTCATTTTATACACTTGATTCTTAAACACTCTTAAGTTGATAGTATGATTGGTTTCTGGTTAGCCTAAATCAAGACATATGGTGAAGCCTCACAGGTAATACAAGGCAGAACTGAGACATGAAACCAGTTCTAAACACAGTCTAGTGCCCTGAACTGTTCTATTTACTGCATCAAAGTCTCCCGGTGAAGCAAGCAATGCAAATGTTATTTGCTGTCATCATTAAGTCCGATAATCTTCCTTAGAGTTTCTGTGACCATTTTGGTGAATGGATTTTTCTATTCTTTGGGAAAATAAAACTTCCCCTTCTTCCTCAGTTCTGCTAACTCTCTTCCCCAGCACCCACAGCCCTGCCTTGTACTACACACATACAGAAGACTGGCATACCAGCTCATCAGTTGTTATTAATGCCAGGCTACATCCCCCCTCCTTTGTCCATAAATTAACTGAAATCTTGAACTCGGAAACAAAATGATGTCCGTTTGTCCCAGCATTGGAGAAAAAGCCCCAAATGGCTAACACAGTAACTGGCTAGATGTGTTTGCTAACCCTACAAATAGTGATCTCAAGGCCAGGCATGGGGGCCAGAGGAAGAACTAACTCTTGGCAGTGTTACTGGATTTTTCCACCAAAGAATTATTGCAGGAAGGCAGTTCACAGTGTCAAGGCATATATTACTGAGCAGGGAATACCATCAGAGGCAAAAACAAATACCAGCAGGAAGAAAGGAAAGCCTGACCCACTCCCCCTCACACGTCTCATCTCGGAGATGTTGGTAGTTGAAAGCTGTTTCAATAATGATAGCTCAAAATGATGACAATGCTCTCTAGAACCGTCCTTGCGATTCTGTTTCATGTGTCCTTGGTCAGGCGGCCAATGAAGAAAAGGAAGGTCATCGCCATGGGACAGGATATGACTGAATGTTGTCCAGCAAAGTTAAGACTTTCCTAATCTGCACACACCTCACATAAGCTTTTAAAGGTTTTTGTGCTCTGATTGTCAAGCTGCTTGCCACTAACCATAAATAACAATCTCTGACGCTGGAGTGCATGTATCAACATTAAAGAACATGGACAGCTTTTATACATGAATGAAATAGCTAACAATCAGCTAACGATAACTGGAATTTGATGTATAAGGGTCAATTCAAAAATACATCTACCTATCGAAGAGGACATCAAGGAAACCTGCCTGTCTTAAACTTGGCATTGGATGGAGGGGAAAAATCCTCCCTTAGGAATTCATAACCACACTCAGATGTGCATGTGGGTTTGCTATCCAGTTTTGCATTTCCAATTTGGTCCAAAGAAACTTCAAGCCAATCTAAGCTTTGGAAGTATGCCTTGATCCCAAATTCCCTGTTTTTCACATTGCTCAAAGCCTAAAATATATCATACCTGTTGCTGTCAAGTCGATTCCTACTCATAGCAACCCTATAGGACAGGATGGAACTGCCCCCATAAGGTTTTCAAGGCTGTAATTTTACAGAAGCAGACTGCCACATCTTTCTCCCACAGAGCAGCTGGTGGATTTGACCCGCCAGCCTTTTGGTTAACAGCCAAGCGCTTAATCACTGCATCACCAGGGCTCCTTAAAGCATATCATAAATGACCGTTTTTCTTAACACTTCAATTTATTATAAAGACAGTCCCCAGGTTACATGATTTGTTCCTAAGCCTGTATTTAAGTCAACTTTGTAGGTAAGTTAGAACAGGTACATATTGTTCTTATTTACCGCTAGGGAATCAAATGTTTGTCTTGGTATGTAGTATATATTTTCCCTTTCACTTAAGAAGCACTTCTAAACCACACAATGTTTTCATGAGTGTCATAAAATAGCGCGTGTCTTCGTTATTAGAACCATCGTATGTATTTAACTCAAAATTTTAAGATAATAGGCTTTACAGCAGTCCATTCTTAAGTACGAGTTGTCCATAAGTTGGATGTTTGTGATCCAGGGACTGCCTGTATAATATCAATACTGTGAGAAAGCAGTAACACTCGAAGGTATTATTAGCAAGGTATCTATTATGACTTTATTCTAACCACATAATTAAACCAATTAACTCTTCTGAGTCTCAGAATCCATCAATTCTAGAAGACCAAAGCAAGTTAAGGAATGGAAAGTAAATGGAACTACAATTTTCAATCAAGTGTCTATTTAAATGATTTCTTATTTATTTCTCATGAAATCTACCATGTGCGTAAATCGAACAGTGGCTGTCAAGTCAGCTTCGACTCATGGCAACCCCATGTGTGTCATATAGTACAACTATGTTCCATAAGGTTTTCAATGGCTGATTTTTCAGAAATAGATCACTAGATCTTTTTTCCAAGGTGCTTTTGGGTGGCCTTGAACCTCCAACCTTTCAGTTAGCAACTGAATGGGTTAACCATTTGTACCACCCAGAGACTCCACAATATACATATTATTATAATTAATTTTGACAGTTTGAAGATGAGGAAACCGAGACATAGGAATAAACTAACTGGTTTAAAGTCATAATAAGCACCTGTTACCCATTGCCATCGAGTTGATTCTGACTCATAGTGACCCTGTAGGACAGAGTAGAACTGCTCCATAGGGTTTCCAAGGAGCGGCTGGCGGATTCGAACTGCTGACCTTTTGGTTAGCAGTTGAGCTCTTAACCATTTCGCCACTACCACTTGGGGTAAATTGCAATGTGGATTTTAATCCAAGATAAACCCTAAATATTTAATTACTACGTTATACATAATGACTCACTAAGTTTCTTTCCAAGAAGCCTTGGTAGAGCTGTGGTTAAGTGCTCAGCTGCTAACCTAAAGGTTGTTGTTCAAATGCATGAGCTGCTCCACAGAGGAAAGATGTGGCAGCCTGCTTCCATAAAGATTTCAACCTTGGAAATGCTATGCGACAGTTCTACCCTGTCCTATTGGGTCACTATGATTTGAAATTGACTCAACAGTAACAGGTAAGCTTTCCAGCACTCACATTTTATTGTTATAACATAAGTAAAAAAAAATCATAGTTTGCTCACTGTCCTATAGTTAATAACATACTCTTCATATACATTACTACACTCAATCATCTCCCTAGTAAAAAAAGTTTGATATAATGATTTATTCTACACTTGAAGATTAATGTTTCAATGTGAATAAAGAATCTGAATGAAATCGTGACTGGTGATTGGGGGAAAGGATAGAAATCCTTCATTCATTCCTGATCTTTTAGAAGCTATTTTGTTCTGGGGCCTACGGATGTATCAGTGAACAAGTCAGACAAGAAAATTGCTGTTGTGAATCATACATTGTAATAAAGACAGATGATAAAAAAATAGAAAAATAAATCATTGCCCTTAAGCAAATGGTAACTGTGAAGCAAAGACAGAATAATGGCATAGGTAGTGACTGGCGATCATGACAGGCTGCTATTTTAACAGGAAGGTCAAGAATAGCCAACCTGAGATGTGATGCTTGAGAAGAGGCCTGAATACTGAGCAAAAGTCAGTCCTGCTAAGACCCAATGTCTCAGAGAGAGCTATCCAGCCAAGGTCACAGCAATCACAAAGACAATAAGGTAGGAGGGTGGTAGATTCTGTTCAAAAATCACTTAATGCCTGGAATATGTGTGGAAGAAAGAGTGGTCAAGAAGGTTTCAGAGTGGTGGATAGAGCTAGATTGTGTGGGACCTTATGAGTAATTGAAAACTACTAAAGGGATTGTAGGAAATTAGCTACTCTTTAAAGAATGGAGTTGCAAAACTAGTACAGGGAGTTTCCATATACCTTTCACCCTGCTTCCCATAATGTAAGCATCTTATATAACCATAGTGCAGTGACTGTATGAAGAAGAATGTGGCATCAGGTTTGGCTGAAGACTCATTAACAACCTGCAATATGCAGATGACACAAACTTGCATGCTGAAAGTGAAGAGGACTTGAAGCACTTACTGATGAAAATCAAAGATTTTAGCTTTCAGTATGGATTACACCTCAAAATGCAGAAAGAAAAACCCTCACAACTGGACCAATAGGCAACATCATGATAAATGCAGAAAATATTGAAGTTTTCAAGAATCTCTTTTTGCTTGGATCCACAATCAACACCTACGGAAGCAGCAGTCAAGAAATCAAATGATGTATTGCATTGGGCAAATCTGCTGCAAAAGACCTCTTTAAAATGTTAAAAAGCAAAGATGTCATTTTGAGAACTAAGGTGGGTCTGACCCAAGCCATGATATTTTCAATCACCTCACATGCATGTGAAAGCTGGAAAATGAGTAAGGAAGACTGAACAAGAATTGATGCCTTTGAATTATGAGGTCGGCAAAGAATATTGAGTGTACCACGGGCTGCCAGAAGAACGAACAAATCTGTCTTGGAAGAAGCACAGCTAGAGTACAACAATGCTGACAGTGATAGAATAATAACCATATCCTACAAGGAAGACCAGTACTATTACTTAAATTTACATACCAACCGCTAAGGCCAGAGATGAAAAAACTAAAGATTTCTACCAACTTCTGCAGTCTGAAATTGATAAAATATGCAATCAAGTTGCACTGATAATTGCTGGTGATTGGGATGCAAAGGTTGGAAACAAAAAAGAAGGAACAGTAGTTGGTGATAGAAATGATGTTGGAAATCGCATAATGAAATTTTGCAAGACCAATGACTTCTTCACTGCAAATACCTTTTCCGCTAACGTAAATGGTGGATATACACACGGACTTCACCAGGTGGAATACACAGGAATCAAATTGACTACATCTGTGCAAAGAGACGATGGAGAGGCTCAATATCATGAGTCAGAAAATGGCCAGGAGCCAGCTGTGGAACAGACTACCAGTTGCTCATATAGAAGTTCAAAGTTGAACTTTAAGTTGAAGCTGAAGAACATTAGAACAAGTCTATGAGAGCCTAAGTATGACCTTGAGTATATTCCACTTGAATTTAGAGACCATCTCAAGAATTGGTTTGACTCATTAAGCACTAATGACCAAAGACCAGATGAGCTGTGGAATGACATCAAGGACATCATACATGAAGGAAGCAAGAGGTCATTAAAAAGACAGGAGAGAAAGAAAAGACCAAAATGGATGTCAGAAATGACTCTGAACTTGCTCTTGGAAGTCAAATAGCTAAAGCGAGAGGGAGAAATGATGAAGAGCTGAACAGAAGATTTCGAAGACCAGCTCAAGAAGACAAAGTAATAAAAAATGCAAAGTTAGAAAACCAATAGAGAAGAACACACTTAGGCATTTCTCAAACTGAAAGAACTGGAGAGAAAATTCAAGCTGAGTTGTAACATAGAAGGATTCTACAGGGAAAATATTGAACAATGAGGAAGCATCCAAAGAAGATGGAAGGAATACACAGAGTCATTGTATCAAGAACTGGTTGATGTTCAAACATTTCAGGAGGTAGCATATGATCAAGAACTGATGCTACTGAAGAAAGAAGCCTAAGCTTCACGAAGGCACTGGCAAAAAACAAGACCCCAGGAATTAGCCGGATACCAACTGAGATGTTTCAACAAATGGATGCAGCACTGGAAGTGCTCACCGGTCTATACCAAGAAATTTGGGAGACAGCTACCTGGCCAACCAGCTGGAAGAGATTCATCTTTGTGCCCATTCTAAAGAAAGGTTATCCAACAGAATGAGGAAATTATCTAACAATATTATTAATAACACACACAGGTAAAATTTTGCTGAAGATCATTCAAAAGTGGTTGCAGAAATACATCAACATGGAACTGACAGAAGTTCAAGTTGGGTTCAGAAGAGGATGTGGAAAGAGGGATATCATTGCTGATGTCAGACGGATCTTGGCTGAAAGCAGAGCATATCAAAAAGATGCTTACCTATGTTTTATTGACTATGCAAAGGCATTCAACTCTTTGGAGCATAACGTATTATGGATAACATTATGAAGAATGGGAATTCCAGAATACTTCATTGTGTTCATGTAGAACCTGTAGATAGACCAAGAGGGAGACATTTGAACAGGTGTGCATCAGGGTTGTATCCTTTCACCATACTTATTCAATCTGTACGCTCAGCAAATAACCTGAGAAGCTAGACTATGTGAAGAAGAACATGGCATCAGGATTGGAGGAAGACTCATTAACAACTTGCGATATGCAGAGGACACAACCTTGCTTGTTGAAAGTGAAGAGGACTTGAAGCACTTACTGATGAAGATCAAAAACCACAGCCTTCAGTATGGATTGCACCTCAACATGAAGAAAACAAAAATCCTCACAACTGGACCAATGAACAACATTATGATATAAATGGAGAAAATAAAGCTGTCAAGGATTTCATTTTACTTGGATCCACAATCAACACCCATGGAAACAGCAGTCAAGAAATCAAAACATGCACTGCATTGGGCAAATATGCTGGAAAGTTTAAAGGGTTAAAAAGCAAAGGTGTCACTTTAAGAACTAAGGTGCGCCTAACCGAAGCCATGGGTCAGTCGCCTCATATGCATGTGGAAGCTGGACAATGAATAAAGAAGATTGAAGAATTGATGGCTTTGAATTATGGTGCTGGCAAAGAATATTGAATATACCATTGCCTGCCAGAAGAATAGAAACCCTGTGGCATAGTGGTTAAGAGCTATGGCTGTTAACAAAAAGGTCGGCTGTTCAAATCCACCAGACACTCCTTGGAAACACTATGGGGCACTTCTACCCTGTTCTATAGGGTTTCTATGAGTCATAATCAACTCGACAACAAAGGATTTGGTTTGGCCAGAAGAATGAACAAATCTGTCTTGGAAGAAGTACAGCCTGAATGCTCATTAGAAGCAAGGGTGGTAACACTTCGTCTCACATACTTTGGACATGTTATCTGGAGGGACCAGTCCCTGAAGAAGGACATTATGCCTGGTAAAGTAGAGGTTCAGCAAAAAGGAAGAAGACCTCAATGAGATGGATTAACACAGTGGCTGCAACAATGGGCTCAAGCATAACAACGACTGTGAGGATGGAGCAGGACTGGGTGGTGTTTCGTTCTGTTGTACATTGGGTCACTATGAGTCAAAAGCAACGCAGCAGCACCTTCAACAGCAACAACATATTGAGCATTGCACTCAACATACACTTTTTAATCACACAAATACATTTTTAAAATTTGAGCTGTACTCTGCATAAAACAAAAGATCCTGTAGTGCAGTGGTTAAGTGCTCAGCTGCTAACCAAAAGGTCAGCTGTTTGAATCCACCACCTGCTCTTTGGGAGAGAGATATGGCAGTCTGCTTCTGTAAAGATTACAGCCTTGGAAACCCTGTGGGGCAATTCTACTCTGTCCCATAGCATTGCTATGAATGGGAATCAACTCTATGATAATGGGTTTTTAGTTCCGTATCACCTGTCTCCTAGTAATGATGTAGTGGGTCAGGCCTTTGAGGAGCCAATAACTCACTTTCTGGCCATCAAAGCTATAGGATTCATTTTCTGCCCATGATGTCTAAAGCCAATTTATATCTTTAGAAATGTGAATCTTTAGCTTTATTAAAATGCTATTATTCTCTAAATATAATTATATCTGAATGTTCCAAATATTTCCCCATCCGGAATGTTGTGTCTCATAGACTGGGTCTAGCGCTGCACACTCAGTTGTTCTTCTTGACGAAGACCCCTTCTCAAAACTCAAAGACTAAACTAGGTACAAAAATCATAACTAGTAGCAACCCAGAAAGTTTTATCTTCCGATTCACTCATCCCTACCCAGCTCTGTTAATAATACCTTTTGAAGCATCTCCTAAATGCTAAAAAAATTTTCATCATTATTAAAATCTGGGAACAGTAGAAGGATGTAGTTTTGTCACCCACATTAATTTATAACTTTTTACGTTCTTTAAAGTTAAGAACACTTTATTTTCTAGCCTTGGGAGGTTATTTGGGGTAATAGGATACCTTCAAAAACTCTTAAATGTTTTCTGTGCAACTATGAGTTTGCCATGAGTCAGAATCTACTCAAGGGCCACTAACAACAACAATCAATGTGCAACATGAACTAAAGTTGAACTTTTGTTCCTATTTTCCTATAGTTCCAGTAAATTATTTTCATTTTCTCCTCTTTCCCCATATGTGTGTGTTTGTTTATTCTTTTTATGTTCGTGTTTACCATGGGTTATAAAAAGCATTTCCATATATCTATTTTTTTTATGTAGACATGTATATTTTAATCAGTATATATTATCATTATATATTTATATCTAATTATAAAAACATACAAAATGTTTATTTATTTATATTATTCTCTTTTCACACTGCTACAAATTCCATTTGGCCATCCTTTGACAGTTGGCTGCTTACAATTACAAGCTTTTGCTGTTTTGCTGATCACTTTCTTGTGGCACAACCTGGGGTATCCTTTGTTAACTAAACATCACAACCACAGATGAATTTTGGACAGAATGGGGGACAAATAAAGCTAATAAATAAAATGTGAATCACAGAACAGTGTGGAAGATATGTTTCTGGCATATAATTGGGAGGCTTCCCTGTGTTCAGAATATGGTAACCAAAACCAAAAACCAAACCCGTCGCTGTGGAGTCAATTCCTACTCATGGCAACCCCATGTGTTACGGAGTAAGACCGCTCCACAGGGTTTTCTTGGCTGTAATCTTCACGGCTGCAGACCATCAGGCTTTCCTTCCATGGTGCAGCTGGGTGTGAACTGCCCACATTTAGGTTAGTACCTGAGCACAAACTATCTGTGCCACCCAGCAATGTGGTTGGTATATGATACTAATGAAACCCTGGTGGCGTAATGGTTAAGTGCTACAGCTGCTAACCAAAGGGTTGGCAGTTTGAATCCGCCAGGCGCTCCTTGGAAACCCTATGGGGCAGTTCTACTCTGTCCTATAGGGTCGCTATGAGTCGGTATCGACTGGACAGCACTAGGTTTGGTTGGATATGATACTAAAACCACAACTGATAACAGTTGGTTGAAATTGGAGGCCTAGCTTATATAGCAGCCACAGAATTCTCATGTACGTCAATTCCTTTTAGTTTTTTCACTTTTGTCTCATCCTTTTATGTCTTAAGTATGTCCTGAAGTCATGGAAGTCCTAGCACATGTAGAACTTGTAGCCCAATGAGAAACGTCTCCAGTGCGTATTTTTTATACATTTTGATAAATACTGGCAATTTTTACTTGGTAAAGAACTATATCAAATTGAGTTGCTAATTGAAGCCTACAATCTTTTGACACTCCCTAGTCCACCATCTCTTTGGTATGTTCTGAATGGCCCACTTAAAAAGGGATTTAGGATGCAAGTTTATATGGAAAGCCCAGGGCACACACCCAGGAAGTATAGAACGTGGTGGGCAAAGTCACGATGAATCTCCCGGGAGTAGAAAAGAAATGAGATGACCCTTTCCCTGAGCTCTCATCTGGAGAGAAAGAACAAAACAACCTGTTCATTGTTCCCTTTTGAAATTTGAATCTAATCACGGGCTTAATATTAATAATGTTTTTACAGGAAGAGCAACACCAGGAAGTTTTTCTAACTGGGAAAATATGAGAATGAAAATAAAGCCGAGATCTGCACAAATGTGAGAGCTCTGAGGATGACTCATCAAGCAAGCACGTCAGGAATGGCTGGCTGTTACCAGATGGTGGGTTTGGGTGTCAGACAGGATTTCTGAGATCCAGGCTGAGGGACTGTTCTCTCCTTTAGGCCACACTTTAACTTAAAGATCCAAGCCAACCTGGAGCTTGGAGAGGGTGGTGTTTCAGAGGGACGTGGAGAGTGCCATTCTCCCAGCTGTTAGTTGACTGGTGGAAGAAGCAGATTCATCTCAGTTCTTTTCTCTGCATCCTGGAACAAGAGAGTTAGCCCTGGCTGTCCTGGTGGGGCTTGAGCTTGGTGTAGCACAGTTCTGGGAATAAACATGCATGGGAGTGGTGATTCAATTTATATACATATGCAGTTAAATGTGACACATACCAGTTTTTCTTTTGCCTTTTTTCCCTGCAATTAATCATGTACTGCCATCTGATGCCTCATCTTTAATATCCAACACAACTTAAATTTTATGTCCTTTGATTTTTTATTTAAATCCCTTATTACCCAATCTAGCTGCAAGCTCACTGAGAGCTGTGATCACTACAGCATCTAGTTTGAATTTGGAGTTCAAATACATTTTGAATTTCAACATGAATAAAGTCCGTGTGATGTTTTTCTTATAAATGAAACATCAAGATGATACATTTCCCCAAACTCATCTTGTCGGATGGGCAATGTATGTGGTCTTCCTCACAGGCGTTCTGGGCACAGCATGCATCTTCCTGGGGCATAAACACGGGTGATACCTCCCTCTGGTTCGGCCTTCCCATCAGATATCACCACTGATCTCAAACACAAATTATTTAAAAATTTATCTAAAATATAATGCCCATTAATCAGAACATCGTTATTAAGAACTACTATATCCATGGACTATTTTTTGGAAATGAGCAGATGTCATAAATCAACAAAGAGAATGTCACAACTCCAAAGACTGGAAATCTTGGTGGTGTATTAATGTCCTGTGTAGTGTACTTATCTGGAAATAAGCCTTGAGACAGTTCTTTAAAAAGAGTGTCTTACTAATTTAACCATCCTAGGCACGTGAATCACAACCCTAATAATCAGGTAGGCACCATTGAGTTTAACTCCTTTTCTGACAAGAACTCAATAAGTGTTCAATGAAAACAACGATTCTATAATTAAGTAGGAGTCACTGAGACACAAATGGTTAACGTGGTCACTGCTGACTGAAAGGTTACAGGTTCGGGTCCACCCAGAGATGCCTTGGAAGAAACGCCTGGCAATTTGTTTCCCAAAAATCTTCTGTTGAACACCCTATGGAGCACAGTTTTACTTACATACATGGGGGTCACCAAGAGTCGAACTGACTTGACAGCAGTGGATAATAGTATGATTAAGTAAGTTTGGAAAATGGCGCATGTCTTATTCACTAGAATAAATCCCAATTCTACTTTAGTTCAGTATTTTCCAAAATAATAGGACTCCAGACCCCACCTCCATTAATTTTTAAAGACCTATTAACATTTTAAAGGGCACTAGTGTTCCAAGGAACACAATTTGGGAAAAGCTCCCTAAGAATTTATTCTTCAGTGCAGTTCTTTCTAATGACAGCAGAAGGATGGACTGAGAAAGACCATACTTGCTCTCTGCAATGAGAACTATAGGCAGCTCACTCTCCTGCTGTACATTGCTACAGTCTCCAGTCTTTCCTTCCTAAGAAGCAGGTGATAACTTGTAAATGGTGTGGTAAAGGAATAGTTTCTATTTGATCTAATCTTTATCTTTTCTGTCACTCACTGTTTTTGCCCATGTTTTTTTGCAGTAGCATATTCATTTGTTTCTTGTCCCAAGTTACTAAGCATAGAAAAGTTATTAATATTTCTTTTAGTAACCACAGGAATGGCTTCTTGCTTTTTGCTGAAGATCTTAGGCTTTGCAGCCTGGGCATTCTTTGTCCATGTTCTTTCTACCAGATTAATATTCTGTGATGTTTGGGGAGAGAGTAAAAAAGAGAAAGAAATATTGCTTCCCTCTTGATAATATCTTTTCCTTTATCCTCCAGGATATTTCTGTGGTGATGAGTAAACCATGTCTTCAATTTCTCTCCTCAACTGGCTTCATCCCCTCAGCCTATAAACATGTTCAAGTCTTCCCAGTGCTAAATCAAACACTCTTGAATAGACTTGGTTATAACATTATCCCTATCTTTCTATTCTCAGCTAAATTCTGGGAGTTATTTCTACTCTTTCTACTTGCACCTCCAACTCATCCTTTAGCCCTCTGCAATCTAGCCTATACCACCTTCTTCCCCAGCCCATGCTATTGATATTGTTCTACTAATACCAACTGTTGTTATCTTGCTTGATATTTCTGCTGCACCTGACTCATGAATTCTCTGTTCTCATAGCTTTAGTTATACTGTACCTTCCTGGTTATTGTCTTTCCTGGTCGCTTCATGACTTCTCTTTGTCCTCTAACCCTAATTTGATGTCCCTCCTGTCTACTCTGGTTCATTCACTCTTCTCTCTACTGGGTCTTTCTGGGGGAGTCAATTCCATTCTTGTTACCAGGCAGAAGCCCCAGGTTCTTATTTGGCATGACTCATATTGGCCAATAAACCAGAGACTGAGGTGGGAGAACAAAAAGACACTTTGATTTTATTGTACAAGGAAATGGAGTCAGTCAATGCTCGCTGCTGCCAAGACTGATTGGGCAGGCAAGCAGGTTCCTTTTAAAGGGGTTTACAAATAGAGAGTTCATACAAGTTACAGTGCAACATTCTTAATCATAATTCGCAGGCACAATGGGGTTTACATATAACCTCCAAACAAAAACTCGTTGAACCCATCACCATCGAGTTGATTCTGACTCATACGGACCCTAAAGGACAGAGTAGAACTGCCGCCAGAGGGTTTCCAAGGCAGGATTCAAATGCAAAGCTGAGAGGGGGCAGCCTAGCAAAGGAAATGATTTTGCAATACAACACTGTAGTGGAGGAAGCCAGGTAATGAATATAGCACTGTGGGGTTCTGTCTCATTCTCAAATATTTATCCTCCATTTGTTTGCTAATAACTTGCAGTTCTCTGTCTCCAACATTAGCATCTCTCCTTTATCACACTCACTTAATCAAATGTCTGCTGAGCACCTCAACCTGAGGTTCCACATAAGCTCACATCCAATATATTCAACATGAAACTTTCCACTCCTTCCTCACACAGGTTTACTCTTCCAGATGTATTCTTCAGCACATCGTTGTCTTTGTCAACCAGAACCCTGTGTTCTACCTCCATGCAGTCACCCTCATCTCATCTCTTCTTATTCTCTCACCTTCAACATGTATGAGCTACTAGGCCCTTTCTATTCTACCACTTTACCATATGGAATAGCCTCCAGACTTGTGATCCCACTCACTCAAATTTATTGTCCATACAGCTACTAGAATAATCTACCTAAAATACAAATCTGGCCATATCATTACTCTGCTTGATGCCCATCAGCTAAAACCCTAATGGGAGGCAATTACCTGCAATGGCAGTTTTCATTCAGATAGTCCATGAATTCTTCATTTCTTCCACTACATATCTCTGTGAGGCTAGATTTATATCTCAGCAAAAACAACATAGCATAACAGATTGAATGCAGAAAGAGATATGAGAGCTTAGCTGTCTTCCACTAAACCACACATCAAAGAGAATTGCATAAAATTTAAAGCAATGTCATGCCTCTCACTGAATTTGTTCTTTATTTGGAAAAAAATAATGTTTCTCATAAAAATGTTATTTATGTTAACATGTAATGTATGTATTATTGCTATTTAAAATAAGTTAATAAATAAATATTGTTACATTTTCTAAGTTGTCTAATTCAGAAAATAAAGAATGATGAAATCCACATAACCCAACACTCTTTGGGGACCTCGATAATTTTTAAGAATATAAAGCCATCCCTAGATGAAAAATTTGCGAACTGCTAAGGGATAAAGAGTAATCTCCTCAGTATGCATCCATTCACTCACCTATTTAATTCATTGATTCATTCATGGTTTATTCAACAAATCATCATTCATCTACATCTGACCCAATTCTGAAGTCACCTCCTTGAGAAAGGATTCCTTGAATAACCTATTCCTTTCCTGTCTTCCTATTCTACTGAAATTACTTGATTTTGTACACCTCTTCTAAAGTGTTGTCCACTCCCGAAGAAGCTACTGTATTTTATTCATTTTTGTGTTCTCAGTCCCTAGTTCAGTGCTTCCAGATAATCAATAACAGACTGTTCGCATGTCAAAGGCAGGTCTCTGGTTGATTTTCAAATAGTTTTGAGTTTTTGTGGTTGGTTTTCTTCCTGTTGCTCCCAAAGTTGGATCAGTCTCATATTCTTGTAATTCATGATCACGAATCAAAGATTTCATATGTTTATCCATTCATTTATCCATTCAACATAGTTACTGAGTACCTGTTGTGTCCCAGGCACTGGGATGGCACAGAGTTTATAATGGGGAAACAAAATAGGCACATCCTCTTCCTGTTTTTTTGAAGCCCTGGTGGTGCAGTAGTTAAGAGCTACTGCTAGCTGCAGCCGCTAAACAAAAGGTCAGCAGTTCGCAACCACCAGCCGCTCCCTGGAAACCCTGTGGCACAGTTCTACTCTGTCTATAGGGTCGCTATGAGCCTGAATCAACTCATTGGCAACGGGTTTGATTTTTGGCTTTTTTCTTCCCATTTGAAACTAAATGTCTAGAGGAAAAACTCTGTAGTGCCCAATTAAACATGCAAGTAACTGTATATTTGTAAATGTTCATAGTTTTTAATGGACAAAAGAACATGGTGCTGTTAGAGAGGTTAAGGAGGATAGATCTTAACCTGGTGTAGACAAGCAGAGAAGCATTCTCTCAGACAGTGATGTTTAAGCTGAAACTGAAAGGATGGAAAGAAACAGGCAGATGTGGAGTGAAGGAAAGAGCAGCAGGCTAAAGCCTTGAGGTAACAAAGACTTTGCTGTGTTTGAGGAGCTAAAAGATTATCAGTGTGACTGGAGTGGACTGAACGAGGGACAGGACAACCTGACTTCATGGTGAAGAAATGGGCAGACAGCGAAGCACAAGGGCCGTTATAGGTAGAGTGATCCTAACTCATCATCCAAGTTGGGACATTTTGAGAAGGCAAGGGACTACTTTTGATAAAAACACTGAATCAATTGATATAATTAAAACTGCTTTTGGCAAGTCAGGACAGATAGATGGACACACTACGTATAAGCCACATTCAGTTATTAGGGTTTTATTTCAGGTGCAATGGGAAGCTATCACAGGATTTTAAGATCATTCTGATGCTATCTGGAAAATGAAAATAAGAGAGTAAAATTAAAAATGGAAAGATCATTTAGGAGCTATTGTAACAGAAGTAATAATGGATTGGAGTAGGGCGGGGGTGGAAAAATTTAAGATCTATTTTGCAGGGAGAGTAAAGGTTAGTTGGTGAATTGAGGGTGGGGGTTTGAGGAAAAGGTAGGAGTCAAGAGCAAGCCTAAGATTTTTACTTGAGCAACTGAGCAAAAGGTGAATATTTTTACTGAGGTGGAGTCTTTGAGATTAAGTAAATTTAGTAGTTGGAGGGAATGGAACAAAAATCAAGAATTCAGTAATCTTGGATATTACATTTGTAATGCCTTTGAGACATCCGAGTGGAGATAGATGGAAGCTGACCTTTGCGTATACAAGTGATGACTCCCCAAAAATATTAGCATGGCAATCATCAGCATGTAGATAACACATAATAAAATTAGGTTCAAATGTTTCCTTTTGCCCCTTGTTGCCTCTATAAAATCCTTACAATCTACCCCAGGTGTTTGTGGGCACCACAGGGGAGGTGGGAGGGGACAGAGAAAAAAGTGGTTAGAAATTGACTCCCAACTTTAAAACTTGAAAGCCTTACTCTCTATTTATCATAGGGCAACGTCAATGACTGGCTCTATTAAGTCTCTTAAAAGATTGAGCTTTTGGCCTTTTCTGAGTAGAACTTGTGCTACAGAGTTGTTTTATTCCCAAGGGGTTGAGGGTAGATCACTTTTGGCAAATGAAATTGATTTGCAAGTATGTGAGTGAGACTAGTTATTATGTATATTAACCTCATGGTGAAAGTTCTCATAAAGTTAAGAATCTGATAGGTGAAACATCATGCCCCAATATTTTGTTTGCTATATTTGGATTTGGTATACCAAGTTTTCGTGAACAGAGAAGGCCTCAATTTTGTTTTTAAAGCTGATATATTTATTTTCTCTATGGCAAAAAGCCTACTGACCTATCAAGTCAACGTCATTTCATTAATTATGGGTGGGTCCCATTCCACTTTTAGACATGAAGCTAAAACTGAAATGCTTATGTCATTACTCCTTCTACATCCAAGTTCGTGAAAGAACTTACAGGTTTGGAATTCTCTGACTTGAATTAACAATTTCAAGAATTTTGGAGGATATTCTACTAAATCTGCCGAAAGCTTATTACTTCTCCAGTTAGGACATGCAACACATAAATAAAAAGAAATACCTTGATTTGCTAATAGAGACCTACCCCGATCTGTCTTTACTATTAAATAGGGGCAGAAGGCAGGTGCGCTTGAATAAACATGTTGGATTATGTATTTACACATGAGTGTCTGGGTGTTACTAGAAATGGGGATCTTAAAATAATTATATATTACAAAATTTTCATACATTTCTTGAAGGTTGTCATAAAAAAAATTTTTTTTTTTTTGGTTGTCACAGGAAGAATAATATCATTATTCCTGCTAAGTAAACACCCACGTATGTGTACATGGGCATATGCAGAGCTGCAAGGATAGATAGCAAACTACTGGGATAATTTCCTCGGGGAGCAGGGGTGGGAATACAGGGATGAGTGAAAGCGTTTTCACATTTATTCCATGTATGTCTATAATAGTTGGACCTTCCACAATGTGAACTTATTCACACATCTTGTGTAGTTCAAAAGAAAAGAAGGAAAGGCAAATAAATAAATGGATAGTATTTTACTAAAAAGAACAGGAGGGAGTATTATTCAGCAATAAAGAGAAATGAAGTCCTGATACCTGCTACAACATGGATGAACCTTGCTGAGTAAAATAAATCAGGCATAGGAAGACAAATATTGTATGATCCCACTTATATGAATAGGCAAATGTATAGAGACCAAAGTTCATTAGTGGTTACCAGGGGTGAGAGGAAGGGAAAAGGAGGAGTCTTTGCTTAGGGGGCACTGAGCTTCTGTTAATAATGGCAGAATAATTTGGAAAATGATAGTAGTGATGGTTTTAGAACATGATGAATATAATCAATGTCACTGAGTTGTACACATAAGAAATGTTGAGTTGGCAAATGTTTTGATATATATTTTTCACGACAATTAAAAAAAAAAAAGAACAAAAGGATAAGGAAAACCCCCCAAAAAAAAAAACCCAGTGCTGTCGAGTTGATTTCGACTCATAGTGACCCTATAGGACAGAGTAGAGCTGCCCCACAGAGTTCCCAAGGAGTACCTGGCGGATTTGAACCAGTGACCTCTTGATTAGCAGCCGTAGCACTTAACCACTACACCATCACGGTTTCCAGAGGATAAGGGAGAAAAGGGGAATAAAAAGATGGCTATCAAAAAGAGAAAATATGGCAAGAGTATCTAAACTTGCTTCATTAATTTATTTCCAGTCTGGAAAATTGATGCGATGAGAATAGAACTGCCCCAGAGGGTTTCCAAGGAGCAGCTGGTGCATTCGAACTGCTGACCTTTTGGTTAGCAGCCGAGTTCTTAACCACTGAGTTACCAGGGTGCCCTCTGAACTTTAGCTAGGCCACATGTTCCCAGGAGCAACTGACTAGTTATAAACAAACGAACTTTTCATTTACTGGTCATGGAAAGAGATCCACCAGACCCCACCTCTAATGATGTCCATCCCTGGAATCCTTCAGCAGATTCAGTCAATGGCAATGTTATACTGGTCTCTGCTTCAGGCTCCTATATGGCTGACCTTGGCTGAGATCCTCCCCCTTTTTGTTTTTATAAAAACAAATTTAAAAACAAGCTTGTGTTTGCTGCTGTCTTTGTCCCTTGGGAATGGTCTTCATAATCCTCATGATTCTATTGTGCTTGCCCAAGTAACAACTCCTAAGAGAAATAACATCCATGGGTAGTTCCTCTCAGAGAAGCAAAACCCTCTAATATCTGGGGAGAATTTCTCTGTGTTATATATCTCCCTGGAGTCCTCGGGTGGTACCAATGGTTCACATGGTCAACTACTAAATCAAAAGGCTGGAGGTTTGAGTTCCCCAATAGATGTCTCAGAAGAAAGGCCTGGTGATCTATTTCCAAAAACTCAGCCATTAGTAACTCTATGGGTCACAGGGTTCTAGAAACATGTTGTTGTTGTTGTTAGGTGCCATCAAGTCTGTTTCTACTCACAACGACCCTATGTACAACAGAACTAAACACTGCCTGGTCCTGCACCATTCTCACAATCATTGTTATGCTTGAACCCATCGCTGTAGCCACTGTGTCAATCCATCTCGTTGAGAGTGTTTCTTTTTTTCACTTACCCTCTACTTTACCAGGCATTATGTCCTTCTCCAGGGACTGATCCCTCCTGATAACATGTCCAAAGCATGTGAGATATAGTCTCGCCATCCTTGCTTCTAAGCTGCATTCTGGTTGTACTTCGTCCAAGACAGATTTGTTTGTTCTTTTGGCAGTCCATGGTATATTCAATATTCTTCACCAACTCCACAATTCAAAAGCGTCAGTTCTTCTTCTGTCTTTCTTATTCATCACCCAGCTTTCACATGCATACGAGGCAATTGAAAACACCATGGTTTGGGTCAGGTGTACCTTAGTCTGCAGTGGCTTTGGAATGATCTTCAGCAAAATTTTACTTGCTAGTGATATTAATGATATTGTTCAATAATTTCCGCATTTTACAGAGATGGGGTGGCCATAAGTCTGAATTGACTCCGGGACAACTGGTTTGGTATATATCACCCTGCCCTACATCATCTGCAGAACCCCAAATCAGGACATACAGAATGTGAATGCTTGGAAAAATCTGCCCAAAGTAGAGGATGTCCTTGCTACAGTAAATGCAGTGATAATTGAATGAACAACTGTTAAAAAACCCATTGCCGTCAAGTCAATTCCAACTCATAGCAACCCTATAGGGCAGTGTAGCACTGCTCTGTAGGGTTTCCAAGGAGCAGCTGGTGGATTCGAACTGCCAATCTTTTGGTTAGCAGCCTGAACTCTTAACCACTGCACCACCAGGGCGCCAAACAAGTGTCAGGGGGATGGAATGGAAATGGGTTTCATTTCTGACAACAAAATGCTCTGTTTTTCCTTTACCTCCTCTGCTCCTGTCCCTATCTTCTTTCTCTTCTCCCTCCTTTCTTCCTCTTTCTCTTCATCCTTACGCCTCAGTTGACTTCCACTCATGGCACCCATGTGTTTCAGAGCAGAACTGGGCTCCATAGGGCTTTCAAGGGCTGATTTTTCAGAAGTAGATCGAAATATATATATATATATTAAGATCACCAGGCCTTTCTTCAGAGGTGCCTCTGAGTGGACTTGAACCTCTAACCTTTCGCTTAGCAGCCAAGCATGTTAACCACTTGTACCACCCAGAGACCAAGGCCTTGTCTTAGGTTTCAGAGGGCTGTCGGCCTCAGTGCACGTGTGACTTTCTTGGGAATGAAGCCCACTGACACTTCCCAAAGTCAGCAAGCCTTCCTCCCTGGCATCATCACTGCTCCAAGTAACTCAGGACCTTTCGCAGTAGAGGATGATCTGCGGTGCTGAGTGGTGAGCCAGAAGGCTCTGATTTAATCTGACAGACAGCTTCAGTGACTTGAAGGAATCCACAAGGTGCATTTTGCCCCTCTGGGCGAGTGCAAGTTCTCTCTGAAACCGCCGGTCTCTTTTCCTGTACTCCTTGCCCAGGGGCGGCTTGGAGAAGCTGATCTATACTCTTTTTGACAGAGATGGGGCTGTTTCTCTGCCTCGGACTCTAAAAGAAAAAGGTTTTGAAATGACAAAAAATTGTTCAATCCACCTACTTTATTCAGTCGGCCTCTCCCCTACCCCCACCCCCATCAAAAAAGAAAGAGGTGGAGGAGAAAGAGGACGCGGAGGAGAAAATTACACCGTAATCTTTAAGGTCACAAAAGGTTTTATATTCTGCAGTGAGAGGTGGTACTGAATAACAGGGTATTAAGTCCTTCTGAATATTCAGGGCTGGGTTTTTATTGCTACTGTGGCAGAAACTGATTCCTTAGAGATAGAAGGAAATTCTACCTACTGAGATTTTAAGAGAAAATTTGTTCAGAATGCTTCAGGTCGATAGACTGAGATTTATCTTCAGAACGAACATGCCTTGGGCTCCTTCTTTCAGGACGCTTGTCGAGTGTGTCATTCTCTGAATTTATTTCCCTCATATAAGAGCATGAATCCTAACTAGTTCACGGAGTATGCAACTGAACTCTTTGGAAGTCAATCCCATGTTCAATATATTTCTTGGTAAGGCCTGGCTTCTGAAAACATAGTTGACTTTGGCTCATTAAAATTCCCAAACTATGCATGTACCAGATTTTGAAGGTATAGCTAAAGATATTCCCCTATAATTTAAGCGATATACCGCATACTGAGAAGACCTCCAAGGAGCAGAAACCAAACCAAACCAGTTGTCATCGAGTTGATTCCAACTCTTAGTGACTCCAAGAGTTACCAAGAAGAACTGCTTCGTAGGGTTTTCTTGGCTATAATTTTATGGAAGCGGATCGCCAGGCTTTTTTTTTGCAGTGCCACAGGGTGGGTTGAAATCGCCAACCTTTTGATTAGTGGTCAAGTGTGTAAACTCTTTGTGCCATCCGGGAACCAAGGAACATAAGACCCCTCTAAACCAATTGCCGTCCGTTGACTCCAACTCATGGCCACCCTATCATATGTTTCAGAGTAAAACTGTGCTCCATAGGGTTTTCAATGCCTGATATTTCAGACATAGGTCACCAGATCTTTTTTCTGATGTGCCTCTGAGTGATCTTGAACCTCCAACCAGTAAAGAAGTCAAGATAATTTAGATTAATTACCTTAACCGTACTTTAGATTTTGAGCCCAGTGCATTATCTTCAGAGCAATTCTCACTGTACATTAAACTAAGAGCCAGAGAACCACTTGTCAGCTTCAGAAAACCCACCCAGAAACATCCACCAACTTCATTTCTCACCACTGGCATTCTTAAGGAGTTTGAAGACCCCTCCTATTTTTTAGGTACATGCCTAGACACTTTGAAGTATGTTCATCCCCCAGGCAACCCAGAGCATAATATTTTCTTGCTCTTGGTCCTTTAATGGCTTCAGGATTGCACTACACTAGCATATAGCACCGCAGCATGGCTGATTTTCAATGACTGAACAGGTCCAGACTCATAGGCAAGAATTTTAGAGCCGTCGCCCAGGCCTGAATCAGCCAGAATGAAATCCAATTCATCACTTAGCAATATTTGTTTTTTCTTGTTCCAAATGTGGTTCAAAGGCAAACAAAACCCAGGGGAGCTGGGTACAGCTTATCAGCCTGCAAATGGCAATCATTTTAATGAAATTATATAGGACAGACCTGGTCACCATGCCATAATCAGGACTCTTTTGATTTCTGCTTTTATTTGCAGTGACAAAGAGAGTCAGAAGTGAGTCACCATTATTGTTTATTGCTCCTAAAATAATGACTAATATCCAAAGCCTTTCAGAAAGGCAAGACAATATACCAGACCATTCATAACCTTTCATTATCCCTATTCTCAGTTATCTAATTCTGAGTCTGTTTATGTGTGCCCTTTAGATAAGCCCAAATCTGTCTACATTGGGAAGAATTAGCTCTGGGAACATATGTCTCATATGAACCTACAGCTAATTTTTTGGGCTTTGGTTGAGTTAGCCCTAATCATGTTATTGATAAATCACCACTTAGTTTATTATTCAACTATATTCACATTTTGGGAGCAAGAAACTCTAAAAATCTGGAAGTATTCATTTTCTTCTCCAAAGCCTCAGAATTATAATTTACACTTGTGTTTTGGGTGCCTACCAATAACTCCTTTCAAATTCTAACACCCCTAGAGAATGCCATTTCATCCGTCAGCTTTGTCAAGATGACCTTGCCCACATCCAACCAACCTACCTATGAACCAGCCAACCAGCCAACCAGTTGTCCTCAAGTCAACTCTCTGACTCGTGGCAACCCCGTGTGTGTCAGAGTAGAACTGGTCTCGCTCTGTAGGGTTTTCATGTCTGATTTTTCAGAAGTAGGTCACCAGGGCACCTCTGGGTAGACCCAAACCATTTGCACCCACCATCAATAGGGTGAGATTCCTAACAAGGGAGGAGAAATGAGCCTCATCCTCAGCCATAGCAGGAACCCTGCTGCCACTGCCTTTGGAACACAACGCATCCTCTGTTTTTATGATGATAATACCAAGGCTAACCTGTGATTTTTCAGAGGGCACCCTGCCTTTGCTTGACAGACAAATTAAAAAAAAAAAAAAAAGACGCGTGTTTGTTCCCAGCATCTTGGAAAAAAATAATGAGAGGCAGGGTAGTCTGATAAAAAGTGCCACAGTTTGTAAACAGTGGAAAGTTTCTGCTTTTGTGTCAGTTGAGTTGGTCAATGTTGTGGGGAAACCTGATCATTCGCCCTTCCTGCCTATATTAGGAGAAATACCCTCTGGGGTTAGCTTCTTTGAAGGGGGCTGGGTTAGCCTCTGACCTTAAACCAATCACCTTGGGAAACTGAGGCTGCTGTTCTGACAGTTGGAAATACTTCTTGCAAGGCATTTGGGTAAAATTGGCTGTTAATAGGTCAGGACAACAGCTGTGCAAATGGTTCTTAAAAAGTGGTAACATCAATGACGTACTTCTGATGTTCAAGTAATATATTTCCTATTATGGTCTGTCATGGAACAATTTATTTTTCAGTCATGAAAACTCTCATAAAGCTTGTCCAGGCATATTTTGCCTGTAACAGGCAATTCATCTTTCTTCCATTGGAGTAAATTGGATTTTTCAGAAATCTGAAAGAAGGTCCTCCTGCCAATTAAAAAAAAAAAAAAAACCTGCCAATAGTGTTCGGGAAATAAGACATACTTAACTTTAACTGGGAAACGCTGGTGGTGTAGTGGTTAAGAGCTACAGCTGCTAACCAAAAGGTTGGCAGTTGGAATCCACCAACTGCTCCTTGGAAATCCTATGTGGCAGTTCTACTCTGTTCTATAGATAGGGTCACTATGAGTTGGAATCAACTTGACGGCAACGGGTTTGGTTTTTGCTTGGTTAACCTTAACTGGTGAGCCCTGGTGGTGCAGTGGTTAAGAGCTTGGCTGCTAACCAAAAGCTGGCAGTTGGAATCCATCAGCAGCTCCTTGGAAACCCTATGGGGCAGTTCTACTCTGTTCTTTAGAGTTGCTATGAGCCAGAATCGACTCGATGACAACAGGTTTTTTTGGTTAACCTTAACAGAAGTCCCTGGGTGGTACAAACAATTAACATGCTCCACTACTAACTGAAAGGTTGGTAGTTTGAGTCCGCCCAGAGGCACCTCGGAAGAAAGTCCTAGCTCTATTTCCAAAAAGCCAGCCCTCAAAACACCTGTGGAACACAGTTCAACTCTGACACACACGGGGTACATGAATAGGAATCAATTCGATGGCAACTGGTTTGTTTTTTGTTTTTGTTTTTTTACACTTAGTTTTGGTTGACTCAGCAAATGCGTAAATTAATAAAGTGAACATTTTAGGAATTCTATAGAAAACATAGATCAACTGATTTAATAGATGAACTGATCTATTGGCGATTGGTTAAAGCATCCTGATACCTGAGTGTACTGTGTGTTGTTATTCTCAAGAAGGCTTGAATTTGCGCTTGAGTCTATTAATGTTCAAATGTGACCTCCGTTTATCTGTCTTTATTCATAACTGTGCTTTGGGATTTATCTCTTTTGACTTGGTCTGAGTCACATATGTGTTTATGCCGTAACTCCTTTAACAGACAGTAGTAATACAGATCTGGATTACTTTTCCTTGCTCTATTCTACTATTGGTACTCTTGATAAAGGAATTGTTAATGAGTGTAAATGCTTACTGTTCTCAGAGCATCTCCTTTCTTCTAAACAGAAAGACACACATCTATTGATGGCTGTAGGTAGAGCCGTAGGACTGGGAAAGGCAACAAGTTCTTGTTCCTCTTTCTGGATAAAACTGTATTTAAATTATTGTCAGGAAATTTTTCTGCAATAAGTTTTCAAAAATCTCAAAAAAGGGAATTAGACAAGAAAAGCGAGACAGACTGACTGATTATTGGATACATTTTAATGCTTCTCATATAGCTGGCCTTAATCTTTCTATTGGTGCTTAAGCTAGGTTTTTTAAAAGAAAAAAATCCTAGAGAAATTCTTAAAGTCTATCAAAAATAACTACATACAGTTAGTTATGAGTTAGTAGCTAATTATCATTACTAGTTAATTAAGGGCATAGTGGTTAGGAGCACAACTGCTAACCAAAATGTTTGTAGTTCAAATCTACCAGCCGCTCCTTGGAAATCCTATGGGGCAGTTCTACTCTGTCCTATAGGGTCACGTTGGAACTGACTCAATGGCACCTAACAACAACAATAACAACCAGTTAATTAAGAATGGAAAAATAAGACATTTTGCAAATGCAAGTCTACAAAGCTTCCAGAATAAGATGGAAGAGGAAAAAAGGCCTGGCAATCTACTTCTGAAAATCAGCCAGTGAAAACCCTACAGATTACAAAGGCCTGATGTTCAACCAATCATGGGGATGGCACAGGACTAGCGATACTCTGAAAACTTAAATTTCATTTCTTTGTTGAATTGCTCTCTATTCCATCAAGCGTAGTAAAAATGCCAAAAGAAAAGTAATATGATCTATAATTGATATAATATTACGGGTAGAATGAAAACCTGAAATAATTTCTATCTCACAGCTTTCAGTTCTCAAGCTCTGCCCTCAAGATGTCGGATGCACCACTCATTTTGATCATCAGACTTTCAGGTCTATTGTATGGAACTTTTTGCCTGATCAGACAGACACAATGTAAGAAAAAAAAAAAAAGAGCAGCATCTTTTTGATCTAACTTTAAAAACCATTGTCAATGTGGAGAACAGGGAGCCTGGGGGTTGTTTATTATGCTAGAAGGAGTCTTCTGTGTTGTATTGTTTGTGTGGTATGAAGCAACATTGTATGCCTGCTGTCCCTCTGGGACCCTCATGAAAAGGAGATATTTTATCTCCTTGTCAATGCCCGTAAACGAGTTCTGTAAAGTAAATACAATGTATTAAGCCCAGCCCAGCTCCAAAGTCATGCCCCTGTGCCTCCTTTTGGCTAAAGAGGAAGTTACTCATGCTTACCAGAGAGCCAAATTTGGTGTGCCATTATCAGATTGCAGTCAATATGGTAACAAAGGTATGCCGATAAGCAGCCTGCTGCTGGGAAAATGTTCCTTACCTTATCCATGAGGCAGAGGAACAGCTACGAACATCAAGAGAAGTCAGAACTTTTGAGAACAGTGATCAGATCAACAGTTCACGTACTAAAAAACTGGAGGTGGTTAAATACACCATTTAAAAAATACATTTTCACCTCCCCCGTTACCTGCAGCACTGAAGTTCAGAGGGCTAGAATTTAATTTTATTTAAATCAGTTAAGAGGGCATAAGGGGTTCAGAGGTGGAATCCTCGCCTTCCATATGGGAGACCTGGGGCTGAGTCCAGGCCAGTGCACCTCAAGGAGCAGCCATCACTTGTCTGTCAGTGGAGGCTTGCATGTTGCTACGATGCTGAACAGGTTTCAATGGAGCTTTCAGACTAAGATGAACCAGGAAGAAAGGTCTAGCAATCTGCTTCTAAAAATCAACCAGTGAAAACCCTGTGGATTACAACGGCCTGATCCACAACTGGTGATGGGGATGGTGCAGGACCAGACAGTGTTTTGTTCTTCCATGCACGAGGTCGCCATGAGTGAGAGACCAACTCCATGGCAGCCAACAACAAACAATAAATCAATTAAGAATCACTCCCTTCCTGTGGGGAAACCAAATATACAGTGACCTAGGCAATTAACATAACCTTGACTACATTATAAGCCAGACAATGAGAAAGGACAATGGAGAAGGAAAGTAACTTCAAAATTATATTGCTTCGTGACAGAAGTATGCTGCATTTCCTGCTCCTGACTCACAGCCTCTTCTGCCCATGGGCATCAGTGTTGGCCTGTCTCTTATTTCTCCAGATTTTTTAGAACACGTATCTGACATCAGTAGTCAATTCCACTGCATTGTTGAGGTTAAATAAAGTGGCTTTGAAGCCGTGAAAATCTGAACTCAAATCCCGACTCTACCATTTGTTGTTGTTGTTAGGAGCTGTCGAGTCGGCTCCGACTCATGGCGACCCTATGCACAACAGGACGAAACACTGCCCAGTCCTGCGCCACCCTTACAATTGTTGTTATGCTTGAGCCCATTGTTGCAGCCACTGTGTCAATCCCTCTCAGTGAGGGTCTTCCTCTTTTCTGCTGACCCGTACTGTACCAAGCATGACGTCCTTCTCCAGGGACTGATCCCTCCTGACAACGTATCCAAAGTATGTAAGACGCAGCCTGGCCATCCTTGCTTCTAAGGAGCATCCTGGCTGTACTTCTTCCAAGACAGATTTGTTCGTTCTTCTGCCAGTCCATGGTATATTCAATATGCTTCACCAACACCACAATTCAAAGGTTTCAATTCTTCTTTGGTCTTCCTTGTTCATCGTCCAGCTTTCACAGGTCATTTGTTAGCGGTATAGTTTTAGACAAAAGCCTTTCTGATCTGACCCTTACTGTCTCTAAAAAAGTGTTACTGATTTTCTAAAGTAGTTGTAATGATTTCATGGAGAGTGAGAGTGTGAAGGCAGATCATTATTCGAAAATAAATAAGCCTTGAGAAAAACAACTCATTGAAATTATTTGTGCTAGTTTTTTTTTTTAATAAAAGATTAAAATGCGATTTATTTTGTTCATTACTTTCCTAAGATTTTTTAGCACTTACTGTGTACAGTGTGGGGGCATTGGTGGTTCAGTGTAGAATTCTTGTCCTCTATGCAGGAGATCTAGAAAACCCAGGTGGTATAGTGGTTAAGAGCTATGGCTGCTATATCAGCAGTTCGAGTCCACCAGACACTCCTTGGAAACCACATAGGGCAGTCCTACTCTGTCTGATAGGGTCGCTATGAGTCAGAATTGACTCGACAGCTACAGGTTTGTTTTTTTTTTCTTATTTTTTATGCAGGAGACCCAGTATCGATTGCCACCAACGCACCTCACACACAGCAACCATCCGTCAGTGAGTCTTGTGTGTTGCTATGATGCCAAACAGGTTTCAGGAGGGCTTCCACACTAAGACAGAATATGAAGAAATGCCTGGCACTCTACTTCTGAAAATCAACCAACGAAAACCCTATGGATCACAAAGCTCCAATCCCACTGTTCATGGGGTCACCGTGAATAGGGAACCAACTCAACGGCAGCTAATAATAGCACATATAATGTACCGCCACACTGGAGAATTTAACTTTTACCTAAAGGCATCAGACTGATCCTTTGACACTCAAGTGAAAATATTGGTCAGATATTATTGATTTGAATTTAAAATTTAGAAATAGAAATAATTTCAACTTCCAGAAAGATTTTACATCACAACAAATCGAAGGTAGAATCTATGAAAACACAAGTAGAGCCTTAAAACCTCATTTTTTCTTTATTTCTCTCCTAAGGAAATCTTTCTTAACTTAGAACACTTTTGTCAACACTTTGCCCAACATCCAGCATATTTTAAATCCACTGAAAATTTCAGTTTATGGTGTCAGTTCAACAAACATTTCAGTCATATACAAGACTGGAGAATCACGATTGATTCAGTAGATTCAAATATTATGTACTGAGGCATTTATGGGAAATCTGGAAAACATCTTTAGAATTTTCTCATTTCATATATGTGCAGGTTAAAGGGCTTTATTTTGGCATGTCTTGCTCTTGCCACCACTCAAAGCTTATATAACAATTTGTCAAAAACCCGTTGCTGTCAAGTCGATTCCGACTCATGGTGACCCCCGTGTGTGTCAGAGTAGAACTGTGCTCCATCGGGTTTTCAGCAGCTGATGTTTTGGAAGTAGGTAGCCAGGTCTTTCTTCCAAATGCCTTTTGATGGATTCGAAGCTCCAACTTTTCAGTTATCAGCTGAGCACAGTAATGGTTTACACTGCCCAAGGTGCAAACTACACCCACTTGCAAACTCGATTTTGACTCATGGCAACTCCACGTGTTTCAGAGCAGAACTGCTTCATAGGGTTTTCAATGACTGCGACCTTCTGGAAGCAGATGGGAAGGCGTTTCTCCCAAGGCACCTCTGGGTGTATTCAAACCTCTAGCCCTTTGGTTACTAGCTGAGTGCTTAACTGTTTGTGCCACCCAGGAATTAAGAACCCACCAGTCACCAAATAAAGTTGCAGTAGCAATACCCAAAGGTCATGTCAAACTCTTAAAGAGTAGCTAGCTGTCTTAAGCTGAGTATCGCAGTGAGTAACATCTATGAGTTTTTTTCTTCGTATTGCTAATTGGAGAAACTGAAGGAAGGACAGAAAAATTTAAAGAATTTCCCAATCTTGTTCAGTAGAAAAGAAACCGTAGTTCCTAGGAAGACACACTTAAGACTCTGGCCAGTGTCCATCTGTCTCTATGGATTGGGTGTGGAAATTTACGTGTAACAAATGAACAACAGCTCTCAGTGTGTATGGGCATCTATTTAGTTTCCTTTGGGGTCTCAAAAATGTATCTGTGTTTGGATGCCTGTGCTTTTGAAACTGCAATCTGTCAGTTTTGTTGCTGACATACGGCCTTTGGTAGGGTTTGATCTGGACTTGTCTAAAAAAAAAAAAAAAAAACTTCTTAAATCTGTATTCCTTTATCAGAAGTCTCCCCGTGGTTATTTACAAGTGCTATGGTTACAGTCCTGCTAGACTGATGATATTCACATGCAGGAAACAATGCAAGGAAAACAGGATTTGCACGGCTCCGACTGCACTGCCCCAAGAATTCCAGGAAGTGATTGTACTTTATGAAACCGTCTGTGCTCCACTAGATTGTCTATAGCTCTTAAGGTCAAGTCCTATCACACTGGGTTTGCAATGCCCTTTGTAATAAACGCGGAGTGTTTATGAAGCCGAGTACACGCTGTATTGTTTACCAGGCCGTGCTGGTTAAAGGTGCGATATTCCAATCTGTGGCTCCGGGTGGCACGGGGAATCCATCAAGGGCTTTTCTGACACGGGTTTGGGACCAGTTCAAAGAGGTCCTGGCAACAGTGACCACACAACAGTCCAGCGTGTGGAGAAAGTCACGAAGCCCACAGTCCCTGACAGGAGAGACGGGTGAGGGTATAGAAGATAAATTTGAGGAGCACTTTGAGTTTATGTTATAAGGTTCTCATGCTTCCTGCTGCGGCTGGGCTGCCTCCTGGGAGGGAGAAAGGTGCTGGCGTACAGTAAGTGTGATTCTGAGAGCACGGAAAGGAGGGTGAGACGACAATGGAATTTACTTCTTCGTAAGAGAGCTGGGAGGCAGCCAGGCATTCCAGAGCCTCGCTCTCAAATTCTTTGATTACAGAGCACAATGGTGCCTCTGGGCTGAGGGATGATGGAGCCTGGCGTGAACACTCAAACTGCTCAAGTGTGGAGATAGCACTGCTGTCACCCAGAAGACAGTGAGGGGCCCATACTCTACAAATCCACCAAACCTCTTTGTAGCTGCTTAACTAGGTGTGACTGACAAAACCCCCACCTGCTCCATCTCCATGAGTGATACTGGACCCTGAAGCCAGGTTGAACAGGTGATAATTCCTAGCTATTGTTATGGATGCTGTAGCAATTGGACTATCTAGGCCTGCATCCTTTCAACTAAGCGAATGGGCCAACGTCAACTGTCTGGAGACATCCAGGTGCTGTGCACCAAAGTCCTAACACCTTAGGGGCAAACATGACAGCACTAATGTTCTCAAATGCGTGGACCAGATGAACCTCTGTGGGTGATTGTTTCTGCAAAATTAGTCAATATCAATTTAATGAAGCTTATTAGTTTATAGGTACCTAGGTGGAGCAGGAAACCCTGGTGGCATAGTGGTTGAGAGACCTATGGCAACTAACCAAAAGGTCGGCAGTTTGAATCCACCAGGTGCTCCTTGGAAACTCTACGGGGCAGTCCTACTCTGTCCTATAGGGTCGCTATGAGTCAGGATCTATTCAATGGCAACAGGTAGGTGGAGCAAATGGTTTGTGCTTGGCTGCTACCCTAAATGTTGGTTGTTTGAACACACTCAGTGGCATTGCAGAAGATAGGCTGGTGATCAGCTTCTGTTAAGATTCCAGCCAAGAAAACCCTATAGAGCAGTTCTACTCTGTAATACACTGAGTTGCTATGTGTCAGAATCAACTTGACAGCAACAAACAACAACATTAGTTTATACCACCACCTGTCTGCCAGTCTGTCATACTGTGGTGGCTTATGTGATGCTGGAAGCTATGCCACTGGTATTTGAAATACCAGCAGGGTCACCCATGGTGGACGAGTTTCAGCAAGGCTTCCAGGCTAACACTAAGAAGAAAGACCTGCTATCTACTTCTGAAAGGTAGCCAATGAGGCTCACTTTATGGATTACAACAGAACATTGCTCGACTCTCTTGTTTTGGAGACTCATCAGGAAGGACCTATCACTGGAGGAGAACATGTTTGGTGAAGTAGAGAGCCATGAGGGCAAGGGAGGCCCTCAGTGAGATGGACTGGCACAATAGCCTCAGTGATGGACTGGGACAAGCTGGCAATTGTGGGGATAATGCAGCGCCAGGCAATGTTTCATTCTGTTGATGTTGTAGGCGAGGTTGCCATGAGTCGGCAGCAACTTGATGGCAGCTGTCTGTTTATAAGTTAAGTGACTTGCCACTAGGTGCAGTGTCCTCATGGGTGGTAAAATAAATGGGCAACAGTGAGACCCTTTCCATCCTCACAAATTATATGCTCCCATAAAAGCTTTTAGATACAGGGTTTTACAATGGACGGTGTAGTTTCTTTACTAAATCTTATTTTTATTTTATTTTTAAAATTCATAAGTACCTCGAGATCCATCTTTTAATTAGTAGATATTGTGTGGGCAAAATCTCACAGCTATCTTCAGGCCTTTTAGTAAAACTGTTATTTCTTTCTGGTAGACTCATAGGGGTCCTTTGCTTGATGTAGAGGTAAGCTGACTGCCTCATAAATGATTGAGAATTGCTGGTTAAAACACTGAAAATGAGAAAACAAAACAATAAAACTGCTGCTTACCAGGTCAGAATATGGTAGACAACACCAGATCACAAGTCCAGAGACCTGCATTTTGATCTTGGCTCTACCACCGACGACTAGAAAATTTCACCTTTGTCATTTACAGAGCTCAGGATTATCATTCCCTGGACTGTTGTTTTTCCATCTAAAAATAGAAGGAGCTTTGAATATGTGACCTCTACAGGCTTTTCCACCTCTCCTGTCTGTAAAGTTGAAATCTGTAACCCTTGGTGTAATGGTTACTTTTATGTGACAGTTGGCTAGACTACGATTCTCACTGGTTTGGCTAGATACTGGATAGGTTGCTGTTTCATAATGTGATGTAATATAATGTAATCACCTTCTATGATGTGATCTGATGTAATCAACCAATCATTTGAAAGGGGAGTTTCCTTGGGGCTGTGGTCTGCCTCTAGAATATAAATGAATATTGTGGCAGAGCTTACATGCTCCTCTCGCTTGACCCTGCACTCTTCTCATCACCTGACCTACAGATTTGGGGATGTAAGTCTGCAGAAGTCAATGGCCTCCTGCCTGACCAGCAGATTTTAGACCTGCCAGTCCCACAATTTCTGAAGGCAATCCCTTGAGGGAAATCTCTCCCTCACTCACTGTCTCTCTCTCCCTCCCTTCTAGAGAACCCAAACTAAGATACTTAGCTTCTAGGGCAGAAGACTTTGAGGAGGAAGAGTGAAGTTTTCCTATAGAAGCAGGACAAGGCACATATGAGAACAAGAAGTGAGGTATACAAATTTGAAGTTTAATACTGCCCCAGAACACGATGAACACCTTCAGGTCAATAAATCTGTAAACAGATGAGATATATGAATTCTTAGAAAAGCATAGCTTATAAGAAGATTCAAGAGGAAAAAGAAGTCTTTTATAGTCCTGTAAATAACAACCTAATTGAATCTACAGTTTAAAATCTTCTCACAAAGAAATATCATACTAGAAGATTTTACTCATGAATTCTGCCAAACATTTCTTACACAAACTATTCCAGAGAATAGAAAAAGATGGAACATTTTCCAACGTAATTTAAGTTTTTTGTTTTTTTTTTTTTTTTTACGAAGCTTGCATAACCTTGATATAACAACTAGCTAATGACAGAACAAAATAGGAAAATTACAGGTCAGGTTTATTATAATTTACTACATTAACAAGCTAAAGGAAATAAGTCATACAATTATACCCATAGTTTCAAAAAGAAGTGTGCAATAAAATAACCATTCACAATAAAACTTTTGGCAAGGTAGAAATAGAAAAGAATGTCTTTACATGATAAAGAAGACCCACGAAATCCTAGAGTAAACATCATATGTGTCTTAGTAACCTAGCGCTGCTATAACAGACATTTATTGTCTCACAGCTTAGGAGGCTAGAAGTCCAAATTCAGGGTGCCAGTTCTAGGGCAGGCTTTCTCTCTCTGTCAGCTCTGGAGGAAGGTCCTTGACTCTTCTGAGCAGAAGGTCCTGGGCAATCTTCATGTGGCTTGGCATCTCCCTTCCCCCATCTCTGCTTCCTACTTTGCTTGTATAATCTCTTTTATATCTGAAAAGAGATTGACTTAAAACACACCCTACACTAATCTTGCTTCATTAACATAACAAAGACAATCCATTCCCATACGGGATTACAATCAGAGGCATAGAGGTTAGGATTTACAACACATATTTTGGAGGGACACAGTTCAACCCATAACAATATCCAACACTAAAATCTGAAAGTATTTCTTCTAAGCTCATGAACAAAAAAAGGATATCCATTATCACCACTTCTGTTACAGTTTGTGGTGAAAGTCCCAAACATAAAGATAAAACAAGAAAAGGAAAAAAGGTTTCAAGAATTGTAAAAAAAGAAAATCTCTCATTGTTAACAGATGATACTATCAGAGAGAAAACCCAGAACATCAACAGATAAATTATTTCAATTAATATGAAAAATTAGCAACAAGAATCCATTGTAATCGTAGACAGAAAAATTCAGAGTTTATGATTCAGCAATGTGACTTCTGGCTTATCCTATGAGATTCTTACATGAGTGTACCATGAGACTGTTGTCTGCTGCCTTTGAGCCAGCTCCAACTCATGGCAACCCTGTATCTGTGGAGTAGAACTGCTCCACAGGGTTTTCAGACCTTTTGGAAGCAGACGACGAGGCTTGTCTTCCAAGGCACATCCAGGTGGGCTTGAGCCACCTTTCAGCACTTAACCCAGGGCTCCAGCCAGAATGGTACCCCAAAATTCACATCAGTGCCGATTGCAGTAGTCTCAAACTAGAAAAAATCCAAAGGTTCATGAAAAACAAATCAAATAAAGCAGAATGGATACATTCAAGTGTCTATCACATGCAGGATAAAGTAATTCATATGAAAGAATACTACACAACAGTAAAAGTTTGTGATCTACAGATATAAGCATCGTCAGATGAATTTCACAAACATAATTTTAAGCAAAAGGAACAAGACCTAAAAACATATAAATAATATATTCAATTTATATAAATTTCCCCCAAAGTCAAAATTAAACTGTTTTGTTTAGTGAAATATATGTAAGTGTTAAACCTATTAAAAAAATAAAAAATTGCCATCAAGTTAATTCTGACTCATACAACCCTACAGGACAGAGTAGAATTGTCTCAGAAGGGTTGAAAAGGCTGTAATCTTTACAGAATGCAGACTACCACATCTCTCTCCCACAGAGAAGCTGGTGGGTTCAAAGCACTGACCTTTCAATTAGCAGCCGAGCACTTAACCACTGCACCACAAGGGCTCCTTATGCACCACCAGGGCTCCTTATAAAGACAAAAAAAAATGGAGTGATTAACACAAAATTCAGGACAGTGATTACCTCTGATGAGGAACGGGGGAAGCAATCTGGGTTCACATGGGAAGATTTAAGCCAGGGGTCATATTCTGTTTCTAAAGCTGGGCAATACCAAAAAAAATCAAACCCATTGCCATCGAGTCGATTCTGACTCATAGCGGCCCTATAGGACAGAGTAGAACTCCCCCATAGGGTTTCTAGGGAGCACCTGGTAGATTCAAACTGCCTACCTTTTGGTTAGCAGCTGTAGTTCTTAACCACTACACCACCAGAGTGATAGGTGTGTAAATAACCAGTTGCGGTTGAGTTAATCCCAACTTATGGTGACCCAGTGTGTGTCAGAGTAGAACTGTGCTCCATAGGGTTTTCAATAGCTGATTTTTTGTAAGTGGATTGCCAGGCCTTTCTTCTGAGGTGCCTCTGGGTGGGCTCAAACTGCCACCTTTTAGTTAACCATTTAAATCATCCAGGGACTGTTACTTCTGAAAAATCAGCCATTGAAAACCCTATGGAGCGCGGCTCTACTCTGACACACTTGGGGTCGCCATGAGTCAGAGTTGACTAGACCACAACTGGTAGGCATATAGGTATTTATCTTATTGTCATTCTTTGTCATACAGATGCATTTTAGATACTCTACAATAAAAATTTAAAAATCTGTCCTTACCACAGCCTGCTCATGTCTGCAGACCCATCAAAAGACCTTATTCGTGGCCACTGGACCATTTTGGTAGAAAATGGTTGAAAACCCTTGCCTAAAGGTTAGTCAATGTGAATGCTTCATTTTAAGGGTATTTTTGTTTTGTTTTTAATTGTACTTTATTTTTTATTGTATTTTAGATGAGGGTTTACAGAGCGAATTAGTTTCTCACTAGACAATTAACAAGTATTGTTTTGTGACATGGGTTGTCAACCCCACAACATGTCAACACGCTCCCCTTCTCGACCTTTTACCCTGTTTTCAACTTTCCTGTCCCCCCTGCCTTCTGGTCCTTGCCCCTGGCCTGGTGTGCCCATTTAGTCTCATTTTGTTTTATGGGCCATGGACAAGGTGATAAAAAGTCAGAGAGGCCACAGGCTGCCCAGGGTGGGCATGAAGGTAAAAGAACAGGAATTTAGCTGGCACCACGAGCCACATGTTTCACATAGTTAGCAATTCCGCCTTACGAGGTCCCTGCCTGGGGAATTGCCATGGGTTGGAAATCCCACATCAGTCACCACTTCCCTGGTGACAGTAGTTGTTCATGTAAATTCCAAATAGCGAAGGCTGGATTTTAATCGCAAAATAGAAGGAAATGGAAAACAAAGACAGAGCACTAGGAATAGAACCAAAGTGCTGGGGTTTCTCCCCAAACCTCTTCCTTTACCCGGCTGATGTGCTCTTCCGTTAAGTATTTGAAAAGCTCATGAGGCGTATTGGCCAGAAATCTAAGCAGGTCTACCCCACGGAAGGTGAGAAATCTACCATTGAACAAACAATGACTCCCGTCCTTTATGTATAGGGTGACCATATAATTTATCTTCAAACTGGGATACTTTAAGAGTGAACAGGGATGCTATCAATAATTACTCTGGAACAGAAGACATAACCTGGGGCTGTTACAGGCAAACTGGTATCCATGGTCACCGTACTTCCAGGTATTTATTTAGTTGACCTAATGTTGCTTCACACTTGTTGATATGCTACGTGAGAACCCTTCTCATGTTGCTTCTTGTGGACCAACTGCGTTGCAGACTCAGGGGTTTCTCTTATATTCCTCTGCTTTCTCACTCAACCTATAGGATCTCAGCAAATGTTTGTTCTTTTTCTGGGGAAAGGGAAAAGCATTTAAAATGTCTCTTTTGAAAGGTATGTATTTAAAAGGCTGAAACATGACAAAAATCACAGATGAACATGAAAAATTTTTCTCATAGTATCCTACTTGATTTTGGTACCTGCTCTTTTGGGGCCCTTTATTTATCTCTGCTTTTTCGGCATCTGGGATAGAACTTTAGGGAAAATAAATAAAAATGTATTGTGAAATATAGCATATGTACATAAGAGGCCATAAAATATGTGTGTGTGTGTGTGTGTGTAGCATGAAGAAAACCAATAAAACAAATGGACATTTATCTATCAACTAGATTAAGAAATAGAATATTGCTAGCATTTTAGAAACACCCTCATCACCTTAAAAATCTCCTTTACCATGTCTCCCTCATTCCCCTTTTCAGAGGTAATTGTGTTTCTTAATTTTCTGTTGATTATCCCCAGTTTGCTTTATAGTTTTATACACATGTGTATCCTTAAGAAACCCCTGGGGGGTGCAAATGGTTGCCGTTCTACTCTGCACACGTGGGGTCGCCATGAGTCAGAATGGACTGGGCAGCAACTAACCACAACAGAGTATCCCAAACAAGCCCTCTCTGCTTTTTGGTTTCAGGTGGAGTTTCCATATAATAAGGAAAGAAAGCACTGCCATTCCTCCTAGTATGGGAACAAACTCTTCTTTTTAGGGGGAAAACAACTTAAAATATCATGGGCTTTTCAAGTACTTAACGGAGGAACACATCAGCCGGGTAAAGGAAGAGGTTTTGGGAGAAACCCCAGCACTTTGGTTCTATTCCTAGTGCTCTGTCTTTGTTTTCCATTTCCTTCTATTTTGCGATTAAAATCCAGCCTTCGTTATTTGGAATTTACATGAACAACTACTGTCACCAGGGAAGTGGTGACTGATGTGGGATTTCCAACCCATGGCAATTCCCCAGGCAGGGACCTCGTAAGGCGGAATTGCTAACTATGTGAAACATGTGGCTCGTGGTGCCAGCTAAATTCCTGTTCTTTTACCTTCATGCCCACCCTGGGCAGCCTGTGGCCTCTCTGACTTTTTATCACCTTGTCCATGGCCCATAAAACAAAATGAGACTAAATGGGCACACCAGGCCAGGGGCAAGGACCAGAAGGCAGGGGGGACAGGAAAGTTGAAAACAGGGTAAAAGGTCGAGAAGGGGAGCGTGTTGACATGTCGTGGGTTAATAACCCACGTCACAAAACAATACATGTATTAATTGTTTAATGAGAAACTAATTCACTCTGTAAACCCTCATCTAAAATACAATAAAAAAAATAAAGTACAATTAAAAACAGAAGAAAAAAACCCTTAAAATGAAGCATTCTCATCGATTAACCTTTAAAACCCACTAACCCACTGCCGTCAAGTCGATTCTGACTCATAGTGACCCTATAGGACAGAGTAGAACTGCCCCATAGAGTTTCCAAGGAGCGCCTGGCGGATTCGAACTATCAACCCTTTGGTTAGCTGCCGTAGCACTTAACTACTACACCACCAGGGTTTGCCAAAAAACCTTTAGGCAAGGGTTTTCAACCATTTTCTACCAAAATGGTCCAGTGGCCACGAATAAGGTCTTTTGATGGGTCTGCAGACATGAGCAGGCTGTGGTAAGGACAGATTTTTAAATTTTTATTGTAGAGTATCTAAAATGCATCTGTATGACAAAGAATGACAATAAGATAAATACCTATATGCCTACCAGTTGTGGTCTAGTCAACTCTGACTCATGGCGACCCCATGTGTGTCAGAGTAGAGCTGCGCTCCATAGGGTTTTCAATGGCTGATTTTTCAGAAGTAGATCAACAGTCTCTGGGTGATGTAAATGGTTAACTAAAAGGCGGCAGTTTGAGCCCACCCAGAGGCACCTGGCAATCTCCTTACAAAAAATCAGCTATTGAAAACCCTATGGAGTGCAGTTCTACTCTGACACACACAGAGTTGTCATGAGCTCGCCTGTCTGTCGGTGGAAGCTTTAGTGTTGCTCTGATGCCGAAAAGATATCAGCAGAGCTTCCAGGTTAAGAAAGACAGGGAGCAAAGTTCTGGTGATCTGCTTCTGAAAATCATCCAATAAAAATCCCATGGATCGTGTCGTTTGGATCCACAACCAATCATGCAGAACTGGGCAGTGTTTTGCTCTCTTCTGCATAGGATGAATCTGGAACCTTAAATGTTAAGACTTTAATTGGCAGAGAACAGTGGAGAGAGAAAACTTTATTAAAAGACTGCATCAGGGACAGAAGAAGAAGGAGGACAACAAGGAGAAGGTGGAGGAAAGAGAAAGAGAAGAAGGAGGAAGAGGAGGGAGAGAAAAAGAAGGATTATTTGTGTATATCTTTAGATCTATAGACAGGAAATATCATGAGAATAGCCATTATTTCCTTGACCAACTTTTCTTCTGCTTTGAGTTTCTAAAGAATCCCCGGGCTTCCTTTCACCTCAACTCCCTTTTCATTTGAAATGAGTGCCAAATATACAGGAACAGAAATGATCAGAGTTGATTTAGTGATGTTTTTGTTATCTGCTATCGCATCCGTTGCTACTCATAGCGATCCTACATATAACAGAACGAAAGGTTGCCCAGTCCTGTGCCATGCTCACAATAGTAGGTATGTTTGAGCCTATTGCTGCAGCCACTGTCTCAATCCATTCTGTTAAGGGTCTTCCTCTTTTTTGCTGACCCTCTACTTACTAACCATTAGAGATTAGAGAAGGGTTCGTTTCAAGCCGCCCATATTGTCTGTAGAGGAAAGGATGGAAACTTCCTACCCTTCCACACCACAACAACGTGTGGCCTGGTAATTCCTGTTATTTCCCAATATGCATTCTTGTGGCTTTGTTCATTAATGGAATGCTATAATTTATGAGCTTTCCTCTTTTGGCCCTTTCTGTTGACTTTATCAGTGTTCTCCAATTTTACTAAGAAAAGAAAATAAACTATTTTTAGGTGTGATGACCACATAAGGCTAAACCCGGCCGTCCCAAGTATGTTGCAACACTGCAAAGTGGCCTGTGAGGCTGTTTCTCTAACAAGTGGTCACAGCCCGGAAGGTTTCACAAGCCTTGTCCTGAAAAGAGGACCAAGTCACCAAGCTTTTGTTTCTTTTTTGCCTGTCCCTCAAATCCTCAATTTGCATGCAACTATATGATGAATAACAGCTTATAGGAAAAGAAGGAATGGGCAGAGAAGTAAAACAGTAAGAGGGAATAAGAAAAAGAGGGGAAAAATCACACAGAAACTAGAAAATTACAAGCTATTAAGGCAATGGTTCTACTTTTCTTTCTGCATCTGCTCCTTCTAAGTTGTGTTTGAATTGGGAGGGTGAGATTTGGTTGAAATCCCAGATGCAGTATCTTTGTGGATTTGTGGACGAGAAGGTAGGGAATGGGACCAGGTGGGGACTTCTTGAGGGAACAGGATTCAAATGAGCAGGTTTCAGTATCCCTCAGGCAAACACTGAGTTATGAGTATTTCTCAGCCTCTAGAGATCACAGGGAAAACCCTGGTGGAGTACTGGTTAAGTGCTATGGCTGCTAACCAAAGAGTTGGCAGTTCAAATCCTCTAGGTGCTCCTTGGAAACTCTATGGGGCAGTTCTACTCTGTCCTATAGGGTCTCTATGAGTTGGAATCGACTCAACGGCACTGGGTTTGGTTTTTGGTTTTTTGAAAGATCCCAGGGGATCCCTGGTGGCATAGTGATTAAGAAGAGCTCAGCTCCTAACCAAAGTTCGGCAGTTCAAATCCATCAGCCGCTCCTTGGAAACCATATGGGGTGGTTCTACTCTGTACTATAGGGTCTCTATGAGTCAGAATCGACCGATCACCAACAACAAAGATCCCAGGGAGAGCACGAGAGGTGGAGTGACTAGGAGATACACAATTTAATTTGACTCAAAAGAAATAGAAAGACCCAGATTCCTGGTTTTGGATTGAGACGCTCCTAGGAGGGGGTAAAAAAAAAATGCTATCTGATAACTGACCCCTGGCATCAAGATGAATATCAGCAGTCACATTATGGTTTGGTTACAAAGGGGAAAAGTATTTACTTGTTCTGTGTAAATTAAGCTCTGAGTAACAATCCTCTAGGTACAGGAGGATCACGCTAAATTATTCTAAATAGTTGCCTCATAGCCAAGAAAGATCTGTGGCAGATCGCAGTACACAAGGTTAAGCAGATCACTGCCAACTCTAATGGCTCAGTAAACATTACCATTTTTCTTGGCTTTAAGACTGCCTTTTTTCTATATAAAAAAAAAAAAAATAGGCAGCTCAATTTTCCCATTTAGTTTCTGCTTAAAAAAGAGGTGAGAGTGATCAATTCCTATGTTAGACCTTCCCTGGACATTTCATGGCAAAAGGAATATTGATCCAATATTGACCCTTATGGAAACCCTGGTGGCACAGTGGTTAAGAGCTACAGCTGCTAACCAAAAGATCAGCAGTTTGAATCTACCAAGCGCTCCTTTGAAACCCCATGGGGCAGTTCTGCTCTGTCCTATAGGGCCACTATGAGTTGGAATTGACTCCAGGACAATGGGCTATTGACCCTTATGCACATTAAAGAGAATGACAGGGAAGCCTACAAGAGTGTCTCCCTATCAACAAAGACTCCAATGGTTGTCATTATAACTAAGATTAGGGAAGTAGGACCCTTACAATAAGGTGAAAGGAACTGATAGAACTTAGCTTAATTCAAGGAACAGATGCATACAATTTGTACTTTAGAACAGGAAAAGTCAACCATGTATATGCGTGTTCAATCCTTATTAAGGTAGTGTGCCAAGTCTCTATTTTTCCCACTCCTTTTCTAAGAAATAGACAAGGTCAGCTCTTGCCCAGAGTGGAGTGGTGGCAGTGGCTTCCTCTCAAGAAACTAGCTAAGCCCGTTAGCAGAGATGCCAAAGGAAAGCCACCCAAAGGGAAGGCTTCCAGGTACTGGGATAGGTTCTTTCTCTTTAGTAGTTAAGCTCATTGCTTCTTTAGACAACTTGCGGTGTCCCTGTTTTTAAAACGAATGCACTTGGAAGGAGTCTCATTGTAAGTACTGTTGACAATCGGATTAATTTTGAAGTAGGATCTTGACAGAAATTAGTACATGGTCAGCTGAGTACAAGAATGACTCAGAAGGAGAAGACAACTGCTGGTGGGTGTGGTAGGTGGAGGCTGAAGAGCGATAGCAAAGGCATCAGGAAAAAGAAAATGAAAGAGAAGAGAAAGAAATGAAGATTAATTTCACTGATTTACTTTTCACTTTTTTTTTAACTGAAAGAAAAATAAAATGTATTTTAATTTGGCTTGTTGGTCCCACACCTCATCTTTTTATCAATCTATATATTTGCTACTATTTACAAAAAGAAATGTTCCTACTACTACTAACAGCCCAGTATCTTTGTAAACGCCTTAATTTACAATTTTGTCTGTATTGGCTCTGGCCACTCTGTTAGGAATTAGCTCACACATGGCTATGCAATACCCATTCATTCTACAAACAAATATTTATTGAATTCCTGGTATGTTTTAGGCACTGAACTCAACTCTAGTGACTCAAATTAAAAAAAAAAAAAAAAAAAGACATACCGATGGCCTCCACTCCAAATCCCATCCCAGAGGAAATGACATCTAAGCTGAGCTTTGAAGAAAAAGGGAGAATTCACAAAAGAGACAGTAGCATGAAGCAGGGCATGGCCTTTTGTGATTTCCAGCTCAATTGGACCCTTGGCACTACTTGAATTTCTCTCACTCTTCCCCTGAGCAATGCTCTACAGTTTATCTCCAACAGCCTTCAGCACTGCCCAGCATCTACTTACTGTTTCTCGGAGAAAAGTGTGGCCACCGCTCATGCAACCCTTCAATTTCTCTCTATCACCACCTATCCACATCTCCACCAATTCTATCATTTGTCCCACAGGAAAATGTTTCCACTCTTCCTCCTTGATCCAATCAAGACTTTTTTCAAATCACTGAGACCTGGATCTTTCCTATCTTGCCTGGAACCTGTAGTACCATTATCTCTTGTATCTTCATTCTCTTCCTTAGCATTGGTTCAGCATGAGAAAAGGTTCATCTCTCTTCCATCCCCAAAAGTAAACACAGGATTCAAACGGATACACGTACACCAATGTTGATTGCAGTATTATTCACAATAACCAAAAGGTGGAAACAGCCCAAGCGTCCATCAACAGATAAATGGATAAACAATTGTTGTACATACATACAATGGAATAGCATTCAGCCATAAAGAGAAACGATACATGCTATGATATGGGTGAGCCTTGACAACAACATGCTGAGTGAAATAACTCATAAATAAAAAGAGAAATATTATATGACCCCACTTATATGAAATATCTAGATTAGGCAAATATAACACAAAACCCATTGCCTTCGAGTCGATTCCGACTCATAACGACCCTATAGGACAGAGTAGAACTGCCCCATAGAGTTTCCAAGGAATATATATAGAGGCAAAAGTCTGTTAGTGGTTAGCAGGGGCTGGGAAGAGGAGAGAATGGAAATTATTGTTCAAAGAGTACTGAGCCTCTGTTTGGAATGATGTAAAAATTTGGACATGGATAGTGGTATGGAAATACAACATAGCAACTTTAATTAATGTCACTGAACTGTACACTCAAGAATGGTTAAAATGCCAAACATTTTGTTTTATATATATATATATATATTTACCCCAATAATTGTTTACCTTCTACTAAAACCAACTCCAGCCTTTTTCCCCCACCACTGTGCTTGAATTGCTTTATTAATGTCCTTATTAACGAATCAATGAAATCTCATTTCTGAACTTAATTGACTTTCCTGCACCATTAGATCTTGCTCACATTTCTTCTTTCTTGTAATGCTTTCCTTTCTACGTTTCTAAAATATTAGCTCCTTACCAGTTCTCTTATGTACCTAATCATTCCTCCAATCTATATCTTTTATTGACCTAATCATTCTTTATCCCTTAAATGTTTGTGGTACCCAGAATTTGGGCCTTGATTCTCTTTTCATTCCTTTTGCTTTCCTAAGCAATATTATTCACTTTCTGGGCTTTAACTATTGCCTTATTCTCTCTGACTCCCTGCATCGGACCAACTTCGATTTCTGTGGATTCTCCTTCCTTATATTTATCAATTCTAACCTCCTCTCTAGAGCCCTGGTGGTACAGTGGTTAAGCATTTAGCTGCTAACCAAAAGATTGGCAGTTCAAATCCACCAGCTGCTCCACGGAAACCCTATGGGGTGGTTCCACTCTGTCCTATGGGTTTGCTAAGAGTTGGAATCAACTCCGAGGCAATGGGTAACCTCCTCTCTGTGTTCTAACCTACTGTCATTACCCGGTCTTGGCTAGCCTCCTCTCTCACCTGGTTTAGAATAAAGCCTTCAAATACGTCTCTCCTACTCCTAATCTTGCTACCCTCCTATTCTTCATTCAAGCTTTCCCAGAATGATCTTTCTAAATGATAAATATTATCATTTTGTTCCCCTGCTTAAAACACTTGAATGACCCTTCATTGCCTTTAGGATGAAGTCCAAATCCTTATCAAAATCCTCATTGTGGCACAACAAATCATTTCAGATCTGTCCCAATCTACTTTTCTAATGTCTCTTCCTCTTTCTTTACCCTCCAAGCATACACTTGAAGAAATCTTCCACCATCCTTCATCCATACTGTGAACTTAAATATTCCATGTCTTGGGTTATGCTTAAACTTGAGCCTTGAACTTCTCCACTCGGAATAATTATACTTAGTTTTCAAAATATAAATAAAACTGCTTCCTCCCTGAAGTATTTCTTGATATTCCTCCTTAATTCCCTCCACTCTGAAAACACATCTCCTAGGCAAACTTAGTTACTGTTTCTTCTATGCTTCTACAATATTTAATTCATTCCAAGACTTATAGCCCTTACCAGGTTGCTTTACAGCTATTTTTTAGCTGTGTTCCTCTTGGGAAATGAAGGACCTAATCCAGGATGGCATGGACAATGGATGTCACAACTGGAACAAGAATTATGTAGAACACTTAATCCTGTGAGCTGCCTCCTATGCTGTGTTGTATGTTGGTATCATCCTGCCTGAAGGAAAAGAAGTTGACCTGATAACCCCTGAGAGTCTCCATCTGCTACCACCATGATTCTATGAATAAGCTCACTCACCATTGCTTCACCACAGAATCCACAGAGTTTATGCCTTTGTTTGTAAAAGGCTATCCTGGGAACAGCCAGAAGGAAAACAGCATTTCTCTTACCACATCATAGGAGTCATTATCGCAGGTGACATCTTGATAGTGTTCGGACTTCCCTCATTCCTAAATGCCTGGAGAAAAGGAATGGCATTTTTAGTGCTTTCCCGTAAACTGAGCCATTTTTTAAAATCCTGTAGTTATCCAGGAAACCCTGGTGGCATAGTGATTAAGTGCTACGGCTGCTAACCAAGAGGTCGGCAGTTTGAACCCACCAGGCGCTCCTTGGAAACTCTAATGGGCAGTTCTACTCTGTTCTGTAGGGTCGCTATAAGTCGGAATCGACTCGATGACAGTGGGTTTGGTTTGGGTTTTTACAGTTACCCAAGTGGTTGGGCTTTCTGAGAGATGATTTACTGTGGTAAAGATTAACACACACGAATTAATTGTGCTTACTTAACCTGTTGGTTAGTTAGATCTTCCTGAAGACCAACCCAAATGTGAAGGTTCTTCTAAAGTTACAAGGGCTTACATTTTTCCAAACGGGAATTGAGATGAAGGTGTGATTACAAACCTAGCATGCTTATTATGTATTTTAATCCACTTGCAAATACTGGAGTACTCAATTGAGCACTTCCTCTGTGCTAGCTCAGTAAAATAGAAAAAAAAAAAAAACAATTGCTCATGCAAGTAGCACTGTTTGTAAAGAATTTGAGCATCTTGGATGAATAATTCTTTCATGCAATAGTTTCATCATAAAGATTGGAAGTTGTGGGCCTCATGTGAAACGTATATGATCCATACAAAATGGTAGTAGCTCAATTTTGAATATTTACCTTGCACTTTGGGAGAGGTAGGCAGTGAAAAATGTGAAGAAGAAGAAAAAAATTTGGTCTGAAAGTTGAAAGGAGCCTAGGTCTCTAAGCACATTTCCTCTCTTAACTGCTTTTATGATTTAGAGAGAGACAGCCACCTGGTGCTTCATTTTCTCCAATAAAATGTGGATAAAAACACCCGCCTTACAAAAAAGGCCACGGGTTAAGTATGGAAAGTTATACGGTAGCTGCCTTCATTCTTAAGGAGAAACCACACAGAAGTACCCAAGGCATGTGGATCTACATTGTCTGATTTATTCTTTCAGCAAATAGTTACTGAGTTCCTACTGTGTGCCAGACACCATTGTAAGCTCTGGGGTTGAGCACAGAACCAAAAGTAAAACTCCCTTCTCTTTCAGAACTAACATTTTAATGGACAAGGGGAAGAAAAACAAAAGAAATAAGTAAATTATATAATATATTAGAAAACAGTAAGTATTATGGAGAAAAGTAAAGCCACAAAGGAGAACAGGGAATGCTGGGGGCTGTGGATTTTGATGTTGAGTAGGGTGTGAAGGAAAGACCTCACCGAGACAGTGACATGTGAAAAACTCTCGAGGTGGTGAGCCACAGGAGGGTGTGAGCATGGGTGTATCTGGAGGAAGGACACCCCAGGCAGAAAGAAGGCTAGTGTAAGGGACTTGAGAGGGAGTGCAGTCAGTGTGTTCAGGGAACAGTGAAAAGTCCTGAGTGGTGGTTGGCCCAAGAGAGGGTCAGAGAGTTAGCAGGGGCCAGAAGCCCTTCAAATTTGGCTTCTTGGGGGAGATGAGAAGGCACTAAGTGTTTGGAACAGAGGAGGAGGAGGATGGTCTGACTTGCATCATTTTTTGTTTACTTATTTAATACTTTATTTTATTTTGTTGTTGTTGAAAATATACACAGCAAAAACATACTCCAATTCACGTTTGTACATGTACAATTCAGTGACACTGATTACGTTCTTCAAGTTGTGCAAACATTCTCACCTTTCTTTTCTGAGTTGTTCCTTCCCCATTAACATACACTCACTGCTGCTTCAGTTTCTTATCTAATCTTTCGAGTTGCTGTTGTCAATTTAATCCCATGTGGACAGATCTTAAAAGAGCACAGCACAATGCTCAAGACAGACCTTCTATACTAGTTAAGTTAAATTATTGTTTGGTTTTAAGAAGACTTTGGGGGATATTTTTGGTTTAAGTTTTAAAGATTATCTTAGAGTTATAGTTTCAGGGGTTCATCCAGCCCCCATGGCTCCAGAAAGTCTGAACTCCATGAGAATTTGAAATTCTATTCTGCATTCCTCCCTTCCTTTTGATCAGAATTTTTCTATAGAATCTTTGATCAAAATGTTTGGTAATGGCAGTCAGATACCATCCAGTTCTGGTCTCATGGCCAAGAAGGCAGTTGTTCATGGAAGCAATTAGCCACACATTCCATTTTCCCCTCATATTCCTGACTCTCCTTCTTCCTCTGTTGTTCCAGGCAAGTAAAGACTAATTGTTGTGCCTTGGATGGCTGCTTGCAAGCTTTTAAGACCCCAGGCACTGCACAAGGAAAAGATCTGTTTAAAGAAATTCTGTAGCTGCTGTTTTGAAATAGATTCAGGAAGAGGTGCCTAGTAGGAGCAGTAAAATCAGGAGGCTATTGACGTAACCAGGTTAGTAGTTAGGACCAGGGAAATAGTAATAAAGGTAGTGAGAGGTGGTCAGACTCTGGATCTATTACGTAGATAGTGACCACAGGATTTGCTGTTGGAAAAGGTTTTGAGAGTGAGAGAAAGAAAAGGAGTTAAGACTGAGAGGAAGGCTTTCCTCCTGGCAAGTGGAAAAAATGTACTGACTGTTAGAACTCCAGTTCAATTCTAATTCAATTTGGGAGAATTTAAAGTAAATAGTTCAACAGGATCTCTTCTTCTACATTTGTATTTATCCTTCCAAAGGGCAAAATGAGAAGACTCACTTGAGAATTTTTGAAGATTTGATTGAAAAATGCTATATAAAATCTTTTTTTTTCCCCTTGCATCTATATATTACCTTAAAAGGCTCATTTGAGCCTAACAAAACATCCATAATAGAAAAAGTTTTTTGTTTTTTTTTTTTAAAGATTCATGAGAAAGGACCAACGGGGTATTATTATCCAGGTTTTACAAATGAAGAAACCAAGGCAGTGAGAAATTATTATGCAGCTAAGATTGGGTCTTCTAATTTCTTCTCCAGAGAACTTTCTGCCATAAACACTGCCTCTCTGACCACATTAAGCTCCTTCACTATTTTTTTTTTATAATAAGAATAATGACCTTTATGTGGAAAAGCTTTGGGATTTTAACAATTAACAAGCCCCTCATCTAGAGAATATAGGTTGCTATACAGGAATAATACATTACCAGCTTTCCTTTTTTTCATTTTTTTTTTCTTAAGATTCTATTTTCCCACCATGTAAGTTAAAAAGAATCTTTAATCTGCTACTTTTTTCTTACTTATGTATTAAAGCTTAAACGTGCAAATTGACTTAAAATGCAAATACTATTTTAAAATCTTTCTAGCAAATACTACACCTTCTACGAACGCTAGAGAATGTGAGATAAATCAAGTTCAGTTTGTCCTCTTTTCAGCTCTTTATACTTGCCATTCTAGAATGTTCCGAAAGGCAGCAAACTATGCTACAAGAGAAAGTTTATAATCATTTGTATTTCCTCTGTTATGGGGAAAAGAAAACCTTAAATGTCGGTTTTATAGTCTTCTTTTCTCTCAAGGGAATTTAGGTATGCAGGGGTTTGGCTGAAATTGGAAAGGAACCACTCAGAGGTGGGGACTGCTGCTTAAAATGTTCCTTTGTTTAATTTTTTTTCCTGTTATTGTATATGAAACTTTGAAACCATCCTGACTTTCCATTCCAAAGGCGCACGCTGGCACAGGTGCCGATCGTGGCAATGGTTTTGAAGAGGGGTCTGCATAATTACTGACTTTTATGGGGCTCAGAGTGAAAGCAGACGAGGGGCTCATGGAGAAGTCTTCATCATGAGATTAGATGTTTTCCTTGTTGGGGTAAAGTGTAACCCTTTTCCACCTCTTGGCAAAGTGTATCCTGTGAGGATATTGCACAAAGGAGGTTTCCAGATTCAGTATAAACAAGCACAATGCCGGGACCTAGTAGCCTAAGAACTAAGTAGAAACTCAGGGGCTATGGATTGGAAACTCAGTCTGCGTTGACTTGTTTTGTAACCTGCAGCATCTTAAACTCGCTCTGCCTTAATTTCTTCATCTATTAAGTTGGGGATGCCACAGGGATACGTTTACTGTAAATACATAGATATCATCATTCCTTGACAAAAAAAAAAATGTGTTGTTTAGCTAACAAGGCTGTCTACTGCTTAGAGCAAGGTATGAATCAGAGCTTCTGGATCCCACCCCAAATGGTTGAAGCTGTTCTGAGATGCTCTAGAAAAGGCAATTTTTTTGGCTTTAGATATATTACCCAACTGCTGCTCAGATCCAGAGGTAGCTCTTTAATGGTGAGTTTGGGAAGATTCATTTAATTTGATTTTGATAAATTCCCCTGCAATGATGGATATATTGACCCTCTGGTCTGGCCATTTGACTAGGCTGAACTGAAAATTTGAGCATTAACTTACCAGATTCGTCTCCCTCTATGCCACTCCCCCACCCAAACACACACGCACACACACACACCCTACCTCCTTATACTGGTCATTTGCCTAACTATACAACACCTTCGTTTGAGGGATGCCAAAATGCTCCCTGCTGCACCCCTAAACTTTTCCCCAGTAAGTACATTGAAACCAATTATTAAAGTGGAATGTAAAAGAACCAAACACACTCCGTTGTTCCAAGTGTGGGCTCTGGCTTTAAATCCCAGCTCTGTCACTTACGTGCTAGCTGTGTGAAGTCCCTATGGCCCAGTTTCTTCTTTTGTAAAATTTTGACAATATACAGGCTTTATATGGTTGTTGGGCAAAGTAAAGGTGAACATGCAGCAAAATGCTTATAATACTGCCTGACACATAATAAACACTCAATAAACGCAGCTACCTTGATTGTTATAGGCTAAGGCTAGTCAGTCTCCAGCCCGAGCTAAACGAAATGGTACAAAAATAAAATATACAGAGGACGGTAAATCACTAAGGTGAAGAGGGACAGAGCAAACCACAATTCGCACTAACAGTTTATGGGCATTTAAGTTCACTTTTCTTCTGTGGCTGGTTGTGGTGGTAAATTTTTTGAAAGTTTGCAAGAGCTGACTTGTCCTGTGAGATAAGAACCACGCTAACCACTCTGTTGCTAATAACTGGAGTGACCTCTAGTGGTATCGATATTTTTCATAGTTAAATAAAAATGATTTTAAAAATGAAAGGTTGCTACACCCATCATCTTTTATTATTTTACTTTTAAACCCCAATTTCAGACATTGATGAAATGGAAACTAATCTAGTGCTTAATTGGATTAACTGATTTACTAATGGGAAATTTACCTCCACAGGCCACCAGGTGCCATCAAGTTGGCTCTGACTCGATGGCATGCATGTGAGAGTAGAACCATGCTACATAGGGTTTTCAGTGGCTGATATTTCGGAGGTCTATCACTACGTCTTTCTTCCGAGGTGTTTCTGGGTGGACTCAAACCTTCAACCTTTAGGTTAGTAGCTGAGCGTGCACCATTCAGGAACTCCAGCTCTACAGAGCAGCTTCTATCTTCCCTTCTGTATTTCATTACACCTTCACCTTCCACCTGGTATTACCACTGTGCCATGAGAGTTTTTCTTTCATACTCAGTTAACATGTGTTGGATGCTTCCCAAGGGCCAGAAATTGTGCTAGATTGAAAGGGAAATATGAAGATGAAATATGGCATGGGCTATACCCTCACGGATTTCCTTGTTTAGCAGAAAGAGAAGGCATCTACTTTTTAAAAAGTACTAAAATAATGTGGATACAAAGAACTATCACCATTTGACGTTTTAGAGCTTTGTGAACAACTTTGTTCTTTCTGAGATACGAAAAGAAACAGACCCCCTTAGATAAAGTATAATAAAGCACGTATAGGCATTGAGATGCAAGAGAATTCTCTCCAGGGGCTGACCAGGAGTACAGCCAGGTGGGAAAAATGAAACATGCTCTGTGATGGAAAAAAAATTTCAGTGTTGAATAAAGAAAAATTCAAAAATCATTTAATGATGTCATTTTTAATTTTGTTGGTTTATTCAACAACCATGCATCACTTATTTTCTGTGCAATTCTACTTCCAAATATACAAGTGAAAATGTTAACTTTTTAGGTCTTTATGTAAATTTTCAAATCAATAAATTCACAAGTCAGGAAAGTATATTTCAGATCCTACTTTACCTTGTGAAATACTAGGAATTTTTGTATAGTCTGCAAATAAGAAAGTAAGATTCCCAAAGAGAATATTAGTATCTGATATAACACCCATACTTTTTTCATTTATATTTCATGCTACGTGAAGCAAAAGAATATCTTTAGCTACTTATGCAAAGTATGACTGTCTCTGACTTCTGCACTGTATGCTTCATGAAGACCTTTAGTGATGTCCGCTCGACAGGCGAATGGCCTTACCACGTAGCACTATTCAGACCTGGCGGAAATAGAGAAATTCCTCAAGCCTAAATCAGTCCCAAAACCAAAACCAAACCCATTTCCACTGAGTCAATTCTGACTTATAAGGACTCTACAAGACTGAGTAGAACTGCCCCGTAGGGTTTCCAAAGAGCAGATGTTGGATTTGAACTGCTGACCTTTTGGTAAGCAGCCCAGCTCTTAACCACTGCGCTACCAAGGCTCCAAATCAATCCAAAAGCTTCAAAATGAAGTCACAAAATTTCAAATGACCCCTCATAACAACTTTATTGGGTAATAGTGTACAAGAGATTCGCTTCAAATACAATGCCATCAAAAAGAACTCTAGAATATTCCTGAAACATTGAGTTACACCCATTTTGTTTATTTAGGGTTTCTATTAGTTTTTTTTATTTAGTGTCGTTTGTGTTCATTCTCGTGCCCTAAGAGTACAGAAATAGCCCATGAGGAGCATATAAAAAGGTTCTGCTTTTAAAACATATCTTATTTTGGATTTGTCTTATTTTTATTCTTAGCTGGTCTCCAGTTTAAATCGTCTTTAGGATGTCCCACCCTCTCTGAAATGTTGGCTTCCCCTAGGTAGGCCTGGCTCTGATTAGGAGCTAAGAGAGAATGAAACAAATAATTCACAAAGAACTGTTATGAATTATTTATGGGAAAAAAACCCAAGTTGTAAAATTAAAATATCATCTTCATCTGTAAAGTATGACAGCCTTTGATTTCTCATTGGCAAATGTTCTTGATTCAAGTTTTATTTATTTTACATTTAAAACTGTATTGAAAGTCTAATAGCCTGTCATACACAATTAATATTCTTAGCGAAAGGTGAGTAGTGATTTATACACAGTTGAACAGCTTATGCTTTCTTAAACATTTGTACTCAAACATTGAGTTGGTAGTAAGCTTGCTTTCTATATTGGCTTTGATTATTTGAACTTAGATATTATCACTTAAAATCACTGTAAACATATATATGAAAAATAAAGATTTGTCGGCAACTCAGAATTAAAGCTATCTTTTCATGATGGTTGTGAGAAGCTGTGATGTCTGAATATCTATTTGTATGGTAATGAAACTGAGTATTGTCTTGGTCATCCTTAGAAAAGTGTTAGAGTCTTTTAGGTGTGTGACTCTGCTTTACTGAGTTTTAAGATAAGCAGATGTAGCTTCAAAAAGTTTTTAAAAGTATTGGGGGATGCAACTGTTATATTTTATGCTTTTGAAACTTTGCAATCGAATGCGTCCTTTCATTTTTATGGAAGAACCATTCAGTTTTATTCACCTGCCGTTTGCATCATCTCCCTTTGAGTATCTTGAGCAGTTTTGAGCCTCTTTGTCCCTTGGCCAATTGTTTATCTTAGCAGTTTGCTGCCACCTACCGTCCAGGATAGTATGTCATCTACAAAATTAGACTTGGCAACTGAAGGGAGAACTTGACTCTACTCAACAGACACACACTGCAAAAGCAAGCATACATGTATGGTAGAAACATGGTTCCCAAGTTGATCCAGTAATCTCATCACGTAAGTTTCAACCCGTCTCACAACAGGAATTGGAAGGGGGTGTGCAGAAACTGTAAACTGTACCAGTTTCAAATTAAGTGAGAAAACCATCTTACATGTTTCCAAGATCTGAGATTTAAGCCTCATTAATTTAACGATGAGAATTCTTGTAGCTCCAGCCCTACCAGATGAATTTAGTTAGCACAATCATAAAAGCTTCGGCAGAATCTCAGAGGAATTTACGTTGAACGAGGTCTACCATTCTTAGGGATAAACTTAGGGATAGTTTGGGAAAATTCTTCTACTTTCATTACAAAATTCTAGACCTCCACTTGAATCTTTCATTTATATCCAACTGCAATTGAATGTACTGTTTATGAAAGTCTAGTTATTACTAGGATATGACGAAGAGTCTTCAACATCTACTTTTCTTCCTGAGCCTGTTCCACTTATAGCTGTTCTGAAGACTAGGTTTCATTTCAGGAACTGAACACAGCACTGTTACATAAAGTCTGATTGATGGGAGTTAAGGTGGGCAGAAGTTATCAAAATCTGAAAATCAAGTGTTTCAAGGGGAAGAAATGTATTATCATTAAAGAGGTGGGAGGATATAATTGCCTATGCTGACTGAAAGGTTGGAAACACCAACCTCCACTGCAGATGCCAAGAACTGAGCCGAGAATTCCAGAGAACTTGTTTGCTGTGTTGACCTTTTCAGAGTACATGAATTCCACTTGTTGGAAGAGCTCCCCTTTAGCAGTTGATCTGGTCACAGGAAAAACTTGTTTCATCATGACCTTCTATGTCTTACTAAACTAGAATATTAGAACCCATGAAGGAATGACCTCAGTTACCCAGCCAAAAATGAGTCAAGGGATTGAGAGAGACAGAAAACAACTCAACCCTACTACTCTATCACTTTTAACCTCTCCTTCCTTTCTTATCTCTTCCCTTCTTTCCCAACTAATTATCTCAAAACTTTTATGCTTTGAATTCTCAGCCTCTGTCACACACAGACACGGGCTCACACATGTATTTCTTCCTACATGATCACTCTCTTGGTAGCGAAACAACTGTTGAATGATGTTAAAACCTACCGTTGTAAATTTCATTCATTCTCATTAAATTTCCCAATTGATTGCCAATATTCCCTTATTCATTTCCTACATGAAAATAGGCTAAAGATGTTGGAGCATAATATGGAAGGCCTGTGAATAGAGAAACATACAATTCTCCTTTATTTTTGCGATTCTAAATATTCTCATTTAAAGAATCTTATTTGTCACAGTTAACCTCTAGCAAAGGTATGACGCTCTCCATTTTGGATGTTAAGCACTTTGCTACCCAAAGGAAGACTAGGTTTTGGATGAAGAATTTGTTCTGATCATGCTGGCTCTGTGGTGTCCCTAAGTGTCTGAAAACATCCTTAAGGAAGTTAGCTCACTAAACCTATGTTAAAACCCATCGTTGTCAAGCTGATTCCAGCTCATAACGACCCTATAGAGCAGAGTAGAACTGCCCCATAGGGTTTTCAAGGAGCAGCTGGTGGATTCAAACTCCTGACCTTTTGGTTAGTGGCCAAGCTCTTAACCACTGTGCCACCAGGGCTCCAAATGTATGTTACTGATGAGAAAAGTACTTAGATGGTAAACAATAAGAAAAACTGTGTATATACATTTGTGGATGTGTGTGTGTGTGTGTGTGTGTGTACAGCTGTACACACATTGCAGAAATGCTGAAGCCGGGAACAAGAATCGTAACCTAAATATTAGGCAAAGGAAACCCCCATTTGTGATAAAGGCATCTTGAAATACAATTCTCCAGTGCAGAACTTGAGTCACCAGTAGCTAATATTTATAACAAGCCTGATGATATTAAAACATCCCTTTTTTTTTTTTAATAAAGCCTATCTATTGACACTGTGTTACACACGGGAGGCTGAAAATCCTTTGGCACCTGCTTTATCAATATAACAGAAATTTTCCATCAGTTGTGATGGCGTCTCTATTGATTTGGTCTTGTAGGATGTTAAGAACAACACTTTCTGTAAAAGGATGGGAAAAAAAAAAAAAAAAAACTGTGAGCAGTGAAAGACTATACATTCCAAGAACGTGAGCTAATTTCCTGTAAGAGGGTACAATGGAAGTGTATGTGGACAGCATGTGTTGTGCTTTATCTGCAAAAAAAGAAACAGCAAAGAAGCAAAACCATCATCACGGCTTCTAGTAACCAGGCGTAAAATTTACTTAGTTAAACAGTAATTTAGAGTGACTTTGAAAAAATCATCGGTATTGCACGCTATTTCATAGAACAAAAACTTTCTCTTTATACTTCCAGAAGTTCTATATTTTAATGAAACAGATTCAAAATAGCACAACACATATTTCTAGGTTCTGATTATTAAAATTCTTCATCTGCAGACTGCTAGCCACAAATAATCAACGGCAGAAAATAAACCATACTGGAGGACTTTCTTGTTCCTTCTTAGCATTTCTGTCTTTTGGAATCTTCTTTCTCCATTTGCTCAAGCAAAGATAACCTAAACAAAGAACAACAGATCTTTTGCCCAATCTTTCCAATCAACTTGCATGAGTCAAACTTGAAGTGACTTTATTCCTTCTTCTGCCAAAAAAGGAATTCTTGAAAGATTTATACCTCTCCGTGGTGAGGAGAAATAAGATTGGCCAGAAAACAAATTATAAACATGGAAGACAAGCTTCACCACAGGGAAACAACAGGAAATGTGTATGAGGTTGTTTACAGCTTGTCAAGCTGACTAATGTAAAACTACGTATGTGACTTACCTTGACAATAGCTTAAGCTCTGGAATTTCCTTCCACGATAGTAAATTTTATGGTACACTTGAACCAGGGAAGCAGTGTGGTGTTAGTGAGAAAAGACTCAGATTTTGCTGATACACAAACCAGGGTTGAACCCCCAAACTGCCACTTACTAGCTGGGTGACTTTGGCAATTTCTTCATAAATCTGAACTTCTTAATTATAACATGAGCATAAAAATGTATACCTACCAGGAATGTGTGAGCAATTGGAGACAAGATACAAACAGTACCGAGCACACATCTTTAACTATTGCAAAACCCTGGTGGTAGAGTGGTTAAGAACTCAACTGCTAACCAAAAGGCTGGCAGTTTGAATCCACCAGCCACTCCCTGGAAACCCTAAAGGGGAGCTGTACTACGTCCTATAAGGCCATTATGAGTTGGAATTAACTTGACGGCAACAGGTTTTTTTTTTTTTTTTTTAATTGTGGCTCATGTGTTGATATAGAATATAGAATGGGAGGATATTTTATTAGAGAATGCAAGTAGAAAAAGACTGGGGATTAGGGTGACAAAGCCCTCAATAGCAAAAATTTGTTTAAGATGCAGTGAGTACAAAGAGGCAAGGAAGCCAGACGATGGAGTCTTTGTGAAGGTGTGTGCTGTCCTAAACAGGAGCTACTCCACTATAATCTGTCACACCTCAGGTATATTTCTGAAAGACCCTTGTACAGTATTGTTGTTAGTGGCTGCCAAGTCAGCTCTGACTCATAGTGACCCCATGTACAACAGAACAAAATGTTACCTAGTCCTGCATCATCTTCACCATAGTTGGTATACTCAAGTCCATTTTTGTGGCCGTTGTATATTTTCAGTACCTTCCAACCTAGGGGACTCACCTTCCAGCACTATATCAGACAATATTCTGCTGTAATCCATATGGCTTGCATTGGCTACTTTTCAGAAGAGATCGCCAGGCCTTTCTTCCTAGTCTGTCTTAGTCTGGAAATTCTGCTGAAACCTGTCCACCACGGGTGACCCTGCTGGTATTTGAAATGCTGGTGGCATAGCTTCCATAATCATAGCAACAAGCAAGCCACCACAGTACTACAAACTGACAGATGGGTGGTGGCCTTGTGTAAAAGCACCATTAATGCTCAAGTGAAAAAGTGTCATCCTGCAATTATTGTGCTTAAAATAAACTCTGTCAACTGCCGTGCAGTCTTGGCAAATATTAATTTTCACACCCATTTGGTGCATGCCAACTTTGCGTATTCGGAATTTCATACATTAGTCAAGCTAAATGAAGTACTTTCACTTGGTGGTTCTTTTGCTATTTTATTGAGTTAGGAGACTAATCACACATCAGAAATATACAGTTAAGGAATTTTATGTTAATTTACCATTATTGCCATTGATTTAAAAGTGTTGTCTTTGAAGCAAGAGCTTAAATGAGGTGCCTCTCCATATGTTTTGGCAATATGAGTGCATCTGTAAGATTCAGCGTTAAAGCCTGCATGCCTTGTGCAACAGCCACACAGATCAGTGCTCCTGGGTTTTGTCCAAGTACATCACCATGTAGGTTAGCAGCCAAAAATCAGAAATTGTAAATCAGCTGGACAAGATTGCTACTGAATGTGTGAGTTTACTTTTGAAAACATCTACTAAGTAGTTTTTCCTGCAAATCATTTTACAAACATTATTAACTTTTTCACCTATCTTGTCTAGAACTCAAAGATGCACAAAAATTTCTTTTTTTTTTTTAATTTTACCTCCAAAAGCCCTTTACTCTGGATAAAAAGGTAACATACACAGTTTCAAAATTTCAGAGAAGGGGAAAATATTTCAGAAATCTACCAATATGCACTATGATGTGATTAGAAATAAATGTGGGGTAGACAAAGATTTCTTGGAGAAAATGCAGGAATACTAACTGTGGAAGAAAAAGTTGATAAATTGGACTTTATCAAAATTTACAAAATGTCTGTTTGTTAAAAGACTCCATTAAGAAAATGCATGGACATGCTATAGATTGAGAGAAAATATTTGCAATTTATATTTGACAAAGTACTCATACAGAGACCATATAAATGACTACAAATCACTATTTAAAAAAATTAAACAATGCAATAAAAATTAGCAAAAGTTTTAAATAGACATTCTACAAAATGGCATTCAAGTAGTCAATAAGCACATGAAAAATTGCTCAATATCATTAGTTACCAGTAAACTGTAATTTAAAGCCTATAAATTACCACTAAATCAAAATCCTGTTGCCGCTGAGTTGACTCCAACCCATAGCAACCCTACAGGGCAGGGTAGAACTGCTCTATAGGTTTTCCAAGGCTATAATCTTTATAGAAGCAGACTGCCACATCTTCTCCCATGGAGCAGCTGGTGGGTTTGAACCACAGACCTTTTGGTTAGCAGCTGAGCACTTTAACAACTGTACCACCAGGGCTCCTCTTATACTCACTAGAATGGCTAACCCCCACAGCTCTGTCAATTTGTTGTACTGTGGGGGCTTGCATGTCGCTGTGGTGGTGGAAGCCATGCCACCGGCACTCACATACCAGCAGTATCATCCATGGTGGCCAGGTTTCAGCGCAGCTTCCATGCTAAGGCAGACTAGGAAGAAAGACCCAGCAGTCTACTTCTGACAGGAATTAGCCAGTGAAAACTTTATGAATAGCAGCAGAATATTGTCTGATATAGTGCCAGAAAATGAGCCGTTTAGGTTGGAATGCATTCAAAAGATGACTGGGCAAGAGCTGCCTCCTCAAAGTAGAGTCGACCTTAACGACGTGGATGCAGTTGAGCTTTCGGGACTTTCTTTTGCTGATGCGGCACAACTCAAAATGACAAGAAACTGCTGCAAATAGCCATTAATAATTGAAACATGGAAATGTATGAAATATGAATATAGGAAAATTAGAAATTGTCAAAAATGAAATGGAAAGCATAAACATCAATATCCTAGGCATTAGAGAGCTGAAATGGACTAGTATTGGCCATTTTCAATCAGACAATCATATGGTCTACTATGCTGGGAATGATAGCTTGAAGAAGAATGGCCTTGTCAAAAAGAATATTTCAAGATTTATCCTAAAGTACAACACTGTTAATGGTAGGATAATATCCATATGCCTACAAGGAAGATCAGTTAATACAACTATTATTCAAATTTATGTACCAACCACTAGGGCCAAAAATGGAGAAATTGAAGATTTTTACCAACTTTTGCAGTCTGAAATTGACTGAATATGCAATTGGGATTCATTGATAATTACTGATTATTGGAATGTGAAAGTTGGCAACAAGAAGGATTGGTAGTTGGAAAATATGGCCTTAGTGATAGAAATGATACCAGAGATAACATGACAGAATTTTGCAAGATCAATGACTTCTTCATTGTAAATATTTTTTTTCACCAACATAAATGGCACCTACACACATGGAGCTTGCCAGATGGCATACACAGGAATCAAATTGACTACATCTGTGGAAAGAGACAATGGAGAAGCTCAGTATCATCAGTCAGAACGAGGTCAGGGGCTGATTGTGAGAACAGGCCATCAGTTGCTCATATGCAAGTTCAAGATGAAGCTGAAGAAAATTAGAACAAGTCCACAAGAGCCAAAGTACAACCTTGAATATACCCCATCTGAATTTAGAGACCATTTAAAGAATAGATTTGACATGTTGAACACTAATGACCAAAGACCAGATGAGGTGTGGAATGACATCAAGGACATCATACATGAAGAAAGCAAGAGGCCATTAAAAAGACAGGATAGAAAGAAAAGACCAAAATGGATGTCAGAAGAGACTCTGAAACTTGCTCTGGAATGCCAAGTAGCTAAAGTGAAAGGAAAAATTGATGAAGTCAAAGAGCTGAACAGAAGATTTCAAAGGGCAGCTCAGGAAGACAAAGTATTACAGTAACATGTGCAAAGACCTGGAGAGAGAAAATCAAAAGGGAAGAACATGCTATGACATTTCTCAAGCTGAGAGAACTGAAGAAAAAATCGAAGCCTCGAGTTGCAATATTGAAGGATTCTATGGGCAAAATATTGAATGACACAAGAAACATCAAAAGAAAATGGAAGGAATATACAGAGTCACTATTCCAAAAAGAACTGGTTGATGTTCATCCATTTCAGGAAGTAGCATATGATCAAGAGCCAATGGTAGTGAAGGAAGAAGTCCGAGCTGCACTGAAAGCATTGGCAAAAAACAAGGCTCCAGGAATTGAAGAAATACCAACTGAGATGTTTCAACAAATAGATGCAGCACTGGAAATGCTTACTCGTCTATACCAAGAAATTTGTAAGACAGCTACCTGGCCAACCAACTGAAAGAAATCCATATTTATACCTATTCCCAAGAAAGGTGACCCAATTGAATGCAGAAATTATTGAACAATATCATTAATATCACATACAAGTAAAATTTTGCTGAAGATTATTTAAAAGCAGGTACAGCAGTATGTCAACAGGGAACTGCCAGGAATTCAAGCCTGTTTCAGAAGAGGATATGGAACCAGGGCTAGCACTGCTTATGTCAGATGGATCCTGGCTGGAAGCAGGGGAAACCAGAAAGATGTTTACCTGTGTTATATTGACCATGCAAATACATTCGACTGTGTGGATCATGTAAAATTATGGATAACATTGAGTAGAATGGGAATTCCAGTACTCATGAGCAACCTGTACATAGATCAAGATTCAGTCATTTGAACAGAACAAGGGGATACTTCGTGGTTTAAAGTCAGGAAAGGTGTGTGTCAAGGTTCTTTCATCTCACCATACCTACTCAACCTGTACATTGAGCAAATAATCTGAGAAGGTGGACTATATGAAGAAGAATGTAGCATCAGGATTGGAAGAAGACTCATTAACCACTTGCAATACGTAGATGACACAACCTTGCTTGCTGAAAGTGAAGAGAACTTGAAGCACTTTACTTAGGAAGAAAAAAGACCACAGCCTTCAGATCAAAGACCACAGCCTTCCACTGCAACATAAAGAAAACAAAAATCGTCACAACTGGACCAATAAGCAACATCATGATAAATGCAGAAAAGATGGAAGTTGTCAAGAATTTCATTTTACTAGTAACTATTACCAATACTCCTGGAAGCAGCAGCAAAGATATCAAAAGATGCATTGCATTGGGCAAATCTGCTGCAAAGGACCTCTTTAAAGTGTTGAAAAGCAGACACGTCACCTTGAAGACTAAAGTGTGTCCAACTCAAGTCATGGTGTTTTCAATTGCCTCATATACAAGTGAAAGCTGGACAATGAATAAGGAAGACCAAATAATCTTCAGCAAAATTTTACTTGTGTGTGATATTAATGATATTGTTCAATAATTTCTGCATTCAGATGGGTCACCTTTCTTGGGAATAAGCATAAATATGGATTGTAGTTTTGGAGAATATTGAATATACCGTGGACTGCCAAAAGAACAAACAAATCTGTCTTGGAAGAAATACAACCAGAATGATCGTTAGAAACAAGGATGGTGAGACTGTATCTCACATACTTTGGACGTGTTGTCAGAAGGGATCAGTCCCTGGTAGAAGACATCATGCTTGGTAAAGCAGAGGGTCAACTAAGAAGAGAAAAACACACAATGAGGTGAATTGGCACAGTGGTTTCAATAATGGGCTTAAACATAACAGATTTGTGAGGATGCAGCAGGACCAAGCAATGTTTCGTTCTGTTGTACTTAGTGTCACTTTGAGTCGGAACTGAATCGACGACACCGAACAACAACAACAGAAATGATAAAATTAAAAAACCAACAACACCAAGTGTTGGTGAGACTATGGAGCATCTAGAACTCTCATAAACTGCCTGTGGTAGTGTATAGTGGTAAACCACTTTGGAAAAATGTTTAGCTTCCAGCTATTCTTCTCCTATGTATTTACGTAAGAGAGATTTTAACGTTTGTCTACAAAATGACTTCCTTGTACAAGAATGTTCATAGTGGCTTTATCCATAATAGCCCAAATCTGACAACAGTCCCTCAAGTGTCCTTTAAGAGGAAAACGAATAAACAAATTGTGATATATTCACACAAAGGAACACCATTCAGTAATAAAAAGGAAAGAACTACTGATACCCCCAACAACCTGGAAGAATCTCAAGAGCATCATGCTGAATGAATGAAACCAGGAAAAAAGACTACAAATAACATGACTCCATTTACATAAAATCCAAATTCAGAAAAACAAAAAAAAACTAATCTATGGATATAGAAATTGGATAGTTGTGAGGAGAGCTTGGCTGAAAAGGAACACAAAGGCACCTTTGTGTGGATGGAAATGTTCTATAACTTCTTTTTGGTGATGATGACAAGGTGTATACAAATGTCAAAACTCATCAACTGAAGGTGCTCCCATTCTGGCAATAGCCAAGTAGCTTCTACTAGACCATTCCATCCACAGATAATAACTACAAACCCTGGACAAAATGTAAAAGCAACCACCTGAAGGCATTGAAAAATAACTAAATAAGACAGACAATGAAAGATAGGCCACATGTTAAAAAAAAAAAAAACCAAAGCCAAAGCCAAACCCTTTGTTGTCAAGTCGATTCTGACTCATATCGACCCTATAGGACAGAGTAGAACTACCCCATAGTGTTTTCAGGGAGCATCTGGTGGATTCGAACTGCTGACCTTTTGGTTAGCAGCTGTAACTCTTAACCACTACACCACCAGTGTGAACTTCACATTTTTGTGACTTTTAGCCTGAGGGTAGGCCATAGCCTGTACCATTCAGAGCAGCTATAAATGTGCAAATATAAATGTGCCACCATACTGTTTTGAAGAACAAGATAACAGAGGTTGGGTTAACCAATAAAGCTGGAAAGAGAAGGGAGAATCCTAGAAAAAAGAGAGGCAGACAAAGTAAGCTTCGAATGTTATGTAAGCACTCTGCCCAAAACTTCAGTTAGCTCTTAACCTGCACATGCATGGGGCAGCCTTCTAGGAGCCCAGTTAAAGCTAAAAGAACTAAACTGAAATTTCAGCTGCCTCCCATCACAGGAGAGACCAAGTTTGCAGTTCTGAAATCATAGAGATTATGTTCGCTGTTTAAAATTAAACAACAAGATGTCTAGAAAAATTTCTAGTATTTTTAAATTAAACACTTTTAAGTAATCTATGATCAAAAAGAAATCACAAGGAAAAGAAGTATTTTGAACTGAATAATGAAAATATCACAAAGCAGATTTTATGGGATGCAGCAAAAACACCATGTATAGAAAAATTTGTAGTTTCGAAAATATATATTAGAAAAGAAAAAAAGTCAGAGGTGGTCCAAAATGGTAGAGTTATTCAGACACTTTGTCCTGCCCCTCTTACAGCAAAGACCCCAAAAACAAGTGAATCAGATACATATGATGATTTAGGAACCCTAGCTTCAAAAACAGGGCTGAAGATTCAGACTGAGCAAGGGGTGGAAGAAGAGACAATTCAAAAGCAGTGGAAACAGAATTTTGGCTCTCCCACCCTCCTCACTCATTCTCTCTCCCTGTTCGCAGCTGCAATCCTGTGGCATTCCTGCCCTATTGGCCAGGGGCTCACAGTCTGTTCCAGGGACGCCCACCCCATTGCCCAGACACTGGTTCAGGAGGTTCACATACTTGTGCCACCTTATGCTCCCTTCAGTTACCTGTGCCAGCACCCTACTGGCCAAGCCTGCACAGCACAGCCATATTGAAACAAAGCAAGCAACATTACCCACTCCGCCTGGTGCAGCCAAGCAGGAACGACTTTGCACTCATAGCTAGAGTCAGACAGGATTGCTACCTGCCCCTTGAAAGTTAACTGCACCTGCCGCTTTCACCATATCCACCCCAGCCCCCCATGCTCGAGGGCCTGGAGGGCATTCCCATCCACCTTGCCCATCCCCCTCCTGTCTCACATATGCAGCCCAGATGCACTCACCACCACCTCTTCCACTAAGCTGAAAGCTCATCCACCCATGCCAGGAGGCCTGAGGGCCAAAGGTGCCACCTACTTCACCATTCCCCCCTTCCCTCATGAATGCAGCCCAGCGGCATTCACTATCACCTCCTCACTAAGCCAGGAGCTCATCCACCCATGCTGGGGGGGCCTGAGAGCCAGTGGCACCCCCCACTCCCTCCAGAAAACAGCACCGCGTGCCTGAGGCCTGGCTGCACAACCTCCTCAAGACACAGTCTAGTGGACAGGGGCATGCCTTCTAACTGGGCACCTGTGGGAAGGTGACATCCTCTTTGCCTTAGCCCTCGAATGCACTCCTTCTACAACTGGAGGCTTGTGCCCTCTCCAAACACTCCCATACAGCCCTGCCTGCCCAGGACTGTCGATGAGAGTATCTGCACCACCTACTCAGTAACTGACAACTTTTGCCCTGACCAATGACAGGCAACAGAGCACACACACAACGCCCAATCCAACAACCAGAAGGAAGGCCCACTGTACCCACAGCCAAGTGACCAGCAGGACAGATACATCATTTCACCTAAAGCATTATAAAATTCAAAAGAAAGGAAAAAAGTCTAAACTCAATGAAATATTGTTCCACCTTAAGAATCTAGACCAAGAATTGCTTCCTCAGACCCACTTTATGTCTAATATTTGTTGTCATCACTGAGCTATTTTGAAAAAGATAATAATTCTGCAACTCTGGGAAATCTTCAGTGATGAAGAATGAACTGAGTTTGCCTGAGACAATCTCTCTGGCCAAAGTCAAGGACAGAGTAACAGCTGGCCCTGTTTGAAGGCAGCCAGTTTGAACATTTCAAGCACACATCACAAATACTTAAAGATTGTTCTTTTTCAAAAAAGGGAACTGACATTAGCAACCAGGTGGGTTCTGAAAGATACAAAAATCCCCAAAGAAAAGGTAATGTGCTGTGATTAAATCACACGGAGCTGACATCATGTGGGGGAAAGGGAAAAAACCACCTACAATAAAGTGTTATGCCTGTCCCTGTTTCCAATTTCCTCCCACGCATCTACTGCTTCTGTTGAAACTTGTTATTGCTAAATTACTTTTTTATCATAAAAAGAGCTACGGTTCTAAAAGAGAATATTGGCATCCAAATTCAGCTGTGGTGTTCCAGGCAATTAAACTTGTTTTGTATTTTCTTTCCTGGGCATTTGATATTATTTCTGTTGTAAATATGCCCAGGAGATTAATTTCTATTAATCATAAATACGGAAACAAATACTACACTGATCTTTGAATGCTTCTCTTTAAAGACAAAGGAGATATAGCTTATGTCAAGCAATAATGATAGAAATAAAAGCCAAGACCTACAACAACTGATAAAAAGAGATACATGTTCAATTGCTAATCAGAACGTACAAGTAACTCCAAAAGACTTGTCTCCTCATTCAGGGTGCTTTAAATACAGAAAGTTGTTTCCAGAGTAAGTCTAAAACATAATCAAAATTGACACTTAAAAAATATAAAACATATTTTAGCCTAATTCTTTAAATAAGTGTAGATGAGCTGATAATCAGCTACTTACCTTTTGAAGAATTAAATATCAGTATGGCTCTGATCTGCATTGATCTAAGTTTGCTCTTGCTTTCTAGCTCTCCATGGGAACAAAGAACACAAGCAAGGCAGGGCCAAGATGATCCCTCTTACAACAAAGACCCAAAAAATAAGCAAAGTGATTATATTTATGACAAGCTAGAGCCCTGAACATCAAAGGCAAAGTTCAAAAATGGACTGAGCAGCAGGGGGAGGGAGAGATGGTTCAGAAGCAGAGAGGAGTTGCCAGACCTGAATTGATAGGAATCCTCAGGCACGAACCCCTGGAGCAACCACGGCTGGACAAGCAGTAGCATTCCAGATGCAGTTTCCCCAGGGAGAGACAGCAAGGCACACAACCTACTCATGCCTCCAGAACCAGAGAAGAACAGCACTGTCAGCAAAAGCTAAGTACTTGCCTTTATTTTACCATGCCCCCAGCCCCCAAGCTCGTTTCAGTGGCAACCGATTTCCCTGGGCCTGAGATACATTCTGCTGAGCACCCTGAGCCATTATCCTGGCCTTGGAAAAAGGAATAAATTCACAATTGGGGGAAAAGGTAATCTGCCAGCTCCACTAACCTGGGGAGCTCAGGACAGAAGCAGCTCCTGTCCAGGCATAAATTGTCCATGGACTTTGAATAACTTTTCCCCCGCATGGGCCTGTGTGGGCCTATTACAGGAAAATAGGCTCTTGTTGGCGGACTGCAACTCTTTCAGCTGTGCGGTGAAGAGGTGGGTATTTGATGTTTACACCACTTGCCTATTAAACAGGGTCCTCACCTACCCACATCAGGGGCCTAAAGACTGGTGGCTCCACCCACATCACATAGCCACCTGTGACAGGGGTCCAAGGATAAGTGGTGCCTTCCAGTCCTTACAAATGGTATCCAGGGTTCATCTGCAGAACCTACCCACCTGTGTGCTCTAGGGAACAGGGATACACTTTCCTCACAGACACTCAAGGGGCAGTTGTCAGCCCCCGCCTTATTAAGAGTGAGACCCCCTGCTGCAAGCGTATACCAGTACCTACACCAATCACCCTTGCCCCTCTAAGACTGTAGGACAGAGCCTGTTCCACACACTTGATGATCAACTGCCTGGATACCTGAGCTGAATCCATACAAGAAAAGTGAATGGACTCCTAGGCTCATATACCCAGTAACAGCTCTAGCCATCTGGTGACAGGACGTTAGAGCTTCAAAGGCAAAAATAATCAAGCTAGATCACTCAAGCAGCCTATTTGGGCATATCAAAACAAAACAAAGCAAGAAGCTAGGATACAGTAAGCAAATATAGAATAATACGATAACTTATAGATAGCTCAGAGACAAGTCAATATCAAATCACATAAAGAAGCAGACCATGATCGCTTCAACAAGTTCTCAGAACAAAGAATCAATGAATCTACTGCATGAAGGTGCCTTACTGGAATTACCAGATTCAGAATACAAAAGATTAATATATAGAACTCTTCAAGACATCAGGAAGGAGATCAGGCAAAATGCAGAACACCCAAGGAACATGCAGATAAAGCAGTTGAAGAAATTAAAAACATTATTCAAGAACATATGCAAAAAAAACCCGTGCCATCGAGTTGATTCCAACTCATATATATAGTCAAGAACACAATGAAATGTTTAATAAGCTGCAAGGATCCATAAACAGCAATCAGAAATTCAGAAAATTAACAACAAAATTAAAAATTAGACAACTCAATAGAAAGTTAAAGGAGCAGAATTGAGGAAGTGGAAGGCAGAATTAGTGAGATGAAGGATAAAACACTTGGCACCAATATATTCAAAGAGAAATCAGATAAAAGAATTTTAGAAAATGAAGAAATCCTAAGAATCATGTGGGAGTCTATCAAGAGAAATAACCTACAAGTGATTGGAGTACCAGAACAGGGAAGGATAACAGAAAATACAGAGAGAAATTGTTCAAGATTTGTTGACAGAAAACCTCCCTGATATCGTGAAAGAAAATATCTATCCAAGATGCTCATGGAAGTCCACATAAGGTAGATCTTAAAAAGAAAGTCACCAAGACATACTATAATCAAACTTGCCAAAACTAAAGATAAAGAGAGAATTTTAAGAGCAGCTAGGGATGAACGAAAAGTCACCTACAAAGGAGAGTCAATAAGAATAAGTTCTGTCTACTTGGGAAGAACAATGCAGCCAAGAAGACAATGGGATGACTTATATAAAACATTGAAGGAAAAAAAAATGCCAACCGAGAATCATATATCCAGCAAAACTGTCTCTCAAATATGAAGGTGAAATTTGGACATTTCCAGATAAACAGAAGTTTAGGGAATTCTAAAAGCCAAACCAAAACTACAAGAAATACTAAAGGGAGTTCTCTAGTTAGAAAATAAAAAATATCAGATATCACCCCAAGACTAGAACACAGGACAGAGCAACTAGATGTCAACCTATATAGGGAAATCAAAAAAAAAAATCAACATAAAAAAACACTCAAAACAGGGAAAAAGCAATGTCATTGTGTAAAAGAAGACAACAATAAAATAACATAGAGGGACTAAGAAATGTAGTCATAGATCTTTCATATAGAGAGGAAGTCAAGGAGATACAAAGAAACAAAATTAGATTTAAACTTAGGAAAACAGTAGTAAATATTAAGATAACCACAAAGAAGACTACCAATCCTACTCATCAAAATAAAATACAAGAAAAAAATAAGGACTCAGCAGAAACAAAATCAAAAACAATGAATATGAGGAAAAAACAATATATAAACTACTCAGCACAAAGAAGTGGGAAAAAGAAACTGTCAACAACACAAAAAAAAGACATCAAATGACAGCACTAAACTCATACCTATCCATAATTATGCTGAATGTAAATGGGCTAAATCCACCAATGAAGAGACAGAGAGTGGCAGAATGGATTAAAAAACCACAGTCCATCTATATGCTGCCTACAAAAGACACACCTTAGACTTAGAGACACAAACTAAAACTCAAAGGATGGAAAAAAATATATCAAGCAAACAACAATCAAAAAAGAGCAGGAGTGGCAATATTAACTTCTGACAAAGCAGACTTTAAGGTTAAATCCACCACAAAGGATAAGGAAGGATAGCACTGTTTACAATAGCAAAAGGATGGAACCAACCAAGGTGCCCATCAACAGATGAATGGATAAATAAATTATGGCATATTCACACGATGGAATACTACACATTGATAAAGAACAATGATGAGTTTGTGAAACATTTCATAACATGGAGGAACCTGGAAGGCATTATGCTGAGTGAAATTAGTCAGCTGCAAAAGGACAAATGTTGTAATGTATGAGACTGTTATAAGAACTCAACAAATAGTTTAAACAGAGAAGAAAATATTCTTTGATGGTTACAAGAGGGGGGACGGAGGGTGAGGAGTATTCACTAATTACATAGTAGACAAGAGCTATTTTAGGTCAAGGGAAAGACAACACACAATACAGGTGATGTCAGCACAACTGGACTAAACCAAAAGCAAAAAAGTTTCCTGAATAAACCGAATGCTTCAAAGGCCAGTGTAGCAGGGGCTGGGTTTTGGGGACCATGGTTTCAGGGGTCATCTAGGTCAAGTGGCATAATAAAATCTATTAAGAAAACATTCTGCATCCCACTTTGGAGAGTGGCATCTGGGATCTTAAATGCTAGCAAGTGGCCATCTAAGATGCATGATTGGTCTCAAACCACCTGGAGCAAAGGAGAATGAAGAACACTAATCCAAAAACACAGGTAATTAAGAGCCCAACAGACAGAAAGGGCCACATAAACCAGAGACTACATCAGCCTGAGTCGAGAAGAACTAGATGGTGCCTGGCTACAACTGATAACTACCCTGACAGGGAACACAACAGAGAACCTCTGAGGGAGCAGGAGAGCAGTAGGATGCAGACCTCACGGTCATGGTCATGGTCCCCAGACCTTCTGTTAGCCCAAGACAGGAGCCATTTCCAAAGCCAACTCTTCAGACAGGGATTGGACTGGACTATAGGATAGAAAATGATACTGGTGAGGAGGGAGCTTCTTGGGTCAAGTAGACACATGAGACTACGTGGGCAGCTCAGTTCTGGAGAGGAGATGAGAAGGCAGAGGGGGACAGAAGTTGGCTGAATGGACACTGGAATGGAGGGTAGAGAGAAGGAGTATGCTGTCTCATTAGGGGGAAAGCAACTAGAAGTGTACAGCAAGGTGTAGATAAATTTTTGTATGAGAGGTTGACGATTTATAAACTTTCACTCAAAGCACAATAAAAATTAAAAAAAAAGAACACTCAATCAATCTCTGTTTTATGAGACAGTGAAATTTATTTTGTAATGAATGAGTTGAGCAGGTTTTTTCTGAAGTTCTTGCTTGGGCACCCAGAATTGCTGCCTGCCCACACACTTAGGGCATTTTTCCCACCAATAAAAAATTCAGAAGCCATTTTATATGAGGGCTAAAAAAGACAGAGATTGCGGTGGTTTCCAAACTGTGCTCCCAGAAGCCCTTTGGGTTCCAAGGAGAGGCATCAAGAGCCTGGCCAATTAAAGTAAACCCATCAACTAATTCTGTTTCTTTAAAAAAAAAAAAAAAATGGATGAAAATCATGGATTTAACCCCACTTCCTCATTTTAGAATTAAAAAAACGGAAGCCCAAAAACATAAAATGACCTTCTGTAAGATAGCTTACTAGAGCACTTGAAAAAAATTACTAAAGATTGGGTCAATAAATATGATTGATAGACAGACAGGAATGCAAGTCTCATGGTGGCATCACTTTTCTCAGTTACCTTGGGTAAATTTCCCATCCACGACATATTTCATGTCTATTTTGCGCTTTTCATTTCCACAATCATTTGTTTCCACATCTCAGTTTAGGCCTCATTTGCTCAGAGTAGACCTAGAATGAGTTTCTCTCATCCAGTCTCTTTCTGCCAATCCATTCTATACCTGCTACCCGCTGACCCCGTTACTGCCCTGACAAGAAAACTTCACTGGCTCTACATTGCCTTCTGCAGTCATTCACAAAGTATGATCCTGGGACCAGGAGCATCATCACCTGGGAACTTGTTAGAAATGGGATTTCTCAAGTCCCACCCCAGGCCTACTGAGTCCTATAGCCCTGGAGTCGGGGCCCAGCAATCTGTCCAGGTGATTCTGCAGCATGCTGAAGTCTGAGAACCACTGGTCTAAAGAACAAACTTCAAACTCTTTGTACACGTATTCAAGGATTTGCAGCATCAGTTTCCAACCTATCTTCCCATCCTTTTCTTCCTTTGACCCAAAAGCTGACTGAAGTGTCCCCACTTCCAGGCCTTGTTCACTCTGTTGCATTAGCCTGAAACCTGCTTTGCTCTCCTCCAAGTCTGTTGAAAAGTCACCTGTCTTTCAAAGTCAACTGCAAATGCTCTTTCAAGAAACCCTCTCAATATCCACATGCTATTTCTTCTCTGTATTCTGAATACCTACAACATGTTTCCCCACTTTTGTTTCATTACATCCTCACTGAGTTATTCTTGGTTGTATATTTATCTCGTCATTTCTACTAGATGTTTTAAATTCGCGAGTTTAAGACTGTGTTTGTTTCATTATTTTGTCCCTCACAGTGCCTTGCACACAGCACATAAACCAAAAAAACCAAACCCATTGCCGTCAAGTCGATTCCAACTCATAGCGACCCTATAGGACAGAGTAGAACTGCCCCATAGCGTTTCCAAGGAGGGCCTGGTGGATTTGAGCTGCTGACCTTTAGGTTAGCGGTTGTAGCACTTAACCACTACACCACCAGGGTTTCCACACAGCACATATTCAGTGCAAATTTGGAGAATGAAAGAATGAAGACTTCTTGAGGGCAAGAACTGCGCCTTCCCTGGTAACAAGCACAGACATTAGAGTCCCTGGTGGTGCAAAAGTTAACACACCCAGCTTCTAACAGAAAGGTTGAATATTCCAGTCCCCTCAGAAGTGCATTACAAGAAAGGCCTGGTGACCTACTTCCAAAAATTTGGCCACTGACAACTCTGTGGAGCACGTTTGTATTCCGACACACACGGGGTCGCCGTGAGTCGGGATAGACTCGGGGGCTCTGGATAGTATGTTTATTACTTGAATACAAAACAAGGAACAGGAGTTGTTCAAAGGTCTACTTTCTGATTTGTGGTGACACTCTTTGGACTGTGTCTGTCTTATCAATACATTATGACAAAGTACAAAGAATTGACAATTAAATAGACTTGGATTCGAGAGCAGCTGTTAGCTAGTATGTAACTTTACATAAGTCACTTATCTTTTCTGAATTTCAATTTCCTCATTTTTAAGAGTAGATATTTAGAGTAGTTGGCATTTAAGGCCTATCTTACTCTTTAAAATCTATAACCGTGTAACTCAGCATGGTGTCACGGAGCAAACACTGAGAGACCCAAACAGCAAACACTGAAAGCCTTTCTGCGTTAGCCATTTTGTCAGGCACTAGAAATAAATTTTGAGTGCTGGATCTAGCTTTCGATTTTAATCAAGTCCCTTAACTGATCTGGGACTTAAGCTCTTCATTTATAAAAGCACAAGCTTGTACAGATGAGTTTTTACCATGCAATTTTTACTGTGAAAGATTGCCTCTGTTTTCACAGTCTTTCTCTCTTGGTGAACTCACACTGCCTTTTATTGTAGCTGTTAGTGCTGAATTTTCTATTGGTCTCTCAAGGAAAAAGACCAGGTGTTGCTCATCTTTATCCCCCACATTGTGTCTTCCATATATGCTTGAGATGCTCAAAAATGCCTGCTGTGTTTAATTGGAATGACTACATATTTTCTTTGAACTCATTGTAAGATTCAATAATTCAATAAAAACTTGACCCTGCAGTTTTCTATGGAAATTTTTAAACCCAGGAAATTCTAGAAAAAAAAAAACTGAGACTCTGCTTTTTCATTCAAAAATGCTTACATCTAACCAGGCAGGGGGTGAGGGGTGATATACCTTATTTGGATCGTTTCCAGGCTGACACTTTCTTGCAGCAAAATCTATGGATGGAGGCAAGGTTAGACAATCATGAAGACAGGGGTAACACTAAATCCAGTGCTGTCGAGTCGATTCCGACTCACAGTGACCCTACAGGACAGAGTTGAACTGCCCCATAGAGTTTCCAAGGAGTGCCTGGCGGATTTGAACTGCCGACCCTTTGGTTAGCAGCCGTAGCACTTAACCACTACTCCACCAGGGTTTCCGGGGTAACACTAGACAAAGAAAAAGCAGCTAGGATATAATCTTGAATATTCAAAGGCAAGAAAGCTAACAGAACCCAAAAGTCTATATCAAAGATGGCTGCCTCAGGAGAATGAAGAATACCAAAGACACAAGTTAAATACGAGCCCTACAGACAGAAAGAGTCCTATAAACCAGAGACTATATCAGCCTGAGACCAGAAGAACTAGATGGTACCTGGCTACCACTGATGACTGTCCTGACAGGGAATATAACAGAGAATCCCTGATGGAACAAGGGAGCAGTGGGATGCGGACCTCAAATTCTCCTAAAAAGACCAGACTTAATGGTCTGACTGAGACTAGAGGGAATCTGGAGGTCATGGTCCCTGCACCTTGTGTTTGCCCAAGACTGGAACCATTCCCCAAGCCAACTCTTCAGACAGGGAGTGGGTTGGAGTATAAGCTAGAAAATGATACAGGTGAGGAGTGAGCTTCTTGGGTCAAGTAGACATATAAGACTATGTATGCAGCTCCTGTCTGGAGACAAGATAAAAGGCAGAGGTGGACAAGAGCTGATTGAATAAGAATGGTCACGGGGAATACAGGATGGAGATGAGGCGTGTGCTGTCTCATTAGGGGGAGAGCAGCTAGGAGTGCATAGCAAGGCGTGTATAAGTTTTTGTATGAGACACTGATTTGATTTGTAAACTTTCACTTAAAGCACAACAATACATACATATATATATAGGTCAATGAATTATCACAATGTACACACATGTTCCTGCTACCCAAGTCAAAATTACAGAACATTTTAGCACATGGAGGGTAGAAGGATAAGCAAAAACAGACAGTCCACTGGGGGAAGCACATGGTAAAGATTCTGGGTTCCTAGAAGGAAATGAGAGAATTAGTGCTTATTGAACACATTCTATGTGCCAGACAGTGTGCCAGGCATCATGTTTTCAGTTGTAATAAAAAAGCAATGGATCAATCACACTGCAACTAACGTTGGTTGGCTGTTAAGGCAATTGTAATTGTTAAATTACCCACTTGACATCTATTTATTTCAAAAATAATGTCATCCATTGTCTTATTCAACTGTGCATCTCAGGGGCTTACTCCACTAATACTAATCAAAATATAGTAGACTTAATAAAAGTTTGTTGGACTCTCAAAGGCTATTAACGATTTAGCATTATAATTGTCTAATACTGTATTCCATTAAAATTTAAAGAGCTGCTGAACAGTTGTCATATTGATTATTTTAGTCTCCAGTTCAAGAGATCAGAAAAAGGGAAACTATTTGCAAAGGGGACATATGGAGAGTTAGGAACATCAGTGTAAGCCTAAATGCAACAATGCTAGTTTATGGACTGTCATGAATATCTTTGGTCTAATGATTGTAAGACCAACCATGGCTTTCTGCTTTATTTCACCTGGCTTCCAAGATGCTGTCGGGCACAGTATTTGCATTATTATTTTGTACCTGAACTTGAAAAGTGAATTTCTTTTTATTTTGTGTACTTTTGGTACAGGGCATCTGAAGGTGGAAGAACACTTGACTGGTGACAACGTTTGCCCTTGTGCAGTCAGGTGGATAACACCAACCCTTCTAAGTATGACCTTTCTTCTGGGAACAAAGTGCTTTACAAATATTATCGCAGTGAGTTCAGCCCCCCACCAGGGGGCTAGGAGAGAGGGACTGGTGGTAAATGATTTTAACATCTGAGGAAACCAAGGAAAAAAAAGACCTTTAGAACTGAGATGTTAGGAAATTTTTAACCACTAGACACAAATGGTCTAAGAAATAATTTAAGGGTGAGTTTGCCCCCTGAATCTGGATAATGGTTAACACAGCCAGCAGGGTTTGCGAGTATTCTTCTTAGATTACACCCACCAAACCTACACAGATCCTGGCATTGCAAATGGACCCTTGCTCAAGGAAACTGCCTGACAATAGAGCCTTGAGCCTTGTTGCCATTGTTAGTTGCCATCAAGTCAGCCCAGACTTGTGGTGGCCCCGTGCACGATGGAATGAAATGCTACCCAGTCCTGTGCCATCCTCGTGATCGGTTGCAGATCAGACCATTTTGATCCAAAGGGTTTTCATTGGCTGATTTTTAGAAGTGCATCACCAGGCCTGTCTTCTTAGTCCGTCCTAGTCTGGAAGCTCCACTGAAACCTGTCCAGTATCATAGCAACACCAAGCCTCCAATGACAGACAGGTAGCGGCTACCCATGTGGTGCGCTGACTGGGGATCGAACGTGAACAGAATCTGAGCCTCTCACAAGAAAGGCAAGGATTCTACCACTGAACCACCAAGGTCCCTGCCTTAAGCCTAGAGGGCCCTTAGCAAACGATTGTTGAATCGATTTTGAAAAACGTGGCATGACTCTGTGGCATAAAAATAGAACGAGCCCTGTATGCACACTACATAACACAGCCTCTGTAATCATTGTCACTGTGGCCACAGCAGAGAGATCTAGACAGCGCGCAATCATTTGCAATGGGCTTGAATTGCTTCTACCCACACAAGGTTTTGAAAATTAAAAAACAGAGATTTAATTTAGTCAAGCAATAATGAATGAAAAACTACAGACAAGAAATTAGGGTTTGAATTAAAACTTTTTCTTTATTAGTGGGCCTCCATGGGCAGACATTTTTACTATGTTACTCTTTGGGATGATAAGAAACTAATAATTAACATAGCTTTGTCCTGGGAAAGTTAAGGCTATAGCTGAACAAGTGATTTTCCTTTGCTGAAAACGAGAATCCTAGTTCTGCTACTTATGAACTGTTTGATCTTGGGCCAGATTATTGAAATTCTGTATGCCTCAGTTTCCATTTCTATAAAATGGGAATAATGATAGTACTTACCTCATTGGGCATTGAAAGGATTAAATGAGTTAATAATGTAAAGCACATAAAACAGTGTCCAGCATACCAAGTACTATATAGGTACTAGCCATCACTGTTATTGTTATTATTATTACTGCCTTTCATTCATATAACAGTTCATGAATACCACCTTTACAGTATAGTCCAACAGTAAAACAAATATTAAGCAAGTAATTACTATAAAGTGTGATGACTACTAAGATAGGAGAGTATGAGTGCTCCTTGCTCTTGAATAAATACCAATATCCTCCCCAAGCAGTGCTACAGTTTTCCTTCCTCCTTACTGTAATGGAGACCAGGTGTGATGGTTAATATTATGTGTCAACTTGGCGAGGCCATGATTCTCAGAGATTTGGTAGATATCGTGTAATCATCCTCCATTTCGTGATCTGATATGAGCAGCCAATCAGTTGAAAGGGGAGTTTCCTTGGGGCTGTGGCCTGAATCCAATATATATGGATGTTCTGGCAAAGCTCACTCTCTCTTGGTTCTGCATCTGACTCATCATCCTCTGACCTCCGTTATTGGGAAGTAATTCAGCAGTCTGCTGCCTGACCTGCAGATTTTGGGATGCATCAGCTCCTGCAGTCACAGGAGTTAGCAGAATCCTCCAACCTGACATCTTATCCATGGATTTGGGACTTGCCAACCTCTACAACTGCGTGAGCCGTTTCCTTAAAATAAATCTCTCTCTGTATATGTATTTATATACACGTATATATTTCACTGGTTTTGCTCCTCTAGAGAACCCAGCCTACGACACCAGGGTTCAGGCTCTGCTGGGAAACCCAGGCAGACAATATTGATTCATGGATAATGGAGAGAGAATTCTTTAAATCTAACACCACTCTATAAAAGAAAATGTGCTTTAAAATAAATAAATGAAAGTGCTAGAAAGAGGAAAAATAAATAAAATAAAACATAAATTTGAAAATAACATGTGATCATAAAATGACATTGAGTTGTTCTAGTTCTGTAGTACCAATAAGGAAAAACAAAACCTCCAAATTAACCATAATCAGGTTTCCTCTAGGCTTCTCAGTGACCCTGAGATTGTAATTTTTTAAATAGCCTTCTATGGTAGAATGCTAAATCAACAAATTTTTTTGCTTGTTTTTGCTATCAAGGTTATTTCAAATAAGTTACCCATGACTAAATTTTAAGTCAAGAAAATATTTACAGCATAAATAATGAAATTTATACTTTTCAGCACACTGTATCTACATACCCTGAATTAGAATTGCTTTTAAATGCTTGAGACTGTGTTTTTTGTTTTGTTTTGTTTTGTTTCATTTTCTTGAACTTGTCAGTAAAGTTACTTTACATTAATCAAGTGTTTGAATGCCTTCGTCTTGAATCATGCTTACCAGGGCCATAAACTCAGGGTTTGCCTTAGATAAAATTGTGAAAAGGCAACATTTGTTTTCATGCCCTCTCCCTCCCATTTCTTTTCCTAACCTTTCCCCGACTTGCACCTCCCTCCTTCTCTCCTATTCTCCAGAGGGAACTGTGTCTTCACCATCTATCTGATTTAATCCACCAATATACCCGTCCTTAAAGGAAACAACAACTGAAATTAAGGTCATCGCCTCCTTTCATCTCAGTGTGTTTCCCCCCACAAAATAGTAACTGAATTTTAACAAGAAACAATCCCTGGGCTTCTCATATCACAGTATGATTTATCTTGGGAGTGCATTTGTCCTTCCGGAGTATGTGAAGTCACAGGACAAACATGGTCCATCTTCTTGAATGTAAACGTCAATGACATATTACTTTAAATATTTATATATCAAGAAAAGCATGGCTACTCTATAAGCTGTGATTGCAAAGTATCCAAGAATTTTAAAAATAAAACACAAGACTAAGAAAATTTCATATTTGTGAGGGGCCATTTGAGCTAACCACCACCCATCTGTCACTTGGTCATATTGTTGTAACCTGCATGTTGCTATGATGCTGGAAGCTATGCCACTGGTATTTCAAATTCCAGCAGGGTCACCCTTGGGGGGTAGGTTTCAGTGGAGCTTCCAGATTAAAACACACTAGGGATAAAGGCCTGGCAATCTACTTCAAAAAAATAGGCAGTAGAAATCTTATGGTTGGATGGCTTACTTGATGTGGATACTCATCAGGAGGGACCGATTCCTGGGGGAGGACATCATATTTGGTGAAGTGGAGGGCCAATGATGGTGAGGGAGACCTTGGGTGAGATAGACTGGCACGATGGCAATATTGATAAACTCCAACACACTGGCAATTGTGAGGATGGTGCAGGACTGGGCAGTGCTTTGTTCTGTTTTACATAAGACTGCCACAAGTCAGAGAGGTGTCCCTGGGTGGCCCAAAAGGCTAAGCACTCAACTACTAGCCTCAAACTGGCAGTTCGAGCCCACCCAGGGTTGCCTCAGAAGACAGGCCCGGTAATCTGCTTCTGAAAGGTCACAGCCTTGAAAACCCTTTGGAATAGTTCTACACTGGACATGTGGAATCACCGTGAGTAGTAAATGACTTGACAGCAACTAACAACAATATGAGTATGAGTGGACTTGACAGCAGCTACCTATCCATCTCTCTCTCTATTTTCTATCTATCTGAGCTAAAGCCCCAAAGCCACCCATCCTACTGCCATTAAATACCACCCCACTCTGCCATCAGACAAGTATTTGAAGGAAATTTTAAGTAGCACAGCTTCCAGCTGAAGGGAGGAAGTCCTAATATGTAATTTCAGTATTATCTAGCTGGTGAGATGCCATAAATTAGCAAGAGGATGATGTCTCTCATATAGAAGAAAGAAAGCTAGACTCTGAATAGAAACCATGGGGCCAAATTAAAGGTCAGCTTTTGGTTGGCCACCATATACTTACTGACTGTGTGATTTTGGGCAAGACACTTAACCCCTCCGAGTAAATTTCCATATCTGTGAATTGGGAATGATGACTCCCAGCTCAATATTCTTCGTAAACACAGAAGACCAAATGCTGACAAGTTGAGTGATTCATGGCGACCCAATGTGTGTCAGAGTAGAACTGGGCTCCACGGGGTTTTCAATGGCTGATTTTTCTTAAATTAGATTGCCAGGCCTTTCTTCTGAGGTGCCGCTGGGTGAACTCAAACCTCTAAGCTTTGATTAACAGCTGAGTTCATTAACCATTTGCATCACCTAGGGACTCCAAGCATTGGTTAAGATGAAAAAAGACAACTTTGAAAACACTTTGTAAATTACAAAATGCTACATACATGTGACTCTTGCTTCTGTTTGTACATGATCACATATCTTGTGGAGATGTTAGCAGGCCTGCTCTGAACCTTAGAATTACATCCATACAGCTAAGCCTCATCCTGCCCTCACTGACTGGGGATCACTGATTCTGGTGGGGTGTACTTCTGAGCTCAAATTTTAAATTGCTTAGGGCAGTGTGGCTAATTGTCAGAATTTGATCCTAAATAATTATTCGTGTTGTATATTAAGAATTTACACAGAAATAGAAAAGCGTGTCTAAATTTTAAAGAATCTTCCTAACCAGAAGGTATTTGGGAGCTTGTGAAGAATGTGAGGTTGGTTCTACTTGAGAGTTGGAAGTAGCTCAAGAAATTACATTCCTCTATCTGGGACTAAGGTTACGCCTATCTTTGACTTATCTGCCATCTGTGCTGATAAATCTTTTGCAGAAAGACAAATAGATAGCTCTGGATTTGAGCCCTACCCTTTACCCCCACCCATTAACCACACTGTCTGGAAACTATTCAACAATATCATTAATATCACATGCAAATAAAATTTTTCTGAAGATCATTCAAAAACAGTTGCAGCAATGCATCAATAGGGAGCTGCCAGAAATTCAAGTCGAATTTAGAAATTCTGGACATGGAAAGATGGGTAGCATTGCTGATGTCAGATGGCTGTTGGCTGAAAGCAGAGACTATCAGAAAGATGTTTATCTGTGTTTTATTGACAATACAAAGGCATTCGGCTGTGTGGATCATAACAAGTTATGAATGACATTACAAAGAATGGGAATTCCAGAACACTTAATTGAGCTAATGAGGAACCTGTACATAGACCAAGAGGCAGTTGTTCAAACAGAGCAAGGGGACACTGCGTGGTTTAAAGTCAGGAAATGTGCATATCAGGATTGTATCCTTTCACCATAATCTGAGAAACAGGACTATATGAAGAAGAATGGGGCATCAGGATTGGAGGAATAGTCATTAACCACCCGTGATACGCAGATAACACGACCTTGCTTGCTGAAAGTGAGGAAGACTTGAGGCACTTACTAATGAAGGTCAAAGACCACAGCCTTCTGTATGGATTACATCTTAACATAAAGAAAACAAAAATCCTTACAACTGGACCAATAAGCAACATCATAATAAAAGGAAAAAAGACCAAAGTTGTTAAGGATTTCATTTTACTTGAATCCACAATCAATGCATATGGAAGCAGCAGTCAAGAAATCAAATGATGTATTGCATTGGGTAAATATACTGCAAAAGACCACTTTAAAGTGTTAAAAACCAAAGATGTCATTTAAGGACTAAGGTGTGAATGACTCAAGACATGTTTGCAATCACCTCATGCACTGGAAAGCTGGACAATGAATGGAGGAGACTGAAGAAGAATTGATGCCTTTGAATTATGGTGTTGGCAAAGAATATTAAATATACTGTGGACTGCCAGAAGGAACTAATCTGTCTTGAAAGAAGTGCAGCCAGAATACTCCTTAGAGGCAAGGTTGGTGAGACTTTGTCTCACATACTCTGGACATGTTATCAGGAGGGACCATATTATCAGGACGTCACGCTTGATAAAGTCGAGGGTCAGTGAATAAAAAGCAAGACCCTCAACGAGATGAATTGACATGGTTGCTACCACGATGGGTTCAAGAATGGTGCAGGATGGGGCAGCGTTTCCTTCTGTTGTACATACGGTTGCTAAGAGTCAGAACTGACTCAAAGGCACCTAAAACAACAACAACAACTCCATCAGCTATTTGTAAAAATAGAATAGGTCCTTAATCTGAACTTGGCACCCATGGTAGTGAATCTGAATATAGAGAATGCCACTTCCAATGTAGAAAGGTCAGCCACGTAGGCTGTCACTCCTGAAAGGCATCCCACATGCCTTTTTATGTTTTTTTGTTTTCAGAGAGAGACTACGTTCCTTTCAATTACTGACTTCATTATCCTTGGAGTGCGACAACTGGGGAACTTGAGTCAGCCTTGAGGCTTAGGAGTTGTCATTTTAGAGATACACAAAATTCATGATCACTTTAAAGTTCCAAGAATACTATCTCTCAGAAAGGGGTATACTGACAACAAAAAATTAAAAATTTGTTTTCCTAGGGAGTCTTCCAGATAGTAAGGGTTAATGTATTCCTCTCAATTTTGGGAATTAGCACAAAAATTGCTGTCAAGTTGATTCTGACTCATGGAGGCCCCATGTGTGTCAGAGTAGAACTTTTTTCAGAAAAAGTCAGCCAGGCCTTTCTTCCAAGGCACTTCTGGGTGGACTCAAACCTCCAGCCTTTTGGTTGGCAGCCAGGTGCATCAACCACTCAGGGACTTCAGAGTTAGCACATCTGGTCTCTACTCCCAATTCTGCCACCAAAGGCACCACCTATTGTTCTTGTCCCTCTAGCTTACAAGGAGGCAAAAATGGATGAACATTATAAGGGAATAAGAACTGTCATGGATTGAATTATGTCCCCCAAAAATATGTGTATCAACTTGGTTGGGCCATGATTCCCAGTATTGTGTGATTGCCCACCATTTTGTCATCTGATGTGATTTTCCTAGGTGTTGGTAATCCTCCCTCTATGAAGTTAATGAGGTAGGATTAGCGGCAGTTGTGTTGATGAGACAGGACTCAATTTACAAAATCGAATTGTGTCTTGAGCCAATCTCTTTTGAGATATAAAAGAGAGAAGCCAGCAGAGAGTCAGGGGGGCCTCATAGCACCAAGAAAGCAGCGCCAGGAGCAGAGGACATCCTTTGGACCCAGGGCTCCTGCTCAGAGAAGCTCCTAGTCCAGGGTAAGATTGATGAGAAGGATCTTCCTCCAGAGCCCACAGAAGAAGAAGGTCTTCCCCTGGAGATGATGCCCTGAATTTGGACTTCCAGCCTACTAGACTGCGAGAAAATAAATTTCTCTTTGTAAAAGCCATCCACTTGTGGTATTTCTGTCATATCAGCACTAGATAACTAAGACAAGAATAATCCCAGGTCTAATCTTTCTTTCGGCTTTGAGCAAGTTCACTCAAATTCCTCAGTCTTACTTTCAATTTTAGGATAGCTTCCTCTTTCAAGAGAGATTATTTTCTTTCACATAATTTTACCATTATACAAGTAACTCGTGTCCATTTCCTGAGAACATAAAAAGATACAAAAAGGGTAACAAAAATAACTATCATCAGCATGTTGAAATATTCCTTTTTAGGCTTTTAGCTATGCATGTATTTGTGTTTCTTCAGTTTAAAAATCAGAATCAAAATGCATATAATCACTGAAATTTGCATTTCTCCTGTCCTAGGCTCAATTTTTTACGGCGTTGCTCATCCTTTTCTGATTGCCCTAAAAAGCTTGTTTATATATTAAAGGTAGTAACATCTTATCATTAATGTAACGATTTTATGTCCGGTTTATTCTTGGTCTATCAATTTATTGGGTTTTTTTTATTAAAAATAGCCGTAATTATTTTGGAATTGCAAAAGCAAACCATGTCATTGTAAGAAATTACAAATATCAGTAAGCAAAAAGAAGAAAATGTTGGGGAAAAGAGGCTCACATTGACCTAACACCTCTAGACAACCACTGTTAATTCCTGGCATGTATCCTTGTGGTAATGTGGTTAAGTTAAGAGCTTGGCTGCTAACCAAAAGGTTAGCAGTTCAAATCTATCAGCTGCTACTTGGAAATCCTATGGGGCAGTTCTACTTTGTCCTGTAGGGTTGCTATGAATTGGAATTGACTCAAAGACGACAATCTTTCCTGATACATCACCTACAAGGACATATATTTCTTTTGATCGCATTTATCTGAAAATTGTTGCCCATTACTTTTAACTTAACCATGACCTTCAATTTTAGGTCTGTTATTTAAAAGCTCAATATAATTGGATTCTCAATTTTTTTTTTTTTGTCTAATCTGAGAGACTTAATGTGGCAGTTGTCTTAGTCATCTAGTGCTGCTGTAACAGAATATCACAAGTGGGTGGCTTTAACAAACAGAAATTTATTCTCTCACAGTTTAGTAGGCTAGAAGTCCAAATTCAGGGCGTCAGCTCCGGGGGAAGGCTTTCTCTGTCAGCTCTGGAGGAAGGTCCTTCTCATCAATCTTCACCTGGACTAGGAGCGTCTCTGAGTAGGAACCCCGGGTCCAAAGGACGTGTTCTGCTTCCGGTGCTGCTGTCTTGGTGGTATGAGGTCCCCTTGACTCTCTGCTGGCTTCTCTCTTTTATATCTCAGAAGAGTTAGATTTAAGACACAGCTTAATCTTGTAGATTGAGTCCTGCCTCATTAACATAACTGCTGCCTATCCCACCTCAGTAACATCATAGAGGTAGAATTTACAACACATAGGAAAATCACATCAGATGACAAAATGGTGGACAATTACACAATACTGGGAATCATGGCCTAGCCAAGTTAATACACACATTTTTGGAGGACACAATTCAATCCACAACAGCGGTTAAATCCATTTACTTTTCTAACATATTTCTTCCTCATTGCTATTTCTTTCTGTTTCAGTCTTTTACAAAATGCATCATTTTTCACTTTGTTTTTTTTTGTATTTTACCTTTATATTCAATCTGTTTATGAGTTTTTAGTGACTACATTGTCTTCTTACTTAAACTTACCTTACTTCTCAGTGTCAAAAATGATAAGAAAAATCTGTAAGATGAAAAAGTTTAGCATGTTACCTCCTTCTCTCCTTTCCCCTCCTTTATATGAACTGGAATTTTGGACTTGCTGTGATTATTATTTAACTAATTATTTAACTAATTATTATTTAACTAATTATTTAGTTATTGGTGTTTTCATATTGTATAGCTTGTCTGTCAAGAGCATCCAATATTTTTATTAAATTGTATATACATATTTTAATACATGCTATTTTTTTTATTTTATTTTTTAGAACCGTTTTGGGTGTACAGAAAAATCGTGCAGAAAGTACAAAGAGTTTCCATATATTGCCTCTTCCCCTCTGCACACAATCTCTCCTATTAGTGTCTTGCATTAATGTGGTGCATTTGTTATAATTGAACTAATATTGATACATTATTATTAACTAAATCCCATAGTTTACATTGGGGTCACTCTGTGTTGTACCGTCCTATGCGTTTTGACAAATGCATAATATCCTGTGGCCATCACTGCAGTATCATACAAAACAGTTTTCCTGCCCTAAAAATGCCTTATGTAGGCTGGCATTAATCCAAAAAACACAAAATAACAAATGTTGGAGAGGTTGTAGAGAGACTGGAACATTTATGCACTGCTGGTGGGAGTGTCAAATGGTACAACCACTTTGGAAATTGATTTGGCTCTTCCTTAAAAAACTAGAAATAGAACTACCATACCATCCAGCAATTCCACTCCTTGGAATATATCCTAGAGAAATAAGAGCCTTTACACAAACAGATATATGCACACCCATGTTCATTGCAGTACTGTTTACGATAGCAAAAAGATGGAAGCAACCAAGGTGCCCATCAATGGATGAATGGATAAATAAATTATGGTATATTCACACAATGGAATACTATGCATTAATAAAGAACAATGATGAATCCATGAAACGTTTCATAACATGGAGGAATCTGGAAGGCATTATGCTGAGCAAAATTAGTCAGTTGCAAAAGGACAAATATTGTTTAAGACCACTATTATAAAAACTCTAGAAATAGTTTAAACAGAGAAGAGAATATACTTTGATGGTTATGAGAGGAGGTGGGGAGGGAGGGGGTTTTCACTAATTAGATAGTAGATAAGAACTATTTTAGGTGAAGGGAAAGACAACACACAATATAGGAGAGGTCAGCACAACTGAACTAAACCAAAAGCAAAGAAGTTTCCTGAATAAACTGAACATTTCAAAGGCCAGTGTAGCAGGGGCAGATGTTTGGGGATCATGGTTTCAGGGAAGATACAAGTCAATTGGCATAATAAAATCTATTAAGAAAGCATTCTGCATCCCACTTTGGAGAGTGGCATCTGGGGTCTTAAACTCTGGCAAGTGGCCATCTAAGATGCATCAAATGGTCTCAACCAACCTGGAGCAAAGCAGAATGAGGAACAACAAAGACACAAGGTAATTATAAGCCCAAAGAGACAGTAAGGGCCACATAAAGTAGAGTACACTAGCCTGAGACCAGGAAAACTAGATGGTGCCTGGCCACAACCGATGACTGTCCTGAGAGGGAACACGAAAGAGAACCCCTGAGGGAGCAGGAGAGCAGTGGGATGCAGACCCCAAATTCTCGTAAAAAGACCAGACTTAATGGTCTGACTGAGACTAGAAGGACCCCGGAGGTCATGGTCCCCAGACCCTCTGTTAGCTCAAGACAGGAACCATTCTCAAAGCCAACTCTTCAGACAGGAATTGGACTAGACTATGGGATAGACAATCATACTGGTGAAGAATGAGCTTTTTGGATCAAGTAGGCACATAAGACTATGTTGGCATCTCCTGCCCAAAGGGGAGATGAGAGGGTAGAGGGGGCCAGAAGCAGGTCGAATGGACACGAAAAGAGAGAGTGGAGAGAAGGAGTGTGCTGACTCATTAGGGGGAGAGCAATTAGGAGTATATAGCAAGGCGTTTATAAATTTTTGTATGAGAGTCCGACTTGATTTGTAAACTTTAACTTGAAGCACAATAAAAATTTTTTTTAAAAATGCCTTGCATTCTAACTGTGCTTCTCTCCCCCTTTCCCAGAACGCCTAGCCACCACTGTATCTCTTTCCTGTCTCTATAGTTCTGCATATATGCATATTTATATAAATTAGATGTACCTTTGATATTAATGCTCATGTTTCAATGTGCACGCACACTGCCTTTTGTTCTTTACCACAACCCACACATTTTTCAGTTGCCTGTTTTGATCTCTCGCTCAGTTAGCTGGAGTAACTGACAGAGACCCACGCTCATCTTCCCGTCACCTTTGAGCACGAAAGACAAGCATGTGTCTTCTCTCTTCTCATCAGTACTTGGTGAGCCCTTTTTATCTGGAGACTCTGGTGTTCAGGCAAATTCTTATTTTTCTCTAATATTGCTTTGGGTCAATCAGCAACACTCTCTCCTTCCGGAATTCAGTTATACATAAATGTGAGCTCCTGGTGCTGGTCGAAATGGCTTACCTCTTTCTTTTCATTCCATCTTTTATCTTGTCTCTATCATTTCTGCCTTAATTTCAGGAAAAATTCTTGAGTTTCTCTTCTACTTCAGAAATTTTATATTTGCAGTATTGAATCTATTATTGCATACATCACGGTTTTTATTTAAATGTGTTTTTCATCTCTGTATACCACTTTGATTTTAGAAGTCCATAGCTGCTTATTTTGGATTCGTATTTGCAAATGCTTTTAATGCATGATGATAACACAATCAAAATCATTACATTGTTTTCCTACCATTTCTCGAGCTACATCTGTTTCAGAGGGAAATACTTGCATTGAGTCTTCAGAGCAGTTCCTTATACAAGGCTGAAGCATGGGAACCTGCCAGTATTCCAACCATTTTTTCCTTACAAAATAGAAATTCTTTGTGGTTTAACCTATATAAAAAAAAATGCTCTATTTTTTCTAGGAGTTTTGAATTCTCTTTTCAGAAGCAAGTGTTAGATGCTCAGAATTGGCTTATAGTTGAGTCAAAGTTAAGGTGGGTTTGTGAGATATTTGTGTCCTTGTTACTAATTCTTCAGGTTCAGGTAAATAGGGAGAATAAACGTTATTTCTAAGATAAATATAAATTGTCAGTTGAGCAGTCATGAATGCAAGGCAGTGGAGCTTTGTCCTTATCATTTTTATATGTGATTGCTGATGTTGATCACACCAGTAGAAACTTTCTCATGTCCTTAGTACAGGTTAGTTGCCATTTCTTCTTTCCATATTCACAGAAGACAAAACCAATGGTTAGTGTGTTTTTGCTGCTACATACAGGTGTCATATTTGACAAATGAAAATATAAAATACCCGGTTAAATTTGGATAAACAACAATTTTTTAGTATAAGTATGTCTCATACAATATTTGGGATATACTTAAACTTTGAAAAGTATTCATTGTTTATCTGAAATTCAGATTTATCTGGGCATTTTTTATTTTACCTGGAAACTCTACTGCTTGGCCCATGCACAACCTCCAATTCTTCCTAACACCACAAGGCAGTCAGTACAAATCAGATAGAGTCAGCATGGCAGTTGATGTCCATTTGGTATCCTATAATGAAGCCTCAAATGACCACTGGTGGGGTCCCAGTCCTGCCCTACACGCTATGCTTGTCTCCACCCTTGCTTCTGTGAGGTTTGGGATGGTAGCCTAGGTGTACCAGAATCTCCTCCACTCATCCCCAGGAATGGAGGGGTGATGGGGGTCATGCTCTATAACTGTCTTCAGTCTGGGGTTGATCTGACCACCTCTCCTATAAACTCTTCAACTTTTATGGAAAGTCAATATAGCCTCATTCCCTAGTTCTGAATAACCATGATTATTTCAAAGAAGAATATGAAAAATGAGTATTAGATGACTGTGATATAGTCATTTTACTGCCTAACCTGGAAACCCAACACTATTTTCTTCTTTTGCAAGTACCCTTTTTCTTTTCTTTTTTAAAGTCTTTTTTTTTTTTATTGTACTTTAAATGAAGGTTTACAGAACAAACAAGTTTCTCATTAAACAGTTAGTACACGCATAAAAAAAATTTTTTTTTTTTACACTTGTATTGCGACATTGGTTACCAACCCCATGACATGTCAACACTCACCCCTTCCCAACATTGGGTTCCCTATTACCAGCTTTCCTGTCCCCTTCTGCCTTCCAATCCTTGCCCCTGGGCTGGTGTGCCCCTTTAGGTTCATTTTGCTTTATGGGCCTGTCTCATCTTTGGCTGAAGGGTGAATGTCAGGAGTAAATTCATTACTGAGCTAAAAGTGTGTCCAGGGGACCATACTCCAGTCTGTCTGACCAGTAAGCCTGTTCATTTTTTGTGAGTTAGAATTTCATCCTACATTTTTCTGCAGCTCTCTTTGGAACCCTCTATTGCTGTCAGAGCAGTCAGTGGTGGTAGCCAGGCACCGCCTAGTTGTGCTGGACTCAGTTTGGTGGAGGTTGTGGTAGTTGTGGTCCATTAGTCCTTTGGACTAATCTTTCCCTTGTGTCTCTAGTTTTCTTCATTCCCCCTTGCTCCAGGCAAGGTGAGACCAGTGGAGTATCTTAGATGGCCACTCACAAGCCTTTAAGACCCCAGATGCTACTCACCAAAGTAGAATGTAGAACATTTTCTTTATAAATTATGTTATGCCAGTTGAGCTAGATGTTTTCTGAGACCATTGTACCCACAGCCCTCAGCCCAGTAATTCGGTCCCTCAGGGAGTTTGGATGTGTCTATGGAGCTTCCATGACTTTGCCTTGGACAAGTTGTGCTGGCTTCCCCAGTATTGTGTACTGTCATACCCTTCACCAAAATTACCACTTATCTATTGTCTAGTTAGAGTTTTTCTATCCCACCCCTCCCCTCCCTCGTAACCATCAAAGATTATTTCTTTTTGTGTATAAACCTTTTCATTAGTTTTTACAGTAGTGGTCTCATACAATATTTGTCCTTTTGTGATTGACCTATTTCACTCAGCATAATCCCCTCCAGATTCATCCATGTCATGAGACACTTCGCAGATTCATCATTGTTCTTTATAGTTACATAATACTCCATTGTGTGCATACACCATAGTTTGTTTATCCAGTTATCTGTTTGTGGGCATCTAGGTTCTTTCCATCTTTTTGCTATTGTGAACAATGCTGCAATGAACATGGATGTACGTATATCTATTCTTGTGATGACTCTTATTTCTCTAGGATATATTGCCAGGAGTGGGATTGCTGGATCATATGATATTGCTATTTCTAGCTTTCTAAGGAAGCCCCAATAGTTTTCCAAAATGGTTGCACCATTTTGCATTCCCACAAGCAGTGCCCAAGATTTCCATCTCCCTGCAGCCTCTCCAACATTTGTTATTTTTGTTTTTTTGATTTGTGCCAGTAATGCCAGGGTGAGATGATATCTCATTGTGATTTTGATTTGCATTTCTCTAATGACTAGTGATCAGGAGCATTGCCTCCTGTGTCTGTCTGATAGCTACATTAATGTCATCTTTGATGAGGTGTTTGTTCATATCCTTTGCCCATTTTTTAATTGTATTATTTGTATTTTCGTTGTAGGGATGTTGGATTTTCCTGTAGATTTTAGAGATTAGAACTTTGTCGGATTCATAATAGCCAATTTTTTTTTCTCAGTCTGTAGGTTCTCTTTTTGTTCTTTTGGTGAAGTCTTTTGATGAGCATAAGTGTTTAATTTTTAGAAGATCCCAATTATCTAGCTTATCTTCTGAAGTTGTGTGTTGTTAGTTATGGTCTGTATCCTGTTAATGCTGTGTATTAGGGCCTCTAGTGTTGATATTTTTTCTTCCACAGCCTTTATAGTTTTTGGCTTTATATTTAGGTCTTTGATCCATTTTGAATTAGTTTTTGTATATGGTATGAGGTACGGGTCCTGTTTCATTTTTTCACAGATGGACATCCAGTTTTGCCAGCACCATTTGTTAAAAAAATTGTCTTTTCCCCCATTTGATGGATTTTGGGCCCTTGTCAAAGATCAGGTGACCACAGGTGGTTGGATTTACATCTGGGTTCTCAATTCTGTTCCATTGGTCAATATATCTGCCCTTGTACCAGTACCATGCTGTTTTGACTACTGTAGCTGTATAGTAGGTTCTAAGATCAGGTGGTGTGAGTCCTCCTACTTTATTCTTCTTCTTCAGTAGTGCTTTACTTATCCGGGGCTACTTCTCTTTCCATATAAAGTTAATGCTTAGTTTTTCCATCTCTTTAAAGAATGTTGCTGGTATTTGGATCAGGATTGCATTGTATTTGTAAATTGCTTTGGGTAGAACTGTCATTTTCACAATGTTGAGTCTACCTATCTCTGAGCATGGCATGTTTTTCCATTTATGTAGATCTCTTTTGGTTTCTTGCAGTAGTGTTTTGTAGTTTTCTTTGTATAGGCCTTTTACATCCCTGGTTAGATTTATTCCTAAGTTTTGTTTTTTTTTAGATACTATTATAAATGGTGTTGTTTTCCTGACTGCCTTTTCGTCATTCTCTTTATTGCTGTATAGGAATCTGACTGATTTTTGTTGTTTATCTTATATCCTACAGCTCTGCTGAATCTTTCTGTTAATTCTAGTAGTTTTCTCGTGGAGTCTTTTAGTTTTTCCATGTATAGTATCATATCATCCGCAAATAGGGACAGTTTAACTTCTTCATTACCAGTTTGCATGCCCTTTATTTCTTTTTCTTGCCTTATTGCTCTAGGTTGGACTTCCAGAACAATGTTAAATAAGAGTGGTGATAAAGGGCATCCTTGTTTTGTTTCTGTTCTCAAGGGAAATGTTTCCACCCTCTGTCCATTAAGAATGATGTTGGCTGTTGGGTTTGTTTTGTATAGATGCTCTTTACAACATTGAGGAATTTCCCTTCCATACGTATTTTATTGAGAGGTTTTATCAGGAATGACTATGGGACTTTGTCAAACGCCTTTTCTGCATCTATTGAGATGATTCTTTTATTTTATTTTTGTGGTGGATTTTCTTGGTTGACTTTTTAACATTGAACCATTCTTGCATACCTGGTATGAATCCCACTTGGTCATAGTGTATTATTGAATTCTATTGGCTAGAATTTTGTTGAAAATTTTTATATCTTATATTCATGAGAGATATTGGTCTGTAATTTTCTTTTTTGGGGGTGTCTTTGCCTGGTTTTAGAATCAGGGTTTTTCTTGCTTCATATAATGAATTTGGAAGTATCACCTCCTTTTCTACATTCTGAAATAGTTTGAGTAGTACTGGTGTAAACTCTTCTCTGAATGTTTGGTAGAATTCTCCAGTGAAACCATTCAGGCCAGGGTTTTTTTGTTGTTGATGTCGAGAGTTTTTTTTTGTTTTTTTTTTTTATTACTTTTTCAAACTCTTCTCTTGTTATGGATCTGTTCAGGTTTCAACATCAGTTTGTGTTAGTTTGGGTAGGTAGTGTGTTTCTAGAAATTTGCCAATTTCCTCTAGGTTGTCAAATTTTGTGGAGTGTAGCTCTGTTATGATCTTTTTTATTTCAGTTGGGTCTGTTGTAATGTTCCCCATTTCATTTCTTATCTGGGTTATTTGTGTCATCTCCTGTTTTTTCTCTTGTCAGTTTGGCCAAAGTTTTGTCTATTTTGTTGATGCTTTCAAAGAACTAACTCTTGGTTTTGTTGACTCTTTCTATTGTTCTTCTATTCTCTGTTTCATTTATTTCTGCTCTCATTTTTATTATTTCATTTCTTCTGGTGGCTCTGGGCCTCTTTTGCTGTTCTCTTCCTATTTGAGTTGTGTAGCTAATGTTTTGATTTTGTCCCTTTCTTCTTTTTGATGTGCGTCCACTGCTGTAAATTGACCTCTGAGGACTGCCTTTGCTGTTTCCCAAAGGTTTCAGTATGATGTGTTTTCATTGTCATTTGATTCTAGGAATTTTTTTATTCTGTCTCTGATTTCTATTACACAGTGGTTTTGAAGTAGGGTGTTATTCAGTTTCCTTGCATTTGATTTTTTTCCTTGCTCTGCCGGTTGTTAATTTCTACTTTAATGGCATTGTAACCAGAGAAGATACTTTTATATTTCCAATGTTTTGGATTTTATTGACAGTTGCTTTGTGGCCGAAAAGGTATTCTGTTCTGGAGAATGTTTCATGTGTGTTGGAAAGGAATGTGTACTTTGAAGCTATTGGGTAGAGTATCCTATTTATGTCTACGAGGTCAAGTTGGCTGATTACGGCCTTTTAATCTTCTGTATCTTTGTTGAGTTTCTTTCTAGATGCTTTGGCTATTATCGACAGTGGTGTGTTGAAGCCTCCTACTATTATTGTGGAACTGTCAGTTTCTCTTTTCAGTGCTGTTAGTTTTATGTCTTTTGGAGCCCTGCCATTGGGTGTGTATATATTTATTATGGTTATGTCTTCATAATGGATTGTTGCTTTAATCATTATATAACACCCTTCTTTGTCTTTTGTGGTAGGTTTTATTTTAAAGTCTATTTTAGCTCAGATTAGTATTGCCACTTCTGCTATTTTTTTGGTAGCCCTTTGCTTGATATACTTTTTTCCATCCTTTGATTTTTAATAAATTTATACCTTTGTTTCTAAGGTGTCTTGTAGACAGCATGTTGATGGATCCTGTTCTTTTTGTTTCCGTTTTGTCACTGTCTCTTCATGGGTGCACTTAGGCCATTTACATTCAGCGTAAGTATTGATAGGTGTGTATTTATTGCTGTCATTTTGTAGTGCTTTCTTTTGTGGTGTTGACATTTTCTTTGTTCTTCTTACTCCCCTGTGCTGAAATCCTTTTGTTTGTGTGTTTTGTTTTGTTTTTTTGCTTTTGTTTTTTATAGATTTGGCTTTTACTGATACTTTATGTTTTTCTTCTTTATTTTGATGAGAGGTTTGTTAACTTGCTTTGTGGTTACCTTGAAATTTACCCTTAACTTCCTAAGTTTGAACCGGCCTGTTATTACTCAGCATTGCCTTGACTTCCTCTCCATTTGAAAGTTCTGTACCTATACTGTTTATTCCCTCTTTTACTGTTCTGACTTTGTTGCCATTTACAGATTATCCTCTCTACTTTCTGTTGTAGATCTTTTAGTTTTGATTTATCCTTAAGAGTTCATTACCTAGGTTGGTATCTGGCTGATGTGGTCTTATGTCCTAGATTCAGGCTGTTTGATGTTGTTTGTTCTCTAAAAGAGATGAAGATCAAAGACTATAGCTTTCAGAATGGATTACACCTCAACATAAAGAAAACAAAAATCCTCACAACTGGACCAATAAGCAGCATCATGATAAATGGAGAAAAGATTGAAGTTGTCAAAGATTTCATTTTACTTGGATCCACAATCAATAGCCACGGAAGCAGCAGTCAAAAAATCAAAGGGCATATTACTTTGGGCAAAGATGACATGACTCTTAAAGGACTAAGGTGCACCTGACCCAAGTTGCCTTCCCACACTCCCTGGCCACAATTCTTGTAGGCTGAAGGGTCCAACATGGGGAATCTGTGCCTCGTTAGCTGACAGGGAGCCTCCACCCTGTATCCCTCCTCGCTCTCTGTTCTCTGTCAGTTTCGTGTTCCATGCAGAGCTTGGCTGAGTTCTTCACCCCTTCATTTGACACTTAGGGTTTCAGGATTGACATTTGTCTCTGTATTACTTAGTTTTTCAGGTCTTTGCTGTGGAGCGATGGTGTGGTGTTTCTGTCTATAGCTCCATGTTAGCTCTACTCCTCAACATAATTTTCTTGATCTGAAACAAAATATAGTCTTGCCCATGATCACATGGCAATAATCCTGAAAGTTCATCATGATATTTATCCACAGGATGGTCAATACTTTATAAATGAATTGTACTTCTGGTTGTTATAGGACAGAGATTTTAGAAATGGTGATTCTGAAAGGAAGGAATCCTGGTGGTGCAAAAGTTACACATTTGGCTACCAACTAAAAAATTGATGTTTGGAACTCACCCAGAGTCTCCACAAGAGAAAGGTCTGGTGGTCTGCTCCCCTAAAGATTGCAGCCTAGAAACGCTATGGAGCAGTTCTACTCTGTCACATGGGGTTGCTATGTGTTGGAATAGACTCAATGGCACCTAACAACAACAATCTTGAAAGAAATTGCCTCTTGCACCCTACTTTGAGTGTAAGGCAAAGTGCAGACACTGAAATTTGCTAAGTGAATATCGTGAAATAGGGCCCAACCCAGTGCAGAGGAGCACAAATGAAACTTTGGAAATGTCAGCTTCAGATAGTTTCTTATTTCAATACACACTGTCATTACACTTCAAATGACAACCCAGTGAGAATGAAAATCAAATAATTTAGGCAGTACTCAAAAATGATCAGACATAGCCCCCTTCCTTTTCTTCCTTTGTGTCTCTTCCTCCCTGTGGATGACATATGACAGAAGAACATTTTGTAGCATTAAATCAGATATCATCCTCATTATAATAGTAATACATGCCTTATTCTTGCTTATATCATACAAATTAAGAGGAAGAATTCTTTCAGAAAATTCAACTAGTTTCCCAAATTTTATGACTATTTTCTTTCAAGAGCTATTCTGAAGTATAAAGCTATCAGTGATAGAATAATATTCATAAACCTACTAAGAAAACCACTTAATACAATTATTATTCAAATTTACCCACCAACCACTAATGCCAAAGATGAAGACACTGAAAATTTTTACCAACTTAAACATGCAATCAAGATGTGATGATAATTACTGGTGTTTCAAATGCAAAAGTTGGAAAAAAAAAGAGAAAGATCAATAGTTGGAAAATATGGTCTTGGTGATAGAAATGATGCATGATAGAATTTTGTAAGACTTTTTAACAACCCATTCAATGGAAATGCCTTTTGTCAACAACATAAATGGTGACTCGACAAGTGAACCTCGCTAGATGGAATATGCAGGAGTCAAATTGACTACGTTTGTTAAAAAGATGATGGAGAAGCTCAATATCATGAGTCAGAACAAGGCCAGGGGCCAACCAAAGAATAGACTATGAATTACTCATACGCAAGTTCAAGTTGGAAGAAAATTAAAATAAGTTCATGAATGGCAAAGTATGACCTTGAGTGTATCCTACCCCAACTTAGATACCATCTCAAAAACAAGTTTGACACATTGAACACTAATGACCGAAGACCGTTTGAGTTGTGGGGTGGCATCAAGGACATTATACATAAAGAAAGAAAAAGGTCATTAAAAAGGCCTAAAAGAAAAAAAAAAAAAAAGACCAAAATGGATGTCAGAAGAGACTCTAAGCTTGCTCTTGAACACAGAGTAGCTAAAGTGAAAGGAAGAAATGATGAAATAAAAGAACTGAACAGAAGATTTCAAAGGGCAGCTCGAGAAGACAAAGTAAAATACTATACAAAGAAATACGCAAAGACCTTGAGTTAGAAAACCATAAGGTAAGAACGCACTTGACATTTCTCAAGCTGAAAGAACTGAAGAAAAAATTCAAGCTGCGAGTTGCAATACTGAAGGATTCTATGGGCAAAATATTGAATGGCACAGGAAGCATCGAAAGAAGATGGAAGGAATAGACAGAGTCACTGTACGAAAAAGAACAGGTCAATGTTCAACCATTTCAGGAGGTAGCATGTGATTAGGAACTGATGGTACTGAAGGAAGAAGTCTAAACTGCACTGAAGGCACTGGCGAAAAACAAGGCTCCAGGAATTGATAGAATACCAACTGAGACGTCCCAACAAAAGTATGCAAAGCTGGAAGAGCTCACTTGTCTATGCCAAGAAATTTGGAAGACGGCTACCTGAACAACCCACTGGAAGAGATCCAAATTCATGGCCATTCCAAAGAACAGTGGTCCAATGGATTTCTGAAATTATTGAATGATATCATTAATATCACATGCAAGTAAAATTATGATGAGGATAATTCAAAAATGATTGCAACAGTACATTGACAGAGAACTGCCAGAAATTCAAGCCATATTCAGAAGAGGACATGGAATGAGAGATATCATTGCTAATGTCAGATGGATCTTGGCTGAAAGCAGAAAATACCAGAAAGATGTTTACCTGTATTTAATTGACTATACAAAGGCATTCGACAAGTAAATCATAACAAATTATAGATAGCATTGTGAAGAATGGGAATTTCAGAACACTTAACTGTGCTCCTGTGTAAACTGTGCATAGACCAAGAGGCTGTTGTTTGAACAGAACAAAGGGAAACTGCATGATTTAAAATCAGGAAAGTTGTGTGTCAGGGTTGTATCTTTTCACCATACTTATTCAATCTGTATGCTGAGCAAGTAATCCAAGAAGCTGGATTATATGAAGAACAAGGCATCAGGATTGGAGAAAGACTCATTAACAACTTTTGATATGCAGATGACACAACTTTGCTTGCTGAAAGTAAAGAGAACTTGAGGCACATACTGATGAAGATCAAAGACAAGCTTTCAGAATGGATTACACCTCAACATAAAGAAAACAAAAATCCTCACGACTGGACCAATAAGCAGCATCATGATAAACAGAGAAAAGATTGAAGCTGTCAAAGATTTCATTTTACTTGGATTTACAATCAACGCCCATGGAGGCAGCAGTCAAGAAATCAAAGGGCATATTACTTTGGGCAAAGATGACATGGCACTGAAAGGACTAAGGTGCACCTGACCCAAGCCATGGTATTTTCAATCACCTCATATGCATGCAAAAGCTGAACAATGAATAAGGAAGACCAAAGAAGAATTGATGCCTTTGATTTGTGGTGTTGGAGAAGAATATTGAATATACCACGGACTGCCGGAAGAATGAACAAATCTGTCTTGGAAGAACACCCAGAATGCCCACTAGAAGTGAGGATGACATGATTTCGTCTCACATACTTTGGACATGTTATGAGGAGGGACCAATCCCTGGAGAAGGACATCATGCTTAGAAAAGGAGAGGATCAGAGAAACCGAGGAAGACTCGACAAGATGGCTACAACTATGGGCTCAAATATAGCAACAATTGTGAGAATGATGAAGGACAGGCCAGTGTTTCATTCTGTTGTATATAGGGTTGCTATGAGTCTGAACTGACTCGAGGGTGCCTAACAACAAGAAGTTAGAAATATTAGATCTTGGCCTGAGTATTAAGATTTGTGTTTTCATTTATAATTTTCAGTTGATAGTAAGGCCACCTGGCCAAACCTCTTATGAGACTTTGAATAAATATGAAATTTCAAATTTGATTTATTTCTTATTACAAAAGTGTGCTGTTAATAACTTCATACTGTTCCTGCAGTAGGAAGGTTACTTTTCTGGTATAGAAAACAGCTTTTTTGTTGTTGTTGTCTTTAAATTTATTTATAATACATATTCAAAGTGGAAATCAAATAATATGAAATGGTGTAAAGAAGGTATGGAAAAGAAATCACCTGTTATTCCTATACTGCAAGAAAAACAGTACTGTTACACTGATATACCCCTCTGGACTTTCATCAGTTCACAGATACAAACACAAATGTCAACATATATATGCATGAAAAAGTACAATCATAATAACAGCTAACTTTATTTTAGATGTAGTGCACTTAAGCACTTTAATTCCTTTTTAATTATAAAAGCCATCCTATAGATACTCTTATTGTTCCCAGTTTAGAGATGAAGAAACCGAGGTTAAAATTAGTCAAATAACCTGCTCAATTTATGAGCTTACGGTGGAAGCCATGGTGAAGCATATGGCGAAGCCAGAATTTTCAAGTCCGGAGCCCACGATACTCTATATGCTGTTTAATGACTGGCATTTTTCACCTAACAACATATCATGGGTACCACTACATAGTATTCAATTATACAGGTATACAATACTTTACATAAACAATCTCCTCATGATGAATTCTGTTTTGGTTTTTTCCTCATTTTTTTGCTACTACAACAATGCTCTGAAGAAGACCCTTGTATATATCGCTGCCAATTTTTCTGATTACTTATTTACAATAGATTTCTAAAAGTAGAATCTGGGAGTTCACTTTAAATTTTGATACAAAAAAAGCTAACCAAACCCATTGCCATCAAGCCAATTCCAACTCATGGCAGCCCTACAGGACAAAGTAGCACTGCCCTAGGTAGTTTCCAAGGATTGATTGGTGGATTCGAACTGCTGATCTTTTGGTTAGCTACCAAGCTCTTAACAACTGCACCAACCGGGGCTCAGTGCACTTTCTGAAAATGTAATCAATTCACTCTCCCACAAACAGTGCATGAGAATAACTTTTTCCATACTTTCTCCACTTAGAAAGATCATGCTTAAAACCTCACATTCCAGGACATTTTGAAGGCAAAAGATATCTTCCCATAGCTAGTCATCACTGTAACTTCTCTAAATCTCAACTATTTTAGGCTGTGAAACTCTGTCTCTGGACTAAAGCCTTTGTAGGGTCAACTTGCTCCACCTTGGCCAGCAGGCGGTGCTCACACACAGATTAGAATGATCCCTGTGGTCAGATTGACTCTAGTGCACCAGGTATCAGTCACAAACCCCGTGGACAACACATCCCGACACATGAAGACAGCCTGCTTGCTGGAATTTCATGCAATGGCTTACCCAAAAATCCCTGAAATTCAGGTTCATTGTTTTTCTTTTCATACCAGTGTTGTGGGCATGTGAGCAACACCCAAATATTCCTCTGACCATGAGTTCCATGCTCCTTGGCAATAGCACTATTTAAACTTCTAGGACCCATTCAGGTTGAGTTTCCAAGCCTCTGATCTTAAATATGGAACAGCCAACCTTAATCCCCCACCTCCTTATCAGAACTCCTTGTCTATAAGGAGTGACAGATACCAAACACCACCTAACGCTCTCCACCCACCCTGATATTTCTCTTCTCTTTGACCATCAAATATTTCTTATTTAAAATATGACTAAAATATTTGTCAGTGCAAGCCTGAGGCAAGTAACATTTTCTCAATGTTTTTCTTTCTACTAGAGCTAAGTTTATCTTTTATGACTTCATATATAAAACTATCATACTACTGTGTGCTTAATATTGCAAAATTTCTGATTTCTCTACAGTTTGGTTGCTAACACCTTGAAAAGCAAATTTCTGATTGGAAAATGTGACTACAAAAACCCCAAAATATCTGGACATCCAAAATATTGCAAAAAAATATTTGAAAAAAAAGTACAACAAATACAATTCCGAAAAGGTGATGTCCCTAAGAGAGAAAGTTCTTATATTAAAAATAATAAAACTTTAACAGAAAAAAATGGGCAAGGAACATGAACAGAATTCACAGAAGCACAAATAACTATGAACGTATTTTAAGAAAATATTTAATGTTATTAGTTATCGAAGAAATACAAATTTGAATGGCCTTTGTTCAGATTAGCGAAGAGTAATTCAGTGTTAGCAATGATGATTAGGACATGATGAAGATCAAAGTAGCACTTCACACATGGTTAGTAGAAATATATACCCATTCTGGAAAGAAATTTACAATGTAAGCAAGAACATTCCAAACCCAGTGCCGTCAAGTCGATTCCGACTCACAGTGACCCCATAGCACAGAGTAGAGCTGCCCCATAGAGTTTCCAAGGAGCACCTGGTGGATTCAAACTGCTGACCCTTTGGTTAGCAGCCGTAGCACTTAACCACTACACCACCAGGATTTCCAAGCAAGAACATTAGACATTCTTATATCCTTTGACCAGTAATATTCATCTGGAAATTACTGGAAACTTAGTCAAAGAATAGATATGAAAAGTTCATACTAACATTATTTATACCAACAAAAATTTATACACAGCCAAATATTCAATAAGGCAATATAATAGCATTTTTAATTTTAATATGCATATGCCAGAAAAAAGCCTCTGGGTGGTACAAAGGGCTAATGCACTCAGCTGCTAACCGAAAGGTTGGGAGTTCAAGTCCACCTAGAGGTACCTCAGAAGAAAGGCCTGGTGATCTAGTTCCAAAGATCAGTCATTGAAAACTCACACTCATACTCTGACACACACGGGGTCCCATGAGTCAGAATCTACTTAAAGGCAACTAGTAACTGGTAATGCAGGAAAAAGAGAGGAACAAAATATATAACCTTTTTGATGTTTGTTTTCTCAGACTATGGGGAAATAATTTGTTTCTAATTTTTATATTTTTGTTTTTCACACTTATATAAGAGGTTGTGTCACTTTTAAATGAGCCCTGGTGGCAAAATGGTTAATCTTTCATCTAGTGATTTGCTCCCGTAAAGATTTACTGCTTAGGAAACTCTATGGGACAGTTCTACGTTGTCATTTAGGGTTGTTATGAGTCAGCACTGAACAACAGTATCACTTTTATAATTAAAAAAAAAGAAAAAAGTTTTTAATCAACTTGATTAAGATATAATTTCTGTGCAACAAAATGTACCCAATTTAAGTGCAGAATTTGGTGAGCTTTGACAAATAGTGACCTCATGTAACCCACGTGTAATCTCGACAGCAATCAAGATATAGAATATATGCGCTCAAACCTCTCCACTCCCACCCCTGTGTCTTTCAAAGAATTGGTTCATTTTTCTTCTAAGTTTCCAAATTTATTGGCATAAAGTTATTCATAACAGTCCCTTGCTTTCTTTTTCATGCTTTTAGGATCCGAAGTGTTATCCTTTTGTCCACTTCTGATATTGGTAATTTACATCGCCTCTCTTTTTTCTTATCTTTCTAGTCAAAGACTTATCAATGTTATTGACATTTTAATGAACAAGCTTTGATGTCATTGCTTTTTCTCTTTTGTTTACCTATTTAATTGATTTCTGCTGTCTTTTTATTTTTTTTCTTGTTACTTCCTACTTAATTTGTTCTTTTTCTATCATCTTAAGGTCTTATTATTGATTTCATACCTTTTATCTTTTCTACTATAAGCATTTAAAGATATATATTGCCTCTAAGCACTGTTCCAGCTGCAGTCCACAAATTTTGATTATGTCATGTTGCCGTTATCATTCAGTTCAAATGTATTCTAATTTCCTTTGATTTCTTCTTTGGCCCACATGTTATTTAGAAGTACGTTGCTTAATTTCCAAATAGTTGGGGATTTTCTAGATATTTTATTGTTTATAGCTATCTAATTTTTTGTGATCAGAGAGCACACTCTTGTAAGACTTCTGTCTTTTAAACTTTACTGACACTTACATAATGGCTCAGCATACGCTCTATGCTGATGAAGACTTAAACACTTGAAAAGAATGTGTATTCTACAGTTTTGGGCATAGTGTTCTACACACGTAAATTAGGTCACATTACTTGATAGTGTTAACAATTATTATTTATTTATAAGACAGAGCTACTGGTCATGTATATATACATACCTTGAAGTCAGAGAGAAACTGGTATTCCTCTGTATTGGTCACTGATGAACACTTCCAAGTCAGTGGGAAATAATAACAAAGACAAATACTTAGTGAGAAAGTCTTAGAAACTTTAGAGAAACATTCCTTTCTACTTAAAATAGTCAATGGGCTGATAAAGTTTTTACTAGTACTTCTGAGTGTACCCAGTTTCTGTCTGTGAATACTTACTTCCTATGGCAACATAATAGAGAAAGGAATGAAAGAAGAAAGGAAAAACAGACTAACAACAACAACAAAAAAGACTTTTACAAGAAGACAGCATGAACACTTGCAATAATTAAACAGAGTTAAAGTTGTTTGGGATTCAGATGAGGAGGTGATTCAGAGAGCTGATCTCATATAAACTACATCAGCTAATCTTATGAAAGGTATAAAACTTTAGCTGAGGAGTGATGGATGAGTAGAAGAAAGGGTCTTCTAGACAGAACTGAACAGAAAGAGAAGACAGAAAAGCCTAGAACTGAAGAAATGCAGTCATTCCTATTTCTAAAACTTATTACAAGAATCATCAACTCTAACTTGTCTGTCATCTGCATACGGATACATTGTTGAACATGAAAACTATCTAATGCCCACGGTCTTTGAGGTTGGATAAGGAATTTATCTTGAATCTCTGCTATTCCTCCAACTAGAAAAAAACATGAACAAGTCATTTAACTTCACTAAGCCTCAATTTCTTCACCTATAAAATGGGTGTATTAGTATTTACTTTCTAGGGCTGTACTGATAATTTAACGTGATGATATCTTAATGTCTAGGGTAGCACCTGACAAAAATAAGGAAACCAGATGGGTTATTTCTTCAATGAGTCACTTCGATAGTCAGCCATGAAACCCCAGACTAAAGCCAATTAGGGTTATATTAGAATCCATTTTCCATAGGAATTTCTAGCCCTCTATTTCCATCTCTAGTCACCTGATTTCCATTTTGATTCAACCTCATAATGATTTGAAAATCTGATGGCAAGTTATATGATTTCTCTGAGCCTCAGTCTCTTCCTCTGACAACTTAGGTCACTAGTCATCCTCTACAGCCATATCCAGCTCTCACCATTAGGATGCTAGGGAAGGTGCTAGTTTTATAAGATTGCATGCTATTTAGACTATGCCTGGAGCACTGTGTTCAGGTTTGGATACCTCTCTACCAGAAGGATATTAATAAGCAGGAATGCGTGTAGAATACCATTGGCAGAATAGGGAGGGTTGGTAGCCAGAGGATATGAAGGATGGTAGAGCAAACGTGTAAGGATTAACCTGGGAAAGGAGAGACGGAGTGGATAGACTGGAGTCAAAAATATGCCCACCTGTCATATTCCCTGGGTGATGAAAATGATTAACGTGCTCAGTGGCTAAAAGAAAGGTTGGAGGCTTGAGTCTACCAAGAGGCACCTCGGAAGAAAAGCCTGGCAATCTACTTTTAAAAAAAATCTGCCATTGAAAGCCCTGTGAAGCAAAGTTCTACCCAGACACACATGGGTCACCATGATTAGGAGTCGACTCTGTGGCAACTGCTTTTGGTTTTGTGCTTATGTTGAACGAGTGAACACATTAGTTGCTCCAGAAGGTGATTTTAGAATCAGGCGGATAATATTACTGGGTGGAGTAGCAGATTGCTATGATGTACATTCTTCCATATATGTATGAAACATGCTGCTTTTTAGATGGTATGAAGCAATCCCCAAACTGCTCTCATTTTCTTGATTCTCATCAGACCCTTGAGCTCCCCACGACTGGAAGGGTTCAAGTAGAGGTCCGATTACCATCTGATAATGATGTTGTGCTGAAGATTCCTGCAATGGGTAACGACTTTGTCTAGCGGACCTCTAAAAATCCCTTCTAGCTCTGCAATTCTGCAATTTTGTGGAACTCTTACAAGAATTCAGGAAATAACTTGAAAACTTACACCATAAGTTAGCATCACATGCAAATTTCACAGCATCTAAAACCAAAGTAGCCTAAGAATATCCATCATTTCACCACAAATTTAAACACCAGAATAAAAGAAGAATCAAATGTACTTTTTTTGTGTCGTATCTGTAAGTGAAAAAGTTTTTCATTTCCATAAGCTCTGCCTTCCACCACCCTCTCCTGCCCCAGAAACATAAAAAGGTAAAACAGCTTGAAGAAAGAGATATCCTTTTGCCCTGCAAACTGAATTAACCAGCTCCCACATGTCCAGGTTTGGAAAGAAAATAGGCTATGATTATAGGAAACCAGACCACAAATAAGAACTTTAAAATACGAGGAACCATCAAAAAAAAAAAAGAGAGAGAGAGAGAGAGTTGCATTGAGTGATTCCGATTCCTGGCAACTCCATGTGTGAGAGCAGACCTGTGCTCCATGGAGTGTTCCAGGCTGTGACCTTTCAGAAGCAGATTGTAAGGCCTTTCTTCCGAGACGCCTCTAGGTCAGCTCGAACAGCCGACCTTTCAGTTAGCAGTGCGGTGCTTAGCAGGTTGCACCATCCAGGGGCCCCGTCACTGTATTGATTACTCTGTAACCTGACACATATTTGTTAGCATCAAGTGTACCAATCGAATCACACCCAGACTTGTCACTGTGAAGATCCACTGGTACCAAATTTTCTCAATTCTCTTTTGAAATACTATATTAGCACAACTCCAAGTACTAAATAGTAATTTATTATATCATGTTGTATTCATCAAAGACCTTTATAAGGGATGGTCAGTGCTTCTGATTGGTACAAGGGAGCCACATTAAATTGACATAATTTCTCCTGAAGAGGATACTTACCTATTGCAGATGCATGATGGCCCCAGTTCTTCATCCCTCCCTCTGTCAAGTAACCTTAGAGTTCACCCTATAAACAAGGAGCACTTCTCCATCCATGTGACTTGCTTTAACCTTGAAGAATGAGGTGGAAGTGATAGTGGGTTAGTTCTGAGTCTAGGCCTTATGGGGCCTTGCAAATGTCAGCTTGCTCTCTCTGGGCCGCTGTCATCACCAGGAGAACAGATGATGAGAGTCATATAGAGTACAGCTAAGTTGCCCATCATCTCAGCCATGGCCAGCCTAGATGCGTGAGCTCAGGTGAGCTCAAACAAGATCAGCAGATTAACTCACAAAATAAGCACTTATGGTTGAGTGATAACACAGCTTTTGGTTGTTTGTTATTATGACAATAAATAACTGATACAGTTACCTCATGAGCTTTCTTGCAGATGATGTATCATATCCATTATACTTTTGAATACATTGGAAACAGTACCCAAACTGCTTTTATTTTCTTGCATATCATCAGACCCTTGGGTATCTAAGCTTACAAAGAGACCCCTTCTGCATGTCTACTCACGACCATCGTTAAAAATAGCTAAGTGTGTGTCCACAAAGTACGAAACAGAAATGGCTACCTCCAAATGCTGTCATTCTTATTTTTAGAGTCTCAAAAATCAATAGCTAAGTGAAATCTATATATCCAATAGACCTGGACATGTGTATACATGTATACGTATATGTGTGTGTGTGTGTTACATGTAAACATTCTTTTTAAATGCCCTTGAAATATTTTTCAAAGGATCACACACTAGTCTACCAAAAAAAAAAAAAAATTATAAGGGATTCAAGAAATAAAAATATACAGGCTACTTTCTTGTATTTCCTTATATTTACTCCAGAATTTATAAAAAAGATCAAACCAACAGCATTGAAATACTTAAAAAAAAAAAAACTCTCCTGAAATATTTTTATGCCAAATTCTAGTTAACTAGAAATAACAGTACACTTCGTAAACATAATAAGGAGTTTTAATCTGACACCTGAAGCCATGTCATAGCTAACAATGAAATACCAAGTTTCTCACATTAATATCAGAAACATACAAAATGTATGATGGCATAATCATGATTTATCGATATTCTTGAAGTGAGAGTTTATGTAATAAAATAAGCAAAACCCATTGCCATCAAGTCGATTCCAACTCATAGTGACCATATAGGACAGAGTAGAACTGCCCCATAGGGTTTCCAAGGAGCAGCTGGTGGACTCGAACAGTCAATCTTTTTGTTAGCTGCTGAGCTCTTAACCACTGTACCACCAAATCAAAAAAAAAAAAAAAAACCGTTGCCTTCGAGTCGATTCTCATAGCGACCCTGAAGGACAGAGTAGAACTGACCCATATAGTTTCCAAGGAGCGCCTGGTGGATTTGAACTGCCAACCTTTCTGTTAACAGCTGTAGTTCTTAACCACCACGCCACCAAGGTTTCCCACTGTACCACCAGGACTCCAAAAATAAGCAAAAGAATAAAGATCAATATTTAGAAAGAAACGTTTGTAATTATTTGAAATAATAAAAATTTCAGTGTAGAATACTCAAGAATATCGATAAAAATTATTAAAATTTACAAACAGTTAAGATAGTTGGCTAAAACACAAATAGACAAAAATCTATTTTAAATCAGACTCCAGCACAGCATTTCAATGTCTATCACTAAGAATTAACTGAAAAATCTGGGAAAAATTTGCCTGTCCCCATCAAGTACTTTGATATTAAAAATAGCCTTCACTATTGCAACTCCAGGCTTGGATTTTTTCTTCAGTTCTTTCAGCTTGAGAAATGCCGAGCGTGTTCTTCCCTTTTGGTTTTGTATCTCCAGCTTTTTGCACATGTCATTATAATACTTTACTTTGTCTTTTCGAGCTACCCTTTGAAATCTTCTGTTCAGCTCTTTTACTTCATCATTTCTTCCTTTTGCTTCAGCTGCTTGACATTCAAGAACAAGTTTTAGAGTCTCTTCTGACATCCATTTTGATCTTTTCTTTCTGTCCTCTCTTTTTAATGACCTCTTGCTTACTTCATGTCTGATGCTCTTGATATCATTCCAAAACTCATCTGGTCTTCAATCATTAGGGTTCAACCCAATCAAATGTATTCTTGAGATGATCTCTAAATTCAGGTGGAATATATTTAAGGTTGTACTTTGGCTCTTGTGGACTTGTTCTAATTTCCTTCAGTTTCAACTTGAACTTGCATATGAGCAATTGATGATCGGTGACACAGTCAGCCCCTGGCCTTGTTCTGACTGATGATATTGAGATTTTCCATCATCTCTTTTCACAGATATAGTTAATGTGATTCCTGTGTATTCCATCTGGCGAGGTCTATGTGTATAGTCACTGTTTATGTTGGTAAAAAAAAATAAAGGTATTTGCAATGAAGAAGTCATTGTTTTTGGAAAATTCTATCATCTCTGGCGTCATTTCTATCACGAAGGCCATATTTTCTAACTTTTTGGAATACTTTTTCTTTGTTTCCAACTTTCACATTCTAATCACTGGTAATTTTTAATGCATCCTGATTGTATGTTCGATCAATTTCAGACTGCAGAAGCTTGTAAAAATCTTCAATTTCTTCATCTTTGGCCTAAGTGGTTGATGTGTAAAGTTGAATAATCACCGGATTAACCGGTGTTCCTTGTAGGTGTATGGATATTATCCTATCACTAATAGCGTTGTGCTTCAGGATAGATCTGGAAGTGTTCCTTTTGACGATGAATGCAAAGCCATTCATATTCAAGTTGTCATTCCCAGCATAGTAGACCATATGATTGTCTGATTCAAAGTGGCAAATACCAGTCTGTTTCAGCTCCCTAATGCCTAGGATATTGATGTTTATGCATTCCATTTCATTTTTGACAATTTCCAATTCTCCTAGATTCATACTTTGCACATTCCACGTTCCATGTAAAAGTACCTGGCAGTTATAAATCCTTTACTATATACCAGACACTGTTCTAAATGTTTTGTTTGTATTATACAATTTTTTTCTCACAAGGCCCTATGATATAGGTATTATAAGTTTCATTTTACATATCAGAAACCCAGCTCATAGAAATGTTAGGCAATTTACCCAAGTTTCCACGGAAAGTTTGCCTGGTAGAACCAGGAAGTAATATTTTTTGATGTGTGGAAATAATTATATAAGGTTTGACGTCACGTTTTTCCCCTCTATTGTGTTCAATTGTAATTAAACTTGAAACATTTCACTTAATATATATGACATAATCTCATTTTTATAAAAAACTTTTTTATTTAGCTATTTTCATGTCCTTATATTGCCGTGAATTGAATTAGCCTCCCAAAATATGTGCTGAAATCCTAACTCCTGTACCTGTAAATGTGAACCTATTTGACAATAGAGTTTTTCTTTTGTTATATTAATGAGGCCATACCACTGTAGGGTGGGTCCTAAACCTAATCACTTCTGAGTTATAAAAAGAACAGAAAAGACACAAAAACATTCACAGAGGGAAGACAGATTCCAAAAAATGCCAAGGAATGTCAAGGAACACTGGCAGACACTAGAAATTGGGACAGAGCCTCACAGAAGGAATCAACATGGTGAAGATCCTAATTAGGACTTTAAGCCTCCAGTACTGTGAGAAAATAAAATTCAGTTCTTTAAAGCCACTCACTGGTGATATTTCTGTTACAGTAGCCCTAAGTAACTAAAACATATTTGTACATAGTAAAATGTCAGGAATGCTGTTCTCCTAACATTAGAGAAGGTCACTTCTGAGAGTTAAAATTCAGGGTGGTACTTTGCTCTGTGCTCTGTAATTACCTATATTATTTGAATTTATATAATTAGTATTGTATGTATGATGTTATAAGATTAATAAAATATTTTTATAAGTTTATCTTTGAATTAGAATATATATATATACATAGTAACAAATTTTTCTTGCATCAATACCATGAAATTTAAAGCAGCTATTTAAATTATTGGAAATTCTGGTGGTTAAGAGCTATGGCTGCTAACCAAAAGGTCAGCAGTTCGAATCCACCAGGCACTCCTTGGAAACCCTATGGGGCAGTTCTACTCTACCCTTTAGGGTCACTATGAGTCAGATTCTACTGGACGGGAACGGATCGTCAATGGGTTTATTTAAATTATTATTGTTGATTTAGATTCACTGATGGATAAACCTGTTTTTGTCAAAACAATCAATGTGTCATACAACATGGATAATGCATTCTAATTACATAAAATTAAATATGAAATGAATGTGTGGGTATGTGTGTCTATGTGCCTGTGTGTGTAGAACCAGAATAGCAGACCGATAGAGAAGTATGTTTTCCACTGTAGTAAATGGTTATCAGGATATTGGAATTTTAGATGATTTATACTATATTCTTTATTGTTTTTAGTGCTGATTGAATTATTAACTGTAAGTGCATGTTATTAATTTAATTAAAATATTAATATACATTGGGAAATAGTATAAAGGATACATTTTTATTTGTCCCTCAGAGAGGTGCCCTGATTTCTCTCCTGTTGCTGTGAGGCAAAAGTGTGGGAGTTTGGGTTTTTTCCACTGTTTTTTTCCTTTGCTGATGATTGACTAAACCCTCACTCTTGATTACCCACTTTGGGATTTAAGACAGCAGGAGCCTCTTGGTGTTAGTCGTTTTTCCTGAGAGGGGAACAAACATTCCAGGGCAAGCTGTATGACAAGAAAGGAACTGATTATGTTTTGACCTGTTGACAATGCTAAATTAGATGAATTTGGCCAGCTTTGGTGAGACTCCTCTAGGAGGCTATTCTGCTTAGGGAAAACCTTGTTCACCAATCTTTTCTAGACTTAGGTCCTTACTACTCAAAATGTGGATTGTGGAACAGCAACTTGCTAAAGGGACTTGCTAAAGATGCAGATTCTGGACCCCACCACCTTACTTTACCTCACCCCACCTCACCTCACTTCACCTTGCCTCACCTCACCTTACCCTTACCAGTTAACATTGAGTTGATTCCAGCTCATGGCGGCCCCAGGTGTGTCTGAGTAGAACTGTACTCCATAGGGTTTTCAGTGGCTGATTTTTGGATCACCAGGCTTTTCTGTCAATTCCTGGGGCCTTGTTTTTTGCCAATGCCTTCAGTGCAACTTGGATTTACTTTTCCTTCAGTACCATCTTTCTTGATCATATGCTACCGCCTTTGGCAGCTATATGATGATGTAATCTCTTCCATAACGAGATCTGAAATAATGTAATCACATCTGATGGGATCTATTATAAGCCACCAATCAGTTGGAAGGGAGTTTCCTTGGGTGCAGGACTGGCATCCAATATATTTGAACTTTCTGGCAAAATTCATTGGTTTTTGCTTGCTCTGAATCCTGCAGCTGGCTCCTATTTATCTGACTTCCAGCTCTTGGGACTTGGGCTACCAGCTTACCTACCGATCTTGGGCTCATCAGCTTTCACGGCTTGTGAGCCAGAGTCCTGCTATCTGACCTGCTGATCTTAGGTTCACCAAGCCCTGCAGCTGCTTGAGACAGGAGAAGCCTCCAGCCTGACCCATGGACTTTGGACTTTCCAGCCTGTACAACCATGTGACCTACTTCCTTGATATAAATCACTTTCTATATATATTTATGCATTTCACTGGTTTTGCTTCTCTAGAGAACCCAGCCTAAGACATATGGTGCTGAGCAGTTGTAGAGAAAATTGTAAGGATGAGTTTTCTAAATTGGGTCTCAAGTCTGGATAGTCTTAAAGATGTTGATGACTTTGCTTCCAGTAATAAAGACGGCACTGCTAATCCATGGCGTGAGGTGGCAATAAAAATACGCAAAATATCACCACCAATAGATCAGGTATTGGTGAGGGGCAAGGCTCTGAGCGATCCCATGTTTGATACCTTTCTACTATTTTGTCAGAATGAGAAGTATAAGGAAGATGGTTGGTTGGTCCTTTCGCTAGACAAACTGGTGAAGGAAACAAATGAGCTTGGGCTTCAGAGTCACAGCTCAAGCGCTACATAAATGACCTCAAATTTTTCACTTGTGCCTTGAAAGAAAGCCTTATTTCTTGCAGTAATAGGGCTAATATTGCCAAAAACCAAATGCAGAGTCTTATCGTTAAGAGTGGTTGAATTACAATGCCAATTGAATTCCCAACCTTGAGTGGTGTATAAAGTCAAAGTGAGGACACTGATTGGGATGAAATGGGATCCCAAAACTTGGAATTGGGACATATGGGCAGATAATCTTGAAGCTGAGGATACTAAGCCCCTAAATTCTATTGAATCATGCCAACCAACGGAACCAACACTCTCAGTCCCATCTGAAGAAATTATGCCATCTTTGTCTGCTAAGCCGCCCTCCCCAGTAAATCCTCAGCCCCTCTACCCCCATCTGATGAGATTAACCCAGCTGTGTCTGAAAAGCTTTTGTCTGAGTCATTGCCTGGGGCATCGCCTGAGGCTGATGCCTTACAAGATGTTGCTGCATGTTCACAGAACACATCCCCACCACCGATTTTGGCTTCTAGACCTATAACTATACTTAAGTCCCAGCGAACCCCAAAAGGTAAAGTACAAAGCATGACGTGGGAAGAGGTAGGCTACATTCCAAAAGAACTGCTTGAGTTTTCTAATACGTATAAACAGGAACCTGGGGAATATGTGTGGGAATGGCTATTAAGGGTATGAGATAATAGTGCAAGGAACATAAAATTGGATCAGTGTGAGTTTATTGATATAGGCCCATTAAGCAGATTCTTCATTCAACGTTTCAGTTTTGAGAGGTTAGGAAAGGATTTAATAGTTAATTTGGTTTGCTGAAGCATAGATTATGTGGTGGTCCACACTAAGTCAAGACCTGCATTGGTATACTATAAAAGAAGGAACTCAAAGGTTTAGGGAAATTGGTGTGTTAGAGTAGATTTAGACCCATAGACTCACACATGGAGTGCCCAGAGGACACACCTTTTACCACAATAGTGAGGAACAAATTTGTAAAGGGAGGCACAGCATACTTGAAGACTGCTGTGATTGCTATTTTAAGTAAGTCAGATTTGACGGCGGAAACAGCCTTAACGGAATTAAGGAACCTAATTACATTTTTTTTTTTTTTTTAACTACAATGTGGTTGATTGGAGCCTGTGGTGGTAGGGACCAAGTGGTGACCCTCGATCAGAAAAGACATGGTGGGCATGGTTACTGTGATGGACAGCACAGTCAAAGCAGTTATCAGAATAGTCTGGCTCAAATGGATTTATGACATTGGCTACTAGGTCATGACGTCCCTAGCAGTGAAATAGATCAGAAATTTCCTAAATATTTACTTGATCTATACAAGCAGAAGAATTCTGTTGTTGTTGTTGTTAGGTCCCATCAAGTCAGTTCCAACTCATAGCGACCCTATGCACAACAGAACGAAACACTGCCCGGTCCTGCACCATCCTTACAATTGTTGTCTTGCTTGAGCTCATTGTTGCAACCACTGTGTCAATCCACCTCATTGAGGGTCTTCCTCTTTTCCAATGACCCTGTACTCTGCCATGCATGGTGTCCTTCTCCAGGGACTGATCCCTCCTCACAACATGTCCAAAGTATGTAAGACTCAGTCTTGCCATCCTTGCTTCTAAGGAGCATTCTGGCCGCACTTCCTCCAAGACAGGTTTGTTTGTTCTTTTGGCAGTCCATGGTATATTCAATATTCTTCACCAACACCACAATTCAAAGGCATCAACTCTTCTTCGGTCTTCCTTATTCATTGTCCAGCTTTCACATGCATATGATGTGATTGAAAATACCATGGCTTGGGTCAGGCGCACCGTAGTCTTCAGGGTGACATCTTTGCTCTCCAACACTATGAAGAGGTCCTTTGCAACAGATTTACCCAAAGCAATGCATCTTTTGGTTTCTTGACTGCTGCTTCCATGGGTGTTGATTGTGGATCCAAGTAGAATGAAATCCTTGACAAATTCAATCTTTTCTCCGTTTATCATCATGTTGCTCGTTGGTCCAGTTGTGAGGATTTTTGTTTTCTTTATGTTGAGGTGCAATTCATACTGAAGGTTGTGGTCTTTGATCTTCATTAGTAAGTGCTTCAAGTCCTCTTCACTTTCAGCAAGCAAGGTTGTGTCATCTGCATAACGCAGGTTGTTAATGAGTCTTCCTCCAATCCTGATGCCCTATTCTTCTTCATATAGTTCAGCTTCTCAGATTATTTGTTCAGCATACAGATTAAATAGGTGTGGTGAAAGAATACAACCCTGATGCACACATTTCCTGACTTTAAACCAATCAGTATCCCCTTATTCTGTCCGAACAACTGCCTCTTGATCTATGTAAAGGTTCCTCATGAGCACAATTAAGTGTTCTGGAATTCCCATTCTTCACAGTGTTATCCATAGTTTGTTACGATCCACACAGTCGAATGCCTTTGCATAGTCAGTAAAACACAGGTAAACATCCTTCTGGTATTCTCTGCTTTCAGCCAGGATCCATTTGACATCAACAATGATATTCCTGGTTCCACGTCCTCTTCTGAATCCAGCCTGAATTTCTGGCAGTTTCCTGTCGATATACTGCTGCAGCCGTTTTTGAATGATCTTCAGCAAAATTTTGCTTGCGTGTGATATTAATGATATTGTTCTATAATTTCCACATTCAGTTGGATCACCTTTCTTGGGAATAGGCATAAATACGAATCTCTTCCAGTCAGTTGGCCAGGAAGCTGTCTTCCATATTTCTTGGCATAAGCGAGTGAGTATCTCCAGCGCTGCATCTGTTTTTTGAAACACCTCAATTGATGTTCCATCAATTCCTGGAGCCTTGTTTTTCGCCAGTGCCTTCAGAGCAGCTTGGACTTCTTCCTTCAGTACCATCAGTTCCTGATCATACGCCACCTCCTGAAACGGTTGAATATCATCTAATTCTTTTTGGTATAATGACTCTGCATATTCCTTCCATCTTCTTTTGATGCTTCCTGCATCGTTTAATATTTTCCCCATGGAATCTTTCACTATTGCAACTCAAGGCTTGAATTTTTTCTTCAGTTCTTTCAGCTTGAGAAATGCCAAGCGTGTTCTTCCCTTTTGGGTTTCCATCTCCAGCTCTTTGCGCATGTCATTATAATACTTTACTTTGTCTTCTCGAGAGGCCCTTTGAAATCTGCTGTTCAGTTCTTTTACTTCATGAATTCTTCCTTTTGCTTTAGCTGCTCGACACTCAAGAGCAAGTTTCCGAGTCTTCTCTGACATCCATCTTTGTCTTTTCTTTCTTTCTTGTCTTTTCAGTGACCTCTTGCTTTCTTCACGAGTGATGTCCTTGATGTCACTCCACAACTCATCTGGTCTTTGGTCACTAGTGTTCAATGTGTCCAATCTATTCTTGAGTTGGTCTCTAAATTCAGGTGGGATATAATCAAGGTCATATTTTGGCTCTCATGGACTTGCTCTGATTTTCTTCAGTTTCAGCTTGAACTTGCATATGAGCATTGATGGTCTGTTCCAGAGTTGGCCCCTGGCCTTGTTCTGACTGATGATATTGAGCTTTTCCATTGTCTCTTTAAACAGATGTAGTCAATTTGATTTCTGTGTGTTCCATCTGGAGAGGTCCATGTGTATAGTCGCCGTTTATGTTGGTGAAAGAAGGTATTTGCAATGAAGAAGTTGTTGGTCTTACAAAATTCTATCATTCAATCTCTGGCATTGTTCCTATCACCAAGGCCATATTTTTCAACTACTGATCCTTCTTTGTTTCCAACTTTTGCATTCCAATCACCAGTAATTATCAAGGCGTCTTGATTGCAGGTTCGATCAATTTCAGACTGTAGCAGCTGATAAAAATCTTCAATTTCTTTATCTTTGGCCTTAGTGGTTGGTGCATAAATTTGAATAATAGTCATATTAACTGGTCTTCCTTGTAGATGTATGGATATCATCCTATCACTGACAGCGTTGTACTTCAGGATAGATCTTGAAATGTTCTTTTTGACGATGAATGCAACACCATTCCTCTTTGAGTTGTCATTCCCAGCATAGTAGACTATATGATTGTCTAATTCAAAATGGCCAATACCAGTCCATTTCAGCTCACTAATGCCTAGGATATCGATGTTTATGCATTCCATTTCATTTTTGATGCTTTCAAATTTTGCTAGATTCATACTTCGTACATTCCGGGTTCTGATTATTAATGGATGTTTGCAGCTGTTTCTTCTCATTTTGAGTCATGCCACATCAGCAAATGAAGGTCCCGAAAGCTTTACTCCATCCATGTCATTAAGGTCATCTCTACTTTGAGGAGGCAGCTCTTCCCCAGTCATCTTTTGAGTGCCTTCCAAGCTGGGGGGCTCATCTTCCAGCACTATATCAGACAATGTTCTGGTGCTATTCATAAGGTTTTCACTGGCTAATGCTTTTCAGAAGTAGACTGCCAGGTCCTTCTTCCTAGTCTGTCTTAGTCTGGAAGCTCAGCTGAAACCTGTCCCCCAGGGGTGACCCTGCTGGTATCTGAATACTGGTGGCATACCTTCCAGCGTCACAGCAACACGCAAGCAAGCCCCCACAGTACGATAAACTGACAGACACGTGGGAGAGAAGAATTCTAGGTAAAGGTAACAGTGGTCTAACTTGAATTGCCAGAATAGAGAGTCATGGCCCCTTGATCAAATCCCAGACTCGAGCCAATTTACAGACCCACAACCCCTTGAATGAAGGGGAGGCTGGGGCCCCTTAAGGAAGGACCCCACTACATTTGCCAAAATTTTATGCTGTTAATCTTTATTCCAGCCTTCCCCAGTGGGGTCTATGGCCTTTTAAAAGAGTGGCTCTTCACTGGGGAAAAGGAAATAATCATGCTTTTCGGGGATTACTGGATACTAACTCTGAACTGACACTACTTCCAAGAGGCCCAAAACATCACTGTGGACCACCAATCAGAGTGGGGGGGTATAGAGGTCACGTTATTAATGGAGCCTTAGCTGAGGTTCAGCTAACTCTGGGTCTAGCAGATCCTCAAATTCATTCTGTAGTGATTTCTCCAGTTCTAGAATGCATAATTGGAATAAATATACTCAGCAACTGGCAGAACCCCCACGTTGGATCCCTGACAAGTGGAGTAAAGGCTATTATGACAAGAAAAGCCAATTGGAAGCCATTAGAACTGTCTCTACTTAGGAAAACAGTAAACCAAAAGCAATACCTCATTCTATCAAGGACTTGAAGGATGCAGGTATGGTGAATTCGCCCAGATCTCCATTCAACTCATCTATTTGGTCTGTGCAAAAAACAAATGGATCTTGGAAAATCCAAAACTTAACTAGATGATAACTTCAATTGCAGCTGCTGTTCCAGATGTGGTTTCATAGCTTGAGCAAATTAACACGTTTCTTGGTGCCCAGTATGCAGCTCTTGATCTGGCTAATGCCTTTTTCTCCGTACCTGTTTCGAAGGACCACCAGAAGCAGTTTGCCTTCAGCTGGCAAGCCTAGCAATACACCTTCACAGCTCAACCTCAGAGATATAGCAACCCTCCAGCCCTATGTCATAATTCAGTCTAGGGGGGCTAAAGGCATCACAATGGTACATTACATTGATGACATTATGCTGATTGGACCTAGTAAGAAAGAAGTGTCAGTAACTCTGAACTTCTTGGTAAAATATTTGCTTGCAAGAGGGTGGAAAATTAAGCTGATAAAAATTCAGGAACCTCCCACCTCAAAGAAATTTCTAGGGGTCCAGTGGTGTGGGGTATGTTCTTTGTAAAGTGAAGGATAAATTATTGCATCTGGCCCCTCCCACAATTAAAAAGGAAGCACAATGCCTGATGGGCTTCTTTGTATTTTGGAGGCAACATATCCCTCATTTGGGTGTGTTACTCTGGCCTATTTATCAAGTGGCTCGAAAAGCTGCTAGTTTTGAGTGAGGCCCAGACCAAGAGAAGGCTCTGCAACAGGTTCTGGCTGCTGTGCAAGCCATTCTGCCACTTGGGCCATCTGATCCGGCTGATCCAATGGTGCTTGAAGTGTCAGTGACATAGAGAGATGCTGTTTGCAGACCATTAGGATTTTGGAGCAAAGTGCTGCCATCCTCTGCAGATAACTTCTCTCCTTTTGAGAAACAGCTTTTGGCTTGTTATTGGGCCTTAGTAGAGACTGAAGGTTTAACCATGGGACACCATGTGGCCTGAGCTGCCCATCATGCCCTAGGTGTTGTCTGGCCCACAGAGTCATAAAGTTGGATGTACACAGCAGCACTCCATCATTAAACAGAAGTGGTATATATGAGATTGGGCTGCGCAGGACCTGAAGGCACAAGCAATTTGCATGAGAAAGTGGCCCAAATGCCCATGGTCTCCACTGTTGTCCCATTCTCTGTCCTCTCCCCGTCTGCACCTATGGCCTCATGGGGAGTTCCTTATGATCAGTCGACAGAGGAAGAGAAAACTCATGCCTGGTTTAAAGATGGCTGTGCACAATATGCAGATACCACTTGAAAGTGGACAGCAGCAGCACTACAGCACCTTTCTGGGACCTCCCTGAAGGAGAGTGGTGAAAGGAAATCCTCCCAATGGGCAGAACTTTGAGCAGTGCACCTGGTTGTTCACTCTACTTGGAATGATAAATGACCAGATGTGCAATTATATACTGATTCATGGACTTTGGCCAGTGGTTTGGCTGGATGGTCAGGGACTTGGAAGAAACATGATTGGAAAATTGGTGACACGGAGGTATGGGGAAGAGGTATGTGGCTAGACCTCTCTGAATGGGCCAAAGAAGTGAGGATATTTGCATCTCATGTCACTGCTCACCAAAGGGTAATCATGGCAGAGGACAATTTTTAACAATCAAGTGGATACGATGACCTGTTCTGTGAAGATCAGCCTCCTCTTTCCCCAGTCACTCCCATCATTGCCCAATGGGATCATGAAGAAAGTGGCCACACTAGCAGGAATGTAGGTTTTGCATAGGCTCAGCAACATGGACTTCTACTCACCAAGGCCGACCTGGCTACAGCCACTGGTGAATGCCCAGTCTTCCAGCAGCACAGACCAACATTGAGTCCCTCATATGGCACCATTCCTTGAGGTGATGAGCCAGCAACCTGGTGGCAGGTTGATTACTTGGACCACTTCCATCATGGAAAGGCAGCATTTTATTCTTATTGGAATAGACACTCTGGGTATGGATTTCCCTTCCCTGCATGCAATGTTACTGCCAAGACTATCATCTGTGGACTTACAGAATGCCTTATCCACCACCGTGCTATCTGACACAGCATTGCCTCAAATCAAGAGACTGACTTCACAGGAAATGAACAGGCATGAAGGGAGTTACTGTATTGGCTGGTGTGATTAATTTTGATTAGCAACAGGAAATTGAACTGATATCACATAACGAAGGTAAAGAAGAGTATGTCTGGAATGCAGGTGGTCCCTTAGAATGTCTCTTAGTATTACCACTCCCTGTGATTAAAGTCAACAGAAAACTACAGCAATTCTGACATGATCACTAATGGCCCAGACCCTTCAGGAATGAAGGTTTGGGTCACCCCACCAGGCAATGAACCACGACCAGCTGGGGTGCTTGCTGAGGGTAAAGGGAATAAGGTATGGGAGGTGAAAGAAGGTAGTTCTAAATACCAGCTCCGACCATGTGACCGGTTGTAAAAATGAGGACTATAATTGTTAGGAGTATTTATTTCTTCCTCGTATGTGTGCATCACATATTTTTGTTTTCATCATGTATAAAGCATAAGAAGTAAACAGCACTAGTCCATTTTCGGTTGTACACATGCTAGTTGTATCATGTCAGGTGCAAGTCAGGTGCAAGTATGAAAGTATAATTGTTTTTATTTAGAGATGTGTACAGGTGCCACGTTGGCAAGGGTGGACTATGATAGTTAAGGTTGTGTTTCAACTTGGCTGGACCATAATTCTCAGTAGTTTGCAGTTATAATGTAGTCTGGTATTTATGTAATGATGCAATCATCTCCATAATGAGATCTGATATAACATAAACACCTCCATAATGAGATCTGTTATGAACAGCTAATCAATTGAAAGGGAGTGTCCTTTGTGATGTGGCCTGCATCCAATATATGCGGACTTTCTGGCAAAATTTATTGGCTTTTGCTCACTCTGGATCCTGCGGCTAGCTCCTGTTCATCTGACCTCCTGTTCCTGGGGCTTGAACCAGCAGCTTACCTGCCAACTTTGGGATTCATCAGCCTCCACAGCCTGTGGCCAGAAGCCTGCTGTCTGACCTGCCAATCTTGGGTTCACCAGCCCCTGCAGCTACGAGAGTCAGGGGAAGCCTCAAGCCTGACCCATGAACTTGGAACTTTCCAACTTTTATAACTACGTGAGCCATTTTGGTGATATAAATCTCTATGTAAACTTATACCCTTCTCTAATTTTGCTTCTCTAGAGAACCCAGCCTAAGACACCATCTCTTCCCCTTCTTCATATTTTAAGTAACTAAGGGATGCTAAGAATCAGAGATGTTCACAGATTCCGTCATTCATTCAACAATAACTAATTGGGTGGTGCTTGTTTGGGTACTGTGCTTGGCTTTGGAAATGCAAAGAGGAAGGCAATCAAGTTTCTGACCTCAAGGAACAAAAAGCCTAGTATGAGAGATACACATAAACATTGTAATCCATTATTTTAAGTGCAAGCAAAGTGAGATGTGGAAGATATGAGGTCACGGCAGATGCCAAAACCAGGACAGGTTTTGGGGGTGGGGAGGATGGAACTGCAAAGACTTCCTGAAACAGTAGGGCCTGAAGTCGTTCTTTTTGTTTTTTTGTATTTTAGAAGAAGGTTTACAGAGTAAATTATTTTCTCATTCAACAATTAATGCACATATTGTTTTGTGACACTGGTTGTCACTGCCATGACATGTCTACACTTTCCCCTTCTTGACTTTCCCCTGGTTCCCTGTTACAAGCTTTCCTTTCCCCTCCTGCCTTCTTGTCCTTGCCCCTGGGCTGGTGTGCCCATTTAGTCTTGTTTTATTTTATGGGCCCATCTAACCTTTGGCTGAAGGGTGAACCTCAGGAGTGACTTCAGTACTAAGTTAAAAGGGAGTCCGGGGGCCATACTCTCAGGGTTTCTTCAGTCTCTATCAGGCCAATAAGTGATCTTTTTTCTGAGTTAGAATTTTGTTCTACACTTTTCTCCAGCCCTGTCCAGGAACTTCTATTGTGGGCCCTGTCAGAACAGTTGGTGGTGGTAGCTAGTCACCATCTAGCTGTGCTGGACTCAGTCTGGTGGAGACTGTGGAACTTGTGGTCCATTAGCCCTCCGGACTAATCTTTCCCTTGTGTCTTTTTCTTCATTCTCTCTTGCTGCAGATGGGGTAAGACCAGAGAAGTAGATGGCTGCTTGCAAGCTTTTAAGACCCCAGATGCTGCTCACCAAAGTAGGATATAGAACATTTTCTTTATAAACTATCTTATGCCATTTGAGCTAGATTTTCCCCGAGACCATGAGACCTGAATTCATTCTTAAAGGATAAGTAGAAGAACATCAAAATGAGGTGGGTGGTGGAAGAGGATCTTTCAGGCAGAGAAACGACATGAGCAAAGGCAGAGAAGTAAAACACAAAAAAAGATCTGTGTGTTCAGAAACTATATATAAACAGTTCAGTGTTGTTCAAGTATAAAATACAAAACATGAAGCTTGAGGGGAGGTAAGGTCTAGATCACAGTGGGACATATATATACACGTTAAAGAGCTTGGGGTTCATTCTCTAGGTACTGGGAAGCCAATGAAAGGTATGAAGCAGTGGAATGACATAGCTGATTTAATATTTTGGAAAGATCATTCCTGGCTTTGTGAAAGGTGAATTTGAAAGTGATAAGACAAAAGCCTGATAAAATAATTAGGAGGGTAGTACAATATTCCCCATCAGAGAGTATCTGTTCTAGTATAGAGATGGTTGTAAGGTAAGAGAGGAGGTGATAACTTCAAGAAATAATTAAGAAGCAAATTGATTGGACTTGCATATTTATTTTATTTGGAAAATAAAACAGGTGGATTCAAGAATGCTTCCAAGTTTTGTTGACTAAGAAGTAGGGTCAACCTAGAGAAAATAAAAGGAAGATAATGATGCCATTATCTGGCATCTGACTGGTTGAGTTTAACTGTAGTGAAGTCAATACCTACACCAAGCTGAAGTCGTTAGGCCCACCAAGGAGTTAGGTAAACAATCTCAGTTTGAGGAGAAAATTCTGGACTACACTGATTTGGGACTCATCAGCATCTAGGAGGGGGTTGTATACATGAGATAAAATGAAAGAGGGAAAAAGCACTGGCTTGGTTTTTGTTGTAAATTGAATTGTGATCCCAAAAAATATGTGTTAAAATCCTAATCCCAGTACCTGTAAATATGACCCTGGTCGGGAAAAGGAGTTTTCTTTTATTACATTAATGAGTTTTAGAGTCATAAAAAGAGCAGGTTAGATACAAACCCACACAGGGGGTAGAGAAAGATAGCTGGAGACAGATGCGTCTACAAGCCCAGGATTGTCAAGAATTGCTGGCAGCTACTAAAAGCTGAAGTAGGCAAGGAAGGACCTCCCACTAGAGCCACACTCAGAATTTGGACTTCCAGCCTCTAGAATGGTGAGAAAATAAATTCCTGTTCTTGAAAGCCACCCACTTGTGGTGTTTCTGTTACAGTAGCCCTGGGTAACTAAGACAATGGGTGTATCAATTGTATGGGGGCAAGCAAAGGGCCCCACACAGGATATAGAGATAAAACACTCAGAGATGTATGAGGAGAGCCAAGAAAGAAGAGATTTGTAGTGAGAGAGTGAACCACTGTGTCCAATCTGATGTTGCTGTTGTCGTTAGGTGTCATCGAGTCAGTTCCGACTCATAGAGACCCTATGCACAACAGAACGAAACACTGCCCGGTCCTGCACCATTCTTACAATCATTGTTATGCTTGAGCCCATTGTTGCAGCCACTGCATCAATCCACCTCGTGGAAGGTCTTCCTTTTTTCCACTGACCCTGTACTTTGCCAAGCATGATGTCCTTCTCCAGGGACTGATCCTTCCTGACAACGCATCCAAAGTACGTAAGATGCAGTCTCACCATCCTTGCTTCTGAGGAGCATTCTGGTTGTACTTCTTCCAAGACAGATTTGTTCATTCTTTTAGCAGCCCATGGTATATTCAATATTCTTCACCAACACCACAATTCAAGGGCGTCAATTCTTCAGTCTTCCTTATTCACCGCCCAGCTTTCAAATGCGTATGATGCAATTGAAAATACCATAGCTTAGGTCAGGTGTACGTTAGTTTTCAGGATGACATCTTGGCTTTTCAACACTTTAAAGAGGTCTTTTGCAGTAGATTTGCGCAATGCAGTGTGTCTATTGATTTCTTGACTGCTGCTTTCATGGGTGTTGATTGTGGATCCAAGTAAAATGAAATCCTTGACCACTTCAGTCTTTACAATGACCTCTTTCTTTCTTCATGTATGATGTCCTTGATGTCATTCCTCAACTCGTCTGGTCTTCAGTCACTAGTGTTCAACGCATCAACTAGATTCAGGTGGGATATTCTCAAGGTCGTATTTTGGCTCTCGTGGACTTGTTTTGATTTTCTTCGGTTTCAGCTTGAACTTGCATGTGAGCAATTGATGGTCTGTTCCACAGTCAGCCCCTGGCCTTGTTCTGACTGGTGATATTGAGCTTTTCCATTGTCTCTTTCCACAGATGTAGTCAATTTGATTCCTGTGTGTCCCATCTGGCGAGGTCCATGTCTACAGTCGTCGCTGGTCATGTTGGTGAAAAAGGGTATTTGCAATTAAGAAGTCATTGGTCTTGCAAAATTCTATCATTCAATCTCTGGCATTGTTTCTATCACCAAGACCATATTTTCCAACTACCGATCTTTCTTCTTTGTTTCCAAGTTTCACATTCCTATCACCAGTAATTACCAGTGCATCATGATCCCATGTTCGATCGATTTCAGACTGCAGCAGCTGATAAAAATCTTCAATTTCTTCATCTTTGGCCTTAGTGGTTGGTGTGTAAATTTGAATTAACTGGTCTTCGTTGTAGGTGCATGAATATTATCCTATCACTGACAGCGTTGTACTTCAGGATAGATCTTGAAATGTTCTTTTTGACGATGAATGCAATGCCATTCCTCTTCAAGTTGTCATTCCCAGAATAGTAGACTATATGATTATCTGATTCAAAATGGCCAATACCAGTCCATTTCAGCTCACTAATGCCTAGGATATCGATGTTTATGTGTTCCATTTCATTTTTGACGCTTTCCAATTTTCCTAGATTAATACTTCGTACGTTCCAGATTTCGATTATTCATGGATGTTTGCAGCTGTTTCTTCTCATTTTAAGTCATGCCACATCAGCAAATGAAGGTCCTGAAAGCTGGATTCCATCCATGTCATTAAGGTCGACTCTACTTTGAGGAGGCAGCTCTTCCCCAGTCATCTTTTGAGTGCCTTCCAAGCTGGGGGGCTCATCTTCCAGCACTATATCAGACAATGTTCTGGTGCTATTCATAAGGTTTTCACTGGTTAATTCTTTTCAGAAGTAGACTGCTGGGTCCTTCTTCCTAGTCTGTCTTAGTCTGGAAGCTCAGATGAAACCTGTCCTCCATGGGTGACCCTGCTGGTATCTAAATACTGGTGGCATAGCTTTCAGAATCACAGCAACACGCAAGCCCCAAGAGTACTGCAAACTGACAGACACATGGGGGTCCAATCTGATAAAAACTGAAAAACACTCACTACATATGGCAACATGTCAGTATGGCAGGGGTGGAACCAAACTTCAGGGAGTTGAGAAGTGTGAAGTGAGGAAGTGGAAAAGCACATGAGGTCAATTATTTCAAGAAGTTTAACTGGTGAGGGATGGAGAGAAAGCAGATTTCAGAGGAGGACCAAGAGTCTTGGAAGTTTGTACAAAATCAGCTTTCAAATCAGCTTTACAGAGTTCAAAAAGTCATGTTGGCAAATTGCCTGCAGCACCCCCGGCCACATTTGCCAGAGCCAAGCTTGACCCTCTGACCTTTGGGCATGATTTAGATAATGGGTCACAGGCCACCTGCTCTCATGCTGCGTCAAACTAGCAAAACAATATGGATGGTGGAGCAACTGTCTAGAGGAGTTGATTAAAACAGATAGGCAAGTCATTCACGCATTTTAAGTTTTCTTCAGTCATCGCTGCTACAGAACTGAATCATTAGACTGATGGTCTTGGTTCTCTCCTAATGCATTTTCCATAAACACAGTTATCCATGAAAATTAGGCAGAGAGGCAACTAAGAGAAAAGACAAAAAAGACAGGCTATATAAAAAGCTTTTTTTATCCATATCCTTTTCTTTGCTATGTTTGTTGGTAACAACTGTGGAGTCGGCCCCCAACTCAAGGCAGCCCCATGCACAATGGGATCAAACTATTGTGATCCATAGGGTTTTCACTGACTGATTTTTAGAAGTAGATCACCAGGCCTTTCTACCTAGTCTGTCTCAGTCTGAAAGCTCCGCTGAAACCTATTCAGCATCATAGCAACAAACAAGCCTTCACTGACAGGTGGGTGGTGGATGTGGATGAGGTGAAATGGCTAGGAATTGAACCCAGGTCTCCTAAATGGAAGGCAAGAATTCTGTCACTGAATCACCAAAGACTCTGTCGTGGATTGAATTGTGTCCCTCAAAAATATGTGTATCAATTTGGCTAGGCCATGATTCCCAGTATTGTGTGATTATCCACCATTTTGTCATCTGGTGTAATTTTCCTGTTGTAAAGCTTATCTCTATGATGCTGATGAGACGGGATTAGCAGCAGTTACATTAATGAGGCAGGACTCAATCTTCAAGGTTGAATTGTGTCTTGAGCCAATCTGTTTTGAGATATAAAAGACAGAAGCAAGCATAGAGATAGGAAGACTTCATACCACCAAGAAACAAGAGCCAAGAGAATAGCACGTCCTTTGGACCCAGGGTCCCTGTGCTGAGAAGCTCCTCATTCAGGGGGAAGAGTGATGACATGGACTTTCCTCCAGAGCCTACAGAGAAAAAAAAGCCTTCCCCTGGAGCTGATGCCCTGAATTTGGACTTCTAGCCTGCTAGACCGTGAGAAAATAAAGTTCTCTTTGTTAAAGCCATCCACTTGTGGTATTTCTGTTATAACAGCACTAGATAACTAAGACAGCCTCATTCTGCTATGTTTACTGTCTGCTTATGCCTTCTGACTAACTTTTCGCCTTACCCTGACACCTCACATTAGTCTTCATTCTCTTCACTGTCCTACTTTGAGAAGGCACATGGATGCTATCACACTGACTGATGTTCAGTGACAAAAGCCATTTTTTGTGCCTAAGTCCAGCTTTTTCTAATCAGTGTTTGTAATAAACACTTGGATCTCTTTCAGTATGGAAGATGGCAGGAAGAAACTTTAAATGTTAGCCTGAAGAAGTCAGTCAGATGTATATATATATATATTTTTTTTTTTAATTGCCAGATTTGAAACATGTTATGGGTCACTGGGACTATATCGATCTTGAAACCCGGACTTTATAGCTCTGCAAAGAAGGCTGGAACTCTGTGAGAAACTAGGTGGGAGTAAATGTCCATCCAGACTCAAGCAAGAATACTCTCCCTTCCCTATTCAGGAGACTAGACAACCTGGGTTGAATTCTGAGGCTCGTTTGTTACAGTCCAGTATATATCCTGCTTGATTGCTCACTGTGGGCTATGACACACACTATCACGAAACACATTGGGAGTGAAAAGCCTGTGCTTGTACTGGAAGTATGGGCAATTTCTCAGGGTCCTTTGCTACTATGTCTAAATTTACTTCTTTTATTTGAGAAATGCATTCTCTAATTTTTCTGCTTAGTTTTGTAGACTTACCTTTCTCACAGGTCAGGAATTAGATGATGGGCCAGTTGACTTCTCATTAACCTACCTTAGATCACTGTAGGGACTTCAGACTGAGCAAATGACGACTTTGAATGGCCATTATGTGTTACCAGGTCAACAAATACAGAAAATTTTACTTATAAAAGCAAGTAAAAGTAGTTTATCGGGATGCCAGATAAACTACAGGTAGTATGTCCAAAGAAAGAAGGGACACACTGAAATTTGTTGATTGTTTTTCCATGGTTGGCTCAGGTCCCTGTGTGTTTACGAAGGAGAAGAAATGTTAGTACCTGTGGTTTTCTTTGCTCTATAGCAGTGGTGTCACCAGGGCTGGTGTCACCCAGTGCAGGAACTCATGGTGTCACCCACCCTGATGGGTGGCACAGCCACTCTGCCCTCTATGGCTCCCAGAAGCCCCTCCTCTCTTCCACTGGCCATGACGGAGACTCTCTTCTCCACCCAATGGCAAGCACCATGCCCGGCCAACCACACTCTGACTGGTAGGTGATGGAGAAGGGGTAGCGGTGGTGATGAGTTACTGCACTGGGTGACACCAACCCTAGTGATGCCACTGCCTTGGTGGCCCCTCCTCTGACAGCACCAGCCTGCTGCCACTGCTTCTGGGGACACTGGGTTCATTTTGGTGTCAGGTGTTGTTGTCCATACCCTTGTACCCTCCTAGTGATGCTACTGCTCTACAGTGGCAAAGAGTAGCAAGGTACCCAGCAGAAACTTCTGGTACAAAGAGCTCTGGCTGTGTATGGCCTCACCATCAACCAAACAGAGACAGAGCCAGTCCTGCCACCACAGGAGGGTGTTCCAGGCAGAGCTTTAATCATGATTACTCCACGCACATCTCCCCCACTTCCGCCCCAAATCCCGGCCATCCTTCAACTGTGGGCAGCCCAGATTGGAGGACTGGATGCAAGGAGTCAGTTCCAACCACAGAGTTGGCAGTAAAAGGATCCTGGCAACCAGTGTCCAGTCCAGGAAAGGAAGCTAGGCCTCTTGCTCGACAATGAATTCAAGTTTGGGTCCAAGAGACACCTTATTTAAGAAAGGCTGGAGGCAGAATATTCAGAAGACAAATAAAGAAAGTAGAATAGAATATAATTCACCACAAAGATTTAACAGAACAAGTGAAATTTTTTCTTCAGTTGCAAAATTGGAACTGTGACCCTATTTTGAAGACCATCTTCCTTGTGTGGCATGCAACCATTTGAGGGCAGCAGGGCTGCTGGAGTGTGGTGGACAGACAGGATAAAGGCCCTCATATGAGTATCCCACCAGAGGAAACAACAATAACAATAGTAAAAACCACTAAAAAAAAAAGGGGGGGGAGGCATGAGAGAGGAAATTTGACTGCAAAGTGGTAAAGCAATAAATGTAGCTTCTTTGAAGATTTTAATTAATAAGGATCACTTTAGTGGAATCTGAGGCAGGGGAGAAAGAGACTGGGATTAGAAGGAGATACAGAAGATGAGGTGAAGAAAGGAGTTGTGATTAGTGAAATTTGAAAAATATGAGAAGAACAAGGGCTTTCTTTGGAAATAACTCGGAAAGGCAGAGATATTACTAAAGATAAAAAAGATACATAGTGAAGAGTGCTTGCTGAATTGAGAAGGCAGGGGAGCAGCAAAGCAGGACGAAAACAAGGAAAGGAAGAAGAAGAGAAATACCAGAAAGTTAGAGGACATGCCTGGAAGATGTGCAAGAGTCGGGAGGGGGCGTACCTGAGGACACCTTTGAAGAGAAAGTCCCTGGTCTGTGATAGTCCAGCTACATGAACATGGTTAGTCAATTAGTGATGGATAATAATTAACTGCAACAGTCTCTTTAAAAAAAAAAAAACTTAAAATACAGAGATTACTGGAAGAAAAAATGTAAATTCAAATTATTGAAAGTGATCAGATAAAGGCAGCAAGGGGAGGAGAAAGAAGTTTGTGGAGTAAGACAATTAATTGAGTTCTGAATATATTCAGTTGAAGGCCTTAATGATGTCCAAATGGTACTGTCCAGTAGGCAACTGGATATATAAACTGAGGCCATCCCTGGAAATAGAGTTTGGAGTTATCAGGATTGAGATGGCAGTTAAAGCTGCAAACTCCCAGAGAGACCATAGTGTTAGACAAGCAAAAAACTATGAGAAACTTCAATATTTAAGGGAAGAGTAGAAAGAGGAATTGAAAAGGAAATTGTGAAGAATTGTTAGAAGAAGTAGAAGAAAAACTAGAAAAAAATTCTGAAATGGAAACCAAGGCAATAGAGTGTTTGTTCTGAAAAAAGGGGGGAATGCTAGAGATGGTACAAGGGACACAGGAGAATAGTTTTTGGATCTTCTGGTTAACAGAAGTGAAGGCTTCTAAACTCACTTGATTTAATAACAGGGAGGTCGTTTTCTGCATAGTGTTATCAAACAATATCATTAACATCACATGCAAGTAAAATTATAATGAGGAAAATTCAAATGCATTTGCAGCAGTACATTGACAGGCAGCTGCAAGAATTCAAACTTGGAAATCTATTTGGCGCTTCCTTAAAAAGCTAGAAATAGATCTACCATACGATCCAGCACTCCCACTCCTTGGAATATATCCTAGAGAAATAAGAGCCTTTACACAAACAGATATATGCACACCCATGTTCATTGCAGCATTGTTTACAGTAGCAAAAAGATGGAAGGAACCAATGTGCCCATCAACAGACAAATGGATAAATAAATTATGGTATATGCACACAATGGAATACTACGCATTGATAAAGAACAGTGAGGGATCTGTGAAACATTTCATAACATGGAGGAATCTGGAAGGCATTATGCTGAGTGAAATTAGTCAGTTGCAAAAGGACAAATATTGTATAACACCACTATTATAAGAACACGAGAAATAGTTTAAACAGAGAAGAAAATATTCTTTGATGGTTACGAGATGGGGGAGGGAGGGAGAGACAGTGGGAGAGGAGTATTCACTAATTAAGTAGTAGATAAGAACTACTTTAGGTGAAGGTAAAGACAACACACAATACAGGAGAGGTCAGCACAACTGGACTAAACCAAAAGTAAAGAAGTTTCCTGAATAAACTGAATGCTTCGAAGGCCAGTGTAGCAGAGGCAGGGGTTTGGGGACCATGGTTTCAGGGGACATCTAAGTCCATTGGCATAATAAAATCTATTAAGAAAACATTCTGCATCCCACTTTGGAGAGTGGTGTCTGGGGTCTTAAACGCTAGCAAGTGGCCCTCTAAGATGCATCAATTGGTCTCAACACACCTGGATCAAAGGTGAATGAAGAACTCCAAGGACACAAGGTAATTACGAGCCCAAGAGATAGAAAGGGCCACATAAACCAGAAACTACATCAGCCTGAGACCAGAAGAAGTAGATGGTGCCCGGCTACAACCGATGACTTCCCTGACAGGGAACACAACAGAGAATCCCTGAGGGAGCAGGAGAGCAGTGGGATGCAGACCCCAAATTCTCATAAGACCAGACTTAAAGGTCTGACGGAGACTAAAAGGACCCCGGTGGTCATGGCCCCCAGACCTTCTGTTGGCCCAGGACAGGAACCATTCCCAAAGCCAAGTCTTCAGACAGGGATTAGACTAGACAATGAGTTGGAGAGGGATGCCGGTGAGGAATGAGCTTCTTGGATCAGGTGGACACTTGAGACTATGTTGGCATCTCCTGCCCGGAGGGGAGACGAGGGTAGAGGCTGTTAGAAGCTGGTGAAATGGACACAAAAAGAGAGAGTGGAGGGAGGAAGCGGGCTGTCTCACTAGGGGGAGAGCAAATGGGAGTATGTAGCAAGGTGTGTATAAGTTTTTGTGTGAGAGACTGACTTGATTCGTAAACTTTCACTTAAACCACAATAAAAATTTAAAAAAAAAAAAGAAATTCAAACTTGATTCAGAAGATGACGTGGAACGAGAGATATCATTGTTGATGTCAGATGGATTATGGCTGAAAGCAGAGAATACCAAAAAGTGTTTGCCTGTGTTTTATTGACTATGCAAAGGCATTCGACTGTGTGGATCATAAGAAATTATGGATAATATTGTGAAGAAAGGGAATTCCAAAACACTTCATAGCGCTCATGAGGAACCTGTACATAGACCAAGAGGCAGTCATTCCAATAGAAAACAGGGATACTTCATGTTTTAAAATCAGGAAAGATGTGTGTCAGGGTTGTATCTTTTCATCACATTTATTTAATCTGTATGTTGAGCAATTATCTGAGAAGCTGGACTATATGAAGAACCTGACATCAAGATTGGAGGAAGACTCTTAACAACCTGCAATATGAGACAGGGTTAGTGTAGGCTATATCTTGTCAATCTTTTTTGTGATATAAAAGAGATTAAATGCAAGTTAGCAAGTAGAGATGTGGGAAGAGATACCAAACTACATGAAGATAGCCCAGCAGCAGAAGCTCAAAAGAGACAAGGACTTTCCTCCAGAGCCGACAGAGATAGAAAGCCTTCCCCTAGCACCAGCTCGCTGAATTCAGACTTCTATTCTCCTAAACTATGACAAAATAAATTTCTATTTATTAAAGCCACCCACTTGTGGTATTTCTGCTGTAGCAATACTAGATAACTAAGACAGGGTTACACCTCAACATAAAGAAAGCAAAAATCCTCACAACAGCACCAATAAGCAACATCATGATAAACGGAGCAAAGATTGAAGTTGTCAAGGAGTTCATTTTACTTAGATCCATCATCAATGCCCATGGAAACAGCAGCCAAGGAATCAAACAATGTATTGCACTGGGTAAATATACTGCAAAACATCTCTTTACAGTGTTAAAAAGCAAAGATATTACTTTGAGGATTTAGGTGCAAGCCATGGTATTTTTTTTTTTAACCCAAGCCATGGTATTTTCAGTCACCTCATGTGTGTGCAAAAGCTGAATAATGAATAAGGAAGACTGAAAAAGAATTGATGCATTTGAATTATATATGTATGTATTGGATATATCATGGACTACCAGAAGAAGAAAAAAATCTGTCTTGGAAACGAGGATCGTAAGAATTCTTCTCGTGTACCTCGGACATGTATCAGGAGGGACCAGTCCCTGGAGAAGGACATCATGCTTGGTAAAGTAGAGAGTCTACGAAAAAGAGGAAGACCCTTGATGAGATGGATTTACAGAGTGGTTGCAACAATGGGTTCAAACATAGCAACAATGGTAAGGATGGCGCCAGACCAGGCAGCGTTTCCTTCTGTTGACTATTAGTGAGAACCAATATGATGACATCTAACAACAACAAACGTTGACTGCATGACCAGCACTAAATATCTGGCAACTTGTGTATGTGGGGAAAGGTGATTGGGAGAAGGAAAGAGAGAGAATAGATATGAGTTGTGGGAGGGTCTTACACTCACTGTTACTGAACAGCTGTTCAGCAGATAGTAAGGCAGTTAATATCCATTAATGCCCAACCTAGGATGGCTGGTTCTGGTCCTGCTTATGATTTTCCCTCAAGTCCATTTATACAGACTGAGCCTGTGGGCATTTTTAAGTTAACGCATGAAGTATGTTTTACCTGTAAATTGTTCATTTAACTGTTTGCCTTGGTCATTGTTCAAATTTAAAGGCTATTTGTGTAAAGATGAAATCCTACAACAAATGGTGAAATATTCAAGAGTTACAAACCTAGTCTCTGTAAGTACAGAACTGCATCACTTCATAATTTTCTATTAAAATGGCCCAAAGAAACCAATAGCCAGGATAGATGCAATGCTATTTTCATTGAAAAGTGGGCTTTTCTTCCATCTTACAACGGAAATTTTTCACTGTTACCTCTCTTCAGATTGCTATAGCAATGATTTCATCCATTGCAAGATGCACTATAAAGATTTAAACACAAATAAAACCTTGGCCTCAAGATATATTTTTATCCTTGTTACGGTAAGGCTATTCAAGTATAGAGTTTAAGTATAGCGTTCTGTATATATAAATACAGCACCATCAGATTAAAAACAAGCAAATACAGAAACAAGCATTTTTACCCATTCAAATAAAGTAAAACTTTACTTTTATGATTTTGAAAATTGGAAAATTTATTAACTGGGATGATTCCAGGTCATATTCTTCTCAAAATATTACTGAAACTAATGTCTAGGTTCACCCTGGTTTCCACAAAAGAAAAAGGTTCATATATGTTCTTGCCAGGCTAGGATTTAGACTAATTTTCTGAAAATTGCTTATTTTCAGGTCTTTGATGGGAAAATAGAGATTTTTCTCTCTTATGAACACAACGGTTGCTCTACTATTCAAAGAATTGCTGTGATATGTGTCCACGAAGTAACCCTTTTAAGACAAACAAATGTGTGGAGAAGACTTCTGCGTCTGTTCCCGCTCAGCAACACTGCCATCTGTGTCATACATGCTGTAAGGGTGAGTGGGGATTTATGGCCATTATAATAGACCACTCCTAAAAGTCCACCATACATTCCCTAGATAGCTCTTACCATGAAACACCTAAAAGTCACCTAGTTTTACTCGTTCCACAGACAGTCCTTACTATGGACCACCTCTAAAAGTCAACCAGAAAACACTGTCATGCCTTACTCGTTCATTCAGTTTGACCGTTATTATATTGGAGGCCCTGTGTTAGAAATGTGATATAGAAAAAAGAAAATCATCCTTATTGAAGAATTACAAGACCTAGAGTATTTTACCTTTTGTTTTCATCCTCATCATCATCATTCTCAACACCATTCTCGATACAATGGATATGTACATCAGAAACATGGACGTAGTGATACAGTAGCATCATGGAGAAAAACATAAGTAGGCTGTCAACTCAGTCTTTAAAAATTGATATAAGAGTATTAAAGATATAAAGGGTACAAGTGAGTTATGCAGGGAGAGAAGAACATACCAGGCAGAAGGGAGAGCAAGTACCAGGACAAGGAGGCATGAGGAAGCAAATGGCATCAGAGACCAGCAAGTTTGGTCTGATTAGAGGAATGATGCCTGGCGAGAGACAATGATGTAATGAAATGCTGAAAGGAAATATTTCATACAGGGGTCCCGTATGTATACTGGAGCCCTGGTAACACAGTGGTTAAGGTCTCGACTGCTGTCTTGGATTGAATTATGCCCCCCCCAAAAAATGTGTGTATCAACTTGGTTAGGCCATGATTCCCAGTATTGTACTGTTGTCCTCCATTTTGTGATTGTAATTTTATATTAAGAGGATTAGAGTGGGATTTTAACACTACCCTTACTCAGGTCACCTCCCTGATCCAATGTAAAGGGAGTTTCCCTGGGGAATGGCCTGCACCTCTTTATCTCTGAAGAGATAAAAACGAAAGGGAAGCAAGCAGAGTTGGTGACCTCCTACCACCGAGGAAGCAGCACCGGGAGCAGAGCGCTTCCTTTGGACCTGGGGTCCCTGTGCCTGAGAAGCTCCTCGACCAGCGGAAGATTGATGACAAGGAATCTTCCTCCAGAGCTGACAGAGAGAGAAAGCCTTCCCCCAGAGCTGACACCCTGAATTTGGACTTGTAACCTACTAGACTGTGAGAGAATAAATTTTTCTTTGTTAAAACCATCCACTTGTGGCATTTCTGTTATAGCAGCAGTAGATAACTAAGACAGCTGCTAACCAAAAAGTCACCAGTTTGAATCCACCAGCCACTCCTTGGAAGCCCTATGGGGCAGTTCTACCCTGTTCTATAGGGTCGTTATGAGTCAGAATGGGCTCAGTGGTAACAGGTTTGGTTTTGTTGATATGTCATACTAAGGAGTTTGAACTGCATCCTGAGGAAATAAGGAATTACCAAATGCCACTGTTGATAGACAGGCAAAAATCTCCCCTGGTTTAAAGGTTCTAGACGGAATTCTCAATTTAGGACTATTTGATATAGAAGATTCCAAAAGGAAACACAGCCTTGCCTTTTGAGTGACCTAAGTTTACACTTACAAGCTATGAGTAAAAAGCAGTCAGACAGGCCCAGCAGTGATGACCTGGTTACAGAAATTTAATGTGCAGACATTTAATATTTACCTCAGCCATTTACTGGAGCGCTTAGAACTTTACTTCTTCTCTTCCTTGAAGTTGTTGACATAATCGTCCCCTTCTGGATTTTAAAACAGTTTTTCTTTTTACTGCTAATGAATTAACTTCCAGTTTTTCTAATAGTCCTTTTCAAGGATTAAATCCAAGTGGTCCCTCTCCAGGTCCAAGGGGATAATTTCCCAGAAGAGATGGTGCATAGAGGTTTACGTGGTTTGATTCAATGCTAGTGAGCATGGAGGCTGTGGGGAGACCAACTGTCCCATTTCAATTAGACATCAACTATCTCTCCTCCGGGGTGGTGCTACCACCAACCTTTGATTTTTGCTTTGTCTCAGGGTCGTAATTCCTAAGAAAGAGACTTTGTCAGATTATATACATTCTTTCAGCATCAAAAATATTACACTAGTTTCTACCCAGAAAGCTGTTAGTAATAACAATTTCTGATCTAACAACTTTGCCAAGCAGCTTCTCCACTGTGAACTTTGTGCACCTTTAGCCCCCCAAAAGAATCATTGTGTTGAAGTTTATGTACTTGAGTTTTTTAAAAATGTGCCAAAATAATCGTTGCGTTCTCCAAACTATCTGGATGAAAATTTTCTTAACTTTTGAAATTTCTAAGGTACTCTTATAAGGAAAATAAACTCAGTTAGAGACAACACTTTTTTTAAAAGCTGAGACACAGAATAGCATGTCAATTTTGAAATCTGTTTGTTTGGGGTATCAGCTTATTGTTTTCTCAGCAGAATATACCAGTTACTAGCTGTCGAGTTGATTCCAACTCATGGCGTCCCCACGTCAGAGTAGAACTGTGCTCCAAAAGGGTTTTCAATGGCTGATTTTTCAGACGTAGATCACCAGGCCTTTCTTCCAAGGCACCTCTGGGTAGACTTGAACCTCCAAACTTTCTGTTAGCAACTGACTGTGTTAATTCTTTTTACCACCCAGGGAATCTCTTGTACAAAATAGAATATCAGTTTGTTAGTGGAAAATGTGTGTCCCCGCAGCGGTCATCACAGTCATGGAAAAAGCATTGAACTGAGTTAGGTAAGCAGATGTGGACGGTCTGTCACTGCATTGTAAGACTTTGTCCCAGACATGATGCAAATTTCTTCTAACACTTCAAGCTGTTTTCATGTAATTTTCTGAAAGCAATTTGTAAGAGAAAGGAGAATGGCCAAATAATGTCCCTGGAACAGGGAGAGAAATGAATAGTAGGTGCCGAGAAGTGTGGAAACGACCTTCAGTTAACCGGATTTATCTGAGCGACCACATAATAAAGGCCACTTACTGGCCTCTACTTAGTGCCAGATAACACACGATTACTTTAAGATAGCAAGTATTAAGTAATAACACTTGGGTTAAGTATTACTAAGCTACTGGTTAATTAACTTTAATTTTAAAACACACGCTCATTGTGCTAAACAGTCAAGCTTATTTTTGAAGAGTATAATAACACTCTTTACACATAATCCTCTTTTACAGGATTCAGAAATCAGGAATCCGAACTGATCTATTCTACCTGAAGATCCATGTACACTGATTTCCTAAGTCTGTAGTAAATGTACTTGGTATTATTCTTTAAAATGAGCTTTTTTTTTTTTTTTATTGTGGTGAATATATAGACAACAAAAGTTTTGTCATTTCAACCGTCTTCACACATACAGTTAGTTCAGTGACATTAACTTCATTCACATGTTGTCCAACCATCACCATTCCCGAATTTTCTCATCACCCTTAACAGAAGCTCAGTGCCCCTGGTTATCCCTTAGATGTTTCAGGATATACTGAGCTAGGCCTAAGGAGAGTCAAAAGAAAACAGCCCTTGTTCTCAAAGAGTTTGTAAGTTATTTATTTCATTTGTTCATTCATTTATTCATAAACCTCTTTGAGGACCTACAGTGTGCTAGGCTAGGCAATATAATGGAAAAGAAGAAAAGACCAACCATTACAACACAATGCCTTGTATATGACAGAGTTATGAGCAGAAGGATATAGGCAGAGTATCTAAACCCAACCAGGGGGCAGGTGGTAGATACAGGTGGGAGGTCTTGCTAATGCTTAAAAGTCAAGGGGGGCAGAGACGGGGAAAGCCCATTCTAAGACTGAAAAGCAATACATGCAGTGGCCCTTAGGCATAAGAGCATACGGAAAATTTTAGAAGAAACTTGTGACTACAACATCTGAACAGTAAGACTCGATGGAGGCTGGGCCTTCTATCTGGTGACAATTAAGGAGTGGCTGATGGGTATCAGTGAAGGATTTCAGGCAAATAGTGACTCAGTTTGAGTTTTCACCATTCACTCTGGCATCACTATGGAGGTTAATTGAGAGGACAGGCCTCGGACCCCAGAGACCATTAGGAGCACATCCAAATAACTGAAGAAAAAATAATGAGGCTGTGGGAAAGAGGTAAAAAGGATACGTTTAAGGAAGACAAATAAAAATTTTTTTTTTTTTTTTTTTATGGGTTAGCTGGTCTTGCAGGATGCAGAAAAGGCAGGAATTTCAGGTGACTTCCAGCTTTCTGGACTGGATCTCCTGGATGATGATATACCCTCTACAAAGAACGAACACAGGAGAAAGAACAGCTTTGGAATACACAATGATAACGGCTAAAATTTACTGAGTGCTTTCTCATCACTCGTGATGTGAAGTTCTAGGAGTCCCTGCATGGTTCAAACATTTAAGCACTTAGTTACTAAATGGAAGGTTGGTGGTTCAAGTCTACCCAGAGGTGCCCTGGAAGAAAGGCCTGGTGATCCACTTCTGAAAAATCTACAATTGAAAACTCTATGGAGCACAGTTCTACTCTGACAACATGGGGCCGCCATGAGTGGAACTGATACAACTACAACTGGTTTATGTCAATGGTAATTTCTATTTGGAACACGATGAGTTTATGGGTGCTAACCAAAAGGTCAGTGGTTTAAATCCACCAGCCACTTGTTGGAAACCATACTCTGTCCCATACGGTCACTATGAGTTGAAATCGACTCGATGGCAACGGTTTGGTTTTTCTGGATACCTACTGAAAGGAGCTGTGGTGGTGCAGTGGTAAAGGGCTCAGCTGATGAAAGGTCTGCAGTTCAAACCTATCAAGCACTCCACAGGAGAAAGATTTGGTCATCTGCTTCTGTAAAGATTGAAGCCATAAAGATTGTGGGACAGTTCTACTCTGTCCTATAGAGTGGCTATGAGTCAAAATTGACTCAGTGACAACAGGTACTGGTATGAGTGTACCTATTCAGGTCAACATCCTCACCACAGCAACAGGAGGATACATGAGTCTGCAGATTAGAAGAACTAGTAGGGTTGGAGATGAAAATTTGAAGGTCATGAAGGTAATAAATAGCTAACATTTATTGAGTACTTACCATATGATACACTGTTGTAAGCAGTTTACGTATATTATCCAGTTCATTCTCATAACATCTTTATGTTGTTGTTTTTAGGTGCCATTGAGTTGATCACCACTCATGGTGACCCTATGTACAGCAAAACACTGCCCGGTCTTCCGCCATCTTCACAATCATTGATATGCTTGAGCCCATTCTTGAAGCCACTGTGTCAACTCGTCTCATTGAGGGTCTTCCTCTTTTTCACTGACCCTTTACTTTATCAAGCATGATGTCTTTCTCCAGAGACTGGTCTCTGCTAATAATATGTCCAAAGTACGTAAGACGAAGTCTCTCCATCCTCACTTCCAAGGAGCATTCTGGCTGTACTTCCTCCAAAGCAGACTTGTTCATTCTTCTGGCAGCACATGGTGTATTCAATATTCTTCACCAAGACCACAATTTAAATCCATCAATTCTTCTCCAGTCTTCCTAATTCATTGTCCAGCTTTCACATACATATGAGGCTACTAAAAATATCATGCCTTGGGTCAGGTGTACCTTAGTCCTCAAAGTGACATTTTTTTTTTTTTAACACTTTAAAGAGGTCTTTTGCAGCAGATTTGCCTAATGCAATATGTTGTTTGATTTCCTGATTGCTGCTTCCACTGGCGTTGGTTGTGGATCCAAGTAAAATGAAATCCTTGACAACTTCAATATTTTTTCCATTTATCATGATATTGCTTATTGGTTCAGTTGTGGGGATTTTTGCTTTCTTTATGTTGAGATATAGTCCACACTGAAGGCTGTAGTCTTTGATATTCATCCGCAAGTGCTTCAAGGCCTCTACACTTTTCAGCAATTAAGGTTGTGTCATCTGCATATTGCAGGTTGTTAATGAGTGTTCTTCCAATCTTAATACTGTGCTCTTCTTCGTATAGCCCAGGATCTCAGATTATTTGCTCAGCATACAGGTTGAATAAGTATGGTGAACGCGTACAACCCTGACACACACCTTTCTTGATTTTAAACCTCCAAACTTTTTTTTTTTTTTTTTTTTAGTATCCCCTTGTTCTGTCGAATGACTGTCTCTTGGTCTATGTACAGGCTCCACATAAGCCCTTTTAAGAGTTCTGTAATTCCCATCCTTCACAATGCTACCCATAATTTGTTATGTTCCATGCAGTTGAATGCCTTCACATAGTCAATAAAATGCATGTAAACATCTTTCTAGCATTCTCCTCTTTCAGCCAAGATCCATCTGGCATCAGCATTGATATTCCTCTTTCCACGTCCTCTTCTGAATCTGGCTTGAATTTCTGGCAGTTCTCTGTCAGTGTACTGCTGCAACAACTTTTGAATGATTTTCAGCAAAATTTGACTTGTGTGTGATATTAATGATATTGATCGATAATTTCCACATTCTGTTGGATCACCTTTCTTTGGAATGGGCATATATATGGATCTCTTCCAGTCAGTTGGCTAGGTAGCTGTCTTCCAAATTTCTTGGTATAGACAAGTGAGCGCTTCCAACGTTGTATCCATTTGTTGAAGCATCTCAATTGGTATTCTGCTAATTCCTGAACCCTTGTTTTTCACCAATGCCTCCAGCACAGCTTGTACTTCTTCCTTCAATACCATTGGTTCTTGATCATATGTTACCTCTGGAAATGGTTGAACATTGACCAATTCTTTATTGTACAGTAATTCTGTGTATTCCTTCCTCGTCAGCTTTTGATGTTTCCCGCATCATTCAATATTTTGCCCAACCCACCCAGTGCCATCAAGTCGATTCCGACTCATAGCGACCAGCCCATAAAATCCTTCAAAACTGCAGCTCAAAGGTTTCAATTTTTCCTTCAGTTCTTTCAGCTTGAGAAATGCTGAGCATTTCTTCCCTTTTGGTTTTCCAAATCCAGGTCTTTGCACATTTCATTATAATATTTTACTTTGTCCACAAAGAAGCATTCTCCTAGTAGGTCACTTTTGCAAGACTTTAGCTGTTACATAATTTGGGCATTTGGAAAATCTTATAAGGATCAATGCATAACACAACTTGAGATAAGAAATCCTAAACTTCTTTTTTCTTTATAGTATGGCGTAACCATAGCTTATTTAATTATTTCCTTATTGTTAGACATTTAAAGTGCTTTTTTATGTTTTGCAATTACAAAGTTTTTTTTTTAATTGTTTTAGATGAAGGTTTACAGAGCACATTAGTTTCTTATTAAACAATTGATACACATATTGTTTTGTGACATCGGTTGCCAAGCTGGTGACATGTCAACACCCTCTCCTTTTCGACTCTTCCTTTCTCGACAGCTTTCCTGTCTCCCCCTGCTTTCTCATCCTTGCCCCTGGGCTGGGGCGCCTGTTGAGTCTTGTTTTGTTTTATGGGCCTTCTAATCTTTGACCAAAGGGTGAACCTCAGGAGTGACTTCAGTACTGAACGGTAAAGGTGTACGGGGGCCATACTCTAGGGGTTTCTTCAGTCTCTGTCAGACCAATAAGTCTGGTTTTATTTTGTGAGTTTGAATTTTGTCCTACATTTTTCTCCAGCTCTGTTCATGTGATCCATGTCAGAGGAGTCAGTGCTGGTAGCCAGGCACCATCTAGTGCTGGACTCACCATCTAGTGCTGTGGTAGTTGTGGTCCATTAGTCCTTTGGGCTAATCTTTTCCTTGTGTCTTTGGTTTTCTTCATTTTCCATTGCTTCAGACAGAGTGAAACCAGTGGAATATCTTAAATGGCCACGTACAAGCTTTTAAGCCCCAAGAAGCTACTCACCAAAGTAGGATGTAGAACATTTTCTTTACAAACTATGTTATGCCAGTTGACCTAGATGTTCCCTGAGACCATGGTCCCCACAGCCCTCAGCCCAGTAATTCAGTCTCTCAGGGAGAAATCTTCAACTTCTTGAGGTCTTACAGAGCTGAAGCTAAGCTGCAAATGAATAAGCTATATATGCTTGAGAAAATTTGCAGATCTATTTGAAAACACTGTGGCTTAAGTCATTCTTCATTCTTGGAATCAAACATAATTCACTTGATTAAATTATAACCTCATAGAAGTAGTGCTTTAGAATCAGTCAATATGCCTTTCTTCATCTCAACTTGATTTCAAAAGCAAAGGCATAAAATTCCCATTTCATGCTCTATAATTTAGATATTAATCTTTGACTCATCCTTGACATTCCACTTACACCTACACAAAGTCTTTCAGTCTTACAAAATGCCACCGTTTCAGGGTTGAGCAAATTTAGGCATACAGCTCTTTACCACTAAGTGAAAAATACCTCTCCCTCTCCTGACTTCTTGCTCCCTCCTTCTCCCACAAACTACTTTAATATAAGTTTTCATCCTGGTGCTGTCTCTTTTAACTTTTAAACGTTGTTGTTATAAGTGTTCTAAGTTAATTGAAACTCTTGCAAGTTAAGGCCTTCATGAACTCAAAGGCTTCCTAATGAATATGCCATCTTTTTATGTTATCAATGACACCTTCCAGAAATTATCTTCACACCATCCGGCTGAACAGCACCTGAGGCTCCTATTATTAATATATTCCTAGCGTTATACTCTCATTATCAAAACAATATTCCTATTATATTTAGATTGGAATTAGATTTCTGCTTCACCTTAAAACATCTTAACACAATGAATCCTTTCTTTAGCTATACATTAGAATTGCCTGGAGAGATTTTAAATACAAATGCTTGGACCCCACCTCAGAAAAAATAAATCAGGATCTCTGGGGGTAAAGCTTGAGCTTCAGTATCTTTTAAAAATCATGAAGGTGCTTTCAGTGTGCAACCAGGGTTGAAACTACTGTCTTAGCAATTCAGAAGATAAGTGATAAGTTAGGTTCAGCTAGGTCTGCACAGTTATCTTCTAAGGATGACCCACGGCAGGTGCAATGGCAAGGCCCTGGTGACATAAAGCAGGCTTTTTAACCTTGAATGGGCATACACATCACCTGGGCATCTTGATAAAATGCAGGTTCTGATTCAGGAGCTCTGAGATTGGGCTGAGATGCTGCATCGCTAACAAACTGCCAGGTGATACCAACGCTGATCTGTGAACCATGAGTAGCAAGGGCATAAAGCATTGACTATTCAACTGGGTGATTCTTAACTCTATCTGTACACCGGAAAAAAAAAAATTGTCATTGAGTCGACTTCGACTCATAGTGACCCTATAGGACAGAGTAGAACTAACTGTCCCATAAGGTTTCCAAGAAGCAGCTGGTGGATTTGAACTGCTGACCTTTTGGCTAGCAGCCAAGCTCTTAACTAAAATCCCTGGGGCTAATCCCTGTGGAAATTGAGCTGGCCTGATTGCTCTGAGTCAGAACCAATGGGGGCCGGACCTGGGCATCTGTATTTACAGAAAGATCCTCCAGACAGTAGAACATACAATGAGAAATGGAAACCAGAATGTTCTAGCCTGTCTTGTATAATCTATGTTATCTAAACTAATTTCATTTGTTCTTCTAAGATAAACAATTATTAGCATTTGGGAGCTTCGCTTGTGGCTTTGAGGTTAATTGGGTGAGCTCCCCTAAGATTTCATTTCAGATTAAAACTGGGGGGAAATTCAGGAAGAAAACATTGGAGAATATTTCCTTGGCTGCTGAAGTTTCCTACTGCCATTTTAAGAAATTATAAAAACATTTTCATATGGTGGTATAAGCCTAGTTACTAATGTAACTACCAAACTATACCAAATACCAGATGCCAAAACTAGAACCCTGACAAGAGAGTTTGGATTTGGTAGACCAGCAACTGATCTATTGATATTTCTCTGACTGAGAACTCTTAATTAACAAACTCAATAAAGAGTACTTAGTTCTAAGGCATGTGACGTTTTTTACTCCTCCATGAATCCTTCCTTGGCTTCTGGAACAACCAACCTTCTCGTCCCTCTCAGTCTCTTTCAAAGCTTCTTCTTTTTCCTCCTTGAGTGCTGGGTTGCCCCAAGAGTGTATATGCTACCTCCTAAGTGAACGCCCTCATTCTCGTTTCAACTTCCAAATATGCTGATTAAGAATGCATATCCATAGGTATGACTTCTCCCTTCAGACCCAAATTTCTTACTATGTTTTAAACATCGAAACTTGATGTTTCTGAAACACTTGAAATTCAAAGGGACAAACTAAATTCCACAGCCTTAAGTCCTCATCTCATACATACATATGTATACATTTGGACTTTGTCAATTGCTTCTCAACAAGATTCCCTACCTCGTCTTAATCCCAGAAAATACAGCCAGAATAGGATACCCTTCACAATTTGGTTCCTCCTGACAACCTGTCTCTTACAGGGTCCCCTCCAATCCCTTACCAGTTTACTGTCAAGTTGATTCTAACTCATGATGGGTGATCCCATATGTTTCAGACTAGAACTGTGCTCCACAGACTTTTCAATGACTAACTGTGATCTTTTAAATGTATATAGATGGGCTTTTCTTCCAAACTGCCTCCGGGTGGACTCAAACTGCCAACCTCTTGGTTAGTAGCCAAGTGCTTAAAAAACCTCAACCAAACTCATTGTCATCGAGGTGCTTTCAACTAATAGCGACCCTGTAGGACAGAGTAGAACTGCCCAGTAGGGTTTCTTCCAAGACTGTAAATCTTTACGGAAGCAGACTGCCATATCTTTCTCTTGCAGAACAGCTGGTGGGTTCGAACAGCCGACATTGCAGTTAGCAGTTGAATAGTTTAATCACCCCAAGTGCATATTCCTCCTGAAATAAGCAAAGCTCCCTTTGCTTCCATGCCCTTACTCAGGCTGCCCTCTCTGCCTAAGACTCTCTTCCCCATTTTAGCCTGCTAAATTGCTACTCAGCTTTTCAAAACATGGGTCAAACACTACCTGCTCTTAAACGCTCTCTACAACCCAAAATATGAGAGCTATTGGTGGTTCAGTGGTAGAATTTGAGCCTTCCATGGGAGAGACTTGGGTTCGATTCCAGTCTAAAGCACCTCACATGCAGCCACCACTCATCTGTTAGTGGTCCTTTATCTGTTGCTATGATGCTGAGCAGCTCTCAGCAAAGCTTCTGGACTAAGAAAGACTAGTGATTTTAGTAAGTATTTCTAGACTAAGGGAGCCCTGGTGGCTTAGTGGTTAAGACCTTAGCTGCTAACCAAAAGGCCAGCAGTTCGAATCTACCAGGAAACCCTGTGGGGCGAGGTCTACTCTGTCCTTATAGGGTCGCTACAAGTCAGAATCGACTGAAGAGCAACAGATCTAAACTAAGTAGGCCTGGTGATCTACTTCTGAAAATCAGTCAGTGAAAATCCTGTAGATTACAATGGTCCAATCTCCAATTGATCATTGATCATAGGGATGGCATGGGACCAGGCAGTGCTTCTTTCAGTTCATGAGTTGGGGGCCTACTCAATAACAGCTAACAAAAACAAAGCCCAAGATGAGCTGTTTACTTTTCTCTTTGGTGTCTCTGCTAAAACACTTTAAATTTTGGATTTCAATGATTTGATTTACGAGTCTTTCCTTCAACACACATACAGCCATCCTTACTCCCTCTACCCCACCCAGGAAAGAAACTCTGTTGTTGTTTCCTTTTTCAACACATTTAGAATCAATTAAAGAAATTGTGAAATGAATGGGTTGCACTAACTGGTCACTAATGTTGCATTCTTTGACTCTCTAGAAGAATTCAGGCTCTGTTTCGTTCTTTTGTTCAATAACCATTCATTTGTATATGCTCAAATTGATTGTTCAGCTGCTCTAGGGAGCAACAGAGTAAGAGATGTCGATTTAGCAAATAGAAAAAAAAAACAAATACTCATGTAATAGGATGAATTCGTATGTATAAATGGTGGTTTTCATTAGGTACTGTGCTTGCCTATGTCTTTATCCTTCATTCCACAGTTTAGTCCCAGATAAACCTGTATTCATCATCACAAAAGCAACTCAAGACCTGTTTGAAGAAAGCAAGGCAGTTTCAAGGTTTTTTTTTATTGTATCGTGCCTTACATGGAGTTCCAGCCATTGCAGTTTCAACAAGGACAAATTTCCAAGCTAAATTCCATAAGTAGAAATTGGAGTCTGTGGTTAAGGGAACAGAAATAGAATTGACAACCTCAATGCGTCAACCTGCATGGAAAGTGACATCAGCAGGTTTGGTGTGCTATATTGCTTTTTCTTTCTTTCTTTTTTTTTTTAGATGAGTAGGTGTTTAAAACTTTCAAATGGTTAGAAAGTGCTCTCCCAGCTTGCCTTTTTTTTAATGTATTTTTTTTTAATATGAAAGAAGCTCTTCATAAGCATTAAAATAGTGACAACAAATTTAAAATTGTGTATCTTGCTAAAAACAAAGGTGTCAAGAAAGACAATAGCTATCTCCCAGAGGGTGTTTACTAATTGCAAGAGGCCATGTAGTTTGGATCTGATCGTAACCATCTATGCAGCTGACTGCCATGGATCTATATCTCCATTTGATTCTCAATGAACCATTTGGTGACAATCTCTTTGCTGGCATCCAAAGGACTTCTAAATAGATTTTTTTAAGAGAACAGAAGAACAACAGATCAGTTTAAGCTTTTCAAGCGCAAAGAGATAAAAACATTCCCGGGCGATTCTGCTGTATCATTCTGCATACAGCCGTTGCTGTTATTACCTTTAAAATGGGTTTGTAAGCCCAAAAAGAACAAGCAGATTATTCTACTGAAATATTTTACCTCTCTTGGTGTATAGCACTTAGCAAAACTCTTGTGGAAGCAAAGTTAGTCCTTCCATCTTCTATATTCCGAAATCATTATGTACATGTCTCTACTATAAAATACTTATATTTATCACATTTTGAGTCTATGTACACAGTGGTTAGCAGATGAGTGCTAACCGACAGGTTGGCAGTTTGAATCCACCAGCCACTTCATGGGAGAAAGATGTGGCACTCTGTTTCTGTAAAGATTTACAGCCTTGTAAACCTTATAAAAAAAAAAAAAATTTTTTTTTTTTTTTTTTTTTTAACCTTATAGGGCAATTCTACTCTGTCCTATAGAGATATAGAATCGCTTTGAGTCTGAATCAACTCAACAGCAATAGGTTTGGGCTTTTTGGTTTGGGGTATTTTGTTGTTGTTGTTGCTACTTCAGTAGACTGTGTGTTCTTTGAATGCAAGCAATCTATTTTTTTTAAATAATTTTTATTGTGCTTTAAGTGAAAGTTTACAAATCAAGTCAGTCTCTCACACAAAAACCCATACACACCTTTACACACTCCCAATGACTCTCCCCCTAATGAGACAGCCTGCTCTCTCCCTCCACTCTCTCTTTTCGTGTCCTTTTTGCCAGCTTCTAACCCCCTCCTACTCCCATCTCCCCTCCAGGCAGGAGATGGCAACAAAGACTCAAGTGTCCACCTGATCCAAGAAGCTCACTCCTCACTAGCATCCCTTTCCAACCCATTGTCCAATCCAATCCATGTCTGAAGAGTTGGCTTCGGGAATGGTTCCTGTCCTGGGACAACAGAAGGTCTGGGGGCCATGACCACCGGGGTCCCTCCAGTCTCAGACCGTTAAGTCTGGTCTTATGAGAATTTGGGGTCTGCATCCCACTCCTCTCCTGCTCCCTTAGGGATTCTCTGTTGTGTTGCCTGTCAGGGCAGTCATCGGTTGTAGCTGGGCACCATCTAGTTCTTCTGGTTTCAGGATGATGTAGTCGCTGGTTCATGTAGACCTTTTTGTCTCTTGGGCTCGTAATCACCTTGTGTCCTTGGTGTTCTTCATTCTCCTTTGGTCCAGATGGGTTGAGACCAATTGATGCATCTTAGATGGCTGCTTGCTAGCATTTAAGACCCCAGATGCCAGTCTTCAAAGTGGGATGCAGAATGTTTTCTTAATAGATTTTATTACGCCAATTGACTTAGATGACCCCTGAGACAATGGTCACCAAACCCCCACCACTGCTACACTGGCCTTCAAAGCGTTCAGTTTATTCAGGAAATTTCTTTGCTTTTGGTTTAGTTCAGTTGTGCCTACCTTGCCTGTATTGTGTGCTGTCTTTCCCTTCACCTAAAGTAGTTCTTATCTACTACCTAATTAGTGAATACTTCTCAGTTTAAACTATTTCTCAAGTTCTTATAATAGTGGTCTTATACAATATTTGTCCTTTCACAACTGACTAATTTCAGTTAGCATAATGCCTTCCAGGTTACTCCATGTTATGAAATGTTTAACAGATTCCTCACTGTTCTTGCGTAGTATTCCATTGTGTGCATATACCATAATTTATTCATCCATTCATTCATTGATGGGCACCTTGGTTGCTTCCATGTTTTTGCTGTTGTAAACAGTGCTGCAATAAACATGGGTGTGCATATATCTGTTTGTGTAAAGGCTCTTATTTCTCTAGGATATATTCCGAGGAGTGGGACTGCTGGATCGTATGGTAGTTCTATTCCTAGGTTTTTAAGGAAGTGCCAAATCGATTTCCAAAGTGGTTGTACCATTTGACATTCCCACCAGCAGTGTATAAGTGTTCCAATCTCTCCACAGCCTCTCCAACATTTATTATTTTGTGTTTTTTGGATTAATGCCAGCCTTGTTAGAGTGAGATGAAATCTCATTGTAGTTTTGATCTGCATTTCTCTAATGGCTAATGATGTAAGCATTCCCTCATGTATCTGTTAGCTACCTGAATGTCTTCTTTAGTGCAGTGTCTGTTCATATCTTTTGCCCATTTTTTAATTGGGTTATTTGTCTTTTTGCAGTTGAGTTTTTGCAATATTATGTAGATTTAAGAGATCAGGTGCTGATCAGAAATGTCATAGCTAAAAACTTTTTCCCAGTCTGTAGGTAGTCTTTTTACTCTTTTGGTAAAGTCTTTGGATGAGCATAAGTGTTTGATTTTTAGGAGATCCCAGTTATCTAGTTTTTCTTCTACGTTCCTTATGATGTTTTCTATACTGTTTATGCCATGTATTAGGGCTCCTAATGTAGTCCCTATTTTTTCTTCCATGATATTTATCATTTTAGATTTTATATTTAGGTCTTTGATCCATTTTGAGTTAATTTTTGTGCATGGAGTGAGGTATGGGTCTTGTTTCATTTTTTTGCAGAAGGATATCCAGTTATGCCAGCACCATTTGTTAAAAAGACTGTCTTTTCCCCATTTAACTGTTTTGGGGCCTTTGTCAAATATCAGCTGCTCATATGTGGATGGATTTATGTCTGGATTCTCAATTCTGTTCCATTGGTCCATGTATCTGTTTTTGTAGCAGTACAGCTGTTTTGACAACTGTGGCTGTATAATAGGTTCTAAAATCAGGTAAAGTAAGGCCTCCTACTTTGTTCTTCTTTTTCAGTAATGCCTTATTTATCTGGGGCCTCTTTCCCTTCCATATGAAATTGGTGATTTTTTTCTCCATCTCATTGAAGAACGTCGTTGGGGTTTGAATCGGAATTGCATTCAATGTATAGATCGCTTTTGGTAGAATAGACATTTTTATAATGTTAAGTCTTCTTATCCATGAGCAAGGTATGCTCTTCCACTTATGTAAGTCTCTTTTGGTTTCTTGCAGAAGTGTACTGTAGTTTTCCTTGTGTAAGTCTTTTACATTTTTGGTAAGATTTATTCCTAAGTATTTTATCTTCTTGGGGGCTACTGTAAATGGCATTGATTTGGTGATTTCCTCTTCAATGTTCTTTTTGTTGGTGTAGAGGAATCCAACTGATTTTTGTGTGTTTATCTTGTATCCCAATACTCTGCTGAACTTTTCTACTAGTTTCAGTAGTTTTCTGGAGGATTCCTTAGGGTTTTCTGTGTATAAGATCATGTCATCCGCACATAGAGATACTTTGACTTCTTCCTTGCCAATCTGGATGCTCTTTATTTCTTCATCTAGCCTAATTGCTCTGGCTGGGGCTTCCAGCACTATGTTGAATAAGAGTGGTGATAAAGGGCATCCTTGTCTGGTTCCCGATCTCAATGGGAATGTTTTCAGACTCTCCATTTAGGGTGATGTTGGCTGTTGGCTTTGTATAAATGCCCTTTATTATGTTGAGAAATTTTCCTTCTATTCCTATTTTGCTGAGAGTTTTTATCATGAGTGAGTGTTGAACTCTGTCAAATGCCTTTTCTGCATCAATTGATAAAATCATGTGATTCTTGTCTTTTGTTTTATTTATGGGGTGGATTACATTAATTGTTTTTCTAATGTTGAACCATCCCTGCATACCTGGTGTGAATCCCACTTGGTCATGGTGAATTATTTTTTTGATATGTTGTTGAATTCTATTGGCTAGAATTTTGTTGAGGATTTTTGCATCTACATTCAAGAGGGATATAGGTCTATAATTTTCTTTTCTTGTGGTGTCTTTACCTCGTTTTGGTATCAGGGATATGGTGGATTCATAGAATGAATTTGGTAGTATTCCATCCTTTTCTATGCTCTGAAATACCTTTAGTAGTAGCGGTGTTAACTCTTCTCTGAAAGTTTGGTAGAACTCTGCCATGAAGCCACCCGGACCAGGGCTTTTTTTTGTTGTTGGGAGTTTTTTGATTACCTTTTCAATCTCTTTTTTTGTTGTGGGTCTATTTAGTTGTTCTACCTCAGTTTGTGTTAGTTTAAGTAGGTAGTGTGTTTCTAGGAATTCATCCATTTCTTCTAGGTTTTCAAATTTGTTTGAGTATAGTTTTCCATAGTAATCTGATACGATTCTTTTAATTTCATTTGGGTCTGTCGTAATATCGCCCATCTCATTTCTTATTTGGGTTATTTGCTTCCTCTCCTGTTTTTCTTTTGTCATTTTGGCCAGTGGTTTGAGTTTTTCAGAAAAACAGCTTTTGGTCTTGGTAATTCTTTCAATTGTTTTTCTATTTCCTATTTCATTTAGTTCAGCTGTGATTTTTATTATTTGTTTTCTTCTGGTGCCCGTGGGTTTCTTTTGTTTCTCTCTTTCTATTTATTCAAGTTGTAGGGATAGTTCTTTGATTTTGGCCCTCTCTTCTTTTTGGATGTGTGCATTTATTGGTATAAATTGGCCTCTGAGCACCGCTTTTGCTGTGTCCCAAAGGTTCTGATAGGAAGTGTTTTCATTCTCATTGGATTCTCTGAATTTCTTTATTCCATCCTTAATGTCTTCTATAATCCAGTCTTTTTTGAGCAGGGTGTTGTTCAGTTTCCAAGTGTTTGATTTCTTTTTTCTGCTTTTCCTGTTATTGTTTTCCACTTTTATGGCCTTATGGTCAGCGAAGATGCTTTGTAATATTTCAATGTTTTGGATTCTGCTAAGGCTTGCTTTATGACCCAATATGTGGTCTATTCTAGAGAATGTTCCATGTGCCCTAGAAAAGAAAGTATAGTTGGTTGCTGTTGGGTGGAGTGTTCTGTATATGTCTATGAGGTCAAGTTGGTTGATTGTGGCATTTATATCTTCCATGTCTTTATTAAGCTTCTTTCTGGATGTCCTGTCCTTCACCGAAAGTGGTGTGTTGAAGTCTCCTACTATTATTGTGGAGCTGTCTATCTCACTTTTCAATGCTGATAGAGTTTGTTTTATGTATCTTGCAGCCTTGTCATTGGGTGCATAAGTATTTAATATGGTTATATCTTCTTGATGTATTGTCCCTTTAATCATTATATAGTGCCCTTCCTTATCCTTTCTGGATTTAACTTTAAAGTCTATTTTGTCAGAAATTAATATTGCCACTCCCACTCTTTTTTGATTGTTGTTTGCTTGATATATTTTTTTCCATCCTTTTAGTTTTAGTTTGTTTGTGTCTCTAAGTCTAAGGTGTGTCTCTTGTAGGCAACATATAGACGGATCTTGTTTTTTAATCCATTCTGCCACTCTCTATCTCTTTATTGGTGCATTTAGTCCATTTACTTTCAGGGTAATTATGGATAGGTATGAATTTAGTGCTATCATTTTGATGTCTTCTTTTTGTGTTGACACCTTCTTTTGATTTTATGTGCTGAGTAGATTTTCTTTATATATTGTCATTTCCTCAAATTTGTTGTTGTTGATTTTGTTTCTGCTGAGTCTGTATTTTTCCCTTGTACTTAATTTTGATGAGTAAGATAGTTTGTCTCCTTTGTGGTTGCCTTATTATTTACCCTTATTTTTCTAAACTTATAACTAACTTGTATTTCTTTGTATCACTGTATCTTCCTCTCCGTATGGAAGGTGTATGATTACATTTCTTAGTCCCTCTTTATTATTTTAATGTTATCTTCTTTTATATTATAACATCACCGTTACCCTGTGTTGGGCTTTTTTGGATTTCCCTGTCTGGGTTGACTTCTGGTTGCCCTGCCCAGTGCTCTAGTCTTGGGTCAATACCTGCTATTATTGATTTTCTAACCAAAGAACTCCCTTTAGTATTTCTTGCAGTTTTGGTTTGGTTTTTACGAATTCCCTCAACTTGTGCTTATCTGGAAATGTCTTAATTTCACCTTCGTATTTAAGGGATAGTTTTGATGGATATACGATTCTTGGCAGGCAATTTGTTTCCTTCAATTTTTTAAATATGTCATCCCATCGCCTTCTTGCCTGCATGGTTTCTGCCGAGTAGTCTGAGTTTATTCTTATCGGCTCTCCCTTGTAGGTGACTTTTCTTTTATCCCTCGCTGCTCTTATAATTGTCTCCTTATCCTTGGTTTTGGCAAGCTTGATTGTAATATGTCTTGGTGACTTTCTTTTAAGATCTACCTTATGTGGAGTTCGATGAGCACCTTGGATAGATATCTTCTCATCTTTCACAATATCAGGGAAGTTTTCTGCCAACAAATTCTCAACAATTTTCTCAGTATTTTCTGTTACCCCTCCCTGTTCTGGTACTCCAATCACTCGTAGGTTATTTCTCTTGATAGAGTCCCACATGATTCTTAAGGTTTCTTCGTTTTTTTAAATTCTTTTATCTGATTTTTCTTCAAATATATTAGTGCCAAGTGATTTATCTTCGAGTTCAGAAATTCTAGCTTCTACTTGCTCAATTCTGCTCCTCTGACTTTTTATTGAGTTATCTAATTCTGTAATTTTACTGTTAATCTTCTGAATTTCTGATTGCTGTCTGTCTATGGCTTTTTCCAGCTTATTAAACTTTTCATTATGTTCCTGAATAATCTTTCTGAGTTCTTCAGTTGTTTTATCTGTGTGTTCCTTGGCTTGTTCTGTGTATTGCCTCATTTCCTTCCTGATGTCTTGAACGGTTCTGTATATTAAACTTTCGTATTCTGCATCTGGTAATTCTAGGAATGCACTTTAATCTAAAAGATCCCTGGATTCTTTGTTCTGAGAGCCTGTTGAGGTGATCATGGCCTGTTTCTTTATGTGACTTGATATTGACTGTTGTCTCCAAGCCATCTATAAGTTATTGTATTAGTTTATGCTTGCTTACTGTGTCATAGCTGCTTGCTTTGTTTTGTTTTGGTATACCCGGGTGGGTTGCTTGAGTGACCTAGCTTGATTATTTTCACCTTTGGAGCTCTGGTGTCCTGTCCCCAGCTGGCTAGAGCTGTTATCAGGTATATCAGTCTTGGAGTCCATTCAGTTTTCTTGTACGAATTCAGCTCAGGTTTCCAGGTAGCTGATATCAAGTGTGTGGTACAGGCTCTGTTCTATAGCCTTAGAGGGGCAGGGGTGATTAGCGTATATATCCGTATCAGATTGCAACAGGGGGTCATGCTCTGAACAAGGTAGGGGGCTGAGAACTGACCCCCAAGTGTCTCTGGGGAAAAACGTGTCTCTGTTCCCTAGAGCGTACTGGCGGGTGGGCTCTGCAGAGGGACCATGAGCACCCAAAGATTTTGTTGTAAGGACTGGGAGGTACTAGTTATCCCTGGGCCCCTGTCGTGGGTGGCTGGGCGACCCAAGTGGAGCCACCAGTCCTTAGGTCCCTGTTGTGGGTAGGTGAGGACCTTGTTTAATAGGCAAAGCAATGTCAAGCGTCAAACACCCACCTCTCCGCCGCACCACTGAAATGGTTGGAGTTTGCCAACAAGGGCCTATTCTCCTGAAATAGGCCCACACAGGTCCATGCAGAAGGGAAAGGTGCTCAAGGTCCACGGACGGGTTATGCCTGGACAGGAGCCACTTCTGTCCTGAGCTCCCCCAGTTAATGGAGCTAGCAAATTATCTTTTCCCCCCGGTTGGAAATTTTTTTCTTCCCCAAGGCCGAGAGGATGGCTCCAGGTGCTCACCAGGGTCTATCACAGGCCTAGGGATTCAGCCGCTGAAGCTGGCTTGGGGGTGGTAGGGCATGGTAAAATATACGCAAGTACTTAGCCTTTGCAGAGGGTGCCCTTCTGCTCAGGTTCCGGAGGTGTGAGTGGGCTGGGTGGCTGGCTGCTTCTCCCTGAGGAAACCGTGGCCGAAAGCTAGTACCAGTCTGCCACCACCACTGCTCTGGGAATGGTGCCTGAGGGTTCCCCACGATTCAGGTCCGGTAACTCCTCTCCCCTTCTGAACGGTCTCCTCCTTCCCCCTCAGTTTGTTGTCTAAGCTTGGCTTTGATGCTCAGGGCTTCCAGCTTGTCACAAATATACTCGTTTCACTTGTTTTTTTAGGTCTTTGTTGTAAAGAGGGCTGGACGGAAGCGTCTGTCTATTCCGCCATCTTGGCTCCACCTCTCTTTATCGCGAGCAATCTATTTTTGATCATTTCTATATTTAGCACCTCACCAGTTTCTGATTCATTTGTAGGCCAAAAGTGGTCCAAATACCAGCAACTTCATATTATTGAACCTAATAATTGTTTTATATTGAACAAATGAATTCTCAGTCAATCACATCACATTGTTATTCCACGTACCAGGGTCAGACATTTCAACATTTATTCTATGACTTTCCTGTTTTACAATTTTTACAAAATGATAAACCCATTGCTGTCAAGTCAATTCCGACTCACAGAGACCCTGTAGGTCAGATTAGAGCTGTCCCATCGGGTTTGCAAGGCTGTAAATCTTTATAGAAGTGGATGGCCACATCTTTCACAGAACGATTGGTGGGTTTGAACTTCTGACCTTTTGGTTAGCAGCCAAGCCGTTAAGCCACTGCTTCAACAATTTAGCCCTAATCGAGACCAAATAAGAGCTCTGGGTTTCATTTCTTCTATAATGAATTAAAATTTCGCTGATCTTACAGAAATGTGTGTGTGTGTGTGTATGTGTGTACGGTGTGTGTATGTATGTATAGCTGTTGACGTTTCTCAATATTTCTTAAAGATAGACAAGAAACTAAAATGGAAAAAAAAAGTCATCTTGATGATCTTCGGAAGACATGAGATTTTCTTCTCTGTTTAAATGAGTTTCAAGGAAGATGCTTCCTCCTGAAGACAACTTCAGGGAAGTTCAGACCAGCCAGTAAGCTAAAGGATGCCAGAGCCCAAGTCCAATTGAATATTTTGGTTAACCTCATTACCCAGGTGATGATTATAGTATGAGAAATCCTTAATACCATTCAACAATCTGTTTCAATAATAGCCCATTCGGTGACACAAAATAGCTACATAACCATTCCAAAGAAACTTTTTCACTTTTTGATACATGCTTCTTGTCTTAGTCATCTAGTGCTGACATAATAGAAATACCACAAGTGGATGGCTTTAACAAAGAGAAATTTATTTCCTCACAGTAAAGTAGATTAAAAGTCCAAATTCAAAGTGTCAGCTCCACGGGAAGGCTTTCTCTCTCTTTCAGCTCTGGAAAAAGGTTCTCGTCCTCAACCTTCCCATGGTCAAGGAACTTCTCAGGTGCAGGGACCCTGGGTCCAAAGGACATACTCTGCTCCTGGTGCTTCTTTCTTGGTGGTATGAGGTCCCCAACTCTCTGTTTGCACCCCAGGGAAATTCCATTTACCTTGGATTAGGGAGGTGACCTGAGTAAGGGTGACATTAAAATCCCATCCTAATCCTCTCAATATAAAATTACAATCACAGAATGGAGGAAAACCACACAATACCGGGAATCGTGGCCTAGCCAAGTTGACATATATTTTTAGGGGGACACAATTCAATCCATGATACTCCTAGCCATAATAGTTTTATCCTTTCTCCTGTTGAGGGACATTTGGATTGTTTGCTATTGGGGACCGTTAAAAGTAAAGCTGCTATGAACAATCTTTTATAAGCCTTGGTATGGACACATGCCTTTATTTCTCTTGGGTACTCTAGGAAAAAAATGATCGTATGATAGGTGAATGATTAACTTTATATGAACCTGCCAAAGTGTTTTAAGTACTTATAAACATCTTAACTTACCATTAGCAATGTAAGAATGTAAAATGGCATTTTAGCTTTATAACCAATAAAATTTAGTCTAAAATCTCAAAATTTTCCTTTTCTTAGTGTATTTACCTCTTCTTTGAGAAATACCTTATTTCAGTTTGTTTAGGTTCTTGGATGTATTGCTTGACCACTTACTACACTAAGACCAGCGTACTGCTAGCATTACTATGTTCAAAATGACTTGCTACTGTGAAAAATAATTAGGGGGAAAATAACAGCATGTCTAAGGCTTAAGCTTCACAATAAAATATAAATGTTTAAGAATAAAAATGATAAGGTAGGACTGCTTTCTGAGTGATAAACATACTTTGGGCCTGGATTAAGTCCTCAGAAGTCAGCTTTTTAGATTTCTTAGAACATTAACTAAAAGTAATATAGTAGAAAAAGTGACATTAAAAAAAATTATGACATTAAATTTTCCTTCAATTAAAAAAAAATTTCTTTATGGAGGCTTAATTGACTTATAATACGCTGCACATATTTAAAGTGTATAATTTGATGAATTCTGACATATATACATTCTTGAATCCATTAGCACAATCAATGTAATGAACATATCCATTGACCCCCCAAACTTTCTTATGCCCCTTTATAATCATCCCCTTCCCCTCCCACTCCTATTCCCAGGTAACCACTGACCTGCTTCCTGCTACTATAGATTGGTTTGCATTGTCTAGGATTTTATATGCATGAAATCACACAGTATGTGCTCTTTTATTGTCTGGCTTCTTGAAATCATCATAATAATTTTGAAAGTCACTCGTGTTTTTATGTATATGAGTAGCCCATTGCCTTTAATCACTGAGTAGTAGTATTCCATTGTATGGATGTACCATAATAGTTTTATCCATTCCCCTGTCGAGGGACATTTGGATTGTTTCCTACTGGGGACCGTTGAAAATAAAGCTGCTACGAACAACCTTTTATAAGCCTTGGTATGGACTCATGCCTTTATTTCTCTTGGGTACTCTAGGAAAAAAATGATCATATGATAGGTGAATGATTAACTTTATTTGAACCAGCCAAAGTGTTTTAAGTACTTATAAACATTTTAACTTACCATTAGCAATTTAAGAGTTCCAGTTGTTCCACATCCTTACCAATACTTGGTATGGTCATTTCTTTAAATTTCAGAGATTCTAATATGTTTTAATTTGCATTACCTACTGACTAATCCCCCATGTGTCTGTCAGTTTGTCATACTGTGGGGGTTTGCATATTGCTGTGATTCTGAAAGTTATACCACCAGTGTTCAAACACCAGGAGGGTCACCCATGGCAGACAGGTTTCAGCTGAGCTTCCAGACTAAGACAAACGAGGAGGAAGGACCTGGTGATCTACTTCTGAAAAAAATTAGCCAGTGAAAACCTTAGGAATAACAGCAGAACATTGTCTGGTGAAGCGCTGGAAGATGAGCCCCTCAGGTTGGAAGGCACTCAAAATACAACTGGGGAAGTGCTAACTCCTCAAAGTGGAGCCTATCTTAATGATGTGGATGGAGTCAAGCTTTTGGGACCTTCATTTGATGATGTAGTATGACTCAAAATGAGAAGAAACAGCTGCAACCATCCACTAATAATCGGAACATGGAATGTAAGAAGTACTAATGTAGGAAAATTGGAAGTTGTCAAAAATGAAATGAAATGCATAAACATTGATATCCTAGGTGTTAGTGAGCTGAAATGAATTGTTATTGGCCATTTTGAATTGGAGAATCATATGGTCTACTATGCTGGGAATGAAAATTGAGGAGGAATGGCATTGCATTCATCTTCAAAAAGACCATTTCAAGATCTATCCTGAAGTACAATTCTGTCGTGATAGGATAATATCCATAAGCCTACAAGGAAAACAAGCTAATATAACTATTATTCAAATTTACACACCAACCACTAATGCCAAAGATGAAGAAATTGAAGATTTTTACCAACTTTTGCAGTCTGAAATTGATCAACACACAATCAAGATGCATTGATAATTACTGGTGATTAGAATGCAAAAGTTGGAAACAAAGAAGAAGGAACAGTAGTTGGAAAATATGACCTTGGTGATAGAAACGATGCCAGAGATTGTATGATAGAATTTTGCAAGACCAATGACTTCTTCATTGCAAATACATGCAGACCTCATTGGATGGAAAATGCAGGAATCGAATCTACTACAGTTGTGGAAAGGAAAGAGACAATGGAAAATTTTAATATCATCTGTCAGAACAAGGCCGGGGCCAACTGTAGAACAGACCATCAATCGCTCAGATGCAAGTTCTAGTCGAAGCTGAAGAAAATTAGAACAGGCGCACAAGAGCCAAAGTATGACTTTGAGTATATCCCACCTAAATTTAGAGACCATCTCAAGAATAGATTTCATGCATTGAGTGTGAATGAGCAAAGACCAGTCGAGTTGTGGGAAGACATCAAGGACATCATACATAAAGAAAGCAAGAGGTCATTAACAAGACAGGAAAGAAAGAAAAGACAAAAGCGGATGTCTGAAAAGATTCAGAAACTTGCTCTTGATGTTGAGTAACTAAATGGAAAAGAAGAAATGATGAAGTAAAAGAGTTGAATGGAAGATTTCAAAGGGCAGCTCAAGAAGACCAAGTATTATACTGACATGTGCAAAGACCTGAAGTTAGAAAACCAAAAAGGAAGAGCACACTCGGCATTTCTCAAGCTGAAAGAACTGAAGAAAAAAATTCAAGCCTCAAGTTGCAGTAGTGCATGATTCTATGGGCAACATACTGAGCATCACAGGAAGCATACAAAAAAGATGGAAGGAATACATGGAGTCACTGCACCAGAAAGAATTGGTCAACGTTCAGATATTTCAGGAATTAGCATATGATCAAGAACCAATGGTTCTGAAGGAAGAAGTTCGAGGAATTGAAAGAACACCAATTGAGATGTTTCAACAAACAGATGCAGTGCTAGAAGTGCTCGTTTGTCTCTGCCAAGAAATTTGGATGACAGCTACCTGGCCAACAGACTGGAAAAAAAATCCATCTTATTTTCGTCTATTCCAAAGAAAGGCGATCCAACTGAAGGAGGAAATTATCTAACAATATCATTAATATCACACGCAAATATAATTTTGCTGAAGATCATTCAAAAGCACTTGCAGCAGTATATTGACAGGAAACTGCCAGAAATTCAAGCTAGATTCAGAAGAGGACATGGAGCCAGGGATATCATTGCTGATGTCAGATGGATTATGGCTGAAAGCAGAGAAGACCAGAAACAGGTTTAACTGTGTTTTATTGACAATGCAAAGGCATTTGACTGCTTGGATCATAACAAGTTATGGGTAACATTGGGAAAAATGGGAATTCCATTCCATGCTTTCTTGTAAGAATTTTATGGCTTCAGTACTTATACTGAGATCATTGATCCATTTTAAGTTGATTTTCATGTATGGTGTGAGTTTTTGGTCCAGCTTCATTTCTGTACATGTGGAGATCCAGTGTCCCAGTACCATTTATTGAAGAAACTGTTACTCCCCTCATTGAATGGACTTGGCACCTGTGTCCAAAATCAATTGGCGAAAGATGTATGTGGGTTTATTTCTGAACTCTCAATTCTATTCCATTTGCATATATGTCTATCCTCATACCAGTACCACACTGCTTTGATTACTCTAGCTTTAATACTATGTTTTGAGATCAAGAATTGTGGGCCTTCCTACTTTTTCCTTTTTTCAAGTTTGTTTTGGCTCTCCAGGGCTACTTACATTTCCATATGAATTTGAGAATCTGACTTTTCATTTATGCAAAAAATATAGTTGGAATTTTGATAGAAATGCCATTGATTCTATAAATCTCCTTGGGCAGTACCGACATTTTAACAGTATTAAGTTTTCTAATCCATGAACAAGGGATATCTTTCCATTTATTTAGGTCTCCGTTTTAATTCTTCCAGCAATATTTTATAGTTTCTATTGTACAAGTCTTTCATCTTCCTGGTTCAGTTTATTCTGTGGTATTTTATTATTTTAGAAGTTATCATAAATGGAATTGTTTTAATTTTTTTTTAAGATTGTCTATTGCTAGTGTATAGAAACATAACTGATTTTTGTGGGTTGATATTGTACTCTACCATTTTGCTGAATTCATTTATTAGTTCTAATAGCTCTCGTATGGAATCTTTGGTATTTTCTATACATATAGAATCACGTCATCTGCAAATATAGTTTCAGTTCTCCCCTTCTGATTTGGTTGTCTGTCATTTCTTTTTCTTACCATATTGTTATGGCTAAAACTTCCAGGACAATGTTGAATAAGCATTGGTGAGAGTTGGCTTCCTTATCTTGTTTCAGATCTTAGGGGGAAAGCTTTCAGTCTTTCTCCATTGAGTATGATATTACCTGGGCACTTTCATAAATGCCCTTTATGATGTTGAGAAATTTCCCTTCTATGTCTAATTTTCTGAGTTTTTTTTTTTTTTTTTTATCATGAAAGGGTGTTGGATTTTGTCAAATGCCTTTTCTGCATTAATTGAGATGATCTTGTAATTCTTTCACTTTTTTCTATTGATGTGGTGTATTGCATTGATTTTTTTATGTTGAATCATTGCATTTCTCAGATAAATCTCACTTGGTCATGATGTGTAATCCTTTTAATGTGCTGTTGTATTCAGATTGCTAGTATTTTGTTGAGGATTTTTGTATCTATATTCATAAGAGATATTGACATGTAGTTTTCTTTCCTCATGGTATCTTTATCCGGCTTTGGTATCAGGGTAATGCTAGTCTCATAGAATGAGTTGGGAAGTGCTCCTTTTTTTTCTATTTTTTGGAGTAGTTTGAGCAGAATTGTTGTTAAACATTCTTAAAATGTTTGATAGATTTCACCAGTGAAGCCATCTGCTGCTGGACCTTTCTTTCTTGGTAGGTTTTTGATTACTGATTCAATTTCTTCACTTGTTATGTTTGCTGAGATTTTCTATTTCTTCTTGAGTCAATTTAGGTAATTTGTGTATTCCTAGGAATTCGTCCATTTCATCTAGATTATCTAATTTGTTGGTATACTTTGTTCATAGTAATATCTAATAATCCTTTTGTGGTGAAATGAGTTTCTTTATGTGGCCTTTTCCCTTGGTTCTTTGGAAAAAACCGTTTGAGAGATTTTTTCCCCAAGCCCTGAGGAGTTACTTTTACTCTATTTTTCTACCCCAGAGTTTGTTACTTTCGTTCAGGTTGATTGACATTTCCTAGGTAAGCTGTAAACAACTTGGTTTAGTACTTTTTTTCCTGGCTCTGGGCTGTAGCCTGCCCTGTGATTAGAATAGCCGTGCACGAATTGGTCAACATACTATGTAAATGAAGTGACTATGAGCTATGCAAATGAGGTAACTATAACCTACTATGGAAATGAAGGATCTGTGGCCTACCTAGAGGGGGTTGATCAGCTTGTGGCCTCACTGGGAGGGGCCATACTTGAAATTGACAAGGAGTTGTATATATATGCAACCAACCCCACAGAAGTTTTTCCAGACAGAAGGAAGCAGGAAGAGAGGCAGCGGGAAGAAGCAGAAGGAAGAGAGAAAAGAGAGGAAGCAGAGAGACAGGAGGCAAGGAATCTCCTAAAAGAGGTCAAGGGCTGTAACACTGAAGACAGCAAGAGGCCCAGAAGGGAACCAGTGGCAGAGCTGGTGGCAGCAGGCCCAGAATGGGCCAAGCAGCAGAGCTGGTGGTGACAGGCCCAGAAGGGGCTCTGCGGCAGAGTCAGTAGTGACAGACAACAGTGCTGAGAGGAGCCTGTCCTCAGGTGGCCTGGAGGAGTCTGTCCTCAGGGGCCAAGAGTAGGTTTTTCCTCAGGGGACTGAGAGGAGGCCTGCATGGCCAAGAAGACCTGAGAGAGCTGTCATGCACTGAAGAAGGGAGACTTTGCCTACATATGGTCTGATCCTGATTCTGAGTTGTAGCCTGTGGATATTGACCCCATGTTGTTCCCTTCCTTATAAACCACTTAACTGTAAGTATGGTCTGTGAGTTTTGTGTGACCATTGCAATGGATTATTGAATCCAGAAGAGAAATAGAGAGTACCATAGGAGGGACAACTGGTGTCAGAATTGGGCAAAAGGTTGGAGGGTGGAGGTATATCTAACCTTGCCCTCTTGGGAATCAGCGTTAGGCTGATCCCAATCATCTTTCCCTCAAAGTTAGACAGGTTCTGACATTAATCCTACTACTCTCATTTTGCACCTTCACATTTCTACGTTGTTGTTAGGCACCATTGAGTCAGTTCCGACTCATAGTGACCCTGTGGACAACAGAATTAAACACTGCCCTGTCCTGCACCATCCTCATGATCATTGTTACGCTTGAGCCCATTGTTGCAGCCACTGTGTCAGTCCACCTTGTTGAGGGTCTTCTTCTTTTTCCTTGACCTTCTACTTTACCAAGCACAATGTTCTTCTTCAGGGACTGGTCCCTTCTGATAACATGTCCAAAGTATGTGAGACAAAGTCTTACCATTCTCCGCTCTAAGGAGCATTTTGCTTGTACCTTCTTCACGTATAATGTAAAACATTATAATGGCATACTTCCATTCCTTCTCTCCTGGCATCTGGGGTACAATTGTCTACATTTTCTTTCTAAATGTTATAAACTTCAAAATACGTTTTTATTAGTTTTGTTTCCACCAATCAATTCTCTTTTAAAGATATTTTAAATAGTAAGAAAATATCTTTTTAGGTATCCTGTGGTTATAATTTCTTGTGCTCTTTATTTCTTTGTATAGATTCAGATTTCCACCTGGCATCATTTATTTTCTGCCTGGAGGAATTTCTTTAACCTTTCTTGTAGTGCAGGTCTGTTGGTGTTGAATTTTGTAAGCTTTCCATGTCTGAAAAAGAAAAGATCTTACTTCATCTTCATTTTTTAACAGTATTTTCACCAGGTATAGAATTTTAGGTTGAGAATTTTGTCTTCCAGTACTTTAAAAATATTGATTCATTGCCTTCTGGCCTACATTGTTTTCAGTGAGAAATCAGTTATCATTCTTATCTTTGTCCTTCTGTTTGCAATGAGTCTATCTGTTTAAGAATTTCCTTTACCATTGTTTTTCAGCAATTTGATTAAGGTATGCTTATCATTCTCATAAATTTGTTTAAAATTTCAACCATGATTTTTTTCAAATCTTTTTTCTACATTGCCACACACACCCCAGAGCTAGTCTTTCATGAACTCCTATTATTTGTATAATAAATAAGTTGTCTTACAGCTTACTGATGCTCTATTTGTTTTTTTCCAGTCTCTTTTCTCCTTGTTCTTCATTTTGGATAGTTCCTATTGCTGTTTCTTCAAGTTTCACTGATCTTTGCTCTTGCAGTGTCTAATCTACTGTACTTTTCATCTTAGACATTATAGTTTTCATCTCTAAAAGTTTGATTTGGGTTTTTTTATTATCTTTCATATCTAACTTAGCATGTTCAATCTTTTCTTTAGCTCCCTTAAGCGTATGATAACTGTTTCAATGTCCTTGTCTTCCAGAAAATTCTTTAATCTGTGTGCTTTAGAAGTCAGTTTTGATGGATTGATTTTTCTCCTCATTGTAAATCATACTTTCCTGATTCTTTGCACGCCCAATAATTTTTTATCTGGTTCCCAACATTGTGTTCTTTATCTTTTTTAATGCTGTAAATTTTTGTTTAGCTATAAATATTTTTGAGCTTTGTTTGGGGACATACTGAAAATTGTTTGAGCCTTTCAGACCTTGATTTTATTTTACTTATTTATTTATTTTTTAGGCTTGACCTGGGCAGCATTTAATCTAGAGCATTTTTTTCTCTTACTGAATCAAGATTTTTCGCAGTACTCTCTGGTATGCCTCATAAATTATGAGGCTTTCCACTCTGGCTGGTGAGAATAGAGGCCTCAGAAAAGACATTTAAGAAACCATTGGAGAGTTTAGCCAACTAATAAAGAATTTTCACAAAACACTTGTACCCTCTGGACATCTCATGTAATAACGGTTTTGCGCAAACAAAAGTGGACTTTTTCTTCTCATTTTAAAATGCATATGTTTCTCTCACATTTTTCCTTATATATACTGTCTGTTTTGAGGATAAACGAGCACTCTGGTGGCAGGAAGGGACTGGACCTTTCTAGGTCAGGCTTCCTGAGGGTCCCAGAAGCCCTCTGTATCTGCATCTCCTGAACTGTAATCGTAATTAAACGCCAGACATATCATTTTATAGTCAGTCCTGTTATGGCAGTCATCAAATATGTTTGTAGAGAGATTTGACCAGGAAATAGTGCCCAAAAACTCTCACCAAATCCCAAGTTCTTCTACATGTCCCTCACATATCAGCATGGAATGACTTTCATTCAAGTGGTTTAGGATCTCTCTTTTCTCTGCCAATGTTTTTGTTCAATAATTCTATTGGAATTTGGGGTGCTACAATTTTCTTTTTTGTGTGAGACTACAAGGTGGCCTGAGGGATTTTTGCATCTCTGGCCTCCTAAGGGAAACACTGGTGGCGTAGTGGTTAAGTGCTACGGCTGCCAACCAAAGGATCGGCAGTTTGAATCCACCAGGCACTCCTTGGAAACTCTATGGGGCAGTTCTACTCTGTCTTATAGGGTCGCTATGAGTCGGAATTGACTCGACGGCACTGGGTTTGGCTTGGTTTTGGTTTTGGCCTCCTAGGCATTAAAAGCCAGTAGCAACCCTAATCATTCTGACAGACAAAAAAAGCCCCCTCATATTTCTAAATGCTGCTAGAGGCAATACCACCCCCCTTCCTAGTTGAACAACACCCATATTGAGATGCTTTTCAACTTAAAAGGGTTAAGATTGTGCCAGTTTTTTTAAGTGTTCCTGCCCAGTCTTCTGAGTGGGGTGTGTGTGTGTGTGTGTGTGTGTGTACGCACGCGTTTGCGCGCACAGAAGTGGGGAGTGGGCAGAAGCCACAGCCTCAATGGCTTTTCTAGATGATATTTTTGGAGAAACTCTCAAAAGTAAAATAATGATCACACTTAGTAGCTGTGGGTGTGGGTAGAATTAGACCTAACCTCTGATTTGGAAAAAAAAAATTATAATAACTTACCACAGGAGAGCTCCCCCATATCTGGGATTTTTTGTTGTTGTTATTGTTGTTGCATTTTAGATGAAGGTTTACAGAGCAAATTAGTTTACCATTAAGCAATTAATACCCATACCATTTTGTGACATTGGTTAACAACCCCACAACGTGTCAACACTTTCCCTTCTCGGCCTTGGATTCCCTATTACCAGCTTTCCTGCCCCCTCTTGCCTTCTAGTCCTTGCTGCTGAGCTGGTGTGCCTATTTAGTCTCATTTTGTTTTATGGGCTTATCTAATCTTTGGCTGAAGAGTGGACCTCAGGAGAGACTTCACTACTGAGTCAAAACGGTGTCTGGGGGCCATACTCTTGGGTTTCTGCAGTTTCTGTCAGACCAGTAAGTCTGGTTTTTGGTTGTTTGTTTGTGAGTTTGAATTTTTTTTTTAATATCCTGAAATTTTCCATTTTATTTTAAGTTGTTGAATTTATTGGCATAAAGTTCTTTATCATCATGTCTTATTATTCTTTTGTTTTATTATTGTAATTTAGATGAAGGTTTACAGAACAAACGAGCTTCTCATTGAACAATTACTACACATACCATTTTGTGACCTGGGCTGCCAACCCCATGACATGTCAACACTCCCCTTGTCGACCTTGGGTTCCCTGTTACCAGCTTTCCTGCCTCCTCCTGCCTTCTAGTCCTTGCCCCTGGGCTGGTGTGCCCATTTAGTCTCATTTTGTTTTGTGGGCCTATCTAATCTTTGGCTGAAGGGTGAACCTCAGGAATGAGTTCAGTATTGAATAAAAAGGATATCCGGGGGCCATACTCTTGGGGTTTTCCAGTCTCTGTCAGGCCAGTAACCCTGGTCTTTTTTGTGAGTTAGAATTTTGTTCTACATTTTTCTCCAGCTTTTCAGGGACCCTCTATTGTAATTCCTGTCAGAGCAGTCAGTGGTGGTAGCCAGGCACCGTCTAGTTGTGCCCGACTCATTCTGTTGGAAGCTGTAGTAGTCGTGGTCCATTAGTCTTTTGGACTAATCTTTCCCTTGTGTCTTTGATTTTCTTCATTCTCCCTTGCTCCAGATGGGGTGAGACCAGTGGAGTATTGTAGATGGCTGCTCACAAGCTTTTAAGACCCCAGACACTACACACCAAAGTAGAAGGTAGAACATTTTCTTTTATAAACGATGTTATGCCAGTTGAGCTAGATGTTCCCCAAGACCATGGTCTCAACGATGTTTTAACAATACTCCCAGAGCGACAAAGAGAAGATTCATTACAAATATATCAGCATCATTTCCATTCCTAAGAAGACCCACTAATGGGCTGTTACTGTGTAATCACTCTCTTCCTCGCCCTACCACAATAGTGATAGTTGTCATAGTAGCTTAGTTCTTAGTTCTGGTTGAAACCTAGGGAACCAAATATCAGGGTATCCATGACATAAACTGGGGCCCCATTCATTAATTTTGAATAAAGCAAAATAGTGTTTGTAGAGATGGAAAGCACATTCAAAGAAAGGAACAAATAGGCATGTCTTGTTCAGTACATGGTAGAACATGGGTTTATCTTCCTCTTCCCTGGAATCTGGCAAATATTCACTCACCCACCCATCTCCCTTCCTAGGGACTAGCTTATACCATATTTTGGGGTGATTAAAGGGGGGTATTTGTTATTGCAACTGAAGGTAGAGACAGAGTCAGAGATCACTTTGTTATGAAAATATACAGAAGATATGATGAAAGGAATGCATCTTGGCAGTACACAAGGTTTGATTGTTTTATAGATGCTCCATCTGCAGGATCCAAATCCCATCCAACTCGAATTGAAATCTGCAGGATCCAGAGCTCATGCAACAGAACAGGGAATAAGAGAACCATATGACCGACGGCAGGTATTAGAAGTTGGGATGGTAAGTCCAGTAGAGAAAGGCTCAACCATGTTAAAGACAGTGTCTGAAGAGAGAGGAGCTTGGTTTCCAGTGGGTGTGACAGAAAATCTATGTCTGCTAGATGTGAGAGTCACAATAGAAGTCCCCTCCCACTGAGAAGCTGGAAAGGACACATTGAAGGGAGTAAGGGAGCCATTCTAGATTCACCATTTTACCCAAGGACTCAGACAGTGTTAGAAGATACCACTGGCTCCTGAAGTAGAGTTCTGTTTATACAATTTTCTGGGCTCCACCTGAGTGTTTGGACAGCTGACAGAATATTTAGGAAGAACAGTAGAGTGACAGAGCAGGAGCTCTAGCCTGTGTCTTTCTGAAATTAAAATCTATGTTTCCATTGTGCTATACTGTCTGAAACCTTACCCCCAGCCCCCAAGAGCGAATATACTTCAGGTCATATTACAGAAAATACTAATGGAATAAATCAAAGACCTGGGAAATAGGAACTATGAAGGATGTGGTCCTGACTATGCAGTCAAGCTCAAATCAAAACGCCCTTGTTTCAGACAACCATTGGGCTAGCCAGTTCATGAACAAGGACATTCAAAGAGCAATGTTCCCTCAAGAATCAGAAAGAAGACATATTTGTTGTTCTGATTTCTGAGGTCAACATGGGCACACAGAGCAGCAAGGGGGCCAGCACAATGAATATTCAGAATTAGACACAATTTGGAGGACATGATATAATACTGGGCTTGGCATCCAAGCTTTCATGTTTTAGCTTGGGCTCTATCACTCACAAGTCAATTCATCTCACTACGTCTTGGGAGGTCTGATGCCTTCTGTTAAATAGGGTAATAATCCCTTCCTTGCTTTCTATGAGGCTATTGTGAGAATAAAATATTTTTTAAGCCAAAAAGTGCTATGTCAAGTTGAGGTGGTAGAGGGGTAGAGTCAGGTTTCTATTTCAGGAGACTTCACTCCTTAGTAAACAAGGGAGATTTAAAGTAGACACTCTGAAGAACCTGGAGGACAGTCCTTCCCTCTCTTGGCTGAGAGGCCTGTGAGGGTCATTGTTAATGATTATAGCAAGAGTGTCAAGGCTTAGAGAGAAGCCTTGTAACAGTGAAAAGCCTTATGGGGAGGTGCACCTTAAGCCTACCTGGGCATCACCACTCAATCACCTATTGCGTGATTGACTTCAGGTAACTATTTTCTCTGCACTTCAGTTTCTCATCTGTCAATTGGGACTAATAACCAATCATTATCTCATAGAGGGAGATTAGGATTATGGTGCTTAAAACAGTTAATCTTGCTGTCAACAAATTTATCTACAAAAATACAGCCCCTGAGTCTGGGGTCTTAAATGCTAACAAGTGGCCATCTAAGATGCATCAATTGGTCTCAACCCACCTGGATCAAAGGAAAATGAAGAACACCAAGGTCACACGATAACTATGAGCCCAAGAGACAGAAAGGGCCACATGAACTAGAGTCTTACATCATCCTGAGACGAGAACCAGATGGTGCCCGGCCACAACAGATGACTGCCCTGACAGGGAACACAACAGAGAACCCCTGAGGGAGCAGGAAATCAGTGGGATGCAGACCCCAAATTCTCATAAAAAGACTAGACTTAATGGCCTGACTGAGACTAGAAGAATCCCGGCAGTCATGGTCCTCGAACCTTCTGTTGGCCTAGGACAGGAACCATTCCCGAAGACAACTCATCAGACATGGAAGGGACTGGACAATGGGTTGGAGAGAGATGCTGATGAAGAGTGAGCTACTTGTATCAGGTGGACACTTGAGACTGTGTTGGCATCTCCTGTCTGGAGGGGAGATGGGAGGGTAGGGAGGGTTAGAAACTGGCAAAACGGTCACGAAAGGAGAGACTGGAAGGAGGGAGCGGGCTGACTCATTAGGGGGAGAGTAAATGGGAGTATGTAGTAAGGTGTATATAAGTTTATATGTGACAGACTGACTTGATTTGTAAACTTTCACTTAAAGCACAATAAAAATTATTAAAAAAAAAATCTGGTCTGATACCCACTTTGACATTAAAACAACATGAATACAAGGTGAATTTCTATCATCAACTTCATCCGAATCAAAAGGCATGCTGTCCATGGCACAGTAAGCTTCTGTTCCCCTTTGTTGTCTACTACGTGACAAGATGATAAAATGATCTGTGAATAAGCCACATGTAAAAATTTGGGCATTATGTTGTCATTCCTAGTGACAAAAAAATTATAACTTAGAGTGTACTTAATAAACATTTAGGCCTTATTTTTTAATAACAGTAAAAGTAGCACATATTTTTATAAAAATGTTAAAAATTAGAAAGATACAAAAAAGAAAACTTAAATCATTCTGTGCTCTCTACCCACTATCCATTGTTTTGTATATTTTTATTGATATGCAAAGATATATAGATGATAGATATGAACGATAAATAGATTTGAATCAAACTGTAAATGGTTTTGTACCCTACTATATTTTTTTTATATTCACATAGTATTTCAGTACGATCCTTTCCTCATATCATTAAATATTCCTCAAAAACATGACTTTTAATGTCTTATTAATATTTCAATGAGTGGATGTGCCATATTTTATTTATTTTCCCTAATGTTTTGACTATACGTACTGTCAAAATATAATGAAGGATCTTATGGGTAAAAAAAAAAAAAAATACAGCTCCTGTAAGTATTCTGTATTCCTACTGCCAGCGAGTCAATTCTGACTCATAACAATCCTGTAGGACAGAGCAGAGCTTCCCCATAGGGTTTCCAAGGAGCAGCTGGTGGATTTGAAGTGCTGACCTTTTGGTTAGTAGCTGAACACTTAGCCACAGCACCACCAGGACTCCTATTCTGTATTGGTGGTTCTCAAATTTTAACGTGCTTACGAATTTCCAAAAGATCTTCATAAAATGCAGATTCTGATTCAGTAGGTCTGGAGTGGGGCCCAAAATTCTGCGTTCCTAACAAGCTCCAGATAATTCTGATGGTACTCATCTATGGACACATTTTGAGCATCATGATTACACCATGGGTCTCACACCATGGTCCACCTCTAAATGTCCTGGTATCGCCTTATAAGAAGAAAGAAAAAATCAGAAAGCTTTAATCAGGCTCCAATTCTACTGACTGGAGAATTTTTGAGCCATGGGATATGACTTAGAGACTAAATTAACATATTCAGTTTACAAATGAAAAGAAAAAGGCCAGAGCTGGCAATTACCTTGCGTAAGGTCACAGAGCAACAGATCCGGAATCAACGCCTGGGTTTCCCAGCTTCTAGTCCTTCCACTTATTAAAGTACGGTAATTGAGGTCAGAGTCTTAATTCAACCCCTTCCTTCACATAATCCTGACTGAGGAAGCATGGTCAAGAGGCAGATGTAAAATGATTGGACTCTAGAGAGAAGCCAATAGGAATATCATGCCTTTCTCTAATCCAGAATGTTCCTCCAGAATGTTTCCAAAGGAATAGAAGTGGAGACTAGTCCTCGTTTTGTCAATATCTTGAAATCTAAGCAAGATTTTATGCAGAAGCATCCTAGGTCATCGCCACCCTGAAAATTACATTTTTCTTTAGGAACTTTTTAAAACACTCAGGCTCCATCATTGCTTGACCTGTGAGTCTTTGAATCTCAGGCTTCAGTTTCTCACTCTAAAAGAAAGCGTCCTCCGTGGAAACACAGAGCTACTGGACCACTCCTTAAAGAACCGAAAGAAATGGTGACAGCCAACCCCCACTGCCCATGAGACAGCCGACTCAGAAGGGTATTGCTCCATACCCATGACTAACAACTCTAGCTTCCTGGGAATGTGTTATAAATGTTCCCATAACTGTGCTGCAGCTCAGTGGGGGCTTTTTGGCACCATCTCACCACATATGTTATCTTCATGGTAGCTGCTCCCAAAACGGGTTGTAACTCAAGGGAATCTCTTCACAGATTCATGTCTGGCTGTTAGACAAGGAGCTCTCAAACTTATCACATCAGGCAAGCAGACGGTGTCTCTATTTTGGGGTGCATTTCCCCTTTGGGTTTGTGAAGGTTTCCTCTGGAAGGACTCTTCCCTTTTACATTGATGGGTTTCATTCTTGTGCATGTGGGAAACCCACTCGGAGTCCAAAAAAGAACATTTGTCAAGGTATGCAGCTTAGTGAGGTACAAGTTGAATCCATGGGAAGGGAAGCAGCAAAGGGTGGGGGAGGAACACAACGCACAGCTTAATGTACACAGCATGCAGCGGTAGTTGAACACTTCTGCTGGTTGCCATAGGAATGAGAAGACTTTTGATTTTAAAGCATAGTTCCTCTGGAGCTATGTTAAAAATGCGACAGAGGATTCTTGCTGTTTACTGTTACCAGCTTTTTAAATCAGGGGCTCTTTGAAAATTCAGCCCAAATGTTTACTCATGAAAGGAGGTCACACTAACCTGAAAGATGTCACTCTCAAGGCCCTTGCAGCTTAGAACAGGGACTTCTCCCAGCTATGCTGGACCCCACAATTCTCAAGCTAGAGAAACACAATGTAGTTCTGTTATTTTTTCCTCCCCAGGAGGAATTTGTGAAACACACAGAAAAGAGTGTGGCAACTCATTCAAGGCAATTATCATTCAATTGATGTGGAAGATTATTTAAAAATCAAACAATTAGTTATAAATCAATAGCTCTTGAAATAATTTTAAAGCTCATTTGTTTAAAACATGGTGGCATTCCCTTGGCATTCATTTTTCCAATTACTCAGTCTTCTAGGCCTTTTCATTGCAAATTCAAAGTTTTGACATGAAAGTACCCATCATAAAATTCAGTCCCTATCCCCTCCCCCCCACCCACTACCAATTAGATATTTTTCAGTGGTGTTGGAAAGCTATGGAGAAATTAAACATGTTGAAGTCTGAGCACCTTACGCAGAGCTTCCCAGCTAGCATGCCAAGACGTCGCCCCCACAGGCATTGAACAATTGAGTTCTTGGACTTACTGCCATTGGACACATCTGCTCGTTTACAAATACAATCATTTTTGATGTATGCTTAACATGAAAATGGGAGAATCTAAGTTCAGCTAACATGTAATTTCCTTGAGGAAAGAGGTAGCTCTAGAGTTTTGTTGTATTCCCACCAGCAATGAGTACAATGACTGGCACATAGTGAGTGATAAACAATTATCTGTCTGTTAAATGGCCAGGAATAAAAGAATAAACCATTTGCTATTGAGTCAATTCTGACTCATGGCGACCCCATATGTGTCAGAGTAGAACTGTGCTCCCTAGGATTTTCAATGGCTGTTTTTTCAGAAGTAGATCACCAGGCCTTTCTTCCGAGGTGCCTCTGGGTGGGCTCTAACCTTGGAGCGTGTTAACCATTTGCATCACCAAGGGATTCCATGAATAAGTGACTAGTGATTGAACATTTAGATTGGGCAGTATTCAAGACCTATATCTAGAAGAATAGAAACTTCTGTTCTTGAGCCATTATCCAAAGTAATTATAAAGTGCCTATTCTGTGTGAAGCATTTACACGTATGAACTCATTAAATTTGACCTAGGAAAGAAAAGATGAACTTATGAAAACTGGTGGCCAAAATTTTGTTATAGTTTATAGCTCACTGTTGCAAACTTTTCTCAGAGGTAGTAAAGAGAACAAAAGTTGCCCTGTTAGTGAGGACACTCTGGCATGGGTCCTCAATGCTATATCATAAGGTCTAAAATTCCAAGTGCTCTCTTGACATTTTTGAGCCTCACGGGGCACCAAAAAAGATTAACCTTGAGTTCCCTTGCTCTTACAGAGTATACTCCCCACCTAGAAGGAAACACTCCCCACCTGGCTAGTTTCCCCATCAGGTGGACCATCCATACCCTAGCAGTTCTCAACTTAACAGGCTTCACTTCCCTGCCAACCCACGAAATTATTCAAATAAGCCAATCACACAGCCTCCTGTGAGAACCAAGGTGCATCTCACCCTCTTGTTACTACAAAGCCTGCCTCCTCATCCCGTGCTGGTTCACTTTGCTCCTGAGTGCAGATCCCATGCAGCTGTGCACGGCATGCAGCATCCTCCTTCCCTGGGGTGCGAGTATGTGTGACTAATAAACAGCTGCCAGTCTCATCTGTCCAGGGTTGGGTGTCGTGTCTTTAGCCATCTCATACGATTTAGGGTGGGGTTCTCTCCTTCACCAATGGGAAAACAGGAGATGGTCAGAATAATGCTTCCCTACTTTGCATGGCTCTCTAGGGGAAAAAAAAAAGAAAAAAGCACATTGAGTTGTTCGTTGAAGTCCACCAGCTGCCTGAGACAAAAAATATATATATATATAACTAGCACTCCTTGGGCACTTATTATGTGCCAGGAAACACTCTAGGTAATTTACAAATATTAACTCATTTAATTTTCATGTGTACGTAACTAACTATAACACAAGTTAGAAATATAGGCAAAATGCCATGAGATTACAGAGGAAAAGGAGCTTATTTGCAATCAAAGTGACAGAGGTAATATTTCAAATGATAAATGAGACAAGTGGGGTTGGGGTGGATGGGATAGAGTATCTTTCTACCAGCACCTTGCATATGTAGGCCGTTCAAAAAATATCTTTAAATAATGCCTAACCCAAATCCTTCCTATGTGTCAGGCTTTGGGTTATCTATACTATCGCATTTGACCCTTACAACTTATTCAAGTATGACAAATGAACAAGTAGCAGAACCAGGATTCCCAAACGAATATTTTTAACCCCTTTACCTTATTGCCTCTTGAATGATTAGATAACATTCTTTGTTGCTTATTACATAAAAGTGACTTACAAGGTTAAAAGTATTTTTTTCTTTCATGTACTAAAAATGCTTGTGAGAAATTAAAGTCGGCGAACTGCTAATAAGTTTCTCTTTTTTCCAGAAGCAAGTCCCCACCTACCTTCACTACCCTTTATGAGCATCCTACAAGGGCTGGATCTTCTGTTGTCAGAAATCCACTGATTTGGAATGCTGATTTGGAAACCTGATATGCATGGTACAGTGCTCCTCGGTTCCTTCAGGTGGCAGATCCTGAAGGCATTGGGCTCTGAACAATAAATCAAACCAGGGACTGTGTCATGAATAATTATAATATTTGTTATGCAAAGATATGTATTAAATACCCTTGTATACATGCATAGGGAAAACATTTTGTATTAATATTTAAGTATGCAGATCTTGCTGTAGAATCTGCCAGTATATTAATGATCTAAAAGGAATAAAATACTTACTAAGGTCCCTTTGATTTATTCTATTTTGATAGAACTCACTCCTGTGGGATCGCTTGCCGCTATATTCAATCCTAGTTTCTTAATGTGCTTTGAAAGATCAGGGGCCGTATCTTCTGTGTAGGTCTATAAGCTTGTTGGCTCTCAGAAATCATTATTCTTTTCCTTCAGTGTGTCTTCGGATATTTTCAAGCTGCTATTTGGATTTTTAGGAGGACTAGAAAAATGCAATTGAGCACGTGATTAATTTACCAGCCCCTCCAGGAGAGTTGAAAATAAATTTTACACCTACACTCACACACACACACAAAATTGAGCGCAATGTGATTTTTCCTGCCAGAGGGAACAACGTAAAATATCATTATTATACAGTAAAACCCGTGAAAGTCGGAACCTGTGTAAGGCAGAAACCTGTCAGAGACGGGAAACTCAAATACTTTCCACTAAAGCTAGCGGTAGAAAAGTGGTAAGACTGTACCCTGTCAGAGGTGGAAAACTTGCAAGACCTGGAAAAACAAGGCAGTCTTGTGGAGTTGCGGCTCTAAAAGGCTTCACTGTGTATTCTAAAATTCAAGTTAAAGAAGACACGACTGTCAAAATGTTTCTCCTTCATTAAGGGCTTTTTCATATCTGCTTATTTAGGGATTTGAGATTTATAGTAAGTTGAGACTTTCCTTGGGGATTCCTCATTTCTTTACTCAACATTTCCTCACTTCTTTACTTGCAGACCAATAACCTGAGATTGAGATAAAATGTATGCCTATTCTTTCTGCTAAGCAAAGAGCTTCCTATAGCATGAGCAAGGTCAACTTGTTAGAATCCAACCGGCAGAAGGGTAAGATGACATTTTGAACTCTTGTTCTTCACTCTTTGAACTGGCCCTTCTATAAGGCACTATCAAAAGGGAAATGACTATTCAGAAATGAGCATAAACCAGAGCTAAAGGCTTGGCCCTGGCCTCTGCCATATTGACAGATGTTTTCCTTCTGTAGCGTGTCTCTCTCCAATGTATTTTCAGGAGCAAAGGGCTGTGTGATTTTGTTTAGAGAGTTTTCCTACTGAGGATGGGCCAAGGAAGAACTCCTTTCGCATAATGTTCTTAAACAGGATTTGGGAATCTGCCTCTGAAGGTTTAGGGCAGCTTCAGGCACTGCTCCAAATGGAAATAATTACAGCTTTCCTGCCTTTTTCTGCCAGCTGAACACCTGGCATATTATACATAAGAAGGCCCTCAAATCATGGCTGTAGGCTTCCATGGGATAGAAGAATTAAGTTCCTCCTCCCTGTGAGACATTTTTCTCACACCATCTCCCTAACCCTCCCACCCTCCTTTAGCTTTTTACCTATCATCAAAAGCTTCTCACAAGTAAGGACTGGAAATTCATTTACTCTGAAGTAAAAATAATCAATGATGGCTTAAAGTGTTCCCTCTCCCAGAGATATTTTAATATGAAGAAAACATCAGATTAAAAGTTTGCAGTACCCCTCCCATAAAAAATCCCGTTGCCATTGAGTCAATTCTGATTCATAGCAACCCTACAGGACAAAGTAGAACTGCCCCATAGTGTTTCCAAGAAGCAGCTGGTGGACTTGAACTGCCAACCTTTTGGTTAGCAGTCAAGCTCTTAACCACTGTGCCGCTAGGGCTCGGTCCCCTTCCCTATAATAATAAGTTTAAGTGAGCAAAGGAAGGAGAAATTTCTTTTAAGTGGGGGGTTGGACGGTAAGGGAGTGATTTGCAAAGCAGAAAGGAACTACTGCTAATGAAATATATCTATTTTGGGGTCAATTATTCACAAAAAATAAACGAATATTGTTTTCTACCTATGTTTAAAAGGAACCTTGGTGGCATAGTGGTTAAGCACTTGACTGCTAACCAAAAGGTCAGTGGTTCAAACTCACCAGGTGCTCCATGGGAGAAAGATGTGTGCCAGTCTGCTTCAGTAAAGTTTTACAGCCTTGGAAACCCTGTGGGGCAGTTCTACTTCATCCTATAGGGTCGCTATGAGTTGGGATTGACCCGACAGCAAAGTTTTTTTGTTTTGTTTTTGTTATACTGCTTAGTAAGCTAGCACTTAACCAAAAATCTTCAATCTAGGAACCACGCCAAGGGTTTCAAAATGTCATAACATTTTAAAAGTATTACTAATATTTTCAAGTTAGAGTTAGTTTGGTTTCTTTAGCTAAACAAAACCAGCGGTTGGGGCGGGGGGGAAAAGAGAAACTTTCCCAAGATTTTAAGCAGGTAGAAGGCAAAACTTTATGAAATCCAACACAAATATAAAACATGATTTTCTAGAGGGCTCTGGAATAGAATAAGTCAACAAAGAAAAGTAAAATTCTAACAAGAACCTCTTCATCTCTTAACAGACAGAATAAACCAAGACTGAGTTCACTGAAAGGCTATTTGGATGGAGTAAAAAGAGCAAGTTGACTATTTACAAATCACATGATCTTCTCTCCCAGAACACTTGGAACTTTTGCAGTCCAGTGGAGTAAATAAATACAACCCAAAGGTAAAAGGATATAAGCTGATATCTTTACTTATTTCTAGGTTCCGCCTTGAAATACACCTCCATTTTGAATTAGTCAAATACGTCTTCCCTTTGTCTCTAGAGCACTCACACACTCAACCTCTTAGTACTAAACTGAGAACAGGAAAGTGCATATTGTAATGTTGTCTATGTAAAAGGTCTGATTCTACTCTGGCATTTTTTATTGTTTATTTCTAGACCACTGAAGATACATTAACAGTGCCTGAGTTGAGTTAATCTTCACAGAGCTAATGTCTCAAGGATGTTTTGGTTGAATTGCTCAGTGTTGCAAAGGGGTTAGCCTGAACACTTATTCTCATCTTGCCTTCTCCATCTGGTTCTATTATATCTCAGAACAATGGACTGCGGTACATGCTGCTTATGAACAGGTAAAAGTTATAAAGCAGAGGTGAGCTGATCAGATTTTGACAGCACTACCCCACTTTAAAAAAATAACTTCTTCACAATAATATTCCTGTACATAATCTAAAGCTATGTTCACCAGAGAGTAATGTAATCTCTTGAAAATCTGTTCTAGAAGCTGGTTATATTATGTTGAGATCCACCACCCACTCCCAATTAAAAAAGAAACAAAAAAAAAAAACGAGTTACCGTTGAGTCAGTTCCAACTCATGGCAACCTCATATGTGTCAGAGTACAACTGTGCGCCGTAGGGTTTTCAAGGCAGTGACCTTTCAGAATTAGACTGCCAGGCCTTTCTCCCAAATCACCTCTGGCTGAGTTTGAACTACCAACCTTTCAGTTAGTAGTCAAGTGCTTCATCATTTGCACCACCCAGGGGCTTCATTACGATCCCAGTGACCAATTATTTCATAAAATGAAGTAGATTTTTCAAAGTCAGTAATCATCCCCTTCCCAAACGCATTCTTCTCTAAGTTGAAATTTTCTCCTCTATTTTTCTGAAATCAAGACCCTTTCACATTATATGCTCACTTGGTAAAATACTTGTAGGTTTCCTTTCTTGGTCCACTCTTCAAAAATGACAGACTTCCAAACTCCCCCAGGAATCACCTCCAATTTTCAAATTCCCACGGTAGGATCTCCTTGTTCAATGCTTGGTGCTCACCTTCATGTTTTGTGCTTGTCAGCTGCAGTCGGCTGACGCATTCTCTCTCCCTTTCTCTCGCTCTCACCTCTGAGTCATCACGATTTCAGTAGAATCACAGTAGAGAGTTCAGAACCTGTCGCCCACACCTTACTGTAAGCTAGAGGAACCAGAGACAGCTTTCTCCTCTTGTAAAAGTCAAGTGTTCGGTATGTCTCGATTGGGGGCTGAATAGAAATGTAACCTTACAGAAGCAAGTCCTTGGGTCTGGGCAATGCTTTGAGCATTCAGAGTTTAAAGTTGGCTTTAACTACAAGAGCATAGGATTGGTAGCTTAAGCTAGGTCTTGCATCTGGGCTTAACTCCCTGTAACACGAGTATAGTCTCTGATTGGTTCTGATTGCTTTGGATAGCCCACAGGACAAATAGCAGATTTCTTTTTTTAATAATTTTTATTGTGCTTTAAGTGAAAGTTTACAAATCAAATCAGTCTCTCACACAAAAACCCATATACACCTTGCTACACACTCCCAATTACTGTCCCCCTAATGAGACAGGCCGCTCTCTCCCTCCACTCTTTCTTTTCATGTCCTTTTCACCAGTTTCTAACCCCCTCCACCCTCTCATCTCCCCTCCAGGCAGGAGATGCCAACATAGTCTCAAGTGTCCACCTGATCAAAGAAGCTCACTCCTCCCCAGCATCCCTCTCCAACTCATTGTCTAGTCCAATCCATGTCTGAAGAGTTGGCTTCAGGAATGGGTCCTGTCCTGGGGCAACAGAAGGTCTGGGGGCCATGACCACTGTGGTCCTTCTAGTCTCAGTCAGACCATTAAGTCTGGTCTTATGAGAATTTGGGGTCTGCATCCCATTGCTCTCCTGCTCCCTCAGGGATTCTCTGTTGTGTTCCCTGTCAGGGCAGTCATCAGTTGTAGCCGGGCACCAACTAGTTCTTCTGGTCTTAGGATGATGTAGTCACTGGTTCATGTGGCCCTTTCAAACGGCAGATTTTTAAGTTTGTTCTCATGGGCAACGGGCAGGCCTGTGTGGGTTGGGGAAATCTAATGTCTTCTAATGGTCCATTTTTATAATCTTCCTTCTAAGGCTTCTCAAAAGTAGCTTTTTAACCCAACATGTCACATACCACACCATGCTTATTACCAACCCTGCTTGGTAAACAAAGGATGCAACAGGGTTGTGAAAAACCCATAATAGGGTTGTATTGTGGTATCATCATGCCCCCTGTGAACAGATCTCAAAGTATTGTGCCAAAAGTCCTTACTGAGGTTTAGCCGAGAGTATGGCAGTCACTGGTAGATTTCTCGCCCTCCATGCGGGAGACCAGAGTTCAATACCCGGCCAAGGCACCCCAAGCACAGCCACCACCTGTCTGTCAGTGGAAGCTCACATGTTGCTATGATGCGGAAATGGTTTCAGCAAAACTTCCAGACTAAGCCAGACTAGGAAGAAAGGCCTGGTGATCTAATTCTGAAAATCAGCTAATGAAAACCCTATGGGTCACAAGGTTCCAATCTGCAACCTATCATGGGGATGGTACGGGACAAGAAGGCGTTTTGGTCTACTGTGCGTGGGGTCACTCTGAGTCAGGGACCACTCAACAGCAACTAAGAACAACAGCCTAGGAATCCAGAACAGCCTTAGATATTCTGGTTCCTCAGCAAAGTTTCTCTTTGCTATTGGGTGGTTTTGCTACATTCAGGCAGGAAGGAATGCACCAAGGCAGATTGGCATGATTTGGGCTGGAGATTTGACCAAGCAACCAGAGGCAGGAAGAGGGAAAAAGGCCAGAGGAGATGGAGGAGGTGAAATCAAACTTGCACTCTGCATTTCACTCCAGAAAACAGCTCAAGATTATAATTACCCACCTTGTTTTACAGCTCAGAATAAAAGTGACGTTGCACCAAACCCTACCCAAGCTGCCGTCACGATTAGAAAGTACTCCACACCTTCGAGAGCCGAGGAGACATGAGAATAATTTTAAATGCAAATTAAATTGAAGGGGTAGCAGAGAGAACACATAAAAGACAGTAAAACAAAACCTTTCAATTTTCTTAAATTAGCATTCTAATGTGTTCTAAAGAGCGGTTCCACTCAGATCTCTACTTAGGGGTTGCATTTCATCACAATATAAAATAGGCAAATCCATCAGTTCCCTCCACTCGGTACTCCTGAATCGAGATTGAAGGGAAAATTAAAAGCCATTCATTTGGGCTTGCGGCTTCGGCGGCGTTGCACAGCTTTATTCTATGCTCCACGGTGTCCTGTTGAAAGGGGTCAACAAGCGCTGGTGAGTATCTAACTTCAGGGCCCCTCCCTTCATCCACCTTTCCGGCTATCTTTCCTTTACTGGGGGCAGGCAGTCTGCCAAAAGATCTATATGCTATACTGCATCTTTCAAATCCCTGGGAAATTTCAGACAGCTTTTTAAGCTTCTTCCACTGACTGATTCACAGAAGGAAAGACAGTTATTTTCAGCCTAGCTACCGGTGGCCGATCTGTGTATTAATTAAAACAGGAGAAGGTTTAACATATGCTGGCTAGGAGGGCCCTTTCCCACAGTCTCCTTGTCTCTGTCACCTTTAACATGCTCTCGGATCAGAACGGAGACCCCCTCCCAATAATTTCTAGACAACTGTCCCATCAGGTTAACTGTTTGATCACTGAATATTCTATTCTGTTGCAATTCAAACTGGGACTTGGGACTATAAAAATAAATTATTAGACCATAAATCTGTTTTTTTTTTCTTTTTGATGACTATTTTTTTATGACACTTCTCTGCATAAGAGATGGAGGATGGGGAGCAGATCTGCGAGGTGGTTACATGTACATGTAGATGTTGATGGTTTTCTGGCAAAGTTTTACGTGGGAAGCTGGTAATTTTCTTCCTTCACAGAGGAGAGTGAGAGAGGCTGAGGTTGGCGTCACCTTCCGTTGCCAAGGTAACGCGCTCTGGTCATTTTATCTGATAAAGGCAGTCCAGCGGACAAAATGCATTATTCACGACAGCTCTAATCAAACAATCAAAATTGTTTATTTTCACCGGGAATATTTAGTGAGATCAAAGACCTTCTGGCTGACTCTGCTGTTGCTTTTACTACTAACTACTAGTCCTTGGTTTTTTTTTTTTTTTTTTTTGCAGTAAGTATAATTTGCTGTTGGGTTTCCTCTGGGCATTTGAAAAGTTTCCTCTTACTAAACTCAGTTTCTTAGATTCAAATGTGTATGGTTAGAAAGAGAAACGAATCTGATCAGCCTTCTAAGCTTGATTTTAATGACTTTGTGTTGTAATTCTTTCCTGTAACATCCTGTAAAACTCCAGATACTTCATCTGTACCACAGATGCTCGAAAGTAAAAACCCAACAGGCTGAGTGTTTTGTGATGAAGCATATTGGCTTCCTGATAGGCTGGTGCATGCTGATATTACAGGGATCATGGAAATTCGGGAATAATTGCTGCTACTCTCCAAAACGCAATCCTTTCTCAAAAGCAGCCTGCGTCAGGTACAGGCAGATGACTACCCTGTAGCAATCTGCAAAATGTGCAGGAGGAAATAGCTGGGAAAAAAGGAATTTCTTTTTCCCATTTCTCAGCACAGATGCCAGCATGTGTCATAAACGCAGGCTTAGATGAGAGGAGGCTCTAATCCCCAGGAGTTTCTCACAGGGTGGGAGGAATCTGCAACTCCCCGGACCAACTGAAGGTCAGTCTTCAGAACGGCTGGTACTTACCGATGCCCTTGAGCTGACAGACCTTTTGAAAAGTAATAGCATATGAATTTCACACTCTGTTTTCCTGTCCATGTACAGCAAGGAAGGATTGGTATGTTATCTCTCTTTAGCCTGGATCAGCTTCTTTTTTCTGGGTAGAATGTATTACTCTTAATGAATGCTGGTTAAAAGTTGCATTTTCTAATAGTCGGAAAGCTCTGTTGAGGGGTGGCTTTAGAATTGGAAATGTTGCCCAAATAAATGGGAGAGTCTCGTTCCGAAATTTTTAAGTGTATTTGTATATGGGGCTTTAAAAATCTAATTTACAATCTAAAATCTTCTTTTAGGTGTCAAAGTGAACATTTTCTCACAAAACTCTGTGCTTGGATCATCAAGGATGGATTACCCCAAAATGGATTATTTTCTGAATGTCGAGTCTGCTCATAGACTCTTGGATGTTGAGTCGGCTCAAAGATTCTTCTACAGTCAAGGAGCTCAAGGTAACATACAGGGAGAAAGATAGGAGATGCCTCTCCTTTGCATGTTGGTTTTATATTCACAGTACAGCGTGGGGTCTAGCAGTTTAAGCTCTGCTCCAAAGTTCAACAAATGGGACTTCTAAGTTGATAGCCTCTACCAAACCGTTACTGGAATTGAGGCAGCCATATAATAGAATGAATAAATTCAAACTTCTTGGCTATGGCTTTAAAACAACAACAACATAAGCAATTTTGGGTGCAAATGCCCCCCAGACAGCTGTGTAGAAACTGATCCCCCCTCTCTTTGTGCCCAAAGCTTATGCCTCAAAGGAATCAGGAATGCTTTCCCCCAGGAAAGGGTTGAATTTGCAGCCACTTGATAAAATCGAGGGCACCCTGACCTAGCAGATTAGGGGCTCCTGAGATCAGTGTGGAGCCTCTATCACTGCCTTAGGCATTTTTGATGAATTCAGTAACTGTGCTAGAGAGTAAACGGTGCCCACAGGGACCCGGGGCGGGGGGTAGGGGGGAGCAGCAAGGAAAGCACTGTCATGAAGCGCAGCAGACATGTGCATTTTTATTACATATCTCAAAATGGTCAATTAGCCTCCAGTTTGCTTGCTGGCACAGCAATTAAGACTTTGGCTGCTAACTGAAAAAGGTCAGCAGTTCAAATCCACCAGCCCCTCCTTGGAAACCCTATGGGGCAGTTCTACTCTGTCCTATAGGGTCGCTATGAGTCGGAATCGACTCAATGGCAGTGGGTTTTTGCTTGCTGTTGTGTTCGAGGGTGCGTTTAGAATGTTTTGCTACCATATTAGACCAAGAAAAGAAGCTGGAGTGATTTATGGGTACTCCTGACAGGAAGGAGATTTTTTTTTTTTTACATACTTTCTCTTTTCCATGGAATATTTAGGGTATTTAATCAAAGCCAGCTGATGACAGTCATGTCCCAAGGGGTACACTGAGGATGAGGACGATGTCTCTATTTTTAAATAGAAAAGTAGGTGAATTCTTGGAAGTCAGAAATGAGAGCTGAAAAAAAAACATGCTCTTTGTGTAGCCCCGGTGTGTCTCCTTGTTAGATGGTGATTGGCACACAGGTGCTGGTAATATGCTGCCTGGCATTCCCGAGGGGTCTCCTCTGAACTGGCTTCGCCTTGCTCTCAAGCCCGTTTCTCCTGGTAACCTCAAGGGCTTGCATGCTGCCTCCTCCTCGGCTCCCATTCTTCAGTGCATGGTCAGGTTTTCTTAAAGCCAAGAAGCGTTGGGAATTACCCAGTGTGTGCTTGGGTCAGGTCAGTACCCTCATCAGCTGAGCGTAAATCAGCAGATGTGGTTCAGTAGCTCATTCTCCTCACCCCTCTGGGTGTATGTTGTTAGCACTGGCACTTCTAGCTATGTAAAGAGACATAAAAATGTTTCCGAAGTAGGAGAAGGGGGGCGACTGGCCAGAGCCTACTCTAGATCTGCAAGTATGCCCAGAAATCAGTTGCAAATTGAGTTGATTGTGACTCACGGTGACCCCCTGCACATTAGGGGTAAAACTATGCTCCATAAGGTTTTCAATGCCTGATTTTTTGGAAGTGGACCAACAAACCTTTCTTCTGAGGTGCCTCTGGGTGGACTCAAACTTCCAGCCTTTTGGTTAGCAGATGAGTGTGCTAACCATCTGTACCACCCAGGGACTCATGCAAACAACATGCTACTAATGCATGTAGAAGAGAGGCTGAAAGGGAAAGGGTGTCAAGCCCATCATCAGCCTGGTGGTTAAAGGTTCTTGCCTCTTGTGCTTTCAATTCGAATGAGATAATATGGTCTGTGGGGGTGTCCTCCACTTGCATGGAGAAGGAGAGAAGCAGTGAATTATCATTTGATAATTTCCATTTGTCTTGCAGTAAGGGTAGGTTTAAGCCTTTAAGAAGGCTGTGGGCTCTGGGTTTATACAGAAGGAAAGCAGGCAGGGTGTGGGAGGCTCAGAGGACTCCAGGCAGCTTGGTGCTTGCCAGCAGATGGGGCTGGGGGTGGAGTGGTCAGAATTGTCACCATCAGTGACGGTGGCTTAGACATCAGACCTGGAGCGATGAGAATAGCCCTGGAGGTGGTAGCATAAACTACTGCTGCCTGGTACCAGGTTCATTTTAGGGTAAAGCAGAATGATGTTCCAATCCAAGAATCCTGGATTTCCAGAAGGGGTGGGGGCTGCCTAAATATCATCTAGGTCAGAGTTTCAAACCCCCCCCCAGACTTCCTGAATCAGAAATCCAGGTGTGAGGTCTTGCAGTTTGCATTGCACACAGGAGTTCTCATGATTGTTGTTGGTTTGTTGTTAGTTGCTGTTGGGCCAGCTCCAACTCATGGCAACGTGATGTCTAACAGATAGGAAACAACCTGTGGATCACAACAGAGTATTGCCATTGATTGTTCCATAGCCAAAATCGGGATAGGCCTCAATGTTTAAGAACCATTCCATCCAGTCCAGCATCCCTCCGTCCATCCAGAACAGGAATATTTTGCTCGGCATTGGAGGCAGGACAACACAGTGGTTATAGACCCTGGGGCCTGACTGTCTAGGTTCAAATCCTGGGTCTGCCACTGTGAACTTGGGAAAATATACCTCTTTGATCTTCAACTCCCTCTTTTCTGCAAAATGGAAACAAAAATACTTCCTAAGTCACAAATTGCTATGAGTATTAACAAGGTGATATTTTAAAGTGCTTAAAACAGTGTCTGTCACATAAAAACCCCATTATGGCTGAGTCTATTACAACTCATAGTGACCCTATAGGACAGAGTAGAACTGCCACGTAGGGTTTCCAAGGAGTGGCTGGTGGATTTGAACTGTCTGCACCCTCAGGGCTCCATAAACCCATTGCTGTCAAATTGATTCCGACTCATAGCTACCCTATAGGGCAGAGTAGAACTGCCCCATAGGCCTTCCAGGGAACAGCTAGTGGATTCAAACTGCTGACCTTTTGGTTAGCAGCCTCAGCTCTTAACCAAGGTGCCACCAAGGCTCCAGGGCTCCATAGGGAACACTGTATATATAGGCAAATCAGTAAAGCAGGCATCCTTGACAAATGGCCATCCCTCCTTCCATTTGAGATTTCATACAGAAGTCATCACTTTGCAGACAAGAACTGTGATCTAATAGGAATTTAACCTCTTATTTCTAGCAACAACAAAAATTAATTTAAAAAAATGATGATTCTCTTCAGGCCCCATCAAAACCTAACTCACTTTTCAGTTGTCCCTTTTCACTGTCATGCAGATATTTCTACAGACTGACCCAGTATTCTTACAGATGTAAATACTTATAAAGGGGAAAACAAGCAAATTGGAGTTTTGCTCTCTCATTTTCCTCATCTCCCTCCCCAATGTCAATTTTTCAAATTCATAAACTTTTTGGAAACCAGCACCTTCTATGTTAACTATGAGGAAAATACTTATCCAATACAATGATTCCAGGATTATAATGTTTTTTGACCCCATCATAGGTGTCCCTCCCCATTGGAAAGTGGCAAAATGCCTACCCCTATGTACAGATAGTTTTTAGCTTCTTAAAACAAGAGGACTCAAGGAGTGTGAAAAGAAGGAAAAGAAAGAAAAAAAAAAACAAAAAAACAGGCTTTCATGGGACAGATTCCTCTGGAAGCTATGGGGGATTTTCAAAGGTCAGTCATCTGTTCTGTTGAACAAAGCTGCCGATTTCCTCCCATCTTTGTTTTTCCTTGGTCTGACCCCACGGTGGGGACCATGAGCTGCCAGCCACTCCAGGGATTCTGCTTTAGAAAGCATGATACATTGCAGAGAGCAGAAAAAATGCCCAGGTCATCCTGTTCATCTTCCTGGCCAGAAGGGATGCTCTCCTGATTACACCTGAGTGTTTTGTCCACAATAAACCCTGCTAACCCAAGGAGAGTTCTGTGAAGATCCTCTTTAATTCAAAAGGCTGGAGATACACATAGGTTCAAAGGTCGGTCCTCTTGACATCTTGTAATTGGAGTTCATCCACCTTTCAGGCTTCTGACAATGATATGCCACACACTCAACTCTAGACTCTCTAACTTTTTTAAACTGTGTTTTAGGTGACAGTATACACAGCAAATTTGGTTTCCATTTAACAATTTTTATACAACTTGTTCCATGACATTGATTACAGTTTTCTGAACTTGTCAACATTCTCATTGTTTCCATTCTGTTTGTTCTGTTTCCATTAATCTAGCTTCCCTGCCTCTCCTTAGCTTCTTATCTTTGTTTTAGGGTAGATGTTGACCATTTGGTCTCATGTAGTTGATTATTTAAGGGAGCACAGTATTCATGGTGATATTGTTTATTTTATAAGCCAATCCATTATTTGGATGAAAGGTGACCATCAGTAGTGGCTTCAGTCCCAAGTTCAAAGGGCATCTTAGGAAGATACTCTCAGGGGTACCTCTAGTCTCTATCGGTCCAGCAAGTCTGGCCATTTTTAGGATTTTGAGAAAAATGTAGAACAAAACTCATTATTTATCATTATTTATCTTGGACAAGTTATGCAAACTTCACCCATATTGGGTTTTGCCTTTCCCATCACCAAAAATAACAAGTGTCAACTATCTAAACACTTGCCAGCCTCTGTAACTTTATATTGAATTGAGAGGGGAGTCCTATTATAAAATCACAAAATTAGCCCTTGGGCATGTTCAGGTTGAGATGGACATTGCAGATCAGAGATTCTCTTGGGTCTTTCCCTAAATCAAATGAAGTAGAATCTATCAGGACCAGCCCCAGGCTCCAGTGCTATGTTTTAAATAAGCCACTGGGTTTTTTGGAGGAATACTGAAGTCTGAGTACCGCTGTCATGGGTCATGTAATCACTTGCTACTCAGGACGTGGGCAGGGACCAAAAATACCAGCCTCGCCTGGCAGCTTGCTCACTAACACGAGTTACTGTGGAGTCGATTCTGATTCATGGCAACAGTTTGGTAGAACTGTGCTCCACAGGGTTGTCAATGGCTGATTTTTTGGAAGTAGATCACCAGGCCTTCTTTCGGGGTGCCTCTGGGTGGACTTGAACCTCCAACCTTTCTATTAGCATCCAAGCATTAACCGTTAACCCATTGCATTACCCAGGGACTCTAGGAGCTTATCAGAGATACAAAATCTCAGGCCCTACCTCAAAACTAAAGAATTAGAATCTGAATTTTAACAAGATCCCCAGATATTTATATTAAAGTTTAGAAGGAATGATTTAATCCAGTGCACGCTAGAAATACCTGGGGGGAGCTTTTAAGACCCTCCTCCCGTCCCCCCAGGCTCAGGTCTCACTGCAGCCTTCCAGCTGATTCTGACTCAGAGACCCTACAGGACAGAGTAGAACCGCAGCACAGGGCTTCCAAGGAGTGGCTGGTGGATTCCAACTACCGACCTTTTGGTTAGCAGCCGAATGCTTAATCACTGCACCATCAGGGTCCCAAACCAATTAAACCAATTTCTGGGATGAGCTCCCACATGGAAATTTTTAACTGCCCTAGGCTATTCAAACATGCAGCCAGGGCTACGGACTACTGACCTCTCATTTTACAGAAAAGGAGATTTGAGCACATCATACAGCTATTCTTGCCTGAATGTTTTTCTCTAGCTTGGTTTTCCTCCTTAAGTAAAACCAAACCATTGGAAGGGCTGCAACTTTGTATATTTGCAGTATTCACTACCCCTCAAAGAAACCTTGGGAACTAGGAATTATTATTCTCGTTTTGCGGATTCGAAAACTGGAGGTTGCTGAGGTGAACCATCTTGAAAGAGGCTGTACATTTAGATAGCAGCAGAGTCAGGATTTGAATTCACGTCTGTCCAGCTCCAAAAAAAGCCCCAGCTATTTTAAGTGCCTTTTGCTGCTTTCTGGGCAGAGGCAGGATCTTCTCAACTGGCACATTGATACAGTCAACCCTGCTGGCCAGTGAAGGTAGCCTTAGTGGCCACATCCCACTTCCAGAGAAGAGGAAGCTTAGGCTCAGAGTATTTCAGCCACACACCCAGATCACACAGCTTATAACCACAGCCTGGAGACTAGACCCCAATCTCTTGCCTACCATACTTTTTCCATTTTCCACTGCACTAGGTTTCTTTTCTCAAAGACCATCAGTATCCTTAGACATTTAAAATTACCTTCAAAGGAGAAAATACATTAAAAGGCAGCCAATTGACGAAAGTCACTAGGCAATCAAATTTATGACTCCTGCTCACAATTTCCCCTCTCTTATCATTTTAAATAACTCTTGGCATTTAAGCCAGGCACTGCAGTCATCATTACGTGATCCTAACGCACCTTTTCTGTCGTCTACATTGTCTTGTTTGACAAAGAGAAATGCTACTTTTGACAACTGATGAATGCCACAGTGAGCAGCGGAGTTTCTTCAAGCTGTACTTGGAACTAGACGGCGATTCATCTACAATATCTACAATTCCTCTTACCTAATCCCCCCACCACCACCCCTCCACAACAACCATCTCCCACCCTTTGAAATCTGCCCAGGCAGCTGACTTTTGCTTCTTTAGCTTTGAATCGAGTTAAATGTACTCTAAACCTCTGAGATTTCTCTACATGGCCCCAAGAGACGAAGAAATTTTGGTAGCACTCATTTAATTGCAAAATAGTCACAACAGTCACCAGCTGAGAATGGGCTATTTTCTTTCCTGTGCTTAATGCAAGACCCAGCAGCCCAAACGTCACCTCCTCTGTGCAGCCTCACCTGATTGTTCCAGGCCTTTCTCCCGTAGCCTTTTGCTCATGTATCATAGTAATTGTCACATTGTATCATTCTGCCTTCACCACTTACTAGAATGCATGATCTCAGATAAATGGCTTCACCTCTGAAAGCCTCTGGTTTCTCATCAAAACAGGTGTGCCATTAGCTCTGAATCCATAAGGGCTCCTGAGAAGTGAATCAGGCATGCCCATAAAGTGTTTAGTATATATCTGTTATTACTGGTTAGGTATTGATTCTATTGTTTTATTATTACTTAGCTGTCTGTTCCCTACCTCTGTCATGGCACTCTCTTTGAATACTGTTTTCTTGTCCCTTGGTGGTACAAATGGTTAAGCGCTCAGCTGCTTACCCAAAGGTTGGCACCGAGGAAGAAAGGTATGGTGATCTACTTCTGAAAGATCACAGCCTTGAAAACCCCAGGAGCACAGTTCTACCCCGATACACAAGGGTCACCACGAGGCAAAGTTGACCTTACGGCAACTGGTTTTTTTGTTTGCTTAGTGTCATATTTGGTATACAGTAGAAACATTAAAAAAATACTTATTAAATGCCTCTATTGAACTGAAGGAATAAAAATACTTCAATTTGCACTACAAAGAGATAGTTGAGATTCAGGAAAGAGGACTTTTGAAGATTTGGAAAATAGAACCTCCTAAGGCCTTTAAAGAATTTTTTTTTTTAAGGCCTTTAAAGAATTAAAGACTTTCGTTGAAAATGAAGTGTCTGTACAATGCTCAAATACATGGAGATGTGGAAAATGGAAGAAAACCATTAACTCTGCTGTACCAAAAAAACCCAAACCCATTCCCATCCAGTCGATTTCCACTCATAGCGACCCTATAGGACACAGTACAATGGACCTTAGGGTTTCCAAGGAGCAGTTGGTAGATTCAAACTGCCGGCCTTTTGGTTAGCAGCCAAATGCTTAACCACTACGCTACCAGGGCTCCTGCTATAGCTTCTGTAAAACAGAAGAAATTAAAAAATCAAAAACGAAGTAGAGCAGGAGGGATTTCAGTGTACCATTGAAGGGAATGAGTCTTTTAGGATAGATTTCAGGGGTCCCTGAATAGTAAATACCAAATAAGAAGGGCTTAAGTCCCTGGGTGGTGCAAATGGTTTGCACGTAACCACTAACCAAAATGTTGGTGGTTCTAATCCACCCAGCAGCAGGGCAGAAGAAAGTCCTGGCAATCTACTTCCATAAGATTGTAGCCATTGAAAACCCTATGGAGCACAGCTCCACTTTGAAACCCTTGGAGTTGCCATGAGTCAGAATCCATTCAACGGCAATGAGTTTGGTTTTCAGCAAGAAGGACTTTTGAATATAAAATAGTTTGAGATTTCTGAGGTTTTATTCTGTCTGAAAGTAGAATTATGGAATACGTGACCGCTAGACATTTACTGTGATCAGAGCTTGACTGAGATCATTTCAAAAGCTGCTCTGAGCTGCACCTTAATTAGGACGCTTTTTCTTCTTTGGGCCCTTATTGTCTAGTTTTTTGGGGCTGATTAATTCCTAAACCATCTACCGTTCACACTCCTGCTTCTGGCCAGATGCAACAGAAGGCTTTAGAAACCCACCTAACCACTCCCTGGGAACAAGTACTTTGGGAACCACTAGAATCCTGGTGGTGCAGTGGTAAGGTGGCTCAGGCTGCTAACCAAAAGTTTGGCAGTTGGAATCTACCAGCCACCCCTTGGAAACCTTTGGGGCAGTTCTACTCTGTCCTATAGGGTCACTATGAGTCAGAATCAACTCAAAGGCAACGGATTAATGGGTTAGCTCTTCTAGGGGTCATGCTCAGCCAGTACCACGTGGTCTCCTTCTCCCAGGCCTGACCCTGAGGCAGTACTGTCATGGCCATAGGTGTGGCTCAGATCTATACCTGCAGGTACAATTTGCTCCATGTAGACTGAGGCAGGAACAGTAACTGCCAAGGAACCTGATCCCCATACAGTGCATAGTAGCCAACTGGATTATAGCCTTCTCCATTCACCAATCTAATGTCCTCCCACCTCCCTCTCAGAGTACTGCCTTCCTGGGACCAGCACACCAAAACTGGCCACATCTCTTCTGTCCCCTCATGGGGAGGGTCTCTATTTTTGTTGGCCCATTATTCAAGTAATTTACATGTGACCACATTATTTCCCAGACCCTTATCTCTGAGAAGTGCTTCAAATGACATTTCTTTTTCCAGTTTCCAGCCTCATTGGTATGGTACCCAGGCCATCATCCTGAACAACTACTTGTTTCTTGGTTTTTTTCTCTCCAGCGTTAGCCAGGAAGCTGCACTGTGTGCTCCCCTCACGGATGACAAGCTAATTATGAAGCAGACCCTCCTAACCTCCCACATGCTTCATTTTAGACCTTTAATCGCTGACACTCAGGCTCTGCAAACCTGTGTTTAATGCAGGGAACGCTGTGGGTGAAGGAAAGAAGGAAGGCTTATCAAGAGGAAAAACACTGTGGAGAGAGTCAGGCGACCCTTTCCACAGATAGGTACAACTTAACCCTCCATTTCTCTAATGTGCTCTTGGGACAGGAACATCCTCTGAGCACCAAATAGCATTCTTGGTGACTACAGTTTACCTTAACTCAGCCTTCTGACGTCGTTTGTTCCTCTGCCTCCAGCAATTGCAATTTGGGTCTCTTGAGTGGGACATGATGGAGAGAAGAGGGAGATGATAGGATGACAGAGAGGAAGAAAATGACACAGAGATGCAATGAAGTAATTCTAATAAGTTAATAACTCCTACTCACACATGGAAACTCTGGTGGCGTAGTGGTTAAGAGTTCAGCCGCTAACCAAAAGGTCAGCAGTTCGAGTCCACCAGACGCTTCTTGGAAACTCTGTGGGGCAGTTCTACTCTGTCCTATAGGGTTGCTATGAGTCAGGATCAACTCGACAGCAGTGGGTTTGGTTTTTTTACTCTCACATAGGAGTTCTGGTAGCACAGTGGCTAAGCGCTAGGCTGCCAACAAAAATGTTGGCAGTTGAACCCCCCAGCAATCCCTGGGAGAAAGATGCAGCAGTCAGCTTCCATAAAGATTAATTACAGCCTTGAAAACCCTATAGGGCAGTTATACTCTGTCCTACAGGGTCGCTGTGAGTCAGAATCAACTTGATGGCTATGGGTTGGGTTTGGACTCTCACATAAGGCATGTGAGAGACTGGACTGAAGAGGTGGCCACAGACAGCCAGCACTAGTGGTGTAAAATAAACAATTCACAAGTACTTGGGAAAGAATTCTCATTCCTCATTTGCCCAAAGAAATCTGTTTTCTAAAAAACCTTCAGTACGACCCTCTGGGCATAGGTTGGCAGAGCCAAGGAGGGAGCCCAGCACATCAAAATCAACTAATTTTTTAATCAAGCTAATATTTTTAAGAATTGTCCAATAGGGCAATTAAACACACACACACACACACACACACACACACACACACACATACACACTTACGAAACCACTGAACTAATACTAGTGTTTTAATTGGACTTCTGAAATGCTGGCATTGAACAGAAAGTTTGTCTTACGGGATCCATTTCAATTTATATCTTTTTTGATTATAAAAGCAAAACAATTATACTTTCATTTCAATTATAAAAACAAAACGAGGGTAATAGTAAAGGCTTTGGGTAAAAAATGAAGTGGAAAATGAACCCTACACAGCAATTTTAATATTTATAATGTTATAAGTATTTTTATACTATATATCTTTTTTGCTGTATATAACAACCTTTCTATGTTAGTGTGTTATATAGTAAATACATTTATGATAAGTTTATATTTCCTTTCAGTCTCTTTCATATAAAGTCATATTTTTACAAAGTTACAATTATAACATATATAAAATTTGAAGTATGAATAAAATCTTTTCCAGTATTGGACAAAGAATCTCAGTGTTTAGGGATTTGGGTTTTGGCCTCACACAGATCTGAGTTTAAACTATGACTGTCACTTCCTAGCTCATGTCATCAGGCAAGTGATTTAATCTCTTTTTGCTTCACTTTCCATCTGATGCAAATGGTAATACTAAAAATTCTGATCTCAGGCGGCTATTTTGAGGATTAAATAAAAAAAATAATGTTTTACAAACTACAGTAGAATATATGATCTTCAGCTAATGCATGTATTTATTTTATTGTGCTTAAGAAAAATGTAAATTAGAAGAAATTTAATTGAAATATGAAAATATAACACTGAATATTTATGAACTACTGCTTGGAACAAGAAAAAAAAAAGTAGGCTGATTAAAGTCCATTTAAGGAAAAACATCAAGTAAATAACAATGTAGCCCATACTTTAGATGTAGTTAAAGGCATGAAAATGACATAAGAATGGCTTAAGTTTGGAAACACTGGACAATAAATATAAAATACTAAACAGAATGTCTAGGAAACCCTATGGGGCAGTTTTACTCTGTTCTATAGGGTCGCTATGAGTCAGAATCAGCTCAACAGGTACACAACAACAACAAGCAAAATATCCAGCACAGAACACTCACTTAAGAAATGTCAGACCTTATGTCAATTATGTTTTACTTTCGTTAAGCCTCGTAGGAAAATGGCGGGGCCTTAGCTTCCCCAGAAAGAACGTCCATCTCATCCCGTTGCTTGTCTTCTCTGATGTCATTCATTCCTAATTCAAGTTTCAAAGCCCTTTGGAGATGTGAGGCAGTCTTAAAACACGAGAAAAAGAAAAAGCAACAAAACCTTGATTTCAAAAATAAAATTATTAACAAATTCTGAAAGGATTCTCTTCATAGTTCTGCTATTGGGTATTTTCTTCCTTTAGATGCTCTTGAAACATAAGCTTTTTTATTTTTTTAATTGTACTTTAGATGAAGGTTTACAGAACTAGCTTTTGATTAAACAATTAGTACACATATTGTTTTGTGACATTGGTTACCAACCCTACAACATGTCAACACTCTTCCTTCTTGACCTTGGGTTCCTATCCCCTCCTGCCTTCTAATCCTTGTCCCTGGGCTGGTGTGCCCCTTTAGCCTCATTTGTTTTATGGGCCTGTCTAATCTTTGGCTGAAGGGTGAACCTCAGGAGTGACTTCATTACTAAGCTAAAAAGATGTCCGGGGGCCATAATCTCAGGGTTTCTCCAGTCTCTGTCAGGCCAGTAAGTCTGGTCTTTTTTTGCAAGTTAGAATTTTGTTTTACATTTTTCTCCAGCTCTGTCCAGGATCCTCTATTGTGGTCCCTGTCAGAGCAGTCAGTGGTGGTAGCCAGGTACCATCTAGTTGTGCTGGACTCAGTCTGGTGAAGGCTGTGAGACACAAGGTTTTTAAAGCTAGAGTCTCTGGGTGGTACAAATAGTTAACGTGTTTGGCTGCTTGCTAACTGAAGGTTGAAGGTTCAGGTCCACTCAGAGGGTACTGGAAAAAATGTCTGGAGATCTAATTCCAAAAAATCTACCATTAAAAACCCTATGCAACATAATTCTACTCAGACACACACGAGAACATCATGAGTTGGAATCTACTCCACAGCAAATTTTTTTTTAATTATTTTTTTAACATACGCTAAACTGTACTAATATTCTCTGAATTTTATAGCAAACTCTCGCTTATCAGAATGTGGCTTACAGGTGGTGATTTAAATGAATTAGCATTTATCTAGGAATGAGGAAATAGGTTTTAGAGATACTATTTGAAATCTCATTTTTCTCTATTCCTCTACTTTGTTCCCTTAAGAAAAGCATGATAATGTGAAGAAAAAAAAAAGAAGTCAGAAATACTGGAGTCTAGTTCTAACCCAACCATTTAGAAGCCAAGATTTAAAATCAATGATTGAAGTCCCAAAAGATAAATCCTGGGAAAATATACACACCAGAAGTTTTAGGAGCACATGATGAAGGTATCAAATTAAGTAAAAAAGAAAAAAAAAAGTGGGAGTGTGTGTGGGCATATGTGCTTGTATGTATATGTTGGAGAGAAAGATACGTGTGTTTCCCAGTTGACTTCTAGGATGACATGACAGTTAACTTGCATTTGAGTTGGATTTAGGAGAAAGGAAAAAAAATTCTGCATAGCGTGAAATGACATGTGTTAAGGTGTGGATATGTAAACAGCATGATATGATTAGGGGAACTTTAGCTGCTACTCTATGCCTAGGAAAAAAAAAAAAAAGACCCGTTGCTATGGAGTCAATTTGGACCAATAGAGATATATTGTAGATATGAGGAATGGCAAGAGAAGAGCCTAGAAGAGTAGGCAGGAGCCAACACGTGCAAGACTTTGTACGCTAAACTAGAATTCCAAACCTGATAGTGAATCTACTAGAGAATGTTATACAGATATCTGTTGTCAGATATGTTTCCATAAAGACCATAAATATGGAGGACAGATGGAGGGAGTAAGACCAGAGGCAAGGAGAACCATTAGAAGGTAACTGGCTCTGACGCAAGCAAGAAGATCGCCTGAACAAAGGTGTTGACACAGTAAATTCAGCAGACCAGAGGGATCTTGGACATATTAAGGAGATTCCTTCTACATTATGTCACGACGGGATGAACAGACATGAAGGGAGAGAGGGGTGCTTCAAATGATCCCCAGATGTTATATTTGGATCCGTTAGATGGATGATGAAGCCATTCACTGAGAGAGGGGATACGTGAAGACAATCAAGTCTGAGGAAAAGATATATTCAATTTAGGACATGTTGAATTTGGAAACTGGTGGTATAGTGGTTAAGTGCTATGGCTGCTAACCAAAAGGTTGGCAGTTTGAATCCACCAGGCACTTCTTGGAAATGCTATGGGGCAGTTCTGCTCTGTCCTGTAGGGTTGCTATGAGTTGGAATGGACTTAACTGCAATGGGTTTGGTTTTTTTGTTTTGGTATGGTATGCTCAAGCATAGTTAACCAGTAGGAGATAAGTTATATGGGCCAAAGCTTGGTATAGAGATCTTGGGAAACCATCCAAAATATTCTATGTGCCCAGGTAATTCGTAAAATAATTTCACTGATGTTTTTCCTCTGCTTTTGAATATGTGGTTGCACTGGTCCTCTTAGTTTCCTTCCATATTATTTAGAGGATTTGGAGATTGCTTAAAGGAAACCTTTCTTTTTTAAATTAAAATTTTTTGCAATAAATGTAATGTTTTGTCAATAGCACTAACCCAGACCCAGTGCAGTCGAGTCGATTCCGACTCGTAGCTACCCTATAGCACTAGTCGCTAAAATTAGTAGTCCTTTTGAAATATTTACATGAACCAAACATTTGAAATTAGTAACCTTTTTTAAAAATTCCAGCTTTTGTTTTTATAAGAAGAAAAATTCTGAGTTAACATTTCTGAGACCATCTAAAGCAAACAGGTTTCTAAAAAAATCTCAGCATAGCCCTAACACTTTACAGAACTATAGTTTGTCACAGAATGTCGCAAAGGAAGAAAGAAGAAAGATTCAGCTCTAGCTGGTTAAAAATAGAACTCACTTTTCTTTTGAACCTACGCAGTAAGATCTTCTGTTCCATTTAGTTGATTATGCACTGTTTGGTGATTAAATCTGATAGATGGTAAGCAGGGAGAAAAACTTGGCTTGGCCCAGTTAATCCTGGCCTCTGGAGAGCAAGACCACATTCCAAACATCATCCTGCAGACTGATTGTTAGGCACTAGGCTCGTGCCCTATGCTAGCTCAATAATCTATACACAGATATGTACACAGACGTTGCAAAAGACAAGGGACTTACATTTTATGTGTCAGAGCTTTGCATTTATTTTATTTCATTCCTGAAAAGGCATTTTGTGAAGTAGGTATCATTCTCATGTTACGGATGAAGAAATCCATGCTTCCAATAATTCAGTAACTTCCTCGAGATCACACAGCTATTAGTAATGGAGCCAGAATTATAATTCTGATCCTTTTGATTCTTCCCACTACATCTCACAGTGTTACCAGAATAAGGTTCTTGCCTCTCACTGGTCAAGAATGAGCAGGTGAGGCACGTAGAGTTTTCCACACAAGCAAAGCTTTATTGAAGAGTCTTGCAAGCAGAGATGAGGAGGGCCTACAGCAATGCTTACTTTTGTCTCACAGAACAAAAGATGGGCCAGGGTTTTTAAAAGTTCTCGGCAGGAAAAGATTCACGGTTATTCATAGGCACAGGCCGAGATATGTTAACTAAGGTGCATGCACGGCAGCTTTCCAAGATGGCTTCTGTCCCGGAGGCCTCTGGGATTCGTAGCAGGACTTATTATGGGGTGTCATGCCTGCACAGCAGTCTCTCAGTTCCCTGGTTCGATTCCCTGGCTGGGCTGTAGCCCCTTACTGCCTCTGGTGGAAGGTCACACAGCGGTTACAGATGGATGTTCTGCGCATGTCCCTGGGCCTGGTCTTCTCCAGCTGCTTCTGAAAGGCAACTTTAAAGAAGTTTGCGGACTACTTTTAGATACCCTGCCCCATCGTTCTGGGGAATGGCTTTGTTTCTGCGCCCTGGCCCATTTCTTGTTACTTTGTTTGCAGATTTGGGGGCCCCTCTGTTTCCTGTCTTACTAAGTCTCTAGGTTCCACCCCCAACCCCCTATTACCTCCCTGATAGTGTAGTCTATTCCTCTTTTACTTCTCCTTAACTGCACCAGTCTCTTCGCTATTTCTCAAACAGGCACTTTCTGATCTCAGGGCCTTTGCTCCCCGTCTTAAGAGTCTTGGCGACCAGGACAATACTAGGAAAGATGTCCATGAGCAAGAATGTAAGGACATACAGATGTTCACACCTTTCCAAACATTCGAAGGTTGAATGTCTCAGTGTTTTGGAATATAAATGTGCCAGTCCCCAGGTTACAGATGAGATTCATTTCTGAGCAGCTCTTTAAGAATTTGCAAGCAAGTCAGAACAGGTACATACAGTTCTTACATAGCCTTACTTTAGAACAAGAAAGGAGCCCTGGTGGCACAGCAGTTAAGCGCTTGGCTGCTAACCCAAAGGCTGGCAGTGTGAACCCGCCAGCCACTCCACAGGAGAAAGATGTGGCAGTCTGCTTTCGTAAAGATTACAGCCTTGGAAACCCTATGGGGCAGTCCTACTCTGTCCTATACGATCCCTAGGAGCCAGAATCAACTGGACAGCAGTGGGTTTTAAGTGTAAGAAAAGGCTCGAAGCCTTTTCAATGATTTAAAAGTTAAACATGCAGGAGGTGAACGTGATTGTGATGAAGAATTTGTTGCGATTAGGAGTGGATTCAGTGGTTTCAAAGTGACAGCAAATTTACATAACAGTAAAGGGCAAGTAGGAGTTGTCCATAAAATGGATGTTTGTAATTCGAGGACTGCCTGTAATTATAATCTTAGGTTCACCCAGTTTCTTAAAGGAATTTTTTTAAATCTTTTTTTTTTAATCTGGGAAAATATCACAATGGGATGGTGGGGCCTCTGTCCTTTGGGTTGAATTTTAAAGTATGTGATTTGCTTATAATTTCCAGAGATTGAGGGTCATTCTGCCGCAGTCCCCATGGAAACTTCTTAAAATACTCATAATTTGCTTTTCTTTTACTCTACTCATGTAACACATAATAATTATAGGAAATTTAGGAAATATATATAAACAACTAAACTAAACTAAATCCATCTTCTAAAAATAAGTACTCCTTACGATCTGGTGAATATTCTTACTTTTTTTTTATACACACACATTTTTTTTTTAACCTAAATCAATTGCCTCAGATTTATTACCTTTCATTTTCTATCTTAATTTCAAAGATAAATTCTTCATACCTTGGAGTGGTTGATTCTAACTGAAGTGTGAAATAATCAGACATTGGTTGGGCTAAGAGAGAAAAGTCAGACCTGCTATGTTTTTGCCCAAAGGTAACTTGCCAGCTGGGTTAGTGTTCCCGAATCTGTGCTGTCATTATTTACTAGACGGAGTCTCTGACTAATAATCTATGATCTGATTACTATTCTCGGCCCATCTGTAGACACAACAAAATGCAAATGAAATATCTACCTAATCTATGTTGGAGGTCTTCCTTCCCTCTTAGTCTCATACTTTAAGGAATTTTTGTTTTCCTTCCTCCATCACCGCAATCTGATCTTATTTTTATGCTGGCCATATGCAGTGTTTCATTACCTATCAAGAGCAAGTGGCCAGATCCTTCCAATGAATCGTTTAAGACTATAACTCCTATAATAATAGAGCATTACAGCTGGAAGTGACTGAATTCAACTAGTTCATTTTACAGGTGATAAAAGGAACAAAGAAAAAGCAAAATATTGTTTATTAAATACCTAATATATGCCACAAACAATGCATGTTTCTCTCATTTTAAAAAATCACAAACTTATAAGTTAGATAGTATTTAACCCAATTTACATAAAATAAAAACTCAGAAGAATCATGATCTATTAAGATGTGGAAACAACTAAAAGACAAACAACCCAATCGAAATTTGGGCAAAGGACTTGAGCAGATATTTCATTAAAGTAGATATTCAAACAGCCAAAACCTCATGAAAAGGTGCTCAAAGTCATTAGTCATAAAAAAAAAAAAAAAAACCCATTGCCATTGAGTTGATTCTGACTCATAGTGACCCTAAAACCACAATGAGATAACATCTCACCTCCATTAGAATGGTAATGATCAAAAATCCCAGTAGATGTTGACGAGGTTGGGGAGAAACCAGAACCTTCATCCATTGCTGGTGGAAATGTAAAATGGTACACCCTTTGTGGAAAACAGTCTTGTGGTTTCCCAAAAGGTTGAACATAAAACTACCATATGAACCCAGCAATCCCAGTCTCAGGTGTCTTAGTCACCTAGTGCTGCTATAACAGAAATACCAGAAGTGGATGGCTTTAACAAAGAGAAGTTCATTCTTTCACAGCCTAGTAGGCCAGAAGTCGAAATTCAGGGCACCAGCTCCAGGGGAAGGCTTTCCCTGTCTGTCAGCTCTGGAGAAAGACCCTTGTCATCAATCTTCCCTTGGTCTAGGAGCTTTTCTGCACAGGGACCCAGGTCCAAAGGACATTCTCTGCTCCTAGTGTTGCTTTCTTGGTGGAATGAGGTCCCTGTGTCTCTCTGCTCACTTCTCTGTGTCTCAAAAGAGATTGACTCAAGATACAACCTAATTTTGTAGATTGAGTTCTGCCTCTTTAACATAACTGCCGATAATCCCACCTTATTAACATCATAGAGGTAGGACTTACAACACGTAGGAAAATCACATCAGATGACAAAATGGTGAACAGTCACACAATACTGGGAATCATGGCTTAGCCAAGTTGATACACATTTTGGGGGAACACAATTAATCCATAATACCGGGTATACACCCAGAAGAAGTGAAAGCAGGAAAGCAAACAAAAACCTGTACACTAATGTTTATACGACACGGTGGCTGCAACAGTAGGCTCAAGTATAACAACGATTGTAAGGAAGGCGCAGGACCGGGCAGTGTTTCATTCTGTTGCGCATAGGGTCGCTACGAGTGAGAACCGACTCTAGGGCACCTAACAACAACAACAACTTTTATACAGCACTTTTCACAGTACCAAAAAGTAGAGACAACCGAAATGTCTGTCAACAGATAAATGAATAAACAAAATGTGTTATATACAGACAATGGAATGCTCAGTCATAAAGAGAAATGAAGCCCTGATGCATGCCACAACATGCATGAACCTTGAAAACATCATGCTAAGCAAAATAAGTCAGTTGGAAAAGAACAAATACTATATGATCTCACTTCTACGAAATATGCAAATATATACCAACCACAGATTATTAGTGGTTCCAGGGGTGGGAGGGAAGGGAAAAGGGGAAGTTTTTGCTTAGGGGATAGTGTTTCTGTTAATAGTGGTTTAATAATTTGGCAAAGGATAGCAAGAATGGTTGCACAACTTGAGTAATGTGCTTGATGTCACTGAACTATGCATATAAAAAAAAAAAACTGCTAAAAAAAAAAAAAAGGGTGGAGCCAGGTTCAAATATGAGTCTTTCTGACGTCACAGCATTTCCCTACAGCACCCTGCCTTTCTGAAAAAAGGTGATTTATCAAACCAGTCAGCCAGATGGAGGTGAATTGGAGCTTCAGCTCAGTCTGCCTATACCCTGTGGTCTTGTTATACTGGAATTCATGGTGCTCAAATGGGATTCCAACCTACAGACTTGCCTCTGAGGTCACGTTGCAATTGGCCAAGCCCAGCAGTTTGCCAGACTAGGATATGGCCAAATGTATGTCACCCTTCTGTATATCTAACATGAATTAGAAATATTAGAACCTTTAGACTTCATATTGTATCACTAACTACAGTTAGTCTATTGAAAATCAACCAGGTAGAAAACACAAAATTAAAATAATAAACTCAATACCTGTACTATCAAATGCAATTGGAAGAATGCTTGTATATAATCAGGCATGTTTAGTGTTTAAATAATGGAAAGTTGTTTGAGTTTATGTTCAACGTGGCTCAACATACAAAGCCTGAAACACACTTTCCTGCTCACATCTAGCATGCATTCGCAGCCAGCCACCAGCCACTCTGCATGGAGTCTACTTTAAGAAACTGGGAGGAAAGGAAGCAGCGAACATTTGTTGCCCGCCTACTGTTTGTCAGGCTCTGTGTTAGGTGTTTTACATGTATTACATAATGCTGGTCCTCCCAAGACCTAGTGAGAGAATTTATTTTATTTTTAAATTACATATGAGGAAACTAAGGCTCCAAGGGCTCACTAATATTTTTTTTCCAAGGTCCAATAATTATTAAGGTTGGGAATGATGCCAAGGCTTAATTTCACAGCCACAGCCTCCTTGGAACTCACTAGTAATAATAGATTTAAAATAATAAGTGAGAATTTCTTTTGCCAAACACTTTAGATGAACTATGTCTTTTAATCTTCATAGCCACCCCGAGACCTAAGTACATGCTACCCCCAGTTTATATATAGATGCACAAGGGGTATGATTCACATGAAATCATACAGCTGTTAAAGAGGGAATTTGATACGAACTCAGCAAGGCTGATTTCAGAGCCTACGCTGTTAACCATTGCTTCAAATTGTCTGGCCGGGAAAGAGTCTCCACATTATTTTGCTTGTATGCTCATACAAGTGAAAACGGCCTAGTGCCACAAGGTGGACAGAGGGAAAGAAAGAGAAAAAGACTATATTCTCATAGTGGGGTTGGAGTGAGGGTAGGAATAGAAGCGTAAAGAGTGGGAAGAGTTCCGACATGAAAGATGGGGAGGAAGAAAACAAGGTTTTCCAGTGAAAAATTTTGTACTGCCACTTGATAAAGTTTTCTTAATTTTTGTTTGGTACTTCTCGTTTTACAATTTGCTAATTGACCCACCCAGACTTAAGATTACAATACGGATTTTGTTATGGATTGAATTGTGTGCCCTCCACGCCCGCTTCCCCCGGGAAAATACGAATTGGCATCCTAACCCCTGTACCTATGATATAAGCCCATTTGGGAATAGGATTTTCTTTATTACATTAATGAGGCCACATCAGTGTATATACCTGGTGTGTCCTAAACCTAATAATTTCTGAGTGATATAAAGAACAATATAGACACAAAGACAAGCAGGCACAAATGGTGGAAGATGGATGCCACATGGAGATTTCCAGGAAACCAGGAACACCAGGGCTAGAGAAGCTGAGATAGGATTTTCCACCAGGGCAAACAGTCCTCTAGCCTCCTAAACTTGAGAAAATAAATTTTGGTTCTTTATTTATTTATTTATTTTTATCGTAGTATTTCTGTTACAGCAGCAGCATTAGAAAGCTGAGACAGGTTTTCTGACAGATAAAGGTGTCCTCTAAGCATCCGACTCGACGGCACTGGGTTTCACTGGGCTAAGCATTCAGGATTGATGTTCCAAACCCATTGAGGACTTTGTGTTTCTATTGCTGAGTATCAAATTACTCTAAAACTTAGTGGCTTAAAACAACAAACATCTCACATTTTCTGTGAGTCAGGAGTTCAGGAGTGTTTTAGCTGGGTCGTTCTGGCTCAGCATCTGAGGTTGCAGTGAGGATGCTGGCAGGGCCTGCAGTCATCTGAAAGTTTGACTAGAGGGGAGGACCCACTTTCAAGATGATGGCAGTTGGCCTCATATCCTCACCATATGGGCTTCTCCACAGGCTGCTTGAGTGTCCTCACAGCATGGCGGCTGGCTTCCCCCAAAGCAAGGGATCTAAAGAAAAAGGCATAAGCCCCAATATATTTTATGACCTAGCTTTGGAAGTGACATACCACCACTTCTGTCTACCACATTCTAGTGGTCGTACAGACCAGCACAAAAGAGCATGAGTACCAGGAGTTGAGGTTCTTAGGGACCATCTTGGAGTCTAGCTACCAAACACACAAGCCTTTATAGGAGCAGAAAATTTCAAAAGGAAGAGAAAACATGGCTCCCATATGTGGCTTTTGTTAATATGTCTCATATTGAGTGGTTTTTAAATTAGACACAATTTTTCACAGGTCAAAAATTTAGGCCCTCTGGGAGAGAAGCACTATATTGAATAGTCTTGTATCCATCTTTTTATCCAGGCATCAATTCAAGGAAAGCCTTAAGAAAACAGTCAGAGCAAAATTAGTGTTAGATCCATATTGTTACAGGAAACGGGGCTGGCCTGACTTCCCAGGCATGGAACCATCTTTTTGAGACATCACCTACTTGTGGGTATGGCTACACAAGTTGAGCACTTAACAATCCCACAATTCCATTTACATAGACGATGATGTGAATGGTGCACCCATAAAGTTGTGCAACAAGAAGAACCTGAGTTGGGGCCTTACGAACACTGTGGGGCTAACATCCTGGACAGCAATGGTAGAAACAAGGCATCCACCCCCTTTCTCTTATGAATCACACAGAATTAGTCCAACTGGTTGTTATTCATTGCCATTAAGTCAACTTCAAGTCATGGCAACCCATGTACAACAGAACGAAATGTTGCCCGGTTCTGAGCCATCTTCATTATCATTGGTATGCTCTAGTCCATTGCTGTGACCACTGTGTATTTTGAGTGCCTTCCAATCCAGAGGGCTCATCTTCGAGCACTACATGTGATAGGGTTTACATTGCTGATTTTCAGAAGTAGATTTACAGGTCTTTCTTCCTAGTCTGTCTTAGTCTGGAAGATCCCTTGAAACCTGTCCATTACGGGTGACCCTGCTAGTATATGAAACGCTGGTGGCATAGCGTCCAGCATCACAACAACATGCAAGCCTCCACAGTACAACAAACTGACAGACGAGTGGTAGAACCCAATATAAAAGGGATTTAATATCAGAAATTTGTAGACAGCTCCTTTAATGACACATTTAAGCAAAGATAGCTAATCCCTCAAATTTTTGTTTCCCTACAAATGTATGCGTAAGTAGAGAAAAGAACAAATGTTTTGGGATCCATTTACTAAACGTAGTTGTAATAAAAAGTCTGAAAACCTTTCCGATACGTATTTGTTAAGCTTATTAAAGATGTGCAAGTTACAACTACAATCTCGTTGAGTTGATATTATAGTTAGTAATATTCATTTTCATCATTTAAATTTTGAATTTTCTACATGAGTGATTTTTAATATGCTTACTGTAATTAGTAACATCACGCTGGGCTTAATTTTGAGGTGTAAAGGTTCTTACATTTCTAACTCATATTAGATATGCAAAATAGTGACATATACTTCAACTCTAGGGCCCAGACTCTTAATCTGCTTTACTCTACCAGGGTTGGTTCTTTTCTCTTGACAAGAATTCAAAGGCATTCAGCATAAATCCAGGAGAGACAACCCTGAAGATCAATACCGTGTCTGCTCCTAGCCTGTGAGGACACCTGACAATGGTCATTTCTTAAAAAAGTTTAAAGGGTGGGGCATCAACTATAAGCCCTGAAAACTCTTCTAAACAGAAAGCAATAAGCATGGTTTTACTAGTATTCTTTAACTTTTATTGGAAATAATTTAAAACTGACAGAAAAGTTGTAAAAGTAAAATAATACAAAAAACACCTACGTACAGTTTACTCAGATTCACCTATATTAATATCATTGTGCCTCAATTCCTGTACCATTTCTTCTCTTATCCCTATTTATCTACCTATCAATCAATCAATCTATCTATCTAGGTGTCTACCTATCTATCTAGAAAGGAGTGTAAAAAAGGATATCTCTGTGTGTGTGGGTGGGTGCAGAGAGAGAGAAAGAGCCCCTAGGTGGTAAAAAGGGTTGATATGCTCAGCTGCTAAATGAAAGGTTGGAGGTTTGAGTCCACCCAGAGGTGCCTCTGAAGAAAGCCCTGACAATCAACTTCTGAAAAATCAGTCGTTGAAAACCTTATGAAGCACAGTTGTACTCTGACCCACATAGGGTCACCATGAGTCAGAGTCCATTCGATGGCAACTAGTTAAATATGTATTGAGGTAAATGTACATATATAAAGGTATATATATGTTGTGGTTGTATGCCATTATGGTGTCATTAGAATACATATTCTAACTGTTATGGATTGAAATGTGTCCCCCAAAAATGTGTATCAACTTGGCTAGGCCATGATTCCCAGTATTGTGTGATTGTCCACCATTTTGTCACGTGAGATTTTCCTGTGCGTTTTAAATCCTACCTCTATGATCTTGATAACGCAGGATTAGAGGCAGTTATGTTAATGTGGCAGGACTCAATCACAAGATTAGGTTGTGTCTTAAGTCAATCTCTTTTGAGACATACAGAGAGAAGCCCCTAAACCGGGAGAAGATTGATGACAAGGTCCTTCCCCCAGAGTTGACAGACAGAGAAAGCCTTCCCCTGGAGCTGGCACCCTGAATTCAGCCTTCTAGCCCTCTAGACTGTGAGAGAATAAATTTTGGTTTGTTAAAGCCATCCACTTGTGGTATTTCTGTTATAGCAGCTCTAGATAACTAAGACAGTGACTCATAGCGACCCTATATGACAAAGTAGAGCTTCCCCATGGGGTTTGCTAGGCCGTAATCTTTATGGGAGCAGATCACCAGGTCTTTCTTCCCCCCAGAGTCACTGGTGGGTTCAAACTGCCCAGTTTAGGATGGCAGCTAAGCGCTTAGCCGTTACAACACCAGGGCTGTGGTACATACATATACACATATACAGGTATATATACATATATAAAGGTATATATATATATATATCTACACATAAAGATAGATATATGTATATAGGAGCCCTGGTGGCACTGTGGTTAAGAACTCAGTTGCTAATCAAGAGGTCGGCAGTTCAAATCCACCAGCTGCTCCTTTGAAACCCTATGGGGCAGTTCTACTCTGTCCTACAGGATAGCTATGAGTCAGAATTGACTCCAGGGCAACGGGGTTTTTTTTTGTTTGTTTATATCAAGGGGAGCCCTGGCGGCACAGTGGTTAAGAGCTTGGCTGTTAACCAAAAGGTTGGCAGTTTGAATCCACCAGTCACTCCTTGGAAACCCTGTGGGGCAGTTCTGCTCTGTCCTATAGGGTTGCTATGAATCAGAATGACTTGACGGCAACAGATTTGCTATATAAAGGTATTTAAGGTATTATTCATATATGTACACACATATATACACACGGAGAGAGAGAGAGAGAGGAGAGAGAATGTGTGTGTGTGTGTGATTTTGTGAGTGTATATATTTGTACATGTGTATTTCTATATCTGTGTCATCTGTGAAGCCCTGGTGGCGCAGTGGTTCAGAGCTCAGGCTACTAACCAAAAGGTCAAAAGTTTGAAACTATCAGCTGCTCCTTGGAAACCCTATGGGGCAGTTCTACTCCGTCGTATAGGGTCGCTATGAATTGGGATTAACCCGAAGGCAGCAGGTTTGGTTTTTTTGGTATGTCATATATGACCTTTTTCTGAACCTTTTTGACATTGTATACTTCAGTATGTATTTCTCAGAAATAGGGATAGTCTTCCCATAACCAAAGCACAGTTATCAGCTGCAGTAAATTTAACATTGATACTTTAATTTAATTTGCACTTTGCATACTAATTTTGTCAGTTGATTGATTAATATCCTGGATCTTCCTGGGCAGGATCTAGGCTACGGTGTTTTCTGACTAAGGTCAAAGTCTAGTACAGAGTCTAGTTTAGGGTCAGATCTCTGACAACTTCCTTAATCTGGAACATTTCTAGACCTTTAATTTGTCTTTTAGGGCACTGACTTTTTGAAGATTACAGTCCCCCTCCCCCTTTTTAATAGCCCTTTCCTAACTCGGGGGCGGCCTGATGTTTCCTCATGATGAGATCCAGCTTATGTGCTCCAGGCCGGAATACTGCAAAGGTGGTATTATGACTTTCTCAAGGTATCACTCCTGGAGGCACATACATCCCTCATGGCTGATGGCAACTTTGATTGCCCAGTCAACCTGTTGTCCAATTTCTCCCTTGAAACTAATAAGAAGGGAGAAACTTTAAGACTATGAAAATATCCTGGTTTTATCAAAATTTCCCTCTAAATTTAGCATCCATGATTGATTCTTGGGAGTTCCTATAAAAACTTGGCTGTCAATCAAGAGGTTGGAGGTTCAAGTTCACCCAGAGGTGCCTTGGAAGAGAGGCCTGGTGATCTACTTCTGAAAAATCAGCCTTTGAAAACCCTACTCTGACATGCATGGGGTCACCATGAATCAGAATCGACTTGATGGTAACTGGTTCTTTTTAATTGATTCTTGCTTGATCTTTACTATGATGGTTGCAGAATGATGATTTTCCAACTCTAGCCCCCACCCCATTGATGTGTCAGCATTCAGCATTCTGCTATAAGCAAGAGCCCTCCTTTTTCCCGTGCTTATTTATTTAATTATGCAGTTATTATCAGCATGGACTAATGTTGATATATTTTAATGGCTTATTATTCATTAGTAGGCTGAATTTCAGGGGGCTCAAATTGCCCCATATTTGTCTAATGAGAGCCCCTTCCAGCTGGCTCCTGTGTTCTTGTGACAAGTCCCCTTCATTTGGCAGGCACTGCCTTACTCTGTGAGGTGCCCTGGTGCTGCAGAAGTTAAACACTTGTCTGCTAACTGAAAGGTCAGTGGTTTGAACCCACCAGCCCCTCTGAGGGAGGAAGATGTGGCAGTCTGTTCCCATAAAGATTTACAGCCTTGGAAACCCTATGAGGCAGTTCTCTGTCCTTTAGGGTTACTATGAGTTGTAAACGACTCCATGGCAAAGGGTGTTTTTGTTTGTTTCTTTTTGCCTTACTCTTTGGCATAACAAGGAGCTCACTGTCATCACTCATTCTTTATCCCCTATATACATTTCCAATCTAGTTATTTGTGGTTGTTATTGTTTGGTGTTGCTTTGTTGTTGGTGTTGCTGCTGTTTCTCTTTGTGCTCAGAATGTTGGGAGCAGAATATTTAAAAGATCATGGTTATAGATATGATGATAGCCTAAAATAAGGGTGAGATAGAAAAAAATACTATAGAATTTTGGCATAGTGAAATACAGATATTCACAAGCATGGCCCAAGTCATTAAGAAAATATTATTTTAACCATAGAGTGTGGTATTATAAATATTCTGTAATTATCTTAAATGCAATAATTCCCAAATTTATTTGTGCATCTTACCAATGTCAGAACTTTTTTGTAAATTTATTTTTTAGTGATATGTAACATATATAGAGTGGCACGCACAAATACAAAATGTACAGCTTGATGAAGCTTTACAAAAATAATCACTTTTTCTGAAAGTTGTAACCACCATCCAGATCAAGATAGCAGAATATTTACCACACCCTCAAACAGTTCCTTTGAGTTTCCTCCAAGGCATTATCTCTTCAGTCTACCTAATATCACAGTGTATTAGCTTTGTTGTCCTTGAACATTATATAAATGGAATCATATGATATATACTCTTTTAGATCTGACTTCTTTTGTTCAATGGTATGTCTATGAGATTTATCCATGTTGTTGCTTATAATAGTAGTTTTTTCTTTTTCATTTCTATGTGGTGTGACACTGTTTGAAGGTATCACAATTATTTTTATACAAACATCTGGTAGACATTTTAATTTTTTTCCAATTGGGGGTTATTATAAATAAAACCGCTATGAACATTCTTGTTCAAGTTCTTGCTTTTTTTTTCGTGAACATATGCACTCATTTTTTTCAGAATATATCTAAGAGTGGAATTGCTAAGTCATGGGGTATATGTATATTTATGTATACTGTGTGTGTATGTAAACACACATAAACAGTTTTCCAAAGTGGTGTTACCAGTTTACATTCCCACCACCAATATATAGAGCTCCAGTTCTTCCATATCCTCACTAATATTTGACATTGAATAATTTTTTAATTTTAGTCAGATTGCTGGATGTATAATGACATCTCATTGAATTTACCTGTAACTAATGATGCTGAGCATCTTTGCATAAGCTTGTTGGACGTTTGAATTTCCTCTTTTTGTAAAACACTTGTTCTAGTCTTTGGCCAATTTTTAAACAATTGGGTTGAGTTGAGTAGTCTGCTTTTTATTACTGTTTTAAGAGTTCTTTATATATTTTTGTTACAAATTGTCTTAGTTTCTTAGTGCTGCTATAACAGAAGTACCACAAATGGGTGGCTTTAACAAACTTTATTTTCTCAAAGTTTAGGAAGCTAGAAGGCCAAATTCAGGGTGCTGGCTCTAGGGGAAGGCTTTCTCTCTCTGTGGGCTCTGGGGCAAAGTCCTTATCTCTTTTCAGCTTCTATTCCTCAGTTCCTTTTCAATCTTCATGTGACATTATCTTCCTCTCCTTCTGTGCTTCCTTCTCTGTGCTTGTCTGTTCTTTTTATATCTCAAAGGCGATTGGCTTAAAACACACCCTACACAAATATTTGTCTCATTAGCATAACAAAGGATCCACCCATTACACATATTTTAGGGGGACACAATTCTATTCATAACATTCCACCCTTTGCCCCCTAAAAACTTATGTCCTTCTTAAGTGCAAACACATTGACCTTATCACATCATGCCAAAAGTCCTTTATCAACTCTGAGTCTAAAATCTCGTATTCTAAATCAAGTACAGGAGAGAATCTGGACATATTCCATCCTGGGACAAAATTCTTCCCCATCAGTGAACCTGTGAAACCTAGAATACGTGTTATCTGTTTCCAAAGTACAATGGTGGAACAAATACAGGTAGATATTTCCACTACAAATGGGAGAAATCATGGATATCAACCAAGTCCCAAATCCAGCAAAACAAATTAAATTAGCTCTCAAGCCTTAAAAATAATCCTCTGTTTTCTGAAACCATCTGGGCAATGGCCCCACCCTCCAGACTCTGGGCATTGGCCATACTCTATAGATTCTGGGCAGAGGTCCCTGAGTCCTGGGTGGGAGCTCCAACTTCCAGGCCCAATGGGATGGAAACCTCACATCCTCAGCTTTGGGTGGCCCTGTTCTCCTGGTCCATTTGAGTGGTGACCTTAAACCCTCAGCCCTAGGTGGCTCCATTCTCCTGACCCTTGACAATGACAACCATGCACCTTCAACTTTGGGCTATGGGCCCCATTCTCTTGGCTCACATGAATGGCAGCCCTACATTCTGGAACCGAGATGGTGGAGACTGGACTCCTTGAAACCTAGGAGGCCTTGGCTCTACCTTTTGAAATGAGGCAGCCCTACTTCCCATCCTCCTTCCAACAGTTCTGTTGATCTCTGAACTTCTCCAGGGATGGTCCTTTTCTTTTCTTGGAAGACAATAGATGTTTGCAACCAAGTAGCTCCATTGGCCTGTTTTCTGCCTGTAGAATTCCAAGAGAAAGATAGCTTTCCTTGATTTCGTCCTATTTCTGTTCCCTTCAGTCTATGCTGATAGTTTTTCTGCTGTGGTAGCTGATTTTTTCATCATACTTGAAGAAAGTGAAAGGTCATTAAAAAGACAGGAAGGAAAGAAAAGAGCAAAATGGATATGAGAAGAAATTCTGAAACTTGCTCTTGAACATAGAGTAGAGAAAGCAAATGGAAGAAATGATGAAGTAAAAGAGCTGAACAGAAGATTTCAAAGAGTAGATCGAGAAGACAAAGTATTATAATGAAATGTGCAAAGACCTGGAGTTAGAAAACCAAAAAGGAAGAACATGCTCAACATTTCTGAAGCTGAAAGAACTGAAGAAGAAATTCAAGCCTCGAGTTGCAATATTGAAGGGTTCTATGGGCACAATATTTAACAACACAGAAAGCATAAAAGAAGATGGAAAGAATACACAGAGTCACCATACCAAAAGATATTGGTTGATGTTCAATCATTAGGAGGTAGTATATGATCAAGAATCCATGGTACTGAAGGAAGTAGTCCAAGCTACACTGGAGGGATTGGCAAAAAATGAGGCTCTGAGAATTGACAGAATATCAGTTGAGATTTGGAGGTGCTCACTTGCCTATGCCAAGAAATTTGGAAGACAGCTACCTGGCCAACCAACCGGAAGATATCCATATCTGTGCCCATTCCAAAGAAAGGTGATCCAACAGAAAGCAGAAATTATTGAACAATATCATATGCAAGTAAAATTTTGCTGAAGGTAATTAAAAAATGGTTGCAGCAGTATATCAACAGGGAATTGCCAGAAATTCAAGCCAGATTCAGAGAAGAGGACATGGAATGAGGGGTATCATTGCTGATATCAGATGGATCTTGGCTGAAAGCAGAGAATACCAGAAAGATGTTTACCTGTGTTTTATTGACTATGCTAAGGTATTCGACTGTGTAGATCATAACAAATTATGGATAACATTTCAAAGAACAGGACTTCCAGAGCACTTAATTGTGTTCATGCAGAACTTGTACGTAGACCAAGAGGCAGTCATTCAACAGAACAAGGGGATACTGCGTAGTTTAAAATCAGGAAAGGTGTGTGTCAGGGCTGTATCCTTTGAACACACTTATTCAATCTGTATGCTGAGCAAATAATCTGAGAAACTAGACTATGCGAAGAAGCACGGGGAAGGAATCATTAACAACCTGTGATATGCAGATGACATACCTGGCTTGTGGAAGTGAAGAGGACTTGAAGCACTTACTGATGAAGATCTAAGACCACAGCCTTCAGTATGTGCACCTCAACATAAATCCTCACATCTGGACCAGTAAACAACATCATGATAAACAGAGAAAATATTGAAGTTGTCAAGGATTTAATTTTACTTGGATCCACAATTGACACCTACGGAAGAAGCAGTCAAGAAGTCAAATGACTTATTGAATTGGGCAAATCTGCAGCAAAAGACCTCTTTGAAGCATTAAAAAGCAAAGATGTCACTTTGAGAACTCAGGTGTTCCTGACCCGAGCCATTGTATTTTCAATCACCTCATATGCATGTGAAAGTTGAACAACGAATAAGGAAGAAAGAAAAATTGAATTATGGCATTGGCAAAGAATACTGAATATACCATGGACCTCCAGAAGAACAAACATCTGTCTTGGAAGAAGTACAGCCAGAATGTTCCTTAGAAGAGAGGATGACGAGACTTCATCTCACATACTAGTCCCTGGAGAAAGACATTATGCTTAGTAGAGTAGAGAGTCAACGAAAGAGGAAGACCCTTAATGAGATGGATTGACACAGTGGCTGCAACAACGGACTCAAACATAGCAAAAATTGTGAGGATAACACAGGACTGGGTAGTATTTCATTCTGTTGTAAATAGGCTCGCTGTTAGTTGGAACCAACTGGAAGGCACCTAACAACAACAGTTGATTAAGATTAGGTCCATCAGTCACAGGCTGAATCTCTTTAACAGAAGACTTTGTAGCCATGTCCTTGGTGATGTTCTAGGACACATGGCCTTAGTTTATACAACAGAATTTTCCAAAATTTTAAGTTCTGATTTCATTTTGCACAGTTCACTTGCAAGCCTCTTTCCTCTCTCGTTTACTCTAAGCAGCAAGGAGAAACCATGCGGCCCCTTTAAGATCTTGCTTAGAAACGCCTCAGCCACAAATCCAAGTTCATCATTTACAAGTTCTACCTTCCATTAAGCATATGAACACAATTCAGGCCTGTTCTTTTCCACTGCATAAAAAGCACCACCCTTACTCCATTGTCTAATCCATGTTTATCATTTCCTCTTAAAGCCTCACCAGAAACACATTTAATGTTCACATTTCTAACAACATTCTGTTGATGGTGCCACGTGTATTCTCTAAGGTGATAGAGACTTTCTCTACAGCTCTCTTCACTTCTTCCTGAGCCCTCACCAGAATTGCTTTGGCATCCATGATTCTACCAATAGTCTCTTCAAAGCAAGCTAGGCATCTTAAAACTCCTTCAGTTCCCACCTGATTCCAAAACCACTTCCACATTTTAGGCATCTGTTAGAGCAACACTCCACTCTCCATTATCGAATTCTACCTTAGTTTCATAGTGCTGCTATAACAAAAATACCACAAGTGGGTAGCTTTTACAAACAGAACTTTATTAGGACAGAGTAGAGCAACTAGTGGATTCGAACTGTTGAACTTTTGGTTAGCAGCTGAGCTCTTAACCACTGCTGCACGAGGGCTTCTTTCAAAGTTTAGGAGGCTAGAAGGCCAAATTCAAGGTGCTGGTTCTAGAAGAAGGCCTTCTGTCTCAGTTAGCTCTGGAGAAAGATCTCTTTTCATCTTCTGTTGCTTGTTCCTTGGTGATCTTCATGTGACATATATCTTCTCCTCCCTTTGTGCTTTCTTTTCTGAGCCTCATCTGCTCTTTTTGTATCTCAGAGATAATCAGTTTAAGACTCACCCTTCATTGATATAGTCTCATTAGTATAACAAAGAAGGTTCTACAACTATAGGTATAGAGGTTTAGGATTTATAACACATATTTGGGGGACACAATTCAATCCATAACTCAAGTCTTTGTTATATATATTGAAAATAACTTCTCCCAGTCTGTGCCTTGTCTTTTTACTCTCTGATTAGTCTTTTTTTGTTTCTTTGTTTTAAAGAGTATGTGTAGTTTTATTTCATCTAAGTTGTTGAGTGTATAAGCATAAAGATGTTATGTCCGTTATTATCCTTTTAGTGGCTGTAGGATCTGTAGTGATATCCCCTATTTCATTCTTGATATTGATAATCTGTATCTCCTTTCTTATCTTCGTCAGTCTTGCTAGAGGCTAATCAATTTTATGGATTTTTTTAAGGAACTAGCTTTTTTTTAATTGATTTTTTCTATTGGTTTCTTGTTTTCAACTTCATTGATTTTTTCTTTTATCTTTACTAGTCCTTCTGCGTGCTTTAGATTTATTTTTCTCTTCTTTGCCTAGGTTCTTGAGGTCATTGTTGTGTGCCATCAAGTCAATTCTGATCACAGTGACCCTATAAGAGAGAGTAGAACTGCCCCCACAGGGTTTCCTAGGCTGAAATTTTTTATGAGAGTAGATCTCCAGGTCTTTCTCTCTGGCCACTGCTAAGTTTGAACCTCCGACCTTGTGGTTAGCAGCCAAGCACTTAATCATTGCACCATCAAGGATCCTTCTTGAGGAAGGGACTTAGATTATTGATTTGAGATCTTCCCTCTTTTCTAATGTAAGGATTTAGTACTATAAATTTCCCTGTTGGTACTTCTTTAGCTGCATTCCACATGTTTTAATATGTTGCATTTTTAATGATGTCTTTTGATGAGGAGAAGTTCTCAGTTTTAATGGAGTCAATATAACAATCTATTGTTTTATGGTCAGTGCTTTTTTTATGTCCTGTTTAAAAATCATTGCCTACCCCGAGTTCATAAAAAAAATCACCTCATGAAAAATAGTTTTCTAGAAGCTATTAGTTTTACCTTTCACATTTAGGTCCATGATCCATTCGGAATTTACTTTTGTGTATGATGTGAGGTAGGATCAAGGTTTATTTTCTTCCACATACAGATATTCAAATGACCCAGCACTATTTATTTTAAAAAGTCACCCTTTCCCCATTGCATTGCAGAAGTCAGTTGACTGTTCATATGTGGATCTATATCTGGGTTCTCCTTTCTCATCCATTAATCTGTTTATCTTTCTTTGTACCATATACTGTTTTAATTCTATATCTTTATAATAAGTCTTGCTATCTTCTATTATAAATCCTCCAACTTTATTATTATTATTCAAAATTGTGCTGGCTAGCCTTGTCCCTTTTCATTTTCATATAAATTTTAGAATCAGCTTGTAAAAAAATAAAAGTTGTGATTTTGACAGGGATCACATTGAAACCATAGGTCAACATAAAGTGATGGATGCCTTAACAATACCATGCCTTTCAATCCATGAGTATAATCATGGTATGCTCACCCTACTTACCATTTATTTTAAAAAAAAATTAGGTCTTCTTAAATTCTTTCAGCAATATCTTATAGTTTTCCATGTAGAAATTTTCCTCATCTATTGTTAAATTTATTCCTCAGTATTTGATGGCTTAGATGCTATTGTAAATGATATTTTTAAATTTTATTTTCTAATTTTGCTAGTATACAAAAAGAAAAGTGATGTTTTATACTGACATTTTATCCAGTGACATTGTGAACTTATTCTTTCCCAGTGCTGTCAAGTCAATTCTGACTCATAACAATCCTACAGGGCAAAGTAAAACTGCTCCTTAGGGTTTCTAAGGCTGTAAATACAGAAGCAGGCTGCTACTTCTTTCTCCTGCAGAGCTGCTAGTGGGTTTCAACCGCCGACCTTTTGATTAGCAGCTGAGCACTTAACCACTGCACCACCAGGGCTCCTAACCTAGGTCTCATCCCCTCAAAATCTTATTCAGTAGGTCTGGTTTGGAGGCATGGAAAATATGTATTTTAATAAATATTCCAAGTGGTTCTGACGAGGGAGTGTCCTAGAAATACACTTTGAGAATATTCTTGAGAAATAAACTTACTCACCTGAAGAGTTTTCTGAATGAAGATGGTGCACCCTTATTTCTTTCTCCCTCCATTCTTTTCCATGCTGGTAAAGGATGTATAAAATGTTATTGTTCTGAGCACCTTATTGTACTGAATATCATTCTCTGGCTATAGCACTGTATATAACATTTGTGTATGGGTCTTACAGTGTTAAGTTATTCACTGGCTTTAGAAAAAAAAAAAAAAAAGCTCTCTTCCTGAGCCAGTAGTCATATTTAGAAGAAGCAAGTCATGAAAAAATATTATATTTGGAAGTTGTTGAGGTCACAGTTGAATTCAATCCTTTCTATACACAAACCCACACCCACACATGCACACCCACAAACAATTATATATGGGTGTTTCCACATGATGGAAACAATAAGAGAAAAGAATAGATTCTCAAGGATGTGTGGTTACATAAAATAGACTTGAATAACATGAAATCGCTTGGAAGAAGTATGAATATCATGTGGTTTCCTGAATATGATTGATTGCAAACCAAAGGAACAATTATTTTCTTAGCTTAAGAGACAGAATATATCATGAGTATTTATAGAAAGAAGCAGAGATACAAGAATAGTTGCAAATAGCCATAGAGTTTGGAGTTAGGTAGGGCCTTTAGGATGTTATCTAATGCTTGAATTTTTTAGCTGAAGTGACTGGGACCCATACTAATAGAGTGACTTACCAGTGTCTCTTGAAGAGGTAGTGCTAGTACTGGAAGCAGCACCACCGTCCCTGATTCCAACTTGCAGGGCATTTATCCCAAGATAAGAGAGGCATACATGAAATGAGACTGACTCCCTGAAGGAACTGTTACAGAGAACTAATTGAAGATGTGAAGAAAGTGAGGCAAAGGAAAAAGAGAATGGGAAGAAATGAAAGACAATGAAGAAGGAAGTAAATTAGGGAAACCAAGACATGGAAGACAATAGTCAGAAATGAAAGTGTGATAAGAGAATTCAAGAACATGAAAATGGGTGTGGTATTTTTATGTCATTTTTGTCAAGTGCATCTCTAATATTACTTTAGTAATAAAATAGTCTAATGAGATAATATGGCAGTGCATTTAAACCCCTCTGAAGAAAGGTAAACCTAATGAGGTGTAAATATCCTAATCCTCTAAAATGTTGAATGAATAAGAAACAGAAATTCAAGGGTATATTTCTTTACATCGAGAACCATTAATATGTAAAATCAAAGGAACACAGAGAAGGCTAATGCTAGGTGTTTCTTCAAATTACTTTATCATTTTTCTAGAGACATGGCTGATTAACAAAAATACAAGAAGGAAGGGAATCTAAAACATTTTGAACAATCAAATAGCACTGCACTATTTCAAAAAAAAAATTTCAAAGGAAGGTATAATTTATACAGTATGAATTCTTTTCCCCTTCTTTTTATACTTTCTTAAGATCCTGAACCTAATACCTAAATGTCATAATCCTAGCATTGGTTTACAGACTGGTTAGTCATCACAAAAGCATTAACCTTCATGGTCTATGTGATGAGGCAAACACCCCTGCTGTGCCTCTGGGAATAGGAACATCCATTTCTAATTTACATGCACAAAAGATAAACAGACCATAACAATAAGGTAATGCTATAGAAAAGTGAACTTACAATGTGGTTAGCCAAGGGAATACACACACATTTATATATGTATATATAGTACTACTGGCAAATCAGTATACTGGTTAAAGGCATAGGATTTTAAATCAGGCAGACAAATTGGATTCGGTCCTCAGCTTAACTACCCATTAGTTAAGTAACCCTCATTGACTCCTTTTTTTTCTCTCCTTCCTTCCTTCTTCCCTCCCTCCCTCCCTCCCTCCCTCCCATTTTTGTGGTAAGGCACATAAGCAAATGTGCAGATGCAGAAATGAGCCAGGCTTGTTGGGATAACACGAAGAAGACTGGAGGTAAATAATAGGAGATAAGTTTGGGAAGACAAGTGGAAGTCAGGTTGTGGAAGACCCTGAATGCCAAGATAAGGAATATCAAATTAACATGCAGAGAGTTGGCTAATCATTACAAATGAAGTGGTTAGGGAGGCAGGTAGAAGAACAAGGTGGCCTAGCATAGGAAGATCAAAAAACTAAACCCGTTGCCATTGAGTCTATTCTGTTGAGTCAATTCCAACTCAAAGCCACTCCATGTGTTATACAGTAGAACTGTATCATAGGCTGTTCTTTCTTTCTTTTTTTTTTTTTTTTGGCTGTAGTCTTCATGGAAGCAGATCGATGGGCCTTTCTTCCACTAACCTGTAGGTTAGTAGTAAAGTGCAAACTGTTTGCGCCACCTAGGAACCTTGAGAAGGGAGACATTTTAAGAATAGCAAATTACTAAGTACTTCAGAGAAGCCAAGAAAGGAATGGATTTAACTATTAGAAGGAAGTTGGTGATCTTTAAAATAACTTTGGTTGAGTGGTGGGGACAGAAACTATTGGTGGGGGTCAGTGGTGAAAAAAATGAAGCCTGTGGAGACGAGAGTTTCACCATTAAGTTAAACAGAAAGGGTAGGACATAATATGGTAGAGCTAGAGGAGGCAGCAAGGCTACAGGCAGATGTATTATTTCCCTAAGATGAAGAGTTACTATGTAGAGAGACTGAAGATTCCAGGGTGAGCCAAAGCAAGAAGTGAGTTAGAATCGGCTGCTGAAGTGGAGAGGGAAGCCTTGCAGAACAGGAGCAGTAGTTCTTCCTCTGAGGCTGAAGGGCATGACTTGACACTAGATTTTCTTTGTAGCATGGAGGGAATCAAGGTAAGATTCATCTGTGTACTGAAACTGGGCTATTATTAGATAGAAAAGTGGCAACATCAGGCCACAAAGAAACCAAGTGACAGAAGCTGTGCAAAGGCAAACATGAAACAGGTTAGCCCATCAATAGATTCAGTAAGAGAATCAAACCATTCCGATTCACACCCTAGAACATTTCTAGGTTATCCACTGTATTGTTTAGGAGGGTTGGGGAAGTTCAAAGCAAATGTAAAATCCCTTTGATCTTCACCTCTCCCCAGGAAACAATGGTACAGGGTTGTAGAGACTACAGGTCTAATCCAGAGACTATCTTTTTTGTACTACAAGTAAGCTAAACAAAGAGAAAGTTGAAGGTTAAAATGAACGTGTATTTATGTAGAGATAAACACATCCTAGAAGTTCGTTTAGAAGTTCGTGGTTGTAAAAGAGAGTGACTCAATTCTGTCTGAATATACCTAGTCTACATATATATACATATATACATTCGAAATAACTTTTCCTGTATCCTCCACCTCTAGGGTGCAAAGGACAGGTAAGAAAAGAGGCTTCTGAGGATTTCAGATCTGGTTCTATCTCTGCTTGATCTCCTGGTTGAGAAAGAAGGGGGCACATAAGTACCCTGCAGTGCCCACGTCCATGACCAGCGGGAGCTGGGAGGGCACCCCTGGGATACTAACTCCACAGGGAAAGCCCAAGCTGGGGTATCCGGGCCTGGCATGCCCAGTCTGGATAATCGTGCTGCTTGGAGAGACCAAGTAGTGTGCACTGGAAGAGGAGAGTGAATGCATTTGGCGGGAGAGGGCACAGTGCTGACTGGGCATATTTGCTTTGGCGTCTCCTCTTTCGCATTAGCCTATCTCTGCCCAGAGCTGAAAACTGGGGTTGCTGGCGGGAGGCGGGGAGTCAGTTAGAAGCACTGACCCCTTGGCCCCAGAGGCTGAGAGAGGAGTTAGGGGGAGCTCCTAACGCAAGCCAGGGATAGCCGGATCTCTGCTCCAGTCCACAAATCCTTAACGGGTTTTCTTTCTCTCCTTTCACCCTTTTCTCTCCTTTGCTCTCTTTCTTTCTCTCTCCCTCTTTTTTTCCTTTTTCCCTCTCTTTTCCCTCTTTCCCTGTCCCCTTTCCCTTCCCTTCCCATCCCCCTCTCCCCTCCCCCCTTCCCTTGTGTGTGAGCCTCTTCCTTTCCCCTCCTCCCCTTTTCCGCCTCTCTCCCTCTCTCCATCTCCTTCTCCCTCTCAGCTCGCCGGGCGACCCTGCTCCTGCCTCCCACATTAATGGCGGCATCTTCAGAGGATGATATAGACCGGCGGCCCATCAGAAGAGTCCGCTCCAAGAGCGACACGCCGTACCTCGCGGAGGCCAGGATCTCCTTTAACCTGGGGGCAGGTAAGGACGACCACTCTCCTTTCCCTCTGTCCCCACCCCGCTTACTTCCTTTCCGTCCCTCCTCCCGGCTGGCTCAGCCCTCCGCCCCTCCCTTGGTCCCCCCACCCGTCCCCCTTCCTACCCAGCCAGGAGCCGGGCGCTCACTCGCTTACTCTTTGTGTCGCCGGTGTCGGGAGGGTGTGTGTGTGGGGTTGGGTGGGTGGGTGGGTGTGGGTGTGGGTGTGGGTGTGTGTAAGAGAGATGCCGAAGTGGGGGAGGGTAGTGCGTGGAGCCCTATATCCGCCCAGAAGGCACACGCGGGCTTTGCTCTTCCTGAAGAGAAGAAAGTGTTGTCAATGATAACAATGATCATAAGGAATAACCAAGAGAGGGGTCAGGATAACGGTGCGCGGGCCGGGGGTGGAGGGACTGGCAAGGCTCCATTGGTGGTTTGCTGACAGGGCTACAACAGGGTCGAACTTGTTGGTGACATTCAGACTCTGGTGATTGTGACAGGTTGATAGTACTGCTGCCTATTGGAGTGAAGAGAAGGGGCGGGGTTGACTCCTTGGGAGCAGAACCTTTATCTTGCACCAAGCAGCTGGAAAGCCGCCACAGTGATAACAATAATAACGTGGTCTACAGGACACAATTTACATGATTCGATGCTGTCACGGGAACTGGTGCCCAAAGTGCTTCAAATGGAATTAAGAGAAAATAATAAATGAGGTGGAGGAGGGAAGGAGGGAGGGAAGGAAGGAGAGAGGGAGGAAGGAAAAGAAAGAGGGAGAAATGAAGGAAAGAAAAGGGCAATAAAAAAGACAGAGATTCAGAGTCAAAATTGCTTCCATTGAGCCCATTCAGGGTGACCTGAAAGAAGCATCCAGAATCTGAGGGTCCTGACTCACGGGCAACCTTCACCCCTCTGTCACCAGCAAGTTGTCACCACCATTAGAAGGAAGTTGTTCACCAGTAACTTCACAGCGCTGCTCTTTCTGAATGACTCTTAAGCCCCGTCCCTAGCTTGTGCCTCATCTTTTCCAGAGTTCCATAGTAGAAACTTCAATGCAAAAGCAGTGAAGGCATTTTCCTGAAGGCTTTCTTTAAAAATGAGTTTAAAAAGCAGATGATGCTTTTTTCTTTAGGGAAGTAAACCCTCTAAAATGGAACTGAATCAAAAAAAAGTGTGTGTGTGTGTGTGTGTGTGCGTGCGCACGCAAACAGAACCATCAAATTAAGGATGTTTTATGCCCTATGGAGAAGTCTGGACAGAAGAGAAAACTATGGATAGAAAAACAAGATGCACTGGCTAAGCAACCAGCATCTTGATGGCTGGGAGAATGGCAACTGGATGTGCCACAAAAGCCAAGTTCCTTGGAGTACAGTTTTCTTGTCTTGATGACTTGGGTTTTGCGATTGTAATACCCTGTGTCTCCCTGAATGTTTACCTCTGGATTTGAGGCTGTGGGAAAGAGGACTTCATCGGGAAAGCTTTAGCACTTTGTGCGGCATATTCTATGGTGTTCAGATTGGGACTGTTAAGCCTTTTATTTGTATGTTCCAAGTTCAGCACATGGTTGTGAGGGGTCTTGTACAGAACTGTGAAGAATTTATTCTAGGATCAAGATTGTTCTCCCAACCCAGTGATATTAGGAATTATTCCATTGACCCCTTTGCTGCCAAACTCAGGTATATTCCCTTAGTATGTATTGTCACAAAATGTCTGGAGCAGAAACAGCAGATAGAGTAAAGCTTGTTTACTTTCTGTGAGTACTTCTACAGCAAAACAGTAGAATAAAGCACTAAAACAGTGGTGCAGAGTTCAGCTGCTGTTGAGTAAAGTTGAGCCAGTTTTCCACCAGATTAAACCCAGTGACTTGCCATCTTTTATTCTGGTTAAATCACTCTGGAGACCAATTAAAAGATGGGCCCAGACAGGACTTGTCTCCCTTTTATCTGGAAATAAATAAGCAGGATTTTCCTTAGTCCCTTCTATATGTCCTTTGAAGTACCCCTAAATGCAAAGAGGCAAGAAAAGACACCCAGCTAGAAAGAGAAATGCCGTGAAGAGGGTGTTGGGAAAGGAGGGAAAGCAACCTCAGCCAGCTTTGTACTGGGGTAGAGGAGCTGTCCTCTCTTGGTGGTGCTGAAGCCAAAGACAGAGACATGATTGTAAACTGGACGGCCAATTCCTCTCTGTGATGGAATCCCAGGAAAAATGCAGATCTGGCCACAGAAAACTTTTCTATCCCTGCCCACCTACATTTGCCGCCTGTTTACTATGCCTCACGCCTACTGCTCCACTGCTGAAATTGGGCGTACTTGCTCTAATTTTGCGCCGGCTGCTCACTCCTGGGGCTTTGTTTATTTTCCATCTGGTTTCTGGTTGCTTTCCTGACAAAGTAAGATCTACTCACAGATGTGCCTTCCCCCCACATTTAAAAGTAATTGTAACCCTGGTTTAAAAAGCTTACAGCCTTGTTTATCTCCTTGAGCAGTAAGTAGTAATTAAACTATTAGTACCGTTATCAGCGTTGCTGAACAGTGGAGCCTGCACACTCAGAATAAATTAGATAATTTGGGCATGGATAGAATTATGTTTGTCTCTTAACAATTTATAAACAACTAAGCAAAGAAGCTGTCATCTACCCTTTCTTCCCACCTCTCTCCTGCCCCCACATAGTCATTGTTTATTCTTTCCAGAGAAAGTCTGTATTGGTTCAAACTATTTATGCTTAATATTCGTTTTCACACACTTACTCATTATACATAAATTTATGTATGGTATTTTAGATTATTTTAGAGGTTAGCAGTACTTCAAGGAAATAAATATACATATATTCATTTTACTCAGGCATCCTGAAATTATTTTGGGGACTAACTTAAAGTAATCTACACAGTTGTCAAATAAAGTGGACTGGGTGTTTGGAACACTAATTAAATATCTAAGCATTCCTTCCCTGTCACTGACAGTACAAAGCAATATAATTTCAAAAATAACTCCACAGCTTGAGTGAAGGATATACTCCTTTACCAACAGTTGCAAATCGATCAAAGAATAGCACAAAAATGTGGGTCTTTCATCACTTTATGAAGATGCTAATTTCAAGGTTCATCCTACTGTGAGATAGCAGAGACTAGAAACTTTCTGAGCCAGACTTTTCTTTTCCTAAAAGAGCCCCTTTTCTAGATTTTTATTCTGCTCAGCCTTTAGTGTGCTATGTAAATGTTGACAGGTAATTGTTTGCTGAAGACAGTATAAATGCTGAAGAAAATTGAATTAATGCATTCGCTGAAAGTTACGCAGACACACCAGACCTCACCAGAAGGGGCTTTTCCTGAGAAATTCAAATGACTTAAAAGGACATCTTGTAACAAACAGAAGAGTATGTTCACACTATTAGTAGCAAGTGTTTCTAATTGTGTTCTCGCTTAGTAATGAATGTCGCTGACATTTAGCTTGTAAGAACTCACACTGCCTTATGAAGTCATTCATTTACTTCTATGCACTTCAAACTCAGTTCAGAGATGAAAGTTGCAGCTCATCTGACAGGCATTTTCCTATGGGCTATTGTATTCTATTCACCTCTATATTCCCAGTGTGTAGAAAAGAATCTGACACATAGAAAGCACTGAGACTGAGAGGTTTTAGTGATTACGGACTAAAGTGAGTGGCAGTGTTGTGTTTAGGCTCATCTAAAATTTCTTAAAGGAATGCCAAAAAGAGATAGCCTAGTCATCCTGGTGATTTAGGATTTTTTCAAACACAAAACTAATGTTGGGCACTTTTGAGAAGAATGAGTACTTTTCTAATCATAAAGAGGTTTGTCTTTGTTAACATTTCAGAATTGCATTGTGTGGGGAGATTTCAAGTCGGCATCAAGGTTAGTCCCAGCATACTCATCCTCTTTGGGAAGCTGATATCTGTTTTGTTTCCTGAAGTCATCCAAGGATAGTTGCTCTGACTTCCACAGGTCTCTTCCACTCTGGTAGGGCTAGAGGATAATACTGGTCAGAACTGGCTTGCTCTGGCTACCTATAAGATGGATAGGGCAGCCAGATTAAGTTATAAACTGAGTGTCAGGAGACCTCTTTTCTCCCTCTCAGAATTGAAAAGGAAGACTTTCATCACTTCGCTGAATTATGAAAGCCCACAATATTGAGAAGCGGCAGTCCGGAAAGGGTTATCATCACTTTAGCAATGAGAACTGTCCCTAGACAATATTGTTATGTTGAACCAAGATTATTTTATCAATCTAAAGCTCTTGGCAAGCATCCCCCTTTACTCCGTTATTGAAGAATGACAATGTATCTCTCCCCTCCCCCCATAAATATATAATTTATGTATTTACTGATTTCATATTTACTGTTCTGGCTTTTGTTTGGCATTCCTGCATTCCTGATCTCTCCTTTCAGGTGTTGTTTTCCACATTCTGTAGCCAGAATACAAATGATTGACCACATAGCTGATCAAGAGCCTCTATTTTAGGGCTCTCTGAGAGCTGTCTTCTTTCTATGTCGTGGTTAAAGTGAGCTAACTTGATAATCTGAATATGCCATGCGTTAAGGCGGACAACTTCACATAATATAAATAATAGAAACAAGTTACAAGAAAGTAAGTAACTAACAATATGAGGAAATGGGAAGTTCTTTCCCATAAATATTTAACTTGATTGTTTACCATGTTATTATTTAAACAACAATTTATAAAAGCATTAATAAAAGAATAAAAAAAATCTTTGGTGATTACATTTTTGTAGTATCTTTGGTAAAAACATTATTAAATTTTTTAACACCTAAATATTGTTTTATCTTATGGCTAACTGGTATATTGCTGGTTTGGTTTCTGTATATATGTTCAAATAATTCAGTTCCACAGAAAACCATGGCAATGTGTTTTATGTGAAAAATGTGAGGCAACAGACAGAAGAATTTGATTGTAATGCACCTGTCCACTAAGACCGGGGGCAAGTCATTTAACCTTTCTAGACTTCGATCCGCACATCTACAAAATGAGGGAATTAGTCTAAAAAAATCTTTAAAGTCTTTTCCAGTCTTAAAAGTTTGCACCAATAACTGGTGCTTCTAACATTAGTTGTAATTACTGCATAATACAATGCCATTGATTTTATATACAGTCTTATTTATGGTATGAAGCATAAAAATAGCATAATTACAAATATACATATGAAAATGTGTTAATGTGCACCTATCTCAATTCTGGCCAGTAGTTTATTTGCTCCCGTCAGCGTACATGCTTGTGAAGATGAAGGGAATTACATAATTACAAGCAGTGGCACAAATGGTTAATTAAGCATTGGACTACTAATTGAAATGTTGACAGTTCAAAACTACCCAGAGACACCTGGAAAGTAAGGCCTGGCGATCTGCTTCCAAAAGGTCACAGCCTTGAAAACACTCTGAAGTCCAATTCTACTCTGCATACACGGGGGCTCCTTGAGTTGGAATCAACTTCACTGCAACGAACAACAACAAAAACAATGCTATAAAAATACGTTGAGTTAAAAGAACTAACGTATATTACTAAGGCACATTTAATATGCAGCATATTAATTAAGATATCTTAATTTAAATATTCAGGAATTAGAGTCTATAGCACAGTTCAAGCTTGATCCATATTTGTTATGGGATTGATAAGGTACTGGAGAAATCTTAGCTGCAAAAGAAGGTCGAGGAAACTGGTAATTCATTTCCCAATTGTCATTTCAAGTTTTTTAACCTGTTCTCTTTTATAATTAACAGACAAGTGGGTATAGAAGATCTATATTTTCCCTTTATATCTTTAAATTACCAGGAAAGGTGAACATGTTTCCGCACCAGCTAAACAGCAGGATTCAGTCAAGATGAAATGTGTTGTGTGCTATCGAGTTGATTCCAACTCATAGCGGCCCTCTATAACTGAGTAAAACTGCCCTATAATTGACTCAGTGGCAACAGATTTGGTTTGGTTTTTGAATCTTTATGGGAGCAGATCACCAGGTCTTTTCTCCTGTGGAGCCTCTGATACATTTTGGTTAGCAGCCAAGCATTTAACCATTGCATCACCAGGCCTCTTTAGATGCGATGTACTCCTTTAGAATTCACAGATAAAGGAATCCTAACCTCTAGGCACTGACTGTGAAACCTGGCCATAAACTACAAAGAACTTTTTTTCCCTTTATTTTCACAGGCAATAAGTTGACAGGAGCAAATAAACTACTGGCCAGAATAGATGTATATGCACATTAATACATTTTCATATGTATATTTTAATACTAAAGCAAACATATCAAAGAGTTACATACAGAGCTACTCTCTGATGCGTGCAAATTCAATTCATGATACATGATTTAGTGTATAAGAGTTGAAACTCAAATGGGAACAAGGTAACTTGTGGAGATGACTTTTTTTTCTTGACTTAACAAGATGAAAAAAGGTCATACATCTAGCCAGCGTTACGTTATGTAAACAAAGGAGCTTTTGAAAGAACAATTGGCAAATAAAACATTTTCATCATCTAGTACAAGAGGCACTTTAGCATATTTAGCATACCTTTTTCATATTTTCTTTCCTCACCCTCCCACCCTGGTGGCATAGTGGTTAAGAGCTTGGCTGCTAACCAAAAGATCGGCAGTTCAAATCCACCAGGTGCTCCTTGGAAACCCTATGAGGCAGTTCTACTCTGTCCTATAGGGTCGCTATGAGTCGGAATTGACTAGACAGCAGCGAGTTTGGTTTGGTTTTGGTTAAAGTGGATGTAGAGCTCTGGTGGTGCAGCAGTTAAGAGCTACAGTGCACTACAACTGCTCACCGAAAGGTTGGCAGTTCAAATACACCAGCTGCTCCTTGGAAACCCTGTGGAGCAGTTCTACTCTGTTCTGTAGGGCCACTATGAGTCAGAGTCGACTCGAAGGCAAAGAGTTTGGTTTGGTTTTTTGGTAAAGGGGATGTGATTTCAGGGGGGAGGAAGGAGGTCATATTGACATTTTAGTTGCTTTATTTCAAAGTCTTTTATTTGATGAAATATAGTTTAAAAGATGAAGTCAATTTTATGGCCTTATTGAATGATGATAGTCTGGTGACTTCCTACATTTGTTACTCAGGTACGACAGGAATAATCTGACATTAGTAGTTATTTAACATCTATGAATTCGAGAGTTGTGTAAAAGCCTGTAGATTTCCTATTAATCTTTTCTTCCACCTTTGTGTATCCTACACTAGCAATTCAGCAGCAGAATCTTTGAACAGTAACCAATCAGGCTGTAACTGTAGACTTACAGACCCAATATATATTTTGGTTTTGAAACTATTTTGAACTTTATCAAAATGATCATTTGCCATTTACAGACATGGAAAGCTTATTATTTATGAATCTCTAATAATCAAACAACAAATCATTTTAATATTAAATCATGTTTTAATCTAAGATACAGAAAGAATTTATACCCCACCTGGGCCCTGTTTAGGAAGTGAGGATAAATAATAAATTTAATAATATTCTTTTACTCAACAAATATTATTTGAGCAGTTAACTATGTGTCGGATCATCTTTAGTCACTGGGGAGACATTAGTTTTCAAAACAAATAAAAATCTTACCCTAATAACTGTTAACATCTAAAACTGGTACACGGACAGTAAACATGTAAGTAAATTATATAGTATGTTAAAAGTTAATAATGGCCAAGACAAAAATAAATAAAGGAAGTGAAGAGGGTGAGGTATGAGGTGCAAAGAGTAGGCATCTTTTGGGGGAGAGATTTGAACAAAGTTCTCTAAATGAAGTGATGGAGTGAGCCTCGCCAATACGGTGTCTCAGTTATCTAGTGCTGCTGTAACAGAAATAGCACAAGCGGATGGCTTTAGCAAAGAGAAATTTATTCTCTTACAGCCTGGTAGGCTACAAGCCCAAAATCAGGGTGTCGGCTCCAGGGGAAGTCTTTCTCCTTCTGCTGGCTCTGTAGGAAGGTCCTTGTCATCAATCTTCCCCTAGTCGAAGAATTTCTCAGCACATGGACCCCAGGTCCAAAGGACACACTATTCTCCTGGCTCTTGTTTCGCGGTGGTATGAGGTCCCCATGTCTCTCTGCTGGCTTCTGTCTTTTATATGTCAAAAGAGATTGGCTTAAGCCACTATCTGTTCTTGTTAATCTCATCAATAACTGCCACTAATCCATCTCATTAACATCATAGTGATAGGATTTACAACACATAGGGAAATCACATCAGATGACAAAATGGTGGACACTCACACAATACTGGGAATCATGGCCTAGCCAAGTTGACAGATATTTTTAGGAGACACAATTCAATGCAGGACATATGGGGCCCTGGGGCTGAGGAAAAGCACTAAAGCAGCAGTGTGCCTGGTGTGTTCAAGACCTGGCAAGGAATTCAAAGTAGCTGGAGAGGAGTGAACTGCAGGGAGAGTGGTATGAGAGGAGATATGAGAAGGCACAGTGACCAGATCATACAAAGCCTGGTAGGCCACTGGAAGAACTTTGACTTTATTCTTAGTGAAATGCAGAGTACTGGAGAGATTTGAGCATAAGAGAAACACGATCATGGCACTGCTGTGTTAAGAACAGATCATAGGGAGGCAAAGAGGAAGCAGGGAACCTGGTTTGGAGACCGTTACAGAAACCCAGAGAGATGGTGGTGGCTCAGCATCATGGGACCACAAGGCAGTGAGAAGTGGCTGAATTCTATGTATACTGGAAGGCAGAGCCAATAGCATTACATGATGGTTGTGACATGACTTCTGAGAGGAAGAGAGGAGCAAGGAGTACTTCAAAGTTTTGGCCTGAGAAACTGGAGAGATAGAAGGGCTATTGTGGGGAGTGGGGAGATGATCAGAAGTTCAAATACAGTTATGTCAAGTGTGACATGTCTATTAGACATCCAAATGGAGATATCAAATAAGCAGTTATACAAGTCTAGAGTTCAAAAGATAGGTCTTGCCTAGAAATAAATGTTTTAGTTGCCAGCTTATATAAAGCAATTCTTAACATGTGCTTTATAAGTATTTGTTAATTTATTTCTCACAACCTTATGAGATTGGCATTATTATTACTATATTTTATCAAAGAGTAAATCAAGGCACAGAAAGATTAAGTTTTTTTAATTTTTATTTTGCTTTAAGTGAAAATTTACAAATCAAGCCAGTCTCTCATACAAAAATTTATATATACCTTGATATATACTCCTAATTGCTCCCCCCCAAAGAGACAGCACACTCCTTCCCTCCATTCTCTCTTTTCCTGTCCATTCTGCCAGCTTCTGACCTCTCACCTCCCCTCCAGACAGGAGATGCCAACATAGTCTCAAGCGTCTACTTGATTCAAGAAGCTCATTCTTTACCAGCGTTATTTTCTATCCCATTGTCCAGTCCAATCCCTGTCTGAAGAGTTGGCTTTGGGAATGGTTCCTGTCCTGGGCTAACAGAAGGTCTGGGGGCCAGGACCACTGGGGTCCTTCTAGTCTCAGTCAGACCATTAAGTCTGGTCTTTTTATGAGAATTTGGGGTCTGCATCCCACTGCTCTCCTGCTCCCTCAGGGGTTCTCTGTTGTGTTCCCTGTCAGGGCAGTCATCAGTTGTAGCTGGGCACCATCTAGTTCTTCCGGTTTCAGGCTGATGTAGTCTCTGGTTTATGTGGCCCTTTCTGTCTCATGGACTCGTAATTACCTTGCGTCCTTGGTGTTGTTCATTCTCCTTTCCTCCAGGTGGGCTGAGACCAATTGATGCATCTCACATGGCTGCTTGCCACTTTCCAAAGTGGGATGCAGAATGTTTTCTTAATAGATTTTATTATGCCAATTGATTTAGATGTTCCCTGGGACCATGGTCCCCAAACCCCTGCCCCTGCTATGCTGGCCTTCAAAGCATTCAGTTTATTCAGGAAACTTCTTTGCTTCTGGTTTAGTCCAGTTGTGCTGACCTCGCCTGTATTGTGTGTTGTCTTTCCCTTCACCTAAAGTAGTTCTTATCTACTATCTAATTAGTGAATACTTCTCTGTTTAAACTATTTCTCGAGTTCTTATAATAGTGGTCTTATACAATATTTGTCCTTTTGCAACTAATTTCACTCAGCATAATGCCTTCCAGATTCCTCCATGTTATGAAATGTTTCACAGATTCATCTTTGTTCTTTATTGATGCATAGTATTCCATTCTGTGAATATACCATCATTTATCCATTCAACCATTGATGGGCACCTTGGTTGCTTCCATCTTTTTGCTATCATAAACAGTGCTGCAATGAACATAGGTGTGCATATATCTGTTCGAGTGACAGCTATTATTTCTCTAAGATATATTCCAAGGAGTGGGATTGCTGGATTGCATGGTAGTTCTATTTCTAGCTTTTCAAGGAAGTGCCAGATCGATTTCCAAAGTGGTTATACCGTTTTACATTTTCACCAGCAGTGTATAAGTGTTCCAGTCTCTCCACAACCTCTCCAACATTTATTATTTTGTGTTTTTTGGATTAATGCCAACCTTGTTAGAGTGAGATGGAATCCCACTGTAGTTTTGATTGGCATTTCTCTAATGGCTAATGATTGTGAGCATTTCCTCATGTATCTGTTAGCTACCTGAATGTCTTCTTTAGTGAAGCGTCTGTTTAAATCTTTTGTCCATTTTTTAATTGGGCTATTTGTCTTTTGCAGTTGAGTTTTTGCAGTATCATGTGGATTTTAGAGATCAGGTGCCAATTGGAAACGTCATAGTTAAACATTTTTTCCCAGTCTGTAGGTAATCTTTTTACTCTTTTGGTGAAGTCTTTGGATGAGCATAGGTGTTTGGTTTTTAGGAGCTCCCAGTTATCTAGTTTTTCTTCTGCACTGTTAGTAATGTTTTGTATACTATTTATGCCATGTATTAGGGCTCCTAACGTTGTCCCTATTTTTTCTTCCATAATCTTTATCATTTTAGATTTTAGATTTAGGTCTTTGATCCATTTTGAGTTAGTTTTTGTGCATAGTGTGAGGTATGGGTCTTGGTTCATTTTTTTTGCAGATGGATATCCAGTTATGCCAGCACCATTTGTTAAAAAGACGGTCTTTTCCCCATTTAACTGGTTTGGGGACTTTGGCAAATATCAACTGCTCATATGTGGATGGATTTATGTCTGGATTCTCAGTTCTGTTCCATTGATCTCTGTATCTGTTGTCATACCAGCACCTGGCTTTTTTGACTACAGTGGAGGTATAATAGGTTCTAAAATCAGGTAAAGTAAGACCTCCCACTTTGTTCTTCTTTTTCAGTAATGCTTTACTTACCCGGGGTCTCTTTCCCTTCCATATGAAGTTGGTGATTTGTTTCTCCATCTCATTAAAAAATGTCGTTGGAATTTGGATCAGAATTGCATTGTATCTATAAATGGCTTTTGGTGGAATAGACATTTTTACAATATTAAGGCTTCCTGTCCATGAACAAGGTATGTTTTTCCACTTGTATAGGTCTCTTTTGGTTTCTTGCAGACGGGTATTATAGTTTTCTTTGCATAAGTCTTTTATATCTCTGGTAAGATTTATTCCTAAGTATTTTATCTTCTTGGGGACTACTGTAAATGGTATTGATTTGGTGATTTCCTCTTCCATGTTCTTTTTGTTGGTGTAGAGGAATCCAACTGATTTTTGTATGTTTGTCTTGTATCCTGATACTCTGCTGAACTCTTCTACTAGTTTCAGTAGTTTTCTTGAGGAGTCCTTAGGGTTTTCTGTGTATAACATCATGTCATCTGCAAATAGGGATACTTTTACTTCTTCCTTGCCTATCTGGATGTCCTTTATTTCTTTATCTAGCCTAATTGCTCTGGCTAGGACCTCCAGCACAATGTTGAATAAGGGTGGTGATAAAAGGCTTCCTTGTCTGGTTCCCGATCTCAAGGAGAATGCTTTCACACTCTCTCCATCTAAAATGATGTTGACTATTGGCTTTGTATAAATGCCCTTGATTATGTTGAAGAGTTTTCCTTCTCTTCCTATTTTGCTGAGAGTTTTTATCATGAATTGGTCTTGAGCTTTGTCAAATGCCTTTTCTGCATCAACTGATAAAATCATGTGATTCTTGTCTTTTGTTTTATGTATATGATGGATTACATTAATTGTTTTTCTAATATTGAACCATCCCTACATACCGGGTATGAATCCCACTTGGTCATGGTGAATTATTTTTTTGATATGTTGTTGAATTATTGGCTAGAATTTTGTTGAGGATTTTTGCATCTAAGTTCATGAGGGATATAGGTCTTTAATTTTTTTTTGTGTAGTGTCTTTACCTGGTTTTGGTATCAGGGATATGCTGGCTTCATAGAATGAGTTTGGGAGTGTTCTGCCCTTTTCTATGCTCTGAAATACCTTTAGTAGTAGTGGTGTTAACTCTTCTCTGAAAGTTTGGTAGAACTCTGCAGTGAAGCCGTCTGGGCCAGGGCTTTTTTTCGTTGGGAATTTTTTGATTACCTTTTCAGTCTCTTCTTTTGTTATGGGTCTATTTAGTTGTTCTACCTCTGTTTGTGTTAGCTTAGGTAGGTAGTGTGTTTCTAGGAATTCATCCATTTCTTCTAGATTTTCAAATTTGTTCTAGTACAATTTTTCATAGTAACCTGATAAGATTAAATTATTTAACTAAGGGAATACATTTAATAAGAGGGAGAACTGAAATTTGCATCATGTTTTATATGACCTCAAAACCTGTCTTCTTAACTGCCATGATTAACTTCGAGAAAGCAAACTTGCATTATCAACTTTGCTGTGAAGTCAGATTTTAAACTGAACGTGGCAAGGGAAAAAAGAGGTGCAACTAGGAGTCAGTCCTAACTCGGTGCCTTAGTCATCTAGTGCTACTGTAACAGAAACACCACAAGTGAATGGTTTTATCAGACACAAGTTTATTCTCTCACAGTCTAGTAGGCTAGAAGCCCATATTCAGGGTGTCATCTCCAGGGGAAGGCTTTTTCTCTCTCTCAGCTCTGGAGGAAGTCCTTGTCATCAATCTTCCCCTGGCCTAGGAGCTACTTCACTTAGGAACCCCAGGTCCAAAGGATGCACTCTGCTCCCTGTGCTGCTTTCTTGGTGGTATGAAGTCCCCCCGTCTCTCTGCTCACTTCTCTTTTATATTTCAAAAGAGATTGGCTTAAGACACTATCTGATCTTGTATATCTCATCAATATAACTGCCACTAATCCATCTCATTTCATCATAGTGATGGGATTTACAACACATAGGGAAATCACATCAGATAACAAAATGGTAGACAATCATACAATACTGGGGAATCATGACCTAGCCAAGTTGACAGATATTTGGGGGGGGACATAATTCAATCTACGACACTCAGTATTTAAAAACATATATGACTATGACTCACTGTAAAGAAAATGGACTTTACATCACCACCCAGAATATACATGCACTACATAATGCCCGTTTGGGCAACGTCTGATGGCATATATGTCTGTGGTCCCGTAAGTTATGATAGAATTCAGAAATCTGAATCAGAGAATGAGAGGTAGCAGACAGAAGCAGACATGGTGAACGCAACAGCTTGCTTCACTCAACACGTGTATCTCCTGTCTCTGGTATACAAAGCAATTGTGCTGCCAGGCATATAATGGTACGGCACACATATAACGTACAATACATATGTCTTGATAGACATAATAAACACCTAGGTTCCTGGCTTATGTACTTACTCTACTGTACTTTGTGTCATTATTTTAATGTGAACTTTTCCTACTTCCAAAAAAGCTTACTGTGTAACTGTGTATGCTTCAGCTCCTAGACAGCAGCATCCAGTTTCATGTATTGCACGTCTCTTGAGTGTTGTAGAGTTATCTCTGTTTAATTAAAAAAAAAAAATGTATTGTGCATTAGGTGAAAGTTTACAGAGCAAATTAGTTTGTCCTTCAATAGTTTGTACATCAAGTGTTCCATGGCATTGGCTTCATTCCCCGCAGTGTGTCAGCACTGACCCCATTTCTGTCCTGGGTTCCCTGTTTCCTTTCCTCCTGATTTTCCACCCCTGCCTGCCTTCTCATCGTTGTTTTTGGGCAAATGTTGCCCTTTTGATCCCGTGTAATTGATTGTTCTAAGAAGCACATTCCTTCCGGGTGTTATTGCTTATTTTATAGGCCTGTCTATGGTTTGGCTGAAAGGTGGTCTCTGGGAATGGCTTCAGTTCCAGTTGGGAAGGGTCTTAGGGTCCTAGGCTTGGGGGTTGCTCCAGACTCTGTCAGATCAGTAAGTCTGGGCTTTTTTGTCAGTTTGATTTTTTGCTCTACCGTTTTTCTCCCACTCTGTCCTTTCTGTTTAATTTTTTTGCAAAAAGATGACCGTGAAGCGCATCATGGTTCCCAAATGCAGCAAAGTCAGTGCTAGTGATAGCACCAGCAAGCTGCAAAGGAGAAGTATCGATTTGGAAGTGAAACAAAAGATTATTAAACAACAGGAAGGTGGAAAATCAGTGAATACTGTTGCTCCTGATTTAGGCATGGTCACATAAAGTCCTATTTCACAGAATGTATTGTGGACGTTAAGGGATATGTGACTGTATATATAGTTTTGTTAGGTGCCGTCGAGACAATTTCAACTCACAGCGACCCCATGTGACAGAATAGACTACCCCATAGGGTTTCCTAGGCTGTAATCTTTATGGGAGCAGATCTCCAGGTCTTTCTCCCACAGAGCCACTGGGTGAGTTTGAACTGCCAACCTTTTGGTTAGCAACCGAGCGCTTAACAATTGCACTTAACCATTGGTTAAGAGCTTGGCTGCTAACCAAAAGGTCAGCAGTTCAAATCCACCAACAGCTCCTTGGAAACCCTATAGATGGTTCTACTCTGTCCTAAAGAGTCACTGTAAGTTGGAATTGACTCAATGGCAATGGGCAATGGGTATATATATATGTATACATAAAAAAAAAAATACGTGTGTATATATACACACATATACCCAACACATATATATACCATAAAATGTTTGCCAAAATACCTTTATGAGGTTTTTAGATACAAGTATACTATGATGTTTTCTATCCTATCCTACCCACCTCATTTCACTCCAATAGATTTTAGTTATAAAAGTGCTAGTTTGACCCACCTAAATGATTTTCGCAGCCCACAGTTTGACAAACATCATCTTAACTGGTAGTTTTCTAGGGGTTATTTCTGAACTGTATTCAGAAATGTATTTGTCAGGAAAGCCCGCTTTGGAGCTTCCTCTCTATAGCCTAATGTGTGGTAAATTTATTCTCTTGACTGGATATGAGTCCAAGCAAAGAGAACAACCCCAACGGACAGCACAGTGCCTTGGCTCATGATATTTTAGGGGCCCACAAAAATGTTTTAATTTCTTTTAAAATGAGAAACAAAAATGAATATAATCTAGCCTGGATTATAGGTCATCTTTATACCAATGGAGTCATAAAATAAACTTTTTAATAATTTTTTTTGTAAAAGAAGGGGCCCACAAAGGCAAAAGCACCTGGGGCCCACAGAATTCTCAATGAAAGCCTGCCAAGGGTATATAGAGGAGCCACAAGAAAGCCCTCTGTTTTTCCCCCTGAAGTAGAGTGGTTATGAGGAGATACTCGAGAGCAGGCTCAAATCCCTGCTCTGTCACTTATTAGCTGTACAGCCTTGGTCCAGTCATTGATGCTTTCTCTGTCTCAATTTCCACATCTGTAAAATGGAACTAACAATGGTACCCATCTCAAAGGTTTGCTTTGAAGAGCAAATAAGCTAATAAATGTGAAACATTTCAAACAATGCCTGGCACATAGTATTTGGTAGCGCAAAGTGGCGAGTAAGGTACAACATGTTCAGCCTCATCATTATTTCATTCTACCAGGATATTACAGAAGAGATGCCCTTCTGGCATCTAAATCTTACTCCTAGGAACAGTCCAAATGAGCTACAGATTCAAAAAATTTGCATAAGAAACAAATTTGCCTTGGGGCTAAATTTTACCCCTATTCGATTCTTCTTGTTTAGACTGCAACAAGAATATAAGTAGCCCAAAACGAGTCGGGAAGTCATTCTCAATATCAAGAGGTTAAGGTAATTGACATTAAGAATAATCTATCTTCTGACACACAGAGTCATTCCGAGTCGGATTGACTGGATGGCACACACAACAACGACAACATCCTCTGACTGGAGTTGAATGAGTTAACCTTGAGATACGTTTTGCAAATGGCCACCTGAAAAGGAGAGGACAAATAGATGCACTTCCAACAGTTCTCTGAACTTGGGGGAGGTGTTGCATGGGGAGGGAAAGAGAGAAAAGCAAAGAAAGAGATACAGAGAGAAGAAAAAAGGGAGGCAAAGAGGGGGAAAGAGAGAGAGAACAAGAACACAACCTTTCAGTTGGAGAGTATATAAATCCACATAAATCAGATGAATATATAAAAATCACGGAGTCTTTGAACAGTGAGAGGAGGATCTTCTCTGAACAATGCAAACAAGTGTCACGTGATGAGTTTGGAGGGTCTGCTGATTCCAAAACCAGAGTCCGCTACTTAGGAGCTGAATCGTTTCTCCGACCCCCCAAGCCCTGTAACTTGGGGATAACACTGTCTGCCTAATTTTCATGGTTACTGTGAGGACTCAATGTGAAAACGCTTCACAAACTGTCAAGTGCTATAGTAATGTGAGCAACAGATGTGGTCTGGGTGAATGGAACAGCTCTAGGTGCCTAGCTAAGGCTGACGCGCAAGGAATGAAAAAGTGAAAATTACATTTAGTCTTCTCTACAATGTTGCTTTGTGTTGTAGCCGAAGAATCAACACAGGCTAATAGTGTTGAAAGGTTGAATACAGCTTTTGCTGATGAGTAGATTTAGGCTAAGTTCAGGCCTTCACTGTCAACTTTCATCACTGGAGGAAATATGGTCTCCTTTTTACACCATCATCCATCAGTCAGGGAGGCAGCGCTTGACTTTCCCAAGTGCTTGTGGGTTGTAGGCATTTTTAACTTCTTCGTAAGGTGCCAGCCTCACTTCAGTTTTCCATGTGACAGCAGTCCTCAAGAAGGTACCTGTCTGATTAAAGCTAAAAGCACTTGTCCTCAGCACTAGAATCACAGGCCATTGCCATGGGAAGTGTCTTAGTGTCCTGGTGCAGCTGTAACACAAGGACCACAAGAACAGAAATTTACTGTCTCCGTTTGGAGGCTGAAAGTGTAAATCAAGGTCTTGCCCATGTCAGTTTCTTCCTTGTCAGTATCCCCTGGCATTCCTCGGTCTCTTGGCATGTAGAGGCTCCTCACATGGCATCTGTCTTCCCCCATGTGTGTCTCTGTGTCTATTCTGGTCTTTTTTTTTTTTTAACTCGGAAATGATTAGATTTATGATGCACCCTACACTGGTAGGAGCCCTGGTGGCACAGTAGTTGAGAGTTTGGCTGCTAACCAAAAGGCTGGCGGTTCAAATCCACCAGCTGCTCCTTGGAAACCCTATGGGGCAGTTCTACTCTGTCTTACAGAGCCACTGTGAGTCCGAATCAACTCAACCGCAGCGGGTTTTTCTACACTGGCATGACCTCATTAACGTAACAAAAAAGTTCCTATTTCCAAACAGGATCACATCCACAAATACAAGGACCAAAAATTTAGCGCATGTTTTTGGAAGACATGATTCAATACCTAATAAGGGGCTTTAGTCCAGTTTGGCCAAAGGCAGGCAAATGAACAGGTGGCTCTCTTCTATTCTCTCTCTCTCTCTTCCCCCAACCAAATGCCTTAATTACTTGTTTTGACCTCACAAAGACACAACCAGAGGTTGCAAGGCGAGACCTGCATTTCTGAGAGGAAAAGACTTGGACGTCCCCTGTGGTTCTGCGGAAACCTAGGGCTGTTCATTACTCCCACTCAAACCATAGAATTACACAGTTTGCACAGCTGTGGAGCCAGCTGCCCTGCGTTCCCTCCAGGCCTCACACCCCACTGCCTTCCAGCAACACCCTTGCTATGTCTGATAATGAAGCAGCTAAGAAGCAGCTATTTCTAAAAGGAAGTGCCTTCTCCCAGCAGTTTGGCATACAACTCATAGCTGCCTTGCACGGAAGGAAAATTCTGTCATAGGAACCGTTTCTCCAACTTCAAGTTGCTCGGTTAACACACAACAGGCGGAAACAAAATTATGAGTGACTGCTTGTTTTATTCATTTAGTTTGTCTTTGGGTTTTATGTTCTGGAGGCTTCTCCCAAGCTGAATTTCATTCACATAAAAGCAAAATTCTTCAGCTGGTGTCTGGGTCTGGAGATGTGATGGATAATGCAGACCACAGCAAATTTTGCTTACTGACTCCCTGTTATATGTAATTTATACTATATGGTTTTCATGAGTGTATTTTACTCATTTTGTCATTAAAAAAAGGTATTTGGCTAGCTGATTTTAAGCAAATTAGATGCTTAATATATTATTGCAATTGTACAGAATTTCAGGATATCAAGTTTAGAATGCCTGAAATAGTTTTCCTTTGTCCTCTCATGTAAGAAGGTCACTTTTAATATGCAGAAATAAATCGTTAGTGTGGTTTCTGGAATTTTAGCCAAGGGTGGTCCCTGTGCAGTATGATAAGCTTCATGTTCCGCTCACCCCTTGCCAGGAAAATCTTCCACACTATGAAGCAAGCAGGCAGCGTTTAAAAATCACCGTGAATAATGTTTGCATTGCGATTTAGTTGATTTGAACATTTCTCCTTGGTTTTCCAACTGGTTCATATGTTTATATCTATTTAGTTCAGGTAATATCATTTCAGCTCTCTTAAGAACATTTACTTTTCTAGAAATACAATATTGGTTCTTATCTTTCCTGTCCACAAAAATCCAAGTCCAACCGTGTTACCACTTGGTTCATAGAACACCAGTCACATAAAATGCAAGTGTGTGTGAAGTCTAAGACCAGCTGGAACCATCCATAAAAATAACACCAGGTCAATCCCAAAAGTAAGTTCGACCAGCCTTAAACTCACTTCATTGGCCTCTGGGTTACTGCTCATATGACATGATCTGTATGAACACCTTCCATCATAAAGCTACCTCATAAAGAAGCGTATCATCTACAGACGTCTTTCATAAACTCAATTATAGGAAAAATTCAACAGAGTTATAGCTCCTAGGATCTGTGTTCTGACTTCTCCTTGGTTCCACTTATTAAAGACAGTCAAGTGGAGGTATTGAGGTAGGAAAAAAACAATGACTGAATTTAGCCAACACAGAGAAGCCTGTAATATCCGTTCAATCAGGCATGATTTTAGGGTTTTCTTATTGCTCTGTTGGCAGCTTCATTTATTATACAGGAATTGTTACAGGCCCTTTGCACCCAAATATAAATATGTTTTCAGTATGTCACTGACTTATTTTGACAAAATGGTGCATAATTCGTTAAAAAATATTAGTTGGTTATTTGAATTCAGTCATCACATATTTTGATAACTAAATATAAGGATTTTGGTGTCAGATGGTAGAGAGGTAAAGAAGAAGGTACAATTAATAAAATACATCCTTTATTAATAATCAATAAAAACACATTATTTAAAAATCCTAATTGTAAAAAAAAAGTGATTTTTTAAAATCTTATATCAAGTTTCTGATCAGAGGTATTTCTACTAAATTTGTTATCCTGGAGTTGATGTGGTGACACTGGTTTTGAAAAAAAAATCACATACGCTATCCTAGAAAGGCCTAGAAGGGGCCAAGTAGGGAAATAGGTGTTACAGTTCAAATGAAACTTTTTCTACAGCAAAGGCCCACCTGTGACAAAGTAGTTAAATCAAACCAAAACCAAACCCACTGCCGTGGAGTTGATTCTGACTCACAGCAACCCCATAGGGTTTCCAAGGCTGTAAATCTTTATAGAAGGAGAGTGGCACATCTTTCTCCCGCTGAGCGGCTGGTGGGTTGGAATCACCGACTATTTGGTTAGCCACTCACCACTTTAGCCACGGCACCACCAGGGCTCCTTACAAAGTAGTTAAACAAACAAACAAACCCATTGCCTTTGAGTCAATTCTGATTTATATTAAAAAGCCCATTGCTGTTAAATCAATTCGTACTCATAGTGATCTTATAGGACAGAGTAGAACTGCCCCAGAGGGTCTCCAGAGAGCAGCTGATGAATTTGAACTGCCAAACTTTTGGGCTCCTTACATCATGCGTAAAAGGAGAAAATTGTGCTGCACAATTTAGGGGCCAGTTTATTAACCTTTCTGAACTTCAGCTTGTTTTCAGTTACCATTGGGTCAGCACCAATTCGTGGTGACCTTATGTATAACGAAACTAAACGTTGCCCGGTCCTGCGCCATCTTCATGATCGTTCGTTTTTTTGCACCCATTGTTGTGACTATTGTGTCAATCCATCTCATCAATGGTTTCTTTCATGTTCATTGACCCTCTACTTTACCAAACATGATGTCCTTTTCTAACGATTGATCTTTCCTGATGATGCATCTAAAGTAGTCACGTCAAAGTCTCACCAGCCTCACTTCTAAGGAATATTCTGGGTATATTTCTTCTAACATTGATTTGTTCATTCAATTTCAGGTTATTCATAAAATAGAATTTCAGAGATTATCTGAAAGATAACCACAAAGATGTGAGAATTACATGAAAGATGGATGTAAAGCAAAATACCTGGCATAGTCGGTTCTCAATAAACACCTTCCAAACAATTTAAACCACAAACATGCTCAGTCATTAAAATAAAAGCTTAATATTGTATCATAATTGTATCAATTGAATATTTCATTCAATTCCCAAAGGTCCATGATAAAACTTGGGTACAATTTTAGGACAGGAGTGAGGTTTTTGGTTTTCATTAAATACCAATGTATCGAACCCTCGACAAAGGCCTGCTATATGCTGGGCATGTGTTTACCAGTTTCATCAGCAACTAAACTCATCAATAGGACCATCAACATCCACTGGACTCTAAGCTCTCTGAGGGAAGGGACCATGACTGCCTCACTCACCCCTGTACCCCCAACGTCTAGCATAGGCCATGGCCGATAACAGGTGCTCAAAAATTACTTGTCAAGTGAAAGAATGCATGAGAGCCATTGTCATGTTGCTACTAGTCCATCTTCACACTAAACTTGTTGGAGTCCTTCATTATTTAGTAACATCTATAGACTTCTTCCCACGACCCATGTGTCAGTTTGTCGTACTTCAGTGGCTATGATGCTAGATGCTATGGCACCAGTATTTCAAATATCAGCCGGGTCACCTATGGTGGGCAGGTTTCAGCAGAACTTCCAGATTCAGATGGACTAGGAAGAAAGGCTGGTGACCCACGTTCAAAAATTAGCCACTAAAACTCCTATGGATCAGAACAGGATATTATCTGACATAGTCCTGAAAGATGAGCCCCCTAGGTTGGAAGACACTCAAAATATACAGAGGCTACAACAATGAATTCAAACATACCAACAATTGTGACGATGGCGCAGGACCAGGCAACGCTTCGTTTTGTTGTACGTTGGGTTGCCATGAGTTGGAGCTGACTCAGTAGCAACTAATAACAGACTTCTTCATATATCTGGTGCTTACTTCCTTCTGACAACAACTGTAAGCAGAATTTTTAGAGCAAGGAGTCAAAATGCATCCCCTGAGAGCAGTCTGCAAGTTTGTCAGGCCCCTGAGCCTCTTTTACCCACCTCTTCAGCCTCTCTCCTTTCTGGGGAAGGATCCAGACACCTGAGATCTCTATATAGTTTGTGTCTGATCTTCAAAATGTGGATGGAGAGGATTATGTTGATTTTTACTCATGTCACATTATAGTTGCCATACCACTTGCAAGGATACAATTAGCTTTTCCTCACTAATATTCAGCTCAGGGTCTCCTCCCAAATGATTCCCTAGGCGTGGAGAAAGGTTTAAAGTGCAATTCTTGCCAAGAAGACTAGATTTTACTTCCCCTAAGTATCAGAAAGAGGGATAGCCTTGATTCCGTCCATACTGAAAATACAGAAGCACAAAGAAATAGGTACAAGCCAACCAGAGTGTGTTTTTCCTCATTGACCTGCTGTGCTTTTTTTTTTCCCTTTGGCTGAACTGCAGGAACTGACATCACAGTGACAAGATCATGGGAGCCTCCCATTTGAAATATGTCTGAAAACTGTACCTAGATTTTACAAATAAACCTTACATAAGCAGGAATTATCGTTGTTGTTAGTTGCTGTTGGGTCAGTTCTGACTCGTGATGACCCCACGTGTGCAGAGTAGAACTGCTCCATAGGGTTTTCAAGACTGTGACCCTTTGGAAGCAGGTCACCAGACCTCGTTTCTGAGGCACCTCTGGCGGGGGTTGAACTCCCAATCTTTCAGCTTTGAACTTTTCGTGGCACCTGGGAACTCCTTACAAAAGGAATAGTGAGCTTTATGTTGGAGGCCATCCTTCATCTCTAAGTACTTAAAAGTGTTAACTTGGATTAAACAAAAAAAATTTTTTTTTTTTTAAGTTTGGTGTTGTCCTCAGGCTGTCATAAGTAAACTAGAGTAGGAAAAATGTTAAAATACTTAAAGAATTGACCTGAAAGAGACCTTAGAGATGACCTATTCTAATTAACATATCTTGCAAATGAAGAAATTGTGGCTTAGAGAGCTCTATTGCCCCAATAAAAAAAAAAAAAAGAAATCTACAAGGGAAATCCTCAGAATCTAGGCATCTCATACTTACTAGTTCAGTTCCAGGAATTTGCTTGAGCCAGCAAATATCAGTCCATGACAGTCAATTCTGCACATCACTTCCCAACTCCACATTTAGTAACTTCAATTTGGTAGCTAGAAATTGGCCATGGTGGAAGTATTTACAACATGGAAATTGGCAAATGCTGCTATAAATCAGTTTTTTTTTTTTTTCTTGAGAGCCAGTTGTTATAACAACATTTACCAGCACACCACCTCTCAGGTCCCAGGGCTGAGTGTGCTATTTGACAGACATACTAGAAGTACCTTATAAGGCTACATTTAAGTGGTTTAGGGATGTCTTAATAGATGCTAAAAATATGAAAGGAAAATCATCAGAATTGTTGTCATTTGACAAATTGAATTGGACAAGTTAACCACTCAAATGTTTATTAACTTCAGTGGATCTAGGAATATGTTCATAGGTAAAATAACTTAATTGTTTTACTATTATTTTAATATAGAGAATGAATAAGACTTGGATAAAGGTTTGTAAGCATGTTTATTCAAAATACCCTTTCATTTCTAGAATAAGTATACATATGTATGACATAGTTATATTTAAATTATTTTTCATAGTAAATATTTTTAATCACCTTACATCGTATTTGGGACACTAATGGAGATGAAAATAGACTTCTTTATGCAGTCCATTCAATAATAAGATCCCACTGGTCAGCATTCCAACATATTACACAGCATTCCCGCATTCCCCAGCTAATGCCACTGTCATACATTAACTCTGTTTGGAATCCAGTTTCAACAGAATCAATGGCAAATCAGTTGCAGCATTCTCTTGCCAGCCTTGCCAGCTGCAAACATGCATCTTGAAGCAAGACATCAACAGCTATTAAGAATGTCCCAGCCTATCTATCCTCAGCGCAATTGCTCAACAACATCGAAGGAAAAAAACAAGAACAAAAAACTCATCATATGGAGGCATTCCAAAGAGAGCCTCTAAAACTACACTTCAATTTTCTACAGGTCACATGTCAGACTGTAGTACTAAAGCCATGGAGAGAAAGGAGTTTTTGTTGTTTTCTGAGTAGTTGGCTAACATATTGTCAATGCAGCTGCAGATGAAACGGGAGGCCCAGGGGAACCCCTGACATGCTGCGGGGGATTTGAACAATCTTCTTTACACTCTTTTCTTTCTTTTTAAAACGTGGAAGTGTGGGACGCAATGCCGGTCATAAAGGAGTACAGGTCCATACACTAAGAAACCAAATCAGGGCTTTGCGTTTATACACAAAGGCAGCACAGGGCAATAAATGAGGTTATTTGCTCTCTTGGTGTGCTTTAAAAATCTTCTGTCATTTCTGGGCATTCTGACATAAAGAAGAAAACTCATAAAAGGATCAGAATGAGAGATCGTTAATTAAGAAAATGGAGTAAGGATGGAGAATTCCAGGAAGAATGACAGAACAAATTTAAAAGGCATCAATAAATCCTGTTTCAATTACTTTAGCGTGTTCCAGCTGAACACATGAATCAAGCAGAAAGTTTTAGAGTGGTACTTGGCCTAATTTTGTCATGTAATGGGTTGTGCCTTTTTCTTTGACATAGACAGCGAAACCTGGCACATTGGAGCAGTTAGATGTGTCACATGGGAATTGGAATTACCGGATTTTGACCAGTTCGATGTGACTAGGAACAACATCGTAGTCCTCAGGTGGTGCAAGCGGTAGAGCATTGGCTGCTAAGCAGAAGGTTGGCAGTTCGAGTCTACCCAGAGGCACCTCAGAAGAAAGGCGATCTACTTCCGAAAAATCAGCTACTGAAAACCCTGTGGCGTAGAGTTCTACTCTGACACACATGGCGTCTCCATGAGTTGGGATCGACTCAAGGGCAACTGGTTTGCTGTTGTTCGTTCGTTTGTTTTAGGAACAACAGTGTCCCTTACTTTAAGGACAACTACTTAAAAAGCTATCAAGTTCTTTTTAGGGAATAGATCCTAGAAGGAACAATTATCACCAACACCATTGCTGTTGGGCAAACAGATTCTGGGAGGGAGTCAGTGGAGGTTGGATTTTATACTATTTAAGGGCCTAGTAAGACGAATTAATATGAAGTATGTGTGTGTGGTGGGGGTCACTTTCTAATCTTCTCTGGTTTTTTCTTTTTTTGAGACAGAAATGAGTCCTAAACTTGGTTTGGGTTGGTATCTGTAAGCTATGGAGTTCAGCTCCCTGGGTTTGCTTCCCACCCCCAGCCTTCACTAAATACGGAACCGTGAGTTACTTGGTGAATCTCTCTGTATCTTAACTCCTCTTTGATGAACTGGTGGTAATAACAGCATCTTTCACAGTCAAGAGGATTTGATAAGGCAATGTGTTTAAAGTTCTTAGAACAGTTTCAGGTATATAGTATGCGCTCAGGAAATGTTCACTGGTATTATTAGTAGGGGCTGCTGGCCCCATCAGCCCAGGATACTAATAGACTTCAGAGGCTCAGCACCTGCTGGAAGGAGAGCAGACAGACTCAGGGTGAGCAGGGCCAGCTGGCTTAGCTGCGAGAGCCCCTCCATGCTTGCGCTTCGCCCCCCCTTCTGCATGGACCTGCATAGAGGCTCAGGGAAAACTCTTTAACCCCTGGGTGGCACCTTGGCCAAAGCCACCTGTCCCAAGTCATAGTTCAGGCTGTGACTAGGCAGATTCCAGTCTCTCTTAGGTGACTCAACTATAGGGAAAAGTATTTAACTTAGTAGGCAGGTGAAAGGTGTAATATGCCAGTGTATAGTCACTTAGAATTCTAACTGCATGGGGTTACTATGGGATTATTATGCAATGTGAAATGCCACAACACATGGGAAGCAGGCTGTGAGTCAGTCAAGACAGAGGTCTTCTCGCCCTTTAATTTGCAAAGCCTCCTTGGTGTATCTTCCTACCATGATGACACTGGGCCCAGAGTTCTAGATATGAATACATTGATTTTACAACATATATTTATCTACCATCTTTGATGGTCGTGCAAACTGGGGACAGTGGTGGTTCAGTGGTAGAATTCTCACCTTCCATGCAGGAGACTCACGTTCAATTCCCAGCCAGTGCTCCCCATATGGAGCCACCACCCTTCTGTCAGTGGAGGCTTGCGAGTTGCTGTGATGCTGAACAGGTTTCAGTGGAGTTTCTAGATTAACATGGACTAGGAAGAAAGGCCTGGTGACCTACTTCCAAAAATAAGTCAATGGACACCCTATATGAATCACAACAGTCCAATCGCAACTAATCATGGGGATGGTGCGGGACCCGGCAGCATTTTGTTCCATTGTGCATGAGTTAGCCACGAGTCATTTCAACATGCCTAGACCCTGTGTTAGGCACTAGGGACACAAGGATATGTAGACATGCAGGATCATCTGCAGGATCCTGACTGTAAGCAGATGGTGCCAATGCAAAGTGGCAGTGCCATAGTCAAGGCACAGACAGCACATTGCTGGACACAGAGAACGAAGGGACCAGCCCTGCCCAGGACAGTCAGTGAATCCTTGGAGAGGAGGGCACTTGGACGGGTCCATAAAAGATGAGTAGGGTTTTCCCCATGGACTAAGCCCTCTGTGAAGGGACATGGGGGAAGTGTTTCAGGAGGTGGGGACATTTTAATCAGAGGAAACAGTCTGCACAAAATGCACTTAGCGCTTTGACCCAAAAAAAAAAAAAAAGTTGCCATTGGGTCAACTGCCACTCATGACCACCCCATGTGTTTCAGAGTAGAACTGTGCTCCATAGGATTTTCAATGGCTAGTTTTTCAGAAGGAGATTGCCAAGTCTTTCTTCTGAGGTGTCTTTGGGTAGACTTGAACCTCCAACCTTTCAGTTAGCAGCCGAGCACATTAACCTTTTGCACACCCAGGGGCTCCCTAGCACTTATGTTACCCTGGTATTTTATCCATATATAATATTCAATGCACTGAACCGGCTGTGAATATACAAAGATACCTCTGCCATTCCCAAGCGCAAACGAGAGGAAGACAGCTGTGAAATGGGAGTGGGATATTGCCTAAGTGGTCTATCTGTCTTATGTGCCAGAAGGCCAACGAAGAACAGGGACCCCTTTCAGCAGGTCCTGGGAATCCTATGGTAGCTTCACAAAGGTGATGCTTGAGTAGGGCTTAGGGAATGAGTGGTGTCCACCAGAAAGGCAGAGGAAAGTGTGTTTGAAGGTCTGAAGGGGTAACTAACATGCACACATCACAACTAGCAAGGAAACTGGAGAACATGGTGTGAACAGAGAACTGTGGAAGAAGCAGGAGAGAAAAACGGGTAATACAGGGCCTCATAGGATACTCAAAGACTATTGATCCCAACAGTGCCTGACAGCAACAGTCAGGAAGACGGATTGGCACTGGCCAGTACTGGAGGCTAAGAGGTGCTCAAGTTAAGAGTTCAGCAAGACATGATAAAGGCCTGAGCTAGGGCAGTAATAGTAGGAAAGGAAAATTGATATAGCACTAAAATATTTTAAGAGATGGAACAGCCAGGATAAAGGAACCAATTGACTAAGTGGGTCAGCGAGAGGGACAGATGCCCTCCAAGTTTCTTCCTTGGCCAGCTAGGTAAACAGATGAGTCTATTCACCAGCTCAGAGAACAGAGGAGGGACAGATGCCCTGGAACAGGTTAATGAGCTGTGATGTTCTTTTACTTTCCTAGGACTGCCTTGACAAAATACCACAAAGTGGGTGGCTGTCAAGAACAGAAATTGATTGTCGCACAGTTCTGGAGGCTAAAAGTCTGAATTCAGGGTGTTGACCGGGCCATGCTCTCTGGCGGCTCTAGGGGAAGAACTTTCCTTGTCTCCTCCAGCTTCTGGTAGTCCCAGGCGTTCTTTGGCTTGTAGATGGAGCTTCACATGGCACCTTCCCCCTGTGTATGTCACTCTCTGTATGTCTCCTGCCCACTTATGAAACACCACTCAGAAGTGATTAGAACTAGGACCCACCTCCTCCAGCATAATGTAACTAATAATATCTTCAAAGGCTCTATGTCTACACAAGGTCACATTCACACGTACAGGGGTTAGGCCTTCAACATATCTTTTTGGGGGACACAATTCAATTCATAACATAGATGGGTAGATTTTGAGTATGATATCCTAATGGACATCCTAGTGGAGCATCCAACAAGTAGTGAACTCTTGGGTTTGGAACTTGGGGAAATGTTCATATTTATGAAAATTATAGATGGGTGGGATCTCCTAGGTCAAAGATTCTTGCCCAGTGGATTTTAATTATGCCAAACTGTGGATACCCTGAACCTCCAGGATGACCAACCAGAATGAGCTCAAGCTCCCAAACCAGTTTCCTCCAGATATGAGCAGCCCCATCATTTTATCCTACAATGCCTTGAAAACATCATCATTTTCTGCTAGTCATGACCTGACCAAAACTGGGAAGCCCTGTGCTAGGGAAACCATGAAGAGAGACACAAGAGAATTGAGAACAGACCCCGGGAAGAACATCCAGGGGCTGGGAGAAACAGAGAAGCACGGAGCACAGGAGAGTAAATGAGAGCAAGGTGCGGGAGAAGATTTTCCTAGGAAAATATTGTGGACAGCAGGTTCAAAGCAGCAGTGAGACCCAGGGAGGGTTAAACTGTATTCCTCCAGTTAAACCAGAGAAAATGGTTAGTGACTTTATCAAGGGTATTTTGGTCACGTAAGATAAACCTATTCACAGTGGGTAAAAGAATAAATAGGAGATGAGAAAATGGAGACACTAAGGGTAGATTTCTTGTTCCAGGACATTGCCTGTAAAAGAAAGGTGAGAGCAGGTACTTGGCAGATATTGCCTTTGAGTCAGCTTTGACTCATGGTGACCCCATGTGTGTCAGAGAGTAGAACTGTGCTCTGTAATGGCTGATTTTTTGGAAGTAGATTGCTGGGCCTTTCTTCCAAGGTGCCTCTGGTTGTATGGAAACCTCCATCCTTTGGGTTAGCAGCTGAGCTCGTTAACCATTTGCACCATCCAGGGACTCCATACCCGAGTTAGAATGGAACAAACGTGAAGAGAGGTTTTGTTTTGCTTTTTAGTTATGCAGAGATGACATGGCTAATCTGATTTCCCGGGTTAGGTTACAAGCTTCCAGAACAAGCAACTTTTTTTTTTTTTTTTTTTACTGTGCTGGACGTATTCCAGATGCTAACTGAGGACTTATCAGTTCACATGGTGATTTCTGTTATAAAATCCTTCAAAGTTGGTTGTACTTGCACCAATCTAAAATGCATTTTCCTTATAAATTTACAAATTTGTGTTACAGAAAGAGGAAGAAGTAGACTTCGTGAATTTAACCGGCAATAATGAATCTAGAAAAGTATTGGGATTCAATGAACAATTATCTTCTTCTTCTGGAGGTTTAAAAAAAAATTTCTCTAGGCATATTTTAAAGTGAAGGAAGATCTTTTATGCCCCCTTTTCTCTGAACTCAACTGGCCTTTCTCCTATGTTCATCTGTTAAGTAACATTTTCTCTGCCATTGTGCTCAGGCCGTACGATCCCCTTCTGTAGTGTTTTTTACTTTGTGGGGTAAATGGTATTTGGGGGGGGTGGGTCTCACCATTCTCAAATATCAGGCAAATCTAATCATTGCGCGTAAGCATGAGATCAACATTTCTGGGCAACAATTTATTCATCAAAAGTGTAACCCTTAGCCATCACTCTTAAACTGAAAGGTATATATTAGTTTTCACTGGGTAAAGCATGTCAAACAGAAAACGTTAGTCCATGTTTAAAGTTTCTGTTTGCACTAAGATGTGTCCTTTCAGCTCAGAGAGGTGTTAGAAATGATTACAGATCATAGCAAATAGACCATATTTTCAGCTTTCATTTTTAATTTAAGCTTGTTAAAAAGCCAGTAGGATTTTCAGACATTTATATAAGGATGTGATAAGAAAGAGACCTTTAAATACGAAAATATGCCCTTTAAAATGATGAAAAAAATGGGATGATTCTGGTGGTGAGCTGACTGAACACACAGCAGAAGTGTCTCTTTAATACAAGTTTGACAGTAGTCGTGTGTGCGGTGGTTTCTGCTTGCATTTCTCTGAGGTGAAATTGGTGGTCAACTCATTAAAAGATGTTTGTTGTTGTTTCTGTTAGCTACCGTCAGCTTGGCTCCTGATTCATGGTGCCTCCATGCACAACTGGATCAGGCCATTGTGATACATAGGGTTCTCTTTGGCTGATTTCCAGAAATAGATTGCCAGGCCTTTTTTCCTGGTCTGTCTTAGTCTGAAAGCTCTGCTGGAAGCTGTTTAGCATCATAGCTACACACAACCTTCCACTGACAGACGGGTGATGGCTGCACACGAGATAGAGGAGCTGGGAACTGAGCTCGAGTCTCCAGCATGGAGGCAAGAATTCTACCGCTAAACACCTACTGACCCCCCAAAAGATATTTATGTCTCCAAATGAAAATCCTGGCTATCTCAGCTAAATTCGGTTTCATGCCAAGGATTCTTAATGGGTGTGCAACAATGGAGTTCCATATTCAGGAGCTGCCCCTGGTGTAGACAGGAGAATGTACACACTCTGAATCAGCTGGGTATTTTAAGAGGGGTGTGGCAGATGGATATGTTTTCCCCAATTAACTTTCAATGACTATGACTTGCACCTTCTAGCCCTTACCTGATTCACTGGTGTATGTTTTCAGACATCAAACAATGTACCACCTTCCTGAAGGGATGGTGATACAATTTTATTTCTTCTATTACTTTGTTCATTTAAAAAAAAAACCCAGTGCCGTCGAGTCAATTCTGACTCATAGTGACCCTATAGGACAAAGTAGAACTGCCCCATAGAGTTTCCAAGGAGTGCCTGGCGAATTTGAACTGCCAACCCTTTGGTTAGCAGCCACAGCACTTAACCACTACGCCACCAGGGTTTCCTTTGTTCTTTTTTTTTTTTTTTTGGATCTAAAAAATTGTTCATTTTAGATCCAAAAAAAAAAATTCTAAACCGACTGCCGTCAAGTCAGTTCAGTCTCATAGCAACCCTATAGGACAGAGTAGAACTGCCCCATAGGGTTTCCAAGGAGCACCTGGCAGATTCGAACTGCCAGCCTCTCAGTTAGCAGCCATAGCACTTAACCGCTACGCCACCATTTTAGATCGGACACTTGAAAAATACCACATTTCAAACTAGCCATAAAACCATGTGCAATAGAACCAGAAGGCTGTCATTTAATGTCATGTCTCAATTCTAATATAAAACCTCAAATTTCACAGATCTGATAATATCTGAGCTGTGAATATTTGCTTCAGGCATCAACTTGGCATTTTAAAAAAAATCTTTAAACCACATGGACATTTCACTTTGCCAGAATATCTACTTCTCATATAAAAAAAAAAGAAAAGAAAAGAAAAATTTCAAACTTTTACTAAAATATCCAATTTTCCCTCATTCTAAGATTCAGAAATCTCATTTTTTGTTTGGTGAGTTTCTCTTTCTTCCATTTCTAGGCTAGAACATACTTGTCACCCACTTTGTATTGATGGCTAATTGGTTAAGGTAATCAAATTAACTGCCCAGAAAATGCATTCTAAACTCATCACGAAAACAGTTTCCTCTTAAGATTTTTGCTTCAAGTTTTCAGTCTGGTAAACTGAAGGCAGAAGTAAAGGGTGAGAAAGAAAAGATGGATAAGGGAAAACTTTGACAACAGCAACTGGAAAGATTAGGTCGGAAACATAGGGGGCGGTGAGCTTGTGATAACGGGGGAGGAACAACTTGGAAAAGGGTGAGGATGGTTGCACAACTTGAAGAATGTAATTGATATCCCTGAATTGTACAAGTAGAAATTGTTGAAATAAAATAAATTTAAAACAGAAAGGAAAGGTGTTCAAACTAGAAAATAGTTAATAAAATTTAAAACATATGGCAAGTGTTTTGTCCAAGTAAGACACATATTTTTGTATTGAAATACTCTGTATTTTATATTTAAAACCCGTTGCCCTATAGGACAGGGTAAAACTGCCCCATAGGGTTTCCAAGGGGTGACTGATGGATTTGAACTGCCCACCTTTTGGATAGCAGCCATAGGTGGCTATAGCTCTTAACTACTACTGCACCATCTGGGCTCCATTTTATACTCAAGTGTATTTTTATGTTGTTAGCTATCTCTGTACAGAATATTAATAATTAACATTTGCATAATCCCCTAAAGTTTCCGAAGTCCTCTCAGATCTTATCTTCTCAACTGCCTGGTAAACTCCTTGAGACCAAGAGCCGTGTAAAGTATTTTTCTGACTCTTCACGGGAATTTGAATATATTCAAACCAGCCATGCTTTGAGCCATCAAGTATCTATGGGATGTTGAAATGCAAGATTACACGTGAGGACAGACATATTACACATGACAGTTTGGACTAGAGACTGTAAGAAAGAGGTGAAGGCTTTGACCACAGATTCAGTTTGGTTTCTAAAAAGCAATACCACTTCCAGGTAAAGTAAAGGACAATATTCTTAAGAAGTCTATGAGTCACTTTTAGAGCTTGTCTAGAGCTAAAAGACCCATGACTTCCTATTTCCTTTTCCAGGAGACTTCCCACTTGTGATGCACAGAGAGGCCAAGGGTGCTGGGAAAGAACCTACCCCAGCCAGAGAAGCCTGTTAAAAGGATGAGGTTTTCAGTGACCTCACAGTCACAGTTTCATCTTTCCAGGACTAGTCTTCCATAATCTCTTTGAAAAATTAATTACCCAGCAACTCACGCCACTGTTGTTGTTGTTATTAGTTGACCCCAGGTACAGCAGAATGAAACATTGTCTGGTCCTGTGCCATCTTCACAATTATTGGTATGTTTGAGTCCATTGTTGCAGCCACTGTGTATTTTGTGTACCTTCCAACGTAGGGGGCTCATCTTCCAGCACTGTATCGGACAATGTTCTGTTGTGATCCATACGGTTTTCACTGGCTAATTTTTGGAAGCAGTTTACCAGGCCTTTCTCCATACTGTGGGAGCTCCACTGAAATCTGTCCACCATGAGCAACCCTGCTGGTATATGAAATACTGATGGCATAGCTTCCAGCATAACAGCAACACACAAGCCACCACAGTACGACAAACTGACAGACAGGTGGTGGCCCATCAGTGAATCACATTTTAATCATTTTTCTAACAAAGAAGTTCTTAGTATTTGCTACTGTATACTAAATCAGTTTTGCCCTCTAAAAACACACCTAGTGAAATAATGCCTCCTAAAAAAAAAAACCTTAAATATCTTAATCGCTTTAAAAAAAAAAAAAAAACACTGATTTAGAGTAAGATAGATCTGGCCATCTGTTGCCACACAGGGTACCAGTTATGTAGTAAATACGACATGAAGCCCATAAGTCTGTTTCCATTCACTGAACTCATTAACCGTGGCCTGAGGTGACCGCATAGCACCGCTAGTGTCATGTGGTGGGGAAAATGTGCAAATAAATATGAGATACAAAATGGAACAGGATATGATTTCTACATATGGGAACCCAGAAGCAGGTGTTTTTGGTTTTTTTTTTTCCTTTTGCTCTAACTTTAGCAAATTTTTCAGAAGCTTGGTATTTAAGGATCTTGGAGTCCAAGATTTTCTCCTGCCAATAGTTTTGACTGGAACACACAGTACCACCAGGCTTACCTACCCCCAGAGCTGAGGGAAGACAGAGATTAGCAACCCTTTTCATAGATTCTTAGGGCAAGAAGCCATTCATTTATCATTTATTTAAAAATTAATTGCAAGTAATTAATTAGAAATAATTAATTACCTTCCTCAGCAATTATCTATTGTTTTCACTCTGTGCCAGGCAGTACGCTAGGAGAGAGCGATACAATAGTGGACTGTAGCGGCGTGTTCCCTATTCTGATGGATCTTACTATCTTAAAGGTCACCTTAGTCCCAACACTCACGTGGTCTTTGAAAATTAAAAAAAAAAAAAGACTATTGTCTAAAGATCTTTTTTCTTTAAAATGCATATACAATATTTTAGCCAAACAGGCTGTTTCTTTTTGTATCTTTTGGCTATACGTGGAATTTTTTTTAAAAATTATACATATCCATGTCAACATAAGAAAAGATAGGCTATGTAGCCACCTCTGTCTTTATTTTCCTCTTCCTGTTTACTTATAGACTGAAGGAAAAAAGCGAGAATTCTCTCTGTTGTCTGAACACACATCTCATTGCGATTTACAAATTCAAGGTAGTCCCAAATAAAGAGACGATCTTTCTGCTTCTGCTGAAAAAGCTCACTGTGTAAAGACTGAATCAGTGCGTTCGGCAGCTTATGGTAAACCAGGGGCTTAATCACACCCACCACTGATACTCAGGGAGTTCGTGGCAATCTGCACACCATCGTCCTACTAAGGAGCCCATGGATGTTGACAGGTGCTATGCAGCGTTGTCAGTGGGCAGGTGGGGACTCAGGTTCTAGGAAAACACCAGAACTGCCTTGTGTATATCCTAATCAGTTACAGTGTTCCATTACAATATCTCACATATTCTGAATAAAACCCTGTCCAACTATTAAATAGAGTTATTTAAACAAAATGGATTTTTCTTTTAGTGTTCATCTTTATTTCCATTAATCATCTGCATTTATCTTTCCTAAGAGCATAAAAGACATCAAATACTAGCTATGAAGCCAAATTGGTCTTTATTTTCTTCTGCCTGCTCAATCATAGATTGGCAGAGTAAAATGTTGCATTGGAGAATAATATTTAAGATTCTTGGACTCTTTACGAAGGGAAGAAAATGATTTGTGACCCTGTACTTTTTTTTTTAGGTGATATAGCCTATTATAAAACATCATCTTTAATATGTAGAAAATAAGGAGTGATAACCCATACTTTTCCCAAAAAAATAGTCAGGATGACACTCGCCTATCGGAGACTTCCAGAGGAGTTATTTCCATTCTTGTTTTTTTTTTTTTTTCTTTCATTATATAAATTTTTTTGAATAGTACTGAATTAAAAAATGTATTTTATTTTATTTTTGGTGAAAATATATACAGCTATTTCTACACGTAGTGACATTGGTTCCATTCTTTACATTGTATCAACAATCTTGCTGTTTCTGTTCTAGTTGTGCCACTCCCATTAATTGAGGTTCACTACCCTCACTGCTCATCCATGCTTTACAGTAACTGTTGTCCATTTGGTCTCATATAGATACTTTCTAAAAAGAAGTCACCTTAAATCAAATAACAGTTTAGCTCAAGAAGTAAAGCTTGTCACCCTTGAGTATTGTGCTCTTTTAAAAAATTATCTGTATGAGACTATTCGTTTTTGAATAAAAATGCTCATTTTTTTCAATAACATAGGTAAAGTTTTAAATTTGCATAATGATGACTATCTTTTTTTGTGCTTTAGATGAAGGATTATAGAATGGATTTGTTTCTCATTAAACAATTAATGCACATATTGTTTTGTGACATTGGTTGCCAACCCCATGACTTGTAAACAGTCTCCCTTTCTTGACCTTGGGTTCCCCGTTTCCAGCTTTCCTGTCCCCTCCTGCCTTCTTGTCCTTGCCCTTGGGTTGGTGTGCCCATTTAGTCTCATTTTGTTTTAAGGGCCTGTCTAATCTTTGCCTCAGGAGTGACTTCAATACTATGTTAAAAGAGTGTCCAGGGGCCATACTCAGAGGGTTTCTGCAGTCTCTGTCAGATCAGTAAGTCTAATCTTTTTTTGTGAGTTAGAATTTTGTTCTACATTTTTCTCCAGCTTGATTTGGACCCTTTATTGTGATCCCTGTCAGAGCAGTCGGTGGTGCTGGACTCGGTCTGGTGGAAGTTGTGGTAGATGTGGTCCATTAGTCCTTTGGACCAATCTTTACATTGTGTCTTTAGTTTTCTTCATTCTGTCTTGCTCCAGACAGGGTGGGATCGATGGAGTATCTTGGATGGCTGTTCACAAGTTTTTAAGACCCCAGATGCCAGTCACCAAAGTAGAGTGCAGAACATTTTCTTTATAAACTATGTTATGCCAGCTGAGCTGGATATCCCCCGAGACATGGTCCCCAGCCCTCAGCTCAGTAGTTTGGTCCCTCGGGGGGTTTAGATGTGTCTATGAAACTTTCATGACCTTACCTTGGTCAAGTTGTGTTGACTTCCCCAGTATTGTGTACTGTCTTACCCTTCACCAAAGCCATCCCTTATCTATTAGCTAGTGTTTTCCCCTCCCCACCCCTCCCCTCCTTCGTAACCACCAAAGATTGTTTCTTTCTGTCTGTAAGCCTTTTCATGAGTTTTTATGATAGTGGTCTCATACAGTATTTGTCCTTTTGTGATTTACTTATTTCACTCAGCATGATGCCCTCCAGATTCATCCATGCTGTGAGACATTTCACAGGTGCATCATGGTTCTTTACCATTGTGTCGTATTCCCTTGTGTGTATGTACCATAGTTTGTTTATCCATTCATCTGTTGATGGGTACTTTGGTTGATTCCATCGTTTTACCGTAGTGAATAATGCTGCATTGAACATGGGTGTGCATATGTCTATTTGTGTGATGGCTCTTATTTCTCTAGGATGCATTCCTAGGAATGGGAGTGTTGGATCATATGGTATTTCTATTTCTAGCTGTTTATGGAAGCATCGTATCATTTTCCAAAATGGTTGTACCATTTTATATCCCCACCAACAGTGCGTTAGAGTTCTAATATCCCTGCAGCCTCTCCAATACTTGTTTGCTTTTTTTGATTCGTGCCGGTAATTGTCGGGATGAGAAGGTATCTCAGTGTAATTTGGATTTGCATTTCTCTAATGGCTAATGACCCTGAGCATTTCCTCATATGTCAGCGGCTTGTATGTCCTCTTTGATGAAGTATCTCTTACTATCCTTTGCTCATTTTTTAATTGGATTGTCTTTTTGTTGTAGAGGTGTTGGGTTTTCCTGTAGATTTTAGAGATTAGACCTTTGTTGAATTTGTCATAGCCAAAAATTTTTCCGAATCTGTAGGTTCTCTTTTACTTTTTCGGTGAAGTCTTTTGATGAACATAAGTGTTTAATTTTTAAAAGATCCCAGTTATCTAGCTTATCTTCTGGTGTTTGTGTATTGTTAATTATGGTTTATATTGTTTATGCCGTGTATTAAGGCCTCTAATATTGACCCTATTTTTTCTTCTCTGTTCTTTATAGTTTTGGGTTTTATATTTAGGTCTTTGATCCATTTTGAATTAATTTTTGTGTAGAGTGTGTGGTATGCGTCCTTTTTTTTTTTTTCTTTGCAGATGGACATTCATTTTTGCCAGCACCATTTGTTAAAACTACTGTCTTTTCAGTACACAATACTGGGGAAGCCAGCACAGCCTGCAGAAGGTAGGGCTGTGGTAGCTCCATAGACACACCCAAACTCCCTGAGCAACCGAATTGCTGAGGGCTGTGGGGACCATGGTCTCAGGGAACATCTTTCTCAATTGGCATAACAGAGTGAGTAGCATCTGGGGTCTTAAAAGTCTGTGAGCAGCCATCTAGGACACTCCACTGGTCTCACGCCTTTGGAGGCAAGGAAGAATGAAGAAAACTAAAGACACAAGGGAAAGATTAGGCCAAAGCACTAAGGGACCACATCTACCATGGCCTCCACCAGACAAAGTCCAGCAACAAAATGGTGCCTGACTACCACCACTGGCTGCTCTGACAGGGATCACAATAGAGGGTCCCAGACAGAGCTGGAGAAAAATGTAGAACAAAATTCTAACTCAAAAAGAAAGACCAGACTTGCTGGCCTGACAGAGACTGAAGAAGCCCTGAGAGTATGGACCCCGGACACGCTTTCAGCTCAGTAATGAGGTCACTCCTGATGTTCACCCTTCAGCCAAAGATTGAACAGACCCATGGAACAAAACAAGAGCAAAGGGGCCTACCAGCCCTGGGGCGGGGACTGGAAGGTAGGAGGGAACAGGAAAGCTGGTAATAGGGAGCCAAGGGTTGAGAAGGGAGAGTGTTAACATGTCTTGGAGTTGTTAACCAATGTCATACAACAATGTGTGTACTAACTGTTTGATGGGAAGCTGGTTTGTTCTATAAACCTTCATCTAAAGTTCAATAAATAAATAAATACTGTCTTTCCCCTGTTGAATGGAATTTGGACTTTTGCTGAAGATCAGGTGACTGTAGGTGGAAGGATTTACATCTGGGTTCTCGATTCTGTTCCATTGGTCAATGTGTCTATCATTGTACCAGTACGGGGCTGTTTTGACTACCATAGCTGTATAGTAGGTTCTGAGGTCAGGTAATGAGAGTCCTCCTACTTTCTTTTTCTTCATCTTCTCCTCCTTCGTCTCCCTCTTCCTTCTTCCTCTTCTTCTCCTTCTTCTCTTCCTCCTCCTTCTATGTTTCCTTCTTCTTCTTCACTCTACTTGTCCAGGGCCTCTTTCCTTTCCATATAAAGTTAGTGATTAGCTTTTCCATCTTGTTAAAGAATGCTGTTAGTATTTGGATTGGGATTGCATTGTATTTGTAGATTTCTTTGGGTAGAATTGACATTTTCACAATGTTGAGTCTACCTGTCCATGAGCATGGTATGTTTTTCCATTTATGTAGGTTTCTTGTGGTAGGATTTTGTAGTGTTCTTTGTATAAGTCTTAAAAATGCTCATTTTTAATGTTAAAAATTTTCCAAGCTCCTCCATAAAGATGTGCATGGTGTTTTTCTTTTTAATACCCCTTGCGTTCAATACCCATTGATGGTGGGAAATGATGATGAATTGGGTAACACTCTTAAATATATTTGTATTTTATTCAAAGCAATAGTATCTGCACACATTTGAAAAATAATAGCACAGGCATATTTGAGATTTATCCAAACTATGGTAGATGAGATGATTTTTTTTTTTTTTTAATAATAAATCTGTGGTCCTATGGCAGTTCAAAAATGTGCTGTGCTGGAGTTCTGGGAGGGGGAAGCATTCTCAAGTCTGAGTAATATAAGGGTCCTTTATGTTAAAAAAAAAATATTCCTTGGACCCCTGGAATTGACTTAAATTATTTTTGTCATGTACATATGCAGCATAATAAACATGTTAAACATGTACATATACAAACCTGGTTATAAACTCTTTACACTTGGAGCCCTTGTACAAACATAAAATCAAAACCAATTGACAGTCATATATACAGCCTACAAAATCAATTAAAATCAAATTAACAGAGCTCATTTAATGTGACAAAAGATATTGTTTGGCTGAAATTAAACTACCACTCAAAATGTGCATATGGTACCAACTGCTATGGCAACAGTATTTTTAAATTTGGTATATATATAGAGAGAGAGAGGGGACTCTGGTGTCACTTTGCTGCTCACTGAAAGGTTGGTGGTTCAAACTCACTAGCCACTCCAAGGGAGGAAGATGAAAAGATTACTGCCTCGGTAACCCTATGGGGCAGTTCTGCTCTGCACTAGTGGTTCACTGTGAGTCGGAATCTACTCAATGACAATGGATTAATGGGTTTTATATATTTCTAGTCCCAGGTGATAGTTTTCTGGTAGAACATAGTGAAGCTTTCATTTATTTTTTGGCGCAAATGAATTATTTACTTATTAAGTCTACCTTTTAGGCCTTATTGGTATTATTTGTTGCTATTGCACAGAGGTTATATTATGGTTTTTTTATTATCAACTAAATAGAAGCATAGCATTAAATCAGTTCCTTAGAGAATCTGCAAAACCCAAACACTGTCCCAGCCCCATTCCTGATGGCAGTGAACTCCAATTTGAAAATAGTGACTAGAAGATGGTAACACTTGTTTTGAACGTGTACTTTGTAAAAGGGTTGTCTCTTCAACAACCTCACAGACTTTTGAAACTCGGTGTCATATACAGTTTGATTTTTCTACATAATATATCACACACACGCACACACAAATTGCCGTCAATTCCACTCTGACTCATGGCGACCCCATGAGTGTCCGAGTAAAACTGTGCTCCATAGAATTTTCAGTGGCTGATTTTTTGTAAGGAGATCACCAACCAATTCTTCCAGGGTGCCTCTGGTTGTACTTGAACCTCCAGCCTTTCAGTTAGCAACTGAGCACATGAACTCTTTGCACCACCAGGGGACCCACCATTAACCCATATGGTTCCTTTGTGCAAATTAGAAAAAGACGCCCCTTCCAGCAGACACAGCCCCAGCTCGAGGCTTGTGACAGACACAGAGGGAAGGCAGGATTTCAATGCCATTTTCCCCCTGTCTCCATGCCCTTGTGCAGCAACCTGCATAACTGCCCATGACCTACCTGGTATATTAAAAATTGAAGCAACAAGTTTTCTCTCCCTTTTTTTGTTTTTTCAAAGGAAGAAACCGTAACTCATTAATTAAGTTAAACCTCTTTGTTAAGTCATATTTACTTTGGTTAATTAAAACAGATGCACTGGGAGATACTCCAAGCAGTTTCCCTTGGGGAAATGATTCCTGGTGGCTTCTTCTTAAATAAAGGACACCTTCTACCCATTAGAAGATCCCTGAGTGGTGCCAGCAGTTAATTGCTCACCTACTAGCCTAAACAGTGGCGGTTTGAATCCACCCAGCAGTGCCATGGAAGAAAGGCCAGGAGATCTGCTTTCCTAAAGATTTCAGCCAAGAAAATCCTATGGAGCAGTTCTTCTCTGTCATACATAGGGTCACCATGAGTCAGAATCAACTTGACAGCAACAGATTTGTTTCATCTTGTTTTTTCTACCCATTAGTTCTCTTTCCATTTAATTTGTTCAATTTCCATGTATTCTTCCCATTTTCTCCCATTTGATATAATTAGCCAGTAACCACACCCCAATTTCAAGCTCCCCAACCCTTCCTTGATCAGGTTTTATTTCTTGAAAAGAGCATTTTTTTTTTTGGTCTAAAGAGCATTTTTTTTTTGTTATGTGATAGGAACTAGGAAGAAATATTTTTACTATCCTCTATGGCAGTGTTTCTCAGCAGCAACACAGGAATTATATATTCTCATTTGCTCTCCCTATATGCGTATAGACATAGAGAGCACATATATATATAGTTTAGTTTAAATAAAGTCCTTTCCATACAGAGTGTCTCAAACAGGAATACATCTTGTAGAATTATGTAATGCTGTTATCTTGAATGTTACATTACTCACTGAGCTTTAAATGCTATTTATAGGTTATTTTTTGATGTGCAGGTCCTTTTGGAAGTCTGCTTGTATTCCCACCCTGTTCTAACCTAGAGAGGAGGGAGGAGAAAAATTTATTGAGAGCGCATGGCAGGGAACTCTGGGATGATTTTGGGAGGTGGAAGCCAGGAAATTTGGGAGGAAATGGGGCCATGACCCTACTTTAAAAGTTGCAAGTCTGAAAATTGGGAACTATTTAAAAGTTGTCATTAGTCAGGCAGAATGACTCCCATATTATAATTTAGGTAGATTGTGAGGCAACCTGAGGTTTATATTTCTATGGTTAATTACCTTAACAAGGGTTCTGTCATTGCCCTACTCTTTTCCTTCTTATTCTCTGGACTTTTACATTTTTGGACTTGAAGTTGCTGTTGGGAAGGAACCTGGATTTCTGAAACTTTTAGTTTACCACAGGGTCAAGTTAATGAGTAAAATTGTAATTTTGGTCTTTCTAGATTGTGTCTGCTTGGTGCCAGGGAAATGAGATGGCTTCTAAGTTAAAATTTTATTCAAAATGCAATAGCACCGGTGTTCTAAAGTGTTCAGATGGAGTGGCAATGGGGTGGCGTGAAAAGTGGAGTGAGCTGGGAACAGAAATGTTCCTATCAGTCTCTCTTTTCATTGCAGATTCCATTTGCTATCAGCATTTGGAGACAAGCAAAATTGTGAGGTTTGCCGTTGGCAGATGCAGCCCCATTCTGGGCCTTTCTCTTACAAGAGTTAGGAACAGCCGGCACAGGGGGCTCTGGGTCTGGGTAGGCATGTGTCCCCGACAGCCCACCTAGAGAGAGAAAATGTGGTAGGAGGCAGGAGATCTTCAGGCCAATGAGTCTCAGATCTTAGGACAAAAGTATCTCTGATGACCAAGGCGAGGGAGATGGTGCTCAGAGATGAAGGAGAGAAGCAGGAACATTTTCTCGGGATGAGGGACTTGGCAGCAACAGGGCTGTGTTCTCCGCAGGTGCCCCTTTATTCTCTCTGTGTACCCTCTGGCTGCTGGGATCTTCAGAGTCTCTCTCCCGCCATATAACTGGATTCTGGGTGTATTTTTATGCGCATCGCATAGGAAACCCTGGTGGTGTAGTGATGAAGCGCTATGGCTGCTAACCAAGAGGTCAGCAGTTCGAAGCCACCAGGTGCGTCTTGGAAACTCTATGGGGCATTTCTACCCTGTCGTATAGGGTCTGTATGAAATGGAATCGATGCACTTGGTTTGGGTTCTTTTGTTGTTGTATGCGTGTATGAACTTATATTTTATTCTTATTACAAAGGCAATGTAGCTTACTTAAAAAGAACCTAGAAAATAGGCCAAATAAAAATATATGTTCTTTTATTGTAAAAAATGTAATCGACACACTATTTGCCAAATTAAACATTTGTCACTTGTACAATTCAATGAAAGCAATTCCATCAATCATGCTGTGCAGCTGTCACCAATATCCATTGCCATATTTTTCCATCCCCATAAACACAATTTAATGCTAGCTAGACAAAGATTTTCCTCTTTCCCCTTCTCTCTCCATCCCTGGTGATCACTGTTAAGCTCTGATCTCTATGCATTTGCCTAGGTGATGCAGTGGTTAAGAGCTCGACTGCTAAAGAACAACGGTTCGAATCCACCAGCCACTGCTTGGAAACTGTATAGGGCAGTTCTGCTGTCCTGCAGGATTGCTGTGAGTCAGAATCAACTCATCAGCAATGGGTTTTATTGCCATAATCCCCCCACGGGTGGTGCAAAAGCTTAAGCACTCAGCTGCTACCAAAAGGATGGAGGTTCGAACCCACCAGAGGCACCGGGGAAGGAAGGTCTGATGATCTCCTCCTGAAAAATCAGCCCCCGAAACTCTGTGGAGCAACACGGGTTGCAAAGAGTTGGAATCAGCTCAACGGCAACTGGTTTGGTTTTGTTTATTTTTTGCTGTAATATAGTGTTATCAATCTATATTTCCCTTGATAATGAAAGTCTCAAGAGCCTGACTGTCTTCTAGAAGTATTGTTATTATCCTTTAAATATTTAAAATCCTTGATAGGCCTGGATAAAAGCCCAGTTCCTAGAAAATGGAGCAGTGCGTGCATGTGCGTGTGTGTGTCTGTGTGTGTGTGAAAGAGAGAAAGAGGCCATTCCATTTGGTGTGTGTTCACACATATATACCTGAGCATTCAGCAGAGGCAACTGTACATTTGAGCAACAGGTCCTGATATACAGAAACAGATTATTGCTGCAATGGAATTGTGAGCTTATATAGTAAATCATCTCTTCTCTACGTGCTTCTCGAAGCTTCATACCCTGCAGAATTATGCAGAGGCAATTTTACTTAGTGGACTGTGGCCATTTATCATGAAATGAATCTTTGCCAGATCCCTGCAAAAGGAACAGAGTATCAGGAGCTGCCTTCTACCTAGAGTCGAAGCCTGGGTACTTCCTGAGTACCCGTATTTGCATGCCTAATGACCCCCTCTGGGCAAGCAAATAAACCCCTGCCTGTTTGTTTTTGCTCCTGGCAGCAGGCACTTTTATGAGCTGCCTCCCTGTGTCTGTGTCCACTCACTCATCTGTGCTGCCTGAAAGTCAGCAGGAAGAGGCATGGGGCACACAGTTTTGGAAAGTGATCTAAATGATCATTTCTGAAATATGAGGGTGCAAAGTGATTCCATGTTTATCCCTGTCATCCCCTGTGTGATAGACAGCTTTGAAGGACAGATCAACAGGCAGAAGGACTGGAGAGAGACATATTGCTCCTCTGTCTCCTTCCCCCACTCCCCCGCCCCACCCCGAGCCACACGAGGCAGCACCAGCACCCTTTGCGCAAGTTGGCCCTTAAACTATTCTCAAGCTGATTGCTGGCAGTCACTTGTGAAAAACGGAAATTCTTCACCCCAACTAGGGAAGCAGTTGCTGTTGTTCATGCCATCAGCTGCAGAGACCTCCCTTTCCTTGTCACTCTCCACTCTAGCACTGGGAGACTTGAAGAATAAATATTCATTTTTCAAACCTCCAATCATCTGTCAGTTTGTCCATCTGTGGTAGTTTGTGTGTTGCTGTGATGCTGGAATGTATGCCACCAGTATTTCAAATACCAGCAGGGTAACCCATGCAGGACAGGTTTCAGTGGAACTTCTAGACTAAGACTAGGAAGAAAGGCCTGGCAATTTACTTCTGAAAATTAGCTAATGAAAACTATATGAATCACAACAGAACACTGTCTGACTCACTTGCTTTGGACACATCATCAGGAAGGATCAAGCACTGGAAGAGGCCATCATGTGTAGTGAAGTAGGAGGCCAGCGAGGGCAAGGGAGACCCTCGGCAAGGTGGTCTGGCACAGTAGCTGCAAAGATGGATTTGAACATGCTGGCGATCGTGAGGATGATATATGATGTAGGGTCGGGCAGCATTTTGTTCCGTTGTACATCAGGTCAAAATGAGTTGGAGTCGACTCGATGGCTGCTATCATCTCTCTTAGTCTTTGCATATTTTTGAGTCTTTACTTTGTTCTGTCCGTGGGCCCAGAGATTAGTGCTATTGAGTCTTTTCTCATCTCTTCTCCCACCTCCTGGACCTGGGACATTTCTGGCTTCACAGTGAGTCCCCTGCTAACTTTACTGCGGAGGCCACCTGGCTCTACATTAAAGAGGGAATCCAGACCACTTGTGTACCTGCTGTCAGTGATAAAGTTTATGGTTACCCCTTCACTACTAAATATTCCTCCCATCCTGTATTTGAGCCTCTAATGGCAAAACCATTTCCAAACCCATGCCTACTGCAATAAGGAAGTACCTGCTGTGTCCACATTCTTGGCAAGTTCCTTCCCAAACAGGCCTACACAGTTCTAGACTTGTCCTGTTTGGAGGAACATTTTTATCAAGCATGTCCACTGTTAGCTAGGATTTTCATTTGGAGAGAACAGACAGGCGCAATTCAGTAATGTCAAATCATGGGAGTTATGCTAAGGAAAAGCAAAGCCATACGGAGGCCACAATCCACAGAGTCCAAGATCGCTCTCTACAGGCCCTCATGGAGACAGGCCATGCTGGTCCACCCAGGACTGGACAATTCTTCCCCATCTCATGACTGCTTCAGAAGCTGGAGTATTTAAAAATCTTTTCTCTGGTTCTCTGCTTCTGGCAACCTCATCTTCTTCCTGGAGGGGCATGGAGAGGTAAATTCTTCTTTTCTCCCTACCAACAGACTGTTTCAAAAATTTTCTCTCAAAATCCCAAGCGTGTTTGACTTATTAAATTGATATTGACTCTATTGGACATGAACTTTTTGTACCAGATCATCTCATAGGCTTCTAGTCTACCTGTGGGTTGGTAGTTTAGTGCCCTTCGTGGGACCAATCCATTAGATTGAGAGATTATAAAACATGGTGCAGAGCATGATCCCCCTGCACAATGTACTGCTCAGGGCTGCTTTCTTCCACAGGGCATGTGGGCAAGATCAGTGCCCTCAAAGGGCACACTGGATGTCACAATTACCGTAACTGACCTTTCTAGCATAATTTCAGGCCATACCCAACTCCACTGCCATCGAGTTGATTCTGATTCATAGCGATCCTATAGGACAGAGTAGAACTGACCGATAGTTTCCAAGGAGCACCTGGCAGATTCAAACTGCTGACCTCTTGGTTAGCAGCCATAGCACTTAACTGCTACGCCACCAGGGTTTCCTTCAGGCCGTAACAGGACTATATTCACAGGACAAAATACAACCAGCTTGCCAATGTTTGCCTATATGCTTTGAGTATTGTGAACATCACTAAGCTTTTTCATGAAAATAGTGATTCAGAAGCATAAATTATTTTTCCACCTAAGTCTTTAGCTCTTTACCTTTCATGAATTTGGATTGTGGCAAAACACGAGATAATTACGGGAAAGTAGTAATAAGCATTTACAAGAACTAAAAGATGTGTATAACCTTTAGGGGTTGTTAGCTATGGCTGGATAGTGGCCAGCAGTAGCATTAAAAAAAGAGGACTGCTTTTAATTAGATAGGCAGAGTAACAGAGAAGCAGAAAATAAAGGCTCTGTATGGCACCCTGTTGATAGGAAACGCGGGGCCGTGTAGCTATCAAAAGAAGAATTATCCAGTAGACATAGTAATTATCTAAGTGCCTATTCTTTTATGAAATATAAAACCAGTTGGAAGCTCAGTTGGGAGATAGAAAGGAAAAGTATATATATATTTGTATTTGGCTGGTGCAGAACAGTTAAGCACTAGGCTACTCAATTAAAGGTTGGCAGTCCAAACCCGTCCAGGGGCAGCTGGGAAGAAAGGCCTGGTGATCTTCTTCCAAAAGGTCACAGCCATGAAAACCCAGTGGAGCACAATTCTACTCTGACACTTAGGGGGTTGCCATGAGTCGGAGTCAACCCAACAGCAACTAGTTTGGTTTTGATTGGTTTGAATATTTACAGTGGCCAGCTACAAGTGTCCCTTATGAGCCTTGACTCCCTATATTTAGTTTAGCCATTATCTGGGCCCGACAGATGGAACACTTTGAGTTTACAGGAGTTATGAGAATGTCTCCACCCCGCGTCTGTCAGTTTGTCGTACTATGATGGCTAGTGTGCTGCTGTGATGCTGGAAGCCATTCCACCAGTATTTCAAATTCCAACAGGGTCATCCATGGCAGACAGGTTTCAGCAGAGCCTGTAGACTAAGACAGACTAGAAAGAAAAGCCTGGAAATCTACTTTCAAAAATTAGCCAGTGAAAACCTTATGGATAGCAACAGAATACTGTCTGATATAGTGCTGGAAGATAAGCCCCCTAGGTCGGAAGGCACAACACAGTAGCCACAACAATGGACTCAAACATGTCAATAATCAAGCAGATGGCACAGGACTGGGCAATGTTTTGTTCTGTTATACATAAGGTCATCAGGAGTCAGAGCCAACTCAGGGGTAATTGACAACAACAGGATGAGAATGCCTGAGCTGTTGACTGAAAACAAAAGGCTGTCAACAGCCTGTTGCTCTGCTTGCGAATTACTTGTTTAATGTCAGGAACTCTGGTTTCATGCAATCACGTTGTCTTGACATCTCCCTGCGTTCTACACCTCCCAGCCCCCACCCCCGCAGTGACGCGACTGGTAACAAAGGCACAGAACTGAACATCAGTTAACTGAACATTGACCTCTGTTCTTATGAAAGTGATATCACTTTTAACATCTGTTGTGCAAGGTGGCTTACACCAAATGCACAGACTCTTCTTTGCCGTGCAGCCTGGCAGGTCACTAGAATATAGTGATCCAAACCTGTGTGAGGCTCAATGTGTCACATTAAAAATATATATATATCAAAACCACCTTGGATGAATTCAAAGTATACAAGTTATTTTTCATGACATTCATTTATTTAAAGCTTATTTAAAGAAATATTTCTTTGTGCAGGGTGATACATGGGGAGCAATGATGGCTTGGAGCCTCCTAGGTAATGAAAACAGTTAAGTGTTTGGCTGTTAACTGTAAGGTCAGAGGTTCGAGTCCACCCAGAGGTGCCTTGGAAGAAAGGCCTGGTGATCTGCTTCCAAAAAATCAGCCATTGAAAACCCTGTGGAGCACAGTTCTACTCTGACACATATGGGGTCACCATGAGTTGGAATCCACTGGACAGCAACTCGTTTAATGATGGCTGAGGTGCACTGATTAGGTAACAAACCATGGCATCACTATGGCTGGTGTCACCCAGTGCAGTAACTCATGTTGTCACCCCCCACCCCCACGGGCCCCCTCCTGTACCAGACTATGCAGAATCCTTAGTAATATTTATTATCAATTTTAATCATATGTGATAAACATAGCTGTAAATTGCTTAAATGTAATATTTCTTAAATTATATGAATACTGACAACAAAAGTGTTCTGTAAAATCTTTCTACATTGAATTACAACCTTATTAGTTGCAGTATTAGTAACTGTGTGGAAGTGTTTTATTTTTCTCCTTCTTTTCCTTTAATTACGACTTTGTTCTCTAAAAAGTTATTGATATAGGTTCACAAATATTAATTACGACAATATTATAGCTAAAACTCCAGAAAATTTGACAAAATCAGCAACTATACCAGCACCGACAGCACCGAACGCAACAACGCATGCTTGTAGCACGTGCAGCTGAAACCACGTGATTGGAAGCATCACTGTAGTTGGGTAATAATGGCAGCGCTGACCGCAGTGCATTAGACGGTTCAAAAAGTAAATTAACATCGACTCTTAGCCTTGCAGGTATATAGGTATATGTAAGCTGAGTTTACAAAAAATATTTTTGTTGTTATAACTAACTACAGGAATATTTTTATTAAAAAACTAATGAATTTCTCCTGAAATGCTGCACAAAATTTTTATAGGCAGTCATTTGCGTGTCACCCCCTCTGACAGTGTCACCCGGTGTGGTCCACACCTCCCGCACCCCCTAGTGATGTCACTGGCAACAAAGGCACGGAACTGAACATTAACTGAACGTTAACCTCTGTCCTTAAGAAAGTGGTAATACTTTCAACGTCATCTTTAACCAGATTTTGTTACAGGCCAAACCACATGAATTCTTCAGTGCAAGCATGTTTATGGAGCATCATTCCATAAACAATAAGCAATGTTGATCTGATAAGCAATATACTGATCTGATAAGCAATATTGTGGTGGCTCCCAATACAGGATTTTTCATGGTACCAGCCTCAAGGAGCTTTCAATAGAATTGTGGGAAAAGGCAGTAATAAAAATTTTTAAAACTTGCCATAATGATTAACATTTATTGCATGTTAAATGCTTTACAAATATTATTTCCAACTATTACATAAAAATCCTATAAAGTATTGCCTCATCTTCACAAAGGAAGAAATGAAGGGTCGTGAGGTTAAGTAACTAACCCAAAAACAAGATGGAGGATTCAAATCCAAGTTATCTGAATCCAAAGCCATGCTTTTTTACTATGTCACATTAAATGAACAGAACAGTGAAATAACGATAAATAACAGTCATAAGGGCAATTGCTCTAGGAATTCAGGGAAAGTTTAATGCAAGAGGTCAGCGGGTTCTGGATTTCCTTGGTACCCTTCCTAGGAGGGAGTGTAAGTATGTATCTACAGACTATGGATACGCAGACGCACATAATAAAAATTAGAGTCTCTGTAGGAGTTTGGGGCCCTGGTGGGGCAGTGGTTAAACATTCTGCTGCTAACCAAAATGTCACCAGTTTGAATCTACCTCCTCCTTAGAAGCCCTGTGGGACAGTTCTACTCTGTCCTATAGGGTCTCTATGAGTCAGAATTGACTCAAAGGGAACAGGGTTTTTTGTTTTTTTTTTTTTAAGAGGTTATAGTCTGAGAAAAAATGTAGAACATATTCATGAAGAAAAATGTATTTCATCAGAGCTGAATCATAGACAAGCGATGGCCCTCATCAGCTATAATTGTATGTGTTGTCATCGTATAGAATAGGTTGCTGTATCTACCCACCCTCTTTGTCTCCATTCCCATCCCACAGCAGAGCTGTTACATACCTATATAAGTATGATAAATATAAGTGTATGTATTAGGTTGACATACAAGGGATGGATATGATTTTTGTCCAGTTTTGCTCTGGAAAGAACCTCAAACAACAGGTGCCTCTTATGCCTGGTAGTCTCAAAGCAATGTACTGAAATTGTTATGTTGTCTGGTGCCGTCAAGTCAGTTCCAACTCACAGTGACCCTGTGCACAACAGAGCAAAACACTGCCCTGTCCTATGCCATCCTCAGAATTGCTGCTGAGTTTGATCCCATTGTTTCAGCCACTGGGTCAATCCATCTCACTGAGATCTTCCTTTTTTTTCCCTGAACTTCTCTAGGGTCTAGCGTTGCTATGAGTCGGAATCGACTCAACGGCACTGGATATGGGTTTTTTTGGTTTGAACTTCTCAAGGGACTGGTGCCTACTGATAAACATGTCCAAAGTAAGTGAGACAAAGTCTCACCATCCTTGCTTCTACGGAGCATTCTGACTGTACTTCTTCCAAGGCAGATTTGTTCATTTTTCTGTTCAGCTTTCGCATGCATACCAGGTAATTGAAAATAAAATTGTTTGGATCAGGCACACCTTACTCCTCAAGGTGACATTTTTACTTTTTAACATTTTAAAGAGGTTTTTTGCAGCAGATTTGCCCAATGCAATGCATCATTTGATTTCTTGACTGCTGCTCTCTTGGGCGTTGATGGTGGATGCAAGTGAAATGAAATCCTTGACAATTTCAATCATTTTCTCTCTTTATCACGATGTTGCTTTTTGGTCCACTTGTGAGGATTTTTGTTTTCTTTCTGTTGAGGTGTAATCCATCCTGAAGGCTATAGTCTTTGATCTTCATCAGTAAGTGCTTCAAGTCATCTTCACTTTAAGCAAGCAAGGGTGTGTCATCTGCATATCACTGGTTGTTAATAAGCCTTCCTCCAATCCTGATGCCGCATTCTTCTTCATATAGTCCAGCTTCTCGGATTATTTGCTCAGCATGCAGACTGAATATGTATAGTGAAAGGATACAACCCTGACACACACCTTCCCAGATTTTAAACCGTGCAGTGTCCCCTTGTTCTGTTCCAACAACTGCATCTTGGTCTATGTACAGGTTCCACATGAGTACTATTAAGTGTTCTGGAATTCCTGTTCTTCACATTGCTATCCATAATTTGTTATGATCCACACAGTCTAATGCCTTTGCATCGTTAATAAAACACAGATAAACAACATCTTTCTAGTATTCTCTGCATTCAGCAAAAATCCATCTGACATCAGCAATGATATCCATCATTCCACATCCTCTTCTGAATCCAACTTCAATTTCTGCTAGTTCCCTGGCAATATACTGCTGCAACCATTTTTGAATTACCTTCGGCATAATTTTACCTGCATGTGATATTAATGATATTGTTTGATAATTTCCACATTACATTGCATCACCTTTGTTTGGAATAGGCATGTATATGGATCTCTTCCAGTCGGTTGGCCAGGTAGCTGTCTTCCAAATTTCGTGGCGTAGGCTAGTGAGGGCTTCTGGCATTGCGTCCCTTTGTTGAAACATCTCAACTGGAATTATGTCTATTCCTGGAGCCTTGTTTTTATCCCCAGCGCCTTCAGTGCAGCTTGGACTTCTTTGGGTACCATCAGTACTTAATCATATGCTACCTCCTGAAACAGTTGAACACTGATGAACCCTTTTTGGTACAGTGACTTTGTGTATTCCTTCCATCTTCTTTTGATGCTTCCTGTGTGGCTCAACGATTTGCCCATAGAATTTTTCAATATTGCAGCTCAAGGCTTGAAACTTTCCTCAGTTGTTTCAGCTTAAGAAATGCTGAGTGTGCACCTCCCTTTTGGTTTTCTGACTCCAAATGCTGAGTGTGCACCTCCCTTTTGGTTTTCTAACTGCACATGTCATCATAATACTTTACATTATCTTCTTGACCTGCCCTTTGAAATCACCTGTTCAGCTCTTTTTCTTCATTATCTCTTCCTTTTGCTTTAGCTACTCTATGGTCAAGAACCAGTTTCAGAGTCTCTTCTGACATCCATTTTGCTCTGTTTTTTTTTTTTTTTTCTGCATGTATGATGTCCTTGATGTCATTTCACAACTCCTCTGGTCTTCAGTCACTAGTGTTCAATGCATCAAGTCTATTCTTGAGATGGTCTCCAAATTCAGGTGAGATACACTCAAGTTCATACTTTGGCTCTCGTGGACTTGTTTTAGTTTTTTTCAGCTTCAACTTGAACTTGCACATGAGCAATTGATGGTCTGTTCAGCAGTTGGCCCCTGGCCTTGTTCTGACTGATGATACTGAGCTTTCTATCATCTCTTCCCACAGATATAGTTGATTTGATTCCTGTGTATTCCATCTGGTGAGGTCCACGTATATAGTTGTCATTTATGTTGTTGAAAAAAAGGTATTTGCAATGAGTAAGTCATTGGTCTTATAAAATTCTATCATGTGATCTCCAGCATCATGTCAATCACCAAGGCCGTAGTCTCCAACTACTGATCCTTCTTATTTGTTTCCAGCTTTCACATTCCAATCACCAGTAATTATCAATGTATCTTGATTGCATGTTTGATCAATTTCACACTACCGAAGTTGGTAAAAATCTTCAGTTTCTTCATCTTTGGCATTAGTGGTTGGTGTGTAAATTTGAATAATAGTCTTATTAGCTGGTCTTCCTTATAGGTGTGGGGTACCACCACTCATCTATCAGTTTCTTTTACTGTGGTGGCTTGCATGTTGCTGTGATGCTGGAAGCTGGAAAGATGGACCCGGTGATCTAGTTCTGAAAAAATTGGCCAGTGAAAACCTTATGGATAGTACCGAAGTAGTACCAGCCAAGGAAAATAAACCCATTGCCGTGGAGTCATTCCCTACTCATAGTGACCCTACAGGACAGAGTACAATTGCCCCATACGGTTTCCAAGGCTGTAAATCTGTACAGAAGCAGACTGCCACATCTTTCTCCTGCAGAAGGGCTGGTGGGTTTGAACTGCTGACCTTTCAGTTAGCAGCCAAGCACATAACCACTGCATCACCAGGGCTCCTTCCAAAGTAGTATAAGAGTTCACTGAATCACCTTTGTGGCCAGGCACTGGAAGCAGTGGAAAACAGAAGGAAGTTTCAAGTTTCTTCCCTTGTGTTGAAGCAACATCATTTTTGCAATGCACTGAGTGAGGACTTCTCTGGCACAGAAGTAAGTTACAAGTTTCTCAGGAACTTGGTATGGTTTAGAAGGGATTTGTAAAGAAGCCCTCATACACATTGTATGCAGAATAAACCAGACTTTTTCTTTGCCAACATGGTGCCGTCATGGTTTTATTCATTCATTCAACAAAGATTTAGTGGGTGTATTTCATTGGTTGTACTCACTCTATTGCTGATGTCTAATCTGGCATCCACGAAAAGGAGTTTTTCTTGACAAGATAACTCTCAAAGGTCAAGGTTGTATCGTGTCAGTAACAGCTGTGTGGTTCCTCTGCCTTTGGGTACTCAAAAAATATCAACGTGGTAGAGATTGCATATTCTTCCCCCCTAGTAAGTGGAACTTTGTTTATACTGGTCTGGCCATGTTTTAGTGCCTTGAATAACAATACAAGGTTTGATTCGAAAGGACTGTGACTGGTTTTCTTGTGCTATCCGTATAAACTGAGCACAATCCAAAAACAAAACAAAAACAAAAACAGTGGGTTTAGGCCAGGCAAAACTTGGCCATCAAAGTGTCATCTTTGCTGTTTCGAAGAGGTCTTTTGCAGCATATCTATCCAGTGTAATACATCGTTTGATTTCTTGGCTGCTGCTTCCAGAGGTAGTAAAACCAAACCAAACCCATTGCCATCGAGTCAATTCCAACTTATAGCGACCCTATAGGACAGAGTAGCTTGCCCCGTAGAGTTTCCAAGGGGCAACTAGTGGATTTGAACTGCTGACTTTTTGGTTAGCAGCCGAGCTCTTAACCACTGTATCACCAGGGCTCATCCACAGGTAGTTAAAAAGACAAACAAACCTATTGCCATCAAGCGGATTCCAACTCATAGCCACCCCATCAGGTTTCCTGCTGTAAATCTACAGAAGCAGAAGACCACATCTTTCTCCCACAGAGCCACTGATGGTTTTGAACCATTGATCTTTTGGTTAGCAGTCAGTCACTTTAACCACTGTACCACAAGGTGAGAAAACTGAGCTTCCTGTTTCTAGAACGTGTCAGTTGTTAGCAGTTGTATGTATGTGTCTCAGGTTTGCATAGGGCCTGTATTAACTAACAGTTCTCCTTACCTACCACACTACCAGGAGTATTCAAGTGTCAAGAAAGCAAGAGACCCAGAAATTATTGTTCTTGGGTTCAAAATGATGGTTGTTTCCTGAGTATAAGTGAACAACTCTTCAATGCCCGCCAACTTCAGTCTTTTTAAAAGGAGCCATTTTATTTGTTGCTTATCCTACTTTAGAACAGCTTAGCTAAGCTCCAGTGACAGAAAAAAATCATAGTCATGTATAAAAATATTCCATCTCTAAAATTACATGTTTTATAACTCCAAGTTAAATCATTCATGGGAGTGAGTTTTGGGAAACAGGGTAGCATGGAGGTAATGCCTTAACTTTTATCACTGAGGAAAAATCAGTAAGTTATATATAGATTCAGAGAGATCAAGCTGTTAAGGCCTGAATGAAGTACTAGCAAGGAAAATATTTTAATTAGTGAAACAAAAATTCAGTTGCTGTCTAGTCGACCCAAGTTCATGGAGACCCCCTGTGTGTCAGAACAGAACTGTGCTCCATAGGGTTTTCAATGTGTGATTTTTTGGGGAAGTTTATCACCCTGCCTTTCTTCTGAAGCACCTCTGGGTGGACTTGAACCTCCAACCTTTCAGTTAGCAGCAGATGGTATTAACCATTTGCACCACCCAGGGACTCCAGACATCACATACCTGCCTATATATATATATATATATAGCTGTTCATGGTTGTAAAAATTTCAGTGATTTTTGTGTCTTACAAATTATTCTATTGAGATTACAATATTCCCACTTTTGTTCTGAATCCTAAAAATTTAGCTTGGACTAGGATTCTTTTGGACTCTGAGGCACTTTAGAATCCGTGAAAATAGAATGCTAGATTTAAGAATATTAAATAGAGCTGTGGATTCTTGAAGCTTGATATTTCCACTTTATTTGTACCTTAAATAAAAGCTTTTTTTTTTTTTAGGAAGTGATCATCAAAGGAATTCTGAAGCATTTCTATTTCGGCTACACCTACGTGTTTGCTATTTTCAGCACACTCCCTCCTAGTCAAAGGCATGCTTGGGTTTTAGATTTTACTTGCACCCAGTCAAATTCATAAGATTTGTCATTTTAATTTATCTTCAGAGCTGTAATTTTGCCTCCTAAGGTCATTTTCAATCCTCATCTCGTGTTAAAAAAAGAAAAGAACAGTTATTAAGTACCATTGGCATTAGTGGTTTCACTCTTTGCTACAGTTTCTCTCAGGTGCTGGGATATGAGGTTTTTAAGCGGGCATTTCATGAGTGTTTTAGAATCGAAGTTGGACATATGTTGAGTGGTTTCTTATGCCAGAGAGCTGGCAGCTGTTCCTCCGGTGATGATTCTCGAGTTTTATTGGGTTATAAAATCTTGCAACTGCAAAGCTTTATGTATCATTTTTCCTTGATTTAGATTTGTTATTATTATTTTTTTTTTTGTGATTGACATTTTATAAAGAAAGCTATTTGGCAAGGAATAGGGCTCCACTGAATGGGACCTTGCAGGATTTCAGTCCCAGTGTGTTTTTTTCTTCCCCTTTCTGTATATTAAGTGAATGAAAGGAAAATTTCATAAGTAATGTCACTCTTTATGCTTCAAGATATGAAAGGAAATGTAAAATCTCAGAGAAAATAAATTTTTATGAACCTTTGGACTGGAAGACACCCAGTGCTCCAAACTCTGATTGTATTCATTTAGAAACCAAACCCAGAAAGGTTGAGTGGTTTCTTAAAGTTGGTTTAGTGGGAGAAGCCACATCAGGACCCAGGCTGTATGGTTACCAATCTAGTGGTGTTTCAACCATCATGCTATGTTTTCCAAAGGGGAAAATGTACAGGATGAATCAGCTTTCCCCATGTGAGAATATCATTTTCCCCAAGCTTCCTCCAGAACTGTCCTATGACTGCTAATAATTTGAGTCAGAGTATAAAGTGTGAGTTCAGGTGAACTGGAAATCAATTTAATCCAAGAAGCATTTCCTGTACACCAACAAATTGCCAGGCACCATGCTAAGTTCTGGAGATAGAATAAGAAATAGCATAGAAAGGATACAGAGACTGAAGCCAGAGAACCTTGGATTGGAGTCCTGGTTCAGTCACTTAGCAACTGTGTGGCATTGGGGAAATAAGTTAACCTCTCTGAGCCTCAACCCACTTGGCCCACTTGTGAGGACAAAATGGGCAGTGTCACATTGTAAAATGCCTAGCACACTTTATGCATAGTAGCGAGGATCTCAAATGTGAGACCCCTCCCTCCCTTTTGTTCTTTAACTCGCAGATTAATCAGCCTAGTAGGAAAGACCTAACTGTTAATGCATGACTATGATGGATAACGGCTAACGTGTTAGGGGCATCCCAGATCCAGGTATCAAGGAAAGTACTGAAGGTATTTGAATTGGGAGAAACTTGCCAGTCAGACAGGGTAAAGAGGATAATTCCAATCCAGGGAAACGGAGGAAGCAGATCACAAGCCTGACTATATCTGGCACAGAGCAGCACTGTCCAACAGAAACACATGACATTTTAAGATTTCTGCTAGCCACGTTTAAAAAAGTAAAAAGAAACAATTGAAATTAATTTTGATAATACATTTTACTTAACCAATAACCAGTAGCTGTCTAGTTGATTCCAACTCATGGCGACCCCATGGGTGTCAAAGTAGAATGTGCTCCACAGAGTTTTCAAAGGCTAATTTTTTGGAACTGGCTTTCCAGGCCTTTCTTCCAAAGCTCCTCTGGGTAGACTCCAGCCTCCAGCCTTTTGGTTAGCAGCAAGACTGTTAACTGTTTTCACCACCCAAGATGAAAACATTTTATTTTACTTAACTAGATAGATACCTAAAGTAGTATCATTTGAACATGTAATCAATATAAAAAATTACTGAAATTGTTTACCTTTTTCTTTCCATACTAACTCTTTGAAATCCAACGTGTCTTTAACAGTTTACAGCACTTCTCAGTTCATACTAGCCCCGTTTGAAGGGCTCAATAGCCACATGTGACTGTTGGCAACTGAACCAGTTGGCACAGGTCTAGAATGGTAAAGTGTGAGTGTGTGGGGATTCGGGGATTAGAGAGGGGAGGGACCTGATGACAGAGGGCTTAGTAAACTTCGTTATGGAAATGGAACTTCTATTTTTAAGCAGTAGAAATATCTGACCAGGTCCGTATTTTGCAAAGATCACTCTGCGGGAGGAGTGCTGGCAGGGTGGGGCATCACCTTGGGGGCTGTCACAAATTATCTCCATAGACTATTCCTTCTCAAACTTCTAATGTGCACATTGATAACCTGAGGACCCTGTTAAAACGAAGGCCCTGATTTTCTTGGTGGAGTTAGAACCTGATATTCTGCATTTCCAAGTTCCCAGGTGATGCCAGTGCCCCTGGTCCAAAGACCACATTTGAGTAGCAAGGATCCAGAATAAAAAAAATGACATAAAGATGATTTTACCCAGAGAGAAGGGAGGAATTCTAGCCAATAAATTGAAATTAAATGAATGACACGAGTACTTTGCAGTCTAGGACTGACTGCAGTGCGTTGAGTCCCTCTTGAAGGACCCTTCTTGGGTAACTTGCTGTGTCAATTAAGAATGTGAATGACAGCCACGATCTTGGCATTTCTTTTTTTTTTTTTTTTTAGTCTTTCCAGGAGACTCACTAATTCATGTTAAAAGGGAAAGACATTTGATTCACAAAGGAGTTGAGAATCACAGGAATATGACAATGTTGCCCATCTAAAGGCTGGATGTCTGACTAATGGGCCCTAGTGTTTGACGTAGTTTCAGGTGCAAGCAAGTGACGGGGGAGCATCTGCAGGTGGTGGGTCAGGGGACAGGGATGGCGATAGAACTGGTGATTTTTGCATTGTATCCGTACTGGTTAAACAATTTGGGAGGGCTCAGGTGATCTACGTGGGGAATCCAAACCAAAAACCCACTGCCGCTGAGTCGATTCCAACTCACAGCGACCCCGTAGGACAGGGTAGAACTGCCCTGTACAGTTCCCAAGGCTGTAAATATTTATGGAAGCAGAATGTCACATCTTTCTCCTGACATGGGGACTAGCACCATGTTTTTTTTGCAATTTATTTTATTTTATTATAGGAAACCCTGGTGACATAGTGGTTAAGTGCTATGGCTGCTAACCAAAGGGTTGGCAGTTCGAATCCACCAGGCACTCCTTGGAAACTCTATGGGGCAGTTCTAGTCTGACCTATAGGGTCGCTATGAGTCGGAATCGACTCGACAGCATTGGATTTTTTGTTGTTGTTGTTGTTATTTTATTATATTTTTATTCCTCCACTTTTTAAAAAAACAAAGTAATTTAGCCAGTGGCATTGATGTTTTGTGTTGTTTTGTTGTGATTTTGGTAATGCAGTGAAAATTTTCTTCAGGGAGGATTCTTGATAGAATACTTGTCTGCCTTAACCAGAACTTCCGTTTTGGGAATCTACAAGTTCATGGAGAAACAGAAATTACTATTTTCAAAATTTATTAGAGACTCCCAAATCATTCTTGTCCCTTCAGTGAACTTAAGTGAATAAAGAATTAATATTTTAGAAGCATTCCAACGTGTGTCTCTGTTTGTTAAACTATTAAGATTTCATTGTGTTGCTTTTTTTTTCCCCTGTATTGTTCCTGTAGCTTGTTGTCGTTAGTTACCCTTGAGTCAACACCAACTCATGGCAACTCCATGCGTGTCAGAGTAGAAAATATGTGTCAGAGTAGAGTTTTCAAGGCACTGACCTTTAGGAAGTAGATCACTAGGTCTGTCTTCCAAGGCACTTATAGTTGGTTTGAACCCCCAACCTTTCAGCCAGTAGTCAAGCACCTAACCATTTTTGCCATCCAGGGTCTCCTCAACGTAAACCTCTGTGTTGCTTTGAAACCCAAAGATTTAAAATGTGTGGCTTGCTTAGACTTTGCCAAGGTCATCAAAACAGATTTTTTTGTCTCAATTAAGTTGAGAGGACCTGGGAAGAAGATTTGGGAAATGGATGGGATAGGGAGATCTAATTGCTGACATTTCTAAATATATGCATTTCCTTTTATAATATTTTGAGTACTTTCTGCCTTAAGTAAGAATGTGCATGATGTTTGTTTTATAACAATGGCGTATAAAACCCCTCACCCTCTTCCAAACACATGCAGAGATACGCAACCATATATGCTCTGTAAGGGGCTCCATAAGCAAGGGAATTTCTCTAGTTAATTGCTGTATCCTCAGAGCCTGGCACAGTACTTAGCCCAGTGTTGGCAGTCAACATGTATTTATTGAATGAGAGAAGGAGGGAAGGACAAGAAAAGAAGGTAAAAGGGAAGAGGGAGGAAGGTGGAGGGAGGGGGAAGGAAAAATGGAAGGAAGGGAGGGATACCAGGAAGGAAGAAGGAAAGGAAGGTTTCACTGAAGAAAGCAGCTGAGCCAAGAGGTTTGAGCAGGTGATCTTTCTAGTAATACAGAAAGGGGAAGGGCTGCCATATATAATGGATGTCTTGGGAGATATTGATAGAGATGATGTTGAAGTTGAGGAGTGGAGGATACCACTGCCTGGGATGGCAGAGAAAACTTAGGGACAGAGGTAGGAAGTGAGTGGAGGCTTTTCAGGATTAAAATCATTTGAAAAGGTAGTGAATAATGGAAGTGCATGCCAGCTTGGGAAAGAGCCCCAGTATGACTACTTAATCCTTAAGTAAATGAAGCATTCTCGCACAACTGGCTTTGAGCAACAAGTGACCAATTTAAAGTCAGTGTGCAGAGGACAGCACCAACTGCTTACTTCTGGCCGTTTGTCCTAACAACTCCACGTCCTGCTGTCTAACCAGGGGTTTGGTGACGTGTCCTGTATACTCTGGGCGGTCACTTAAGAGGTCAGGATATTGCAAAGGAAGCTAGTTTTAATGCTGGATTATCTTTCTGTGGTCTTTTGTTCGTGCTGTCTAACCAGCATGTGTACCATGGTAGTGCTCAGAACAAATTCACCCTGCTTTCAAACGTAAACAGTTCATGGCCCTTTCCTGAATCTGTATAATGGCAAAGGACGTTCTGTCTATTCTTTTATTCCAGTCAATTGCTTTCCCAAAAAATCTCCACTGATTCCACTCAAAAGAATACTTATACTTTTTCTGCTCTAAAATTGTTTTCTTTTCTTTCCTTTTTGAAGATAGCCATGTAGCAAATTGAAGCATTTCATTGACTTAAGAGTGTATCAAATAGTGAAGAGACCGAGTGGGGACTTCTAAATATCCTATTCTACCATAGTCAACTTTCGGAAAAAGCAATATATCCAGTTTTTAGTTTGACCTTTCTATGGAGGATGTTTGGTTCATGTGATTCCCTTCAGTTTTCCTCAAGTCTTCTACATAAAAGATCTACGAAAGGATCTTTACTAGTGTGGTGTTTAATCATGATCCATGGAAAGGATGTTTTACAAATGCCAGAATGTAATGAAAGGTAAGGTCATGTATCATGCTGGGGTCACCCCAGAGAGAAGTCCTCATCTGGAGAAGAAATACCTTCACGTCATTTTACTTAATACCCATGTAATACCACCAACATCAAATGAGACATGGTCAACTCTCAAAGCCAGAGCCAGTTATGAGGTCTTCAAAATACTAGATTTTTCTCATCATTGCTTTCCTGGTTGAAAAGGAACTATATCCTTTTTCTGCTGTAATAAGAAAAGCATTTCACAATACAAAAAACTCTGATACTGATGTTATTGCTTTTCAGATGGACAACAGATTTGTGAGGAAAAGACTGTCATCTCCTAACATGGATAGCATTCACTAGAAATTGACATATTGCAAATGTCTGTTGTGTCCATAACCTTGGTTGTCCCGGCCAAGTTGAATAGCCATGTGGTTAGACTTTATGATAATCTAATGTCAATAATATTTTCATAACCTTAAAGATAAAGAAAGAATGGATTCTTATATAATTTTTTATGGGCAAACTTTGATGTAAGTGGCCATGTAGAAAGGGAGCTGAAGGTGACTTTGGTAATAGCAGTAACAATAACTCATTACTCATAACTCCTTATGTTCTCATGCTAATTTTGCATCATGACATACCATTTTGCAGTTGACGAAAGAATTTTATGCACAGGATTTAATTTTTCTATTAACACTCTGTGACAGTTTTTAGTAATTTTTATTATTTTCATTTTATTGATGAAAATATGGCTGTCAAAATAAATAAATGATACACACTGTACTAGACCCCAGGTCTTCTGACCCCAAGCTCCATGTTGATTCCACTCCTCCATCGAGAAAGAACATATAACAGTCTTATAGGCAAGAAGCTGCAGAAAAGAAAAATTTGGAACTTTACTGGTATAAATATTTTTTGTTTGTTTTCTTTTCTTTTCTTTGGTTGGAATGAGCTTCAGTAGTTAAATCCCTGGAATTAATTTTTAAAGCACAGAGATTATCATTCCATATGGGCAAAGGAAAAATCTCAAATTCTGGGCATCTCCCCAAAAGACTACAACCCCCAGAAGGAGAGGAATGAGCCGACAACACAAGCAGGGAGATTAACTTCATCCTCTTGGTATTTTGTGCCTGTTATAAACTTTTTCTCAGCCTTGAGTTAAACAGATTGATTTTATGACTCACTGTGTACCATTGTTTTTGTTTGTTTGTTTGTTTGTTTGTTTTTTCTCTCAAAGTCATCAGAGTGACTCCTAATTTTGCTATGTGTAGCTTCTTAGGGAAGTCATAACGAAGAGAAGGAGCTGATAGATCTAGAAAATGCTGAGTTAAAGATGTTTAAAAGTCTATCTGACTAACTCACTTCCCAGGGAATCTTCCAGCTCTTAACTTCAAAGTGCCAGGAAATTATGCCAGTAAATTTTTTAATATGACATTTATGGAATAATATGTAGTTAGTTACTGGAAAGATAAAGTACAATGTTTATGTGCTAGGGTTCTTTAAGGTCTTTGATTTTTGTATCCAAGGTAAACCAGTTGCCTTCGAGTCAGTTTTGACTCATAGTGACCCTGTGTGTGTCAGAGTGGAACCGTGTTCTATAGGGTTTTCAATGGTTGATATTCTGGAAGTAGATAACCAGGACTTTTTTTCTGAGGCACCTCTGGGAGGGTTCAAACCATCAACCTTTCAGTTAGTAGTTCAGTGCTTAGCCATTTGCACCACCCAGAGACTCCACATTCAAGGTAATAGGTGCTAAAAACAGATGTAGTGGTGTGCCTTAAACTAACAGTTTTCATTGGTAAGATACTTCGAACAAAGATTCAGAGCAGGTAAATGTAGTTTGATACTAGTCTACAGGGGAGACTGTACAAACCTGAAAAGATTTGTGCAGATATATCATAGGAAACACGCTATCTACTTTGGTGATGAGGCAGGACTGAGCATGTCAACTTAGAGGGATGGTCAGCAGGGCTAAGTGACTCATGGTCTGGTGAATACTGTTGGTGCCATATGTCCCCCGAGACCAGACATTGGCACCCCTTCACCTGCCAAACTGTGTATTGCTTGGGAATCCAATTATCAGAAAGACTGGAGGCAGACTAGAAGGAGTTCAGAGAGGGGCCACAAAAATAGTTATAGGGGTTTCTCTTAGTTACCTAGTGCTTCTATAACAGAAATACGAGTGGATGGCTTTAACAAACAAGTTTATTCTCTCACAGTCTAGTATGCTAGAAGTCCAAATTCAGGGTGCCAGCTCCAGGGGAAGGCTTTCTTTCTGTGTCAGCTCTGGAGGCAGGTCCCTGTCATCAATCTTCCCCTGGTCTAGGAGCTTCTCAGTGCAGGAACCTTGGGGTCCAAAGGACACACTCTGTTCCCAGTGCTGCTTTCTTGGTGGTTTGAGGCCCCCATGTCTCCCTGCTCGCTTCTCTCTTTTATATCTCAAAAGAGATAATCCAATGTTATAGATTGAGTTCTGCCTCAACATAACTGTTGATAATGCCATCTCATCAGCATCATAGAGACAGGATTTAAAACCCACAGGGAAATCACATCAGATGACAGAATGGTGGACAATCACACAATCCTGGGAATCATGGCCTAGCCAAATTGTACACATATCTTGGGGGGACACAATTCAATCCATGACAGGGTTCATGCATAGGAATAAAAGAGAACAGAATATCCTTACTGTTTGTCTCACAGCTATGCCAGCATGTGGATGGCAGAGGGGGAGGAATTAATTGCAGAGGAGGAGCTAAAAGTCTGGAGAAGTTAAGGAAGGAAGCATGCAGCAGAATCTTAGAATTTTAAAGTGCAAAGGCATCTAAGAGATCATCTGGAGGCTTGGTTGGAATTAATGAGACTAAATTAAGCTGAGGAAGCTTGCGATCAAAAGGGCAGCAAGAAAAGCCTTCTGCAAATAAGAAATATTTAATAAAGCTTTATGAAGCAATGTAGAAATTCTGTCTCAGTTCTTCCCCAATATCACTGAATTCTACAATGTGAAGTACCTTTGCATCATTTAAGCTGATATCTTTACTTACATGAATCTGGAATTAAGCCCCCTGAGAAGTGACTAAAATTGTTCTCAGCTCCAGGTCTTTTGATATCCTAGTTGAGCATTAAAAAAAAAAAAAAAAAAGTTGCTGTTGAGTCGATTCCAACCCCTGGCAATCCCCTGTGTGTCAGTGTAGAACTGTGAGTCATAGGGTTTTCAATGGCTGATTTTGTGGAAGCAGATCACCAGGCATTTCTTCTGAGGTACCTCCGGGTAGACTTGAACTTCCAGCCTTCCTGATAGCAGACAGCACATAAACTGTTTGCACCACGCAGGGACTCTAGTTGAACATTACTTATACCATATTGGTGGTGGTGTTGTGTGCCATCAAGTTGGTTCCGACTCATCATGACCCTGTAGGACAGAGTAGAACTGTCCCATAGGGTTCCCCAGTCGGTAATCTTTATAGGGGCAGAGTGCCAAATCTTTTCTCCTGTGAAGTGGCTGGTGTATTCGAACCACTGACCTTTCCATTAGCAGCCCAGTGCTTAACCAGGGCTTCTTACCACATTAGTAGCCTTATCCAATTCAGATTTATGGAATTGCATGGGGAAAATATAATTTTTAGCGTCCAGTGTGATAGTTTAACCTCACACAAACCTTTGAGTTTACATACTCTTTAAATCATAGAAGAATTAAGCTATATATAGCATTTGATATAATTAGAGTAAAATGTATCTAGCCAGTTAATGCCGAAGAAGATAAGGGCATGCTAGCATTTTTTTTTTAGCATAGCTATGTGCTTCTGTTTCGAGCCTAATAACATGTTTAAAAATAAGTCTTTCTGGTCCTCGTTGGTTTTTAGCCCTCATTAGCAAGCCACAATAATATACAAGAAAAAGGAACAGTCTTAAAACAAAAAGCTACACACAAAAAATAATCTTTTTTTTTTTTTTATGTTCTGTCAAATGGAATATATGGCTAAAACAGAAGATGAACAGGAAGCAAATTTTTTTTAAATGTGTAAGCAAGCATAAAAAGAGGAGCTATTAGAGATGACCTGCTTGATCTGAGTGATTAGGGGAAAAAATGGAAAGCATTTACTTTAATTGACTATAAAATGCCATCAATTATAGGACGTACTATGATTTTATCTGGCACTAAAACAGAGCAAACCAGTGCAACTATGACATAATGCTTTCTGACCACATCAATTGTAAGAGGTGTCCTGATTTCTTAAAATTCTTTTTCTTTAAATGTGCCTCTTGGAATTGATGCAATGTGGTATTTTAAGCCTCTCCATCAGAAATCCCTTGGCACCTAAGACCCTTATCTCTATCATTTGATGCAGAGAGGGATTTTTTAAGTGACCACAAGTTTTGGGGTTTGTTTTGCTTTTTAAAATAAAATAAATTTAACTCATTCTCCATTCCTGAGTGACAAGAGTGACAAATTAAACCTTTATATGGAGATAGCTTGCATACGTGGCCTTGTAGGAAAGAGGAGGCTTATTCTATTTATAATAAAGGTGAATCCATGTGTTAAAATACCAGCTGCATTGTACAGTTGTTAAAGCCCGTAGGACTGTACAACACAAAGAATGAATCCTAATGTAAATTATGAACTTAGAAGCCCGGGTGGCACAGTGGTTAAAGCAGTCGGCTGCTAACCAGAAGATTGGCGATTCGAAACCACCAGCTGCTCCGCCAGAAAATGATGTGGCCGTCTGTGTCCATAAAGATTTACACCCTTGGAAACCCTATGAGGCCGTTCTCCTCTGTCCTATAGGGTTGCTATGTTAGTCGCTAATAATGTATCAATATTGGCTCATCCATTGTAACCAATGTACTTACTACCCAATGCAAGATGTTAGTAATGGGAGAAACAGCCTGTAGTAGGGAGAAGGGGATGTGGGAGGTCTGTACTTTCTGTGACATTCTTCTGTGAACGAAAACTGCTCCAAGAAGAGTCTACTAAGAAAATACAGGGTTGCCATAACTTTTACCCTTTCAGAACTTGTGTACTAAATTGCCATCTGTTGACAAGATACACTGTCTTCTCCGTGCACTGCTGAAGCTCGCTTCTATTCGATTCCATTATTTTATCACTTGTCTCTGTGTGTTCTCTTGTTTGAAAGTTCTAAGCGTCAATACTGCCACTCTCGATAATTTACAGAACTCCGTTGCCTTTGAGCCAAGCCCGCACACTAGTCAGGACGTAGGTGCTGAGAGGAAGCTCTGGGAGGGCGTAGGTTGCTGGTCTGTCTTTTCTCTCTCCTTCTTCTGCCTTTGCACCTGCACCACCAACTCTGGCTGGTCCACCACCCATCACCAGGAAGAGAAAGAAGGAGATGGATTAAGGAAAGAGAGAGGCTGAAACTATTTAAAGGAAGAAGATGAAATGAAAGATCAAAAATGTCTGAAAGCTATGCCACTCTCGAACAGCTCCACCTTACAATGTAAAATTTGCACTACTAAAGTATAAAATGTTTTAATAAATAGGAACAAGACGAATATTCAATTCATCAGTATAGACACATAGTACTGTCTACTCAGACTAAAGAATGCTAGATATCTTTGTTGTGGAGACTGTCCTGTGTATTTTAGGATGTTTTGCAGCACTGCTGGGCTTTATCCACACATGCCCGTGGCACTGCTCCTCCACTTGTAACAACCAAAAATGTATCTGGACATTTCCAAGTGTCCCTGGGGGGCAAATTTGGACCAAGAAAGGCCTGGCAAACTACTTCTAAAAATTAGCCAATGATAACTTTCTGGATCACAACAGAACATTGTCTGAGATAGTGCTGGAAGATGAGCCCCCTAGGTTGGAAGGCACTCAAAATACTCAGTGACCTCAACAATGGACTCCAACAATGATCTTGAAGATGGCACAGGACTGGGCAGTGTTGCACCCTACTCTGCATGGGGTGGCCATGAGTTGGAGCCGACTGTATGGCAACTCACGACAATGATCACCCCCCAAGTGAGAAACACCATTCTATTCAGAAAGGCAAGCCCCAGGGGATGAAGTAAAATTCCAAATGTAGCAGAAAATCAATTGCTTTTCTACAAAGGGCTAAAAAAGGCTTCCTCACTCTAGCATTTGCCAGTACCGTGCAGAGTGAAAAGGAAATGGAATTAGAGCTGTTCTGTCCTATTGGACTGACCTTGGCGTGGCTAAGTACATTGTGATTTCACTCCGTAACAAAGACGATCAGCACCACCTGGGAAAGGAGTCTCATGGCTTCTACACTTCTGTTTGTTTTTTTAGTTTAAAACCAAATGCTCATTGAATTCTCTGATGAGTCTTATGTTTGCTGTTGTTGTTGTGTTAGTCGCTATGGAGTCTATTCCAACTCATGGCGACCCCATTGTGTGTAGAGTAAAATTTCTCCATAGGGTTTTCTTGGCTGTGACCTTTGGGAACCAGCTCACCAGGTCTGTCTTCCCAGGCACCTTGAAGTGAGGTCTAAGAGGAGGCTGTTCTAGGTATTATGTTCATAGGTCTTTGAAAATTCCTTTGTCCCTTGAATTTTCCCAACTTCTTCCCATGTATTCTGTCTTGCTTGGGATGGTCCTGATGATAGTTTAAGAGGAATGATGAAGCACCGTGTATGTGTTTAACTACCTGAAAGGAAACAATTGAAATCAGATTCATCTGAAGGAAAATGATTGGCCCCATTACAGCATTATTCTTTCCTATATACAATAAGTCTTTATTGGAATTTCATTTTATATCACTTTATTAAACACAATTTATGTCTAACTGTCAGTAAACATCAGTTGGGCACACTGGTATTATGAAAATAAATAAATACTTGTAAAAGTGGACAAGAATTAATTCTTAGAAATGTATTAAAAAATTGCACCCTAATTTTCATGGTTAAGGTGACAAAATTCAGCAGTAACAGCAATCACTACCTCCTATGCTATTTTGAATCTCACCCATCTTTTATTCTCAACATATGTCTTGCAAAGGAATTTTCCTTTTTGGTTATATGTGGGTTGTTTGGGATTTGGCTTTTAACATTTTTCTTGATAAAGTTTG